>NC_057811.1:154543530-155171954 GCF_018294505.1 Triticum aestivum
TGTTCATCCCAGAGGCAGCATCGATCAGCTTCAGTTAGCAGCAGTAGCGAAGGAATCGCTCGATCGGGTTCAGTTAACAACCATCGATCGATCGCTCGGGTTCAGTAACGCATAGCCTGCAGTGCAATCGCTCGGGTTCAGTTAGAGCCAACGCCTCGCACACACACGCGTACGTGTACGAGAGAAACGCGCATCGCTCGGCCCCCGACCTCCCACCGTAACCGGGAACTCGCCGAAATTTTCCTCGCCCTCGCTTCTACCATAGTTTTTTCCGCCATGGACGGCCCAAAGAATGTCATGCAGCTGCGTCTCCGGCCCGCCGAGGACGAAAAGCCCATTTTCTGTCATGATTTTTTGTCATAGAAGTAGGAGCCCACCACATCTATGATGATACCGGGTTTTGTCACAATTATCGTCATAGAAGTGTCATATGTATGACAGAAAAAAATTTCGTTCGGCCCAAAATGTCACGGATGTGTCTTTTTTTTGTAGTGCGTATTTGTGGCAAAGCCACCTTCATAATTCTTTCATACATGTCACTCTTGATTCATTGCACATCCCGGTACACCGCCGGGGGCATTCACATAGAGTCATATTTTGTTCTAAGTATCGAGTTGTAATTCTTGAGTTGTAAGTAAATAAAAGTGTGATGGTCATCATTATTAGAGCATTGTCCCATGTGAGGAAAGGATGATGGAGACTATGATTACCCCACAAGTCGGGATGAGACTACGGACGGAAAAAAAAGAGGCCATAAAAAAAGGAGAAAGGCCCAAATAAAAAAATAAAAAATGAGAGAAAAAGAGAGAAGAGGCAATGCTACTATCCTTTTACCACACTTGTGCTTCAAAGTAGCACCATGATCTTCATGATAGAGAGTCTCTTATTTTGCCACTTTCATATACTAGTGGGAATTTTCGTTATAGAACTTGGCTTGTATATTCCAATGATGGGCTTTCTCAAAATGCCCTAGATCTTCGTGAGCAAGCGAGTTGGATGCACACCCACTTAGTTTCTTTTTGAGCTTTCATACACTTATAGCTCTAGTGCATCCGTTGCATGGCAATCCCTACTCACTCACATTTATATCTATTGATGGGCATGTCCATAGCCATCGATACGCCTAGTTGATGTGAGACTATCTTCTCCTTTTTATCTTCTTCACAACCACCATTCTATTCCACCTATAGTGCTATGTCCATGGCTCACGCTCATGTATTGCGTGAAGATTGAAAAAGTTTGAGAACATCAAAAGTATGAAACAATTGCTTGGCTTGTCATCGGGGTTGTGCATGATTTAAATATTTTGTGTGATGAAGATAGAGCATAGCCAGACTATATGATTTTGTAGGGTTAGCTTTCTTTGACCATGTTATTTTAAGAAGACATGATTGCTTTATTAGTATGCTTGAAGTATTATTATTTTATGTCAATATTAAACTTTTTTTTGAATCTTTCGGATCTGAACATTCATGCCACAATAAAGAAAATTACATTGATAATTATGATAGGTAGCATTCCACATCAAAAATTCTATTTTTATCATTTACCTACTCGAGGACGAGCAGGAATTAAGCTTGCGGATGCTTGATACGTCTCCAACGTATCTATAATTTTTTATTGGTCCATGCTCTTATATTATCTGTTTTGGATGTTTAATGGGCGTTAATATGCTCTTTTATATTATTTTTGGGACTGACCTATTAACCGGAGGCCCAGTGCCAGTTTCTGTTTTTTCTTGCCTATTTTAGAGTTTCGCAGAAAAGGAATACCAAATGGAGTCCAAACGGAATGAAACCTTCGTGCTGATCTTTCTTGGACCAAAAGCAATCCAGAACACTTGGAGTTGAAGTCTGGAACTCCACGAGGCGGCCACGAAGCAGGAGGGCGCGCCCAGGGGGTAGGCGCGCCCCTACCCTCGTGGGCCCCTCGTAGCTCCACCGACGTACTTCTTTCGCCTATATATACTCTTATACCCTAGGTCGATCCCAGAGAGACAAAAAACCACTTTTCCACCGCCGCAACCTTCTGTACCCGTGAGATCCCATCTTGGGACCTTTTCCGGCGATCTGCCAGAGGGGGGATCGATCACGGAGGGCTTCTATATCAACACCATTGCCTCTCTCATGAAGCGTGAGTAGTTTACCACAGACCTTCGGCAGTAATTTGTTCACCCACCGTAATACATGCTATCTTGAGAGAAGCCACTAGTGAAACCTATGGCCCCGGGTTCTTTCTTATTATATTGCATCTCTTTTATTTACATCGCATCTCATTTATTATTTTTGCAATCTTTACTTTCCAATCTATACAACAGAAATACCAAAAATATTTACTTTACTATCTTTATTAGATCTCACTTTTGCGAGTGACGTGAAGGGATTGACAACCCCTTTATCGCGTTGGTTGCAAGGTTCTTGATTGTTTGTGTAGGTACTAGGTGACTTGTGCGTTGTCTCCTACCGGATTGATACCTTGGTTCTCAAAACTGAGGGAAATACTTACGCTACTTTGCTGCATCACCCTTTCCTCTTCAAGGGAAAACCAACGCATGCTCAAGAGGTAGCATAGAGATTGCTCAAGATATGAGCAACTTGCAATCTCATAGATTTGGGCTCATCCAAGTACCTATAGAGGTTAGATAACATGCAAGGGTACAAGTATAGATCCAAGACATATGATCATCATCATAAGAGAAATATCAAGGATTAGTTCAAAAAGACAAACTCATGACTTGCATGTATCCAAATGGAGTTTCTACTTGAAGTTTGAGGCATCAATGATATTCAATTCACCTCTCAAATGGCAAAATACTTTCTCATCAAGCGGTTTGGTGAATATATCCGCCAATTGCTTATCAGTACGAACATGCTTAAGATTCATGTCTCCTTTAGCAACATGATCTTGAATGAAATGATGACGAACTTTGATATGCTTAGTTCGAGAATGTTCGGGATTGTGAGCAATCTTAATAGCACTTTCATTATCACAAAGCAATGGAACATGTTTCAAATATATCCCATAGTCCTTAAGAGTTTGGGTCATCCAAAGTAATTGAGCACAACATGATCCAGCGGCAACGTACTCCGCTTCGGCGGTGGATAAGGATACCGAGTTTTGTTTCTTGGAGGACCAAGATACAAGAGATCTACCAAGAAATTGACAAGTACCCGAAGTGGACTTTTTATCAACCTTGTCACCGGCTTAGTCTGAGTCGGAGTAGCCAATAAGATCAAAAGAAGACTGTCGTTGTACAAAAGTAGGGGCTCTCCTTTTGACCCCTTTACTTGTGCACGTGCAGTCAGAGCCGCGCGCTGCGGCCACACTTAGCAGGGCAGAGGAGGGAGGCCGGAGAGAAGCCGAAGCGCAAGACAACCAAGGCAACACCAAGACCAGAAACACAAAAGAGCAAGAGGGCGAGGTGGACTCCCCCGGCAAGACCCTTGCCGGGGCAGCCTCCGCAGCCCCAACAAGAGCCTTGCCGGGGCAACTTGCCCAATGCCAGCAGAGCAAGCCACCCTTGGGCCCACTGGTTCCAACACCACCAACCAACTACATTGGAACCAAGGCTCGGGAGGCACCTCTGTGGTGGCATGCAGATCTTCGTCAAGATCATGAATACACGAGATCAGATGAGGACCAGAAGGCGACGACCCTCGGAAAGATCCTAGCCGAGGAAATCCACGAGACACCCGACAAGATGCTTGCCGAGGAAGACCACGGAGCCGCGGCAAGACCCGCGTCTGCCAAGGCTCCACCGCCGTCCCCATGCAGCTGCCAGCTCAACCAATTGAGCAGGCACCTGCGTGGCTACGAGCGGCCTCCACAACCAACTCAACAAGCACCTGTGTGGTGGCATGCAGGTCTTCGTGAAAGCTCCACCACCGCGCCAGCCCAGCAGCCAGCCAACGTGGCGCCGCGATGCCTCATCAGCTCGGACACATGTCGAGGCCAGGCGAGGCAGCGACAGCTGGGACATGCTTCCTTGCCGTCCCCGATAAAGCAAGGGGGGCACGTCGATAGTGCATTAAATGCATTTGTCCGATGGTCCCAGAGGATAGGCTTATTGACTGTAGACCTTTCCACCTCCTGTGTGCCATTGTGGTGACCCCTTTTGCCTATAAAAGAAGGCCCGAGGCGACCAGGAGGAGGATTCGGATCTTTTGGGCAAGTTGCACCCCGTAGCTAGCTCAAGAACACAAGAACACTCAAATACATCCACCAAAGCAGGACTAGGGTATTACGCATCTTCGCGGCCCGAACCTGGGTAAACGATCCGTGTGCTTCCTGTCAGACCCGCTCTTTCCACAACCTCGCGCCCGCCAACCGTAGAAGGGATCCCAGTGATTCCATAGGTGTCGTTCCCACCAACATCTTTGGCACGCCAGGTAGGGGGCGCAGTTGTGAGAATCTGGTCTAGCAGTTAGCCTAGCAGTTCTTCATCGCCATGGCTCCCAAGAAGAAGACGATCACGGCAATCGGCTCGTCGGGAGCCGAACGGCCCATGCCAGTGCGGGCGAGCAGCGGGCCAGTCGCGGATAGAATCTGAACTGCGGCCCGCGAGCACCAACATCGCTCTGGCAGTCAGAGCCTGGCGAGCGGCGTCGTTCATGCGCCAGACGACGGGCCGCACACCGCCAGATCCAAAGACGGGGCAGGGCCCCCCACAGGCGGCGCGGGGCCCTCCAGGGGTGTCGCTGTGCCACCTACGGGCGGCGCAGCAACCTCCAAGATGCCTACACCGGCGCCCGCGACGCACTCTTCCCAGCGTGTGCGCAACGAGCAGCGTCACCATGCTGGTGACCCTGGACGCCACCGTGGGAAGAGTCATGTGCATCACTCGCGGGACGGAGGAGGCCAGCATGCCCACCAAAGTGCTGGAGAAAATGCTGCGCAGCCGCCGGGCCGTGATAGAGCTCCTTCTAATGTGGTTAGAAGTCGGAGCGTGTCACGGTCCACGCAGCTTTCGCTGCCACCCACGCCAGCAGAAGCTTTGGCGCGCGTGCAGCTGCTCCTCGACTTCCCACCTGCCGCGGAAAAGATCGACGAATGGAGAGCCACCATCTGAAGCCTCATCGTTGTCGCCAACAAAGATGAACCGTGAACAGCGGGGCCCTCGGGCCGGCACTTCGTCGAGCCACCACATGCCAGCGGTGGAAGGACCGGGGGAGCTACAGCCACGGCGCACTCTCCTCCCCCGCGCCAGCTGCCGTCGGTGCCGGTCCGTCGTGACGACGCTTGTGATAACATTTCCATAGCGTCATCCGACCCACGGACCCACCGCGATCAGCGCCAAGTTCTTCGGGAGCGAGCCCATGACGACGCTCGAACCACCATCGAGCGCCGGCGAGACACACGCCACTAGTCAGATAAGCAGGCAGGCCCGCTATGGACCACCTAGCACCGGGAGGCTTCGGCGGCCTACCTTACGAGGTGGGTTGCCCAGCCTTTACCCGTGAGCTGCGGTAGTTCCAGTGGCCGTCCCACTGCACGTTCAAGCCCGACGTCGGCGAGAAGTACAACGGCAAGACCCATCCGTCTGAGTTCCTCAGCATCCACACCATCGCGATGCAAGCTGCTGGGGCTCGCGACGACAAGGTGCTTGCCAATTACTTCCCGTTGGCACTGAAACCCAACGTCATGTCTTGGTTGATGCACTTGCCGGCGGATTCCATTTCTTCTTGGTCGGATCTGTGCCATGAGTTCGTTGGTGCCTTCACTGGAGGCCACCAAGCTCATGGCCAGGCCAGTGATTTGCATATTATTCCCCAGAAGGAAGGGGAAACCCTGCGCAAGTACATACAGAGGTTCAGCCGGGTGCAGTACAACATCCCAGATCTTCATCCCGCTGCCGTGATTAGCGCATTCCATCAGAACATGCACAATCGCAAGATGCGTGATGAGCTGGCGATGAACAAGGTTAAAGATGTTGCCGAACTTTATGTTCTGGCCGATAGGTGCGCTCGGGCTGAAGAGGGAAGGAAGTACCCCGGCGAGGACGCCGGCGCGGAAACCGACTCTACTGATGAAGACACCGCTGCCCCGACGAAGAAGGGTCAGCGTCGCAACAGGAAGCGCAAGGGCAAGGCCATGCTTGCCGTCAAGGGATCCGACGACACCGGCGCTGCCAAGAAGGCCAAGGTAGACGACCACGGCAAGGAGATTGCCGGGTGCACCGCCTGCCGGGCCTTGGCAGCTGCCGACAAGCCAGGAGGCTCCGACAAGCAGTATTGCAAGAACCACCGCACCAAGGGCCACGACCTCCAGAACTGCCGACAGGTCGAGCTGCTTGCCGAAAAGAAAAAGGCCGAGTATGAGAGGCGGGACAAGGAGAAGGGTCGGGATGGTGCCGAAGGATCCGGCAAGACTTGGCCGCCACGGCAAGGATAACCAGCAAGAGAGGCCCGCTCGGGGCCGTGACAAGAAGCAGGAAGACGATGATCATGACGAGGACGACGAGTCCGGCGAGCAAGAGTTTCAGAAGGCTACGGAGGCCATGTGCATCGATGGTGGCGCCTCGCTGCACACTTCTCACCGCCAGCTCAAGAAGTAGGCGCGTGAGACCACAGCAGCGGAGCCATCATTCGACGCTCAGAAGCCGTTGAAGTGGTCCAGCACGCCCATCATTTTTTATGCCGAGGATCACCCTGATCGCACAACTGCGGTCAGGTGTTTGCCGTTGTTGGTTTCACCAACGATACGCAACCTCAAGGTGAACAAGATGCTGGTTGACGGCGGGGCTGGTCTGAACTTGATCTCACCCGTTGTGATCAAAAGGCTGCAAATTCCTGATGGAGACCTCGAGGGGACGGGCACGTTTCAAGGGGTCAACCCAGGAAGGAGCCAGCCGAAGGGGGAGGTCATGTTGCCTGTGACGTTTGGAGGCGAGTTGAACTACAGGACGAAGAGGATTGTCTTTGATGTAGCCGAGATCCCCTTCCCCACAATGGGATCCTCGGCCGCCCGGCACTAGCCAAGTTCATGGCGGCGTCGCATTACGCCTACAACACGCTGAAGATGCCTGGGCCGATGACCATCATCACCGTCCCCTACGACAAGAAGGACGCGCTGATCTGCGCCGACCTACTCTACCGGGAAGCAGTTGCAGCAGCTGCCGCCAAGGCACTTGCTTCTGCCGCTGAAGCCCCGGGAGGGAAGAAGAAGACTGGCAGGACCTCCCGCACCCACTCCGGCAAGCGCACCTCTTCAGAGTGTTGCGCTACCGTCGAGGACGTGCCAGAGAGCTCCATCGGCAAGAGCAAGAAATCCAGAGCTGCACCGCCAGAGACCAAGAAGGTGTCCGTCAAGGAGGATGGCACGGGAGGGGCTTTCACCATAAGCTCCACCCTCGACAGCAAATAGGAAGGCGCGCTCGTCACCTTCCTGCAGGCGAATGTCGATGTGTTTGCATGGCAAGCATCCGACATCCCCAGCGTTCCCAGGGAGGTGATTGAGCACCACCTTGTTGTCTGTCCTCAGCGCGGCCCATCAAGCAGAAGGTCAGGAAGCAGGCTTTGGAAAGGCAAGAGTTCATCACAGAGGAGATCAGGAAGTTGGAAGCGGCAGGCTTGGTGAGAGGAGTGCTCCATCCGACGTGGTTGGCCAATCCGGTGGTGGTACGCAAGGCAAACGGGAAGTGGAGGCTGTGTGTTGACTACACAGATATCAATAAGGCTTGTCCCAAGGACCCTTTCCTGTTGCCGCGCATCGACCAGATTTTTGACTCCACGGCCGGGTGTGATCTATTGTCATTCCTTGACGCCTACTCAGGGTACCATCAGATATTCATGACAAGAGAGGACGAAGAGAAGACAGCATTCATCACCCCATGTGGTACGTATTGCTTTTTATGGATGCCTTTCGGGTTGAAGAGTGCTGGCTCAACGTTTGCAAGAGCAGTCCAAATTGGTTTTGAGCCCCAGCTACATAGAAATATGGAAGTATATATGGATGACATAGTGGTCAAGACCAAGGACAGGGCAACACTTGTGCAAGATCTGGAGGAGACATTTGCAAATTTGCGCAAGATCAACCTCAAGTTGAACCCTGAGAAGTGTGTCTTCGGAGTTCCGTCCGGCAAACTTCTCGGGTTCTTTGTGTCACAGTGTGGGATTGAGGCGAACCCAGACAAGATCAAGGCTATCGAGCAGATTGAGGCGCCCAAGCGGATCAAGGATGTGCGTCGGCTCACTGGCTGCGTTGCCGCCATGAGCCGATTCATCTCCAAGTCTACCGAGCGCACCCTTCCCTTTTTCAAGATTTTGAAAAAGGCGGGCCCAATGGAGTGGACCCCGGAGGCCGAAGCAGCACTGCAGGACATGAAGAAATACCTCTCCTCTACGCCAGTACTGGTGGTGCCAAAACCACAAGAGCCGTTGCTGCTGTATCTGGCGGCGACGAATCAAGTAGTCAGCGCCGCGCTGCTGGCGCAGAGGGAGGTCGATGAAGAGGCAGTGGCAACGGCAGGACCGGCGGATGGCGAGTCAGAGATTCCCCTGACAAAGCCAGGCGCAGACCCTAAGCATAAATAAATGAAGCGCTGGTGCCCTAAGTGTTGGAAATATGCCCTAGAGGCAATAATAAAATGGTTATTATTGTATTTCCTTGTTCATGATAATTGTCTGTTGTTCATGCTATAATTGTATTAACTGGAAACCGTAATACATGTGTGAATACATAGACCACAACATGTCCCTAGTAAGCCTCTAGTTGACTAGCTCGTTGATCAATAGATGGTTATGGTTTCCTGACCATGGACATTGGATGTCATTGATAACGGGATCACATCATTAGGAGAATGATGTGATGGACAAGACCCAATCCTAAGCATAGCAAAAGATCGTGTAGTTCGTTTGCTAGAGCTTTTCTAATGTCAAGTATCATTTCCTTAGACCATGAGATTGTGCAACTCCCAGATACCGTAGGAATGCTTTGGGTGTACCAAACATCACAACGTAACCGGGTGGCTATAAAGGTGCACTACAGGTATCTCCGAAAGTGTCTGTTGGGTTGGCACGAATCGAGACTGCGATTTGTCACTCCGTATGACAGAGAGGTATCTCTGCGCCCACTCGGTAATGCATCATCATAATGAGCTCAATGTGACCAAGTGTTTGGTCATGGGATCATGCATTACGGTACGAGTAAAGTGACTTGCCGGTAACGAGATTGAACAAGGTATTGGGATACCGACGATCGAATCTCGGGCAAGTAACGTACCGATTGACAAAGGGAATTGTATACGGGATTGATTGAATCCTCGACATCATGGTTCATCCGATGAGATCATCGTGGAACATGTGGGAGCCAACATGGGTATCCACATCCCGTTGTTGGTTATTGACCGGAGAGTCATCTCGGTCATGTCTGCATGTCTCCCGAACCCGTAGGGTCTACACACTTAAGGTTCGGTGACGCTAGGGTTGTAGAGATATTTGTATGCAGAAATCCGAAAGTCGTTCGGAGTCCCGGATGAGAAGGCAACGACCCTCGTCAAGATCCTAGCTGAGGAAATCCATGAGATCTCCGACAAGATGCTTGCCGGGGAAGACCACGGAGCCGTGGCAAGACCCTTGCCGGGGCCCCAGCAGGGCACTTGCTGGGGACACTTGCGGGGCCGCGACCAGGCCCGCGTCTGCCAAGGCTCGACCGCCGTCCCCATGCAGCTGCCAGCTCAACCAGCTGAGCAGGCACCTGCGTGGGGACGAGCGGCCTCCACAACCAACTCAACAAGCACCTGCGTGGTGGCATGCAGGTCTTCGTGAAGGCTCCACCATCGCGCCAGCCCAGCAGCCAACCAACGTGGCACCGCGATGCCTCATCAGCTCGGACGCGTGCCGAGGCCAGGCAAGGCGGCGACAGCTAGGACATGCTTCCTTGCCGTCCCCGATAAAGCAAGGGGGGCACGTCGGCAGCGCATTAAATGCGTTTGTCCGACGGTCCCTGAGGATAGGCTTATCTACTGTAGACCTTTCCACCTCCTGTGTGCCACTGTGGCGACCCCTTTTGCCTATAAAAGGAGGCCCGAGGCGACCAGGAGGAGGATTCGGATCTCTTGGGCAAGTTGCACCCCGTAGCTAGCTCAAGAACACAAGAACACTCAAATACATCCACCAAAGCAGGACTAGGGTATTACACATCTTCGCGGCCCGAACCTGGGTAAACGATCCGTGTGCTTCCTATCCGACCCGCTGTTTGCACAACCTCGCGCCCGCTAACCGTAGAAGGGATCCCAGTGATTCCATAGGTGTAGTTCCCACCGACAAAGACCTCTTAGGATACCAAATGCCAAAGTTTGGTGTATTATCAATTAAGTATCTCACTATCCTTTTCACAACCTTAAGATGACATTCTTTAGGGGCCGCTTGATATCGTGCACCATGCACACACTTAGCATAATATCGGGACGGGAAGCACATAGATATACAATGAACCAATCATAGAGCGGTAAACCTTTTGGTAAACCGGTTTGCCATCCTTAGTCAAGTCAAGATGTCCACTAGTAGGCATGGGTGTTTTCATACCTTTGCTTTCTTGCATGTAGAACTTCTTTAATAAGTCCTTGGTATACTTCGTTTGGGAAACAAACGTACCCTCCTTAGTTTGCTTGATTTGCAAACCAAGAAATAATTTGAGTTCACTCATCATAGACATATCAAACTTCTCCGACATTAGCCTTCCAAACTTTTCACTAAAATGAGGGTTAGTTGAACCAAATATGATATCATCCACATAAATTTGGCACATAAATAATGCACCATTAACACTTTTAGTAAAAAGTGTAGAATCAAATTTTCCAATCTCAAAGCCCTTTTCAATAAGGAACTTAGTCAAGCATTTATACCATGCTCTAGGAGCTTGTTTAAGACCATAAAGAGCTTTGTGAAGTTTGTAAACATGATTAGGTTTCTTGGGATTAACAAAGCCGAGAGGTTGATTAACATTAACTTCCTCCTCAATTTCACCATTTAGAAAAGCACTTTTAATATCCATTTGGTATAAAGTGATATCATGATGATTGGCATAAGAAAGTAAGATGCATATGGACTCAAGTCTAGCAACAGGGGCATATACCTCACCATAGTCCATACCTTCGACTTGAGTGTAGCCTTGGAGACGAGACGGGCCTTGTTGCGTACAACTTGTCCATCTTCATCTTGATTATTCCGCAACACCCATTTGGTTCCAATGATATTTTGGTTGTCGTCCGGCTTTTCTACCAATGTCCACACTTGATTCCTCTCGAAATTGTGTAACTCTTCATGCATAGCGTTCACCCATCAAGAGCTTCTTCAACCTTCATAGGTTCAATACTAGAAATGAATGAGTGATGTTCACAAAAGTTAGCCAAACGAGTTTTAGAGCGAGTAATTCTCCCAGTTTGAATATCATCAAAGATTTGTTCGACTGGATGATCTCTTGAAACTCTTGCTCTAACTTGTGAGAGCTTTTGTTTGGGTCGGGGTGGAACATCCTCTTCATCATCTTGTTCTTCCTCATTGTTGTTGGTGTTGTTGTTCTCTTATGGAGGTGGGGAAGGAGGTTGATGAGTTTCATCTTGTTGTACTGCCTCGTTTCCTTCATCTTGACATGTTCCAGTTGTGAATGCCTCCAAGTCAACTTGTGGGTCGCCTTGTCGTGAAGTTGAGGCTTCCACTTGAACGGACGAGGTACTCTAATTCACTTCCATTGGGCGAATTTTGCCAATAGACAAGTCTTGAATTGCTTCTGGAGGATCTTTGTCTCCTGCATCAATTGGCAATTGCTCTACTTGCGAGCCGTTAGATCCATCAAGCTTCACATCTACCGTATCTTCAACCTTTCGGGTGAAATTGTTGTAGACACGGTAAGTGTGAGAGTTTGAGCCATAACCGAGTACGAGACCTTCATGAGATTTAGGGGCAAATTTTGAACGATGATGCTTATCAAGAATGTAGAGCTTTGAGCCAAATAGTCAAAAGTATCCAACTTGGGGTTTGTTACCGGTGAGAAGCTCATATGCCGTCTTGCCGAGAAGCTTGTAAAGATATAGTCGATTAGTTGCATGACAAGCTGTCTCAACCGCTTTTGCCCAAAAGTGTTTTGGCGTCTTGTATTCATCCAGCATCGTTCTTGCCATCTCAATAAATGTCCGGTTCTTCCTCTCAACAACTCCATTTTGTTGAGGTGTGTACGTAGCCGAGAACTCATGTGAAATTCCTTCTTCGTCAAGAAAGGTATCCACGTTGGCGTTCTTGAACTCCGTTTCGTTGTCACTCCGAACCTTCTTGATCTTCACTTCGAATTAATTTTGGGCCTTCCTAGTGAAGTTCTTGAAGATCTTTTGGACATGTGATTTATCATCAAGAAAGAACACCCACGTAAATATTCAAAAATCATCAACAATGACCAAACTGAATGAGTTACCACCAAGACTCTTGTAGGCACTGGGACCAAAAAGATCCATATGAAGTAGCTCGAGCGGTCTTCTCGTGGTCATAATGTTTTTCACGGGATGACTTCCTCCAACTTGTTTTCCTGCTTGACACGCACTGCAAAGTCTATCCTTGTCAAATATAACACCTTTAACACCAAGGATATGATCACCTTTAATAAGCTTATCAAGACTTCACATGCCCACATGACCTAACCTTCTATGCCACAACCAACCTTTAGATGATTTAGCAATTAAGCAAGTTCTAGGTTGAGCCTATTTAGTGAAATCAACAATGTATAGATCACCTCTACGTATACCAGTAAAGACCATATTATGATTATCTCTCGGAAACACTTGGCAATCTACTTTAGTAAATAGGACATTGAAACCGAAATCGGCTAGTCTAGATACAGAAAGTAAATTATAGCCAAGAGATTCAATGAGCATAACATTTTGGATGGAGATGTCATGTGAGATGGCCGCCTTCCCAAGGCCAACCACCTTACCCTTTGAGTTATCACCAAAGGTGACATACTTTCGAGGGTCGTCGTTTTCAGCAAGCTCATGAAACATATCCTTGTCTCCGGTCATGTGATTGGTACATCCACTATCAAGAACCCATTCCTTTCCTCCAGCCATGTAACCATGAATGTTAGCCATGAGACCAAAGTGTCTCATAGACTCATCAAGATCAAAGCCACTATCATGATCCTCATCATAATATCCATGTTCAACATCGTCTTGTGATTGATCATCACCTAGAGAGAGAGATTCATTAGATGTATGATCATGACAATGTGCATCTTTATGATTCTAATGACTTGAGAGATGATGCTACTAATGACTCCAACATCTCCTTTGGCACGCATAAAGTCACGAAGCTCAAATAGACAATCATCAAATTTAGGATCACTAGGTTTCATTTTATGAAAAGCTATGGACTTATGAAGAATCTCATCTAGATTTTTCAAGGAATAATTTGGAAAGTGTTCCTCAGGATATCTCAAATGTAGGCAAGCATACAATCAAGTTTCTAGGCAATCCTCTAATGATGAGATCAATAGTTCCAAGATTGCGGATCATGTCAAGAGACTCATCAGGGGTAGGATGCAAGGGATCAATAGGAGGCGCACAAGGGCTAGTAATATACTTGTTCAAGTGATATTCATTGAAAATCTCAAGCATCTCATTTTTCCAAGCACTATAGAATTCTCCATCAAGCATAGGCACTCTACGTCTAAAGCTCCCAATCATAGACTCATCCATCTTCCTCCAAAGGTGATTAAACCAAAGCAATGGAGACCAATGCTCCGATACCAATTGAAAGGATCGAGAAGAGGTGTCTAGAGGGGGGGATTAGACCCTCAACAAGCAAAAGTAGCAGTTTTTAAGTTCTTCAAGTTGAGGTGGAGTTTTAGCATAACTTTAACCATTCACAATACATTTCAAGCAAGCATGACAAGAGTATGAGCAGCGGAAGGCAATTTGCAAGAAAGTAAAGGGATGGGATTGGAGTGTGCAAACGCAATTGAAGACACAAAGATTTTTGGCGTGGTTCTGATAGGTGGTGCTATCGTACATCCACGTTGGTGGAGACTTCAACCGACGAGGGGTAACGGTTGCGCGAGTCCACAGAGGGCTCCACCCATGAAGGGTCCACAAAGAAGCAACCTTGTCTATCCCACCTTGGCCATCGCCCACGAAGGACTTGCCTCACCTGGGTATATCTTCACTAAGTAGGCGATCTCCTTGCCCTTACAAACTCCTTGGTTCAACTCCACAATCTCGTCGGAGGCTCCCAAGTGACACCTAACCAATCTAGGAGACACCACTCTCCCCAACACTCAACTCTCTCTCACAGATTTGGCTATGGTGGAAAGATGATTTGAGTGGAAAGCAACTTGGAGAAGGCTAGAGATCAAGATTCTTGTGGTTGGATTGGAACGTCTTGGTCTCAACACATGAGTAGGTGGTTCTCTCTCAGAAAATGAGTAGTGGAAGTGTAGGCACGTTCTGATGGCTCTCTCTTGAATAGAGAAGGGGGTGGAGGGGTATATATAGCCTCCACACAAAATCTAACCGTTACACACATTTGACCCAACTCGGTCAGACCGAATAGGTGAACTCGGTGAGACCGATTCAGTTCAAAATGTGAATGTTAGGATCCTCGGTGGGACCGACATGATCAACTCGTTGGGACCGATGTGCTAGGGTTAGGGAAAAACCTCATCTCGCTGTGACCGACTGCTTGAACTCGGTGAGACCGATTTCAGCAATGGGCGAACCATAGAGTTGGTCAGGCAAACTCGATGGGACCGATTGCATATTTCAGTGAGACCAAAATAATTGCAACAGGCAACAGAGAGTTTGCAGGGCCATCTCGGTGAGACCGAGATCCCGATCGGTGAGACCGAATTGTCTAGGGCTTCTGGCAGTGGCTATGTCAAAGGGACTCGGTGGCGCCGGATAGATCAAATCACTGGGGCCGAGTTTGACTTTAGGTTCTGGACATATTTGGAAGTGAGAAAGTAGTTGAAGGCTTTGGAGCATATCACTATGCACTTTGAGCAAGTAGACCATTAAGAAACACCTCATCCCCTTTTAATAGTATTGGGTTTTCCTATGGACTCAATGTGATCTTTGATCACTAAAATAGAAATGAAGAGTCTTGAGCTTTAGCCAATCTTTGTCCTTAGCATCATGAAGGGGTTCCACATCCTCTTGTCCATGCCACGCCATTGTTGAAATTTCTGAAATATACTAGATGAAAATATTAGTCTAACAAGAGATATGTTGACATTAATTACCAAAATCACCCAGGGAGCACTTGTGCTTTCAGTCTCCCCCTTTTTGGTAATTGATGACAACATACATCAAAGCTTTAGACAAAAGAAATGAAGAGTAATAGGTAAATCTTTGGAAGGACATGTAACATGCATAGGCTCATATAAAGATGGGATATGAGAATCATGTGAATGCATAAGCATGTCAGAGCAAGCAATGAGTTACATGTATCTTGGCCATATGCATCAGAGCAAATGATGTAGATACAGGGAGTGTACCTTCATGTTCATACGTCCTTCTTGCAAACAATATGATCATCAGCAAGAGATCATCATGCACATGAGTGTGATGCATATACTTAATTACCTTGTGGTCTTAAGCTGGCTTTGGTCTAGATGAACTTGAGAAAACAGGGTTAGATAACACAAGGACACTACTAATCAAAGCAAGTTCAGAAAACCACAAAAGTACCAAGACTGGGATGACATGTAGTGAGTGAGTACTTAGTACTCTATTTGGATATAGACATGTCCCCAAGAATTAAAGATGTGCAATGAATTCCAAAGATTTTCCTCCCTTAGATATGAGCTCTTTCTCCCCCTGAATCTGATATTGGATAATGGGAGAAAGTAGGGTAAGAGAAAATCAGAACAAAGCAAACATAACAGAGCAAGAAATGGTACAAACAAACATACGTTAACATGCCTTTCCCCTCTTAAAGACATGTGACTTCTCTCCTCTATTGTTAATAAGCATCTGGAGAAGCTAAGATGTGCTTTCTCTCCCATGTGATAAGCTTTGATGTGCTCTCTCTCCCCCTTTGACATCAATTTCCAAGAAGAGATCTTCTGGAGCATGAGTCAAATAGGTTTGGTCCTTAAGTCACATTAAAAATCAGCATGTAGTTTAAGATGCGGGTAGAGGATAAGAATCATCAAGTGGAGCTGGAGAATAAAAGACATTTGTAATGGCAAAAAGTTTTCTCAGTAGTGAAATTGGTAATGTCGATCCATTTTCATCGGTGATACCGAGTCGGCAGAGTTATAGATGATGCATACCGGTCAGACCGGGTTAGTCCTTGTCGGTTGTACCGATGAACAATCTGCAAGCACTACTGCAGGATGCTGCTAACAGGACACTACGATCAGAGACCCTTCGACGAAACTGTGTGCGATGCAATAATCGCAAACGGTGGTCTAGAAAACCATCAAAAAAGGTGCAAAACATTTGCGATGATGGATACATCAAACACGGTTCAAATTTTAGTTGTGGGTGCGATGCATGGCATACAGTTCAGTTCAATTAACTGTTTGGGATGAGGAGGAACAAAAGAAATGGGCAGCCAGATGAAGGTGTGTGCGATATACAGTATACAGTTCACTCGGATGAACTGTTTGTGATTAGGCAACACAAAAGAAACGGTCAGCCAGATCAAGGTGTGTGAGATATACGGCATACGGTTCACTTGGATGAACTGTTTTCTTTGAGCCAAGAGAACAAAAATGGTTCAATTTAACATGATGTGTGTGATACGCGACAAACAGGTCTGTAATCAGAAATGTGTGCGAAGGCCGATAATAATACAGACGATTGCTGCCAATAAGCCGTGTGTGTTCTGGGCAAACGCTTGGTGGTATACAATTGCCAGCGATTGATGAAATCATCACCTAAGGGTTCCCAGTATGGTCCGTGTGTGATGTCATTGCACACAAAACAACAGCGTATGTTCTTATAACTTATAAGGACTTGATTCCATAAACAGATTGAACATCCAATTACATATGTGGCTAGTACACACATGACCTTTGCACACACCAAAGTATGTTCCAAAATGCCTAGAAAACTCTTCATATTACTATAGTTGCATGTTGCCTCTTTAGAATAAATCCAGGAGGGAAGAGACAGCGTATGTCATTTCGCACACATAGGTGACAAGGTCCCTCTCGGAACCATGAGCCTTTTTGAGAGAAGCTCTGGTTAGTAAGAAGTTTGTACCAAAACTTGTCCCAAATTGGACTAATTTTTTACCACAGCATGTTGGTGCTATGTCATAACACCATGCCAAGTTTCATGGTTTTGAGGCGAGTTTTGGATTTACACTAATTTTAAAACCAGGTTTCTCAATGTTTACTATCGAGTCGGCACCGCCCTGGATAGGCTTTTTCCTCCTGGGTCCCAAATGACAAATCCAAATCTGTCACTACCATGAAACTTTTCTTATTAAGAATTATAGCCGATTTGGAGTGCTAGCTAAAAATAAGTTTGTGTGCGCTGGTAGGCACTAAGAACTTGCGGTTCTGTAACGAACAAAGATCTCAAGGATCCCACGAGAGTGAGGTTCTTTCCCTATGTTGTGAATTCTTATAATATTTATGTCTTAATTAAAGAAATGGCAAGCCATTGGCCCAGTATGAAAGAAAATGTGGGTCAAATCCTAGTTGAAAAGGGCAACAGTGTCTAACTCCAGCTTACAAAAGGTACAAAAGCACGAGGATTAATTGTTCATCAGATTTACACGTAACCCGGATTGAACAGGACAATGACATCTAACTCAACCAAAGTTTTTGGTTGTTACAATCAAATGGATCAGTCTGATCCATACAATCAAGATCCTAGTACAATAATTCTACTGCTCCATGATGATGACAAACTGTTGTAAATAGAAGCCGAACATGATAAGAAGCCCTTAGGTCCACCTGAAACTTCTTTTTATGCTCTTCAACACTTGCAGTCGTGAGTAATTTCTTGTTGAAAAACTTAATCCTCACGGACAATAGTGCCCTCGCATTCAACATGAAGAATTTGACAAGGCTAGTGTTTGCACTGTTGGATGAATATCCTTCCAGCGTTACTGTCTTCAAACGAATGTCATGAGATCTAAGAAAATCCCCGTGCTTCATCAACCATCGATTGGTTATACCTTTTTCTCCATGTGTTGATGCCTAAATAGAGATGAAGATTGAAAATAATTAATGTCTAAACAAGATTATGTTGAAAGAGTAATAGCTAAACGATTAATTATAGTACATTATATATGGGCTTTCAATGTGCGTGAAATAATCACCTTTACATACAAATTCTCCAGACATGGAAAGCATCGCAGCATGGCAATAATGATGTTGAGATCAAAACACCACATACTAATATATAAGGTCTTGACAGAATCCACCACCACTGATAGGATGGACAAGCGCTTCATTGAGCATAGAACATAATATTAGCAGTGAAAGTGTACTCCAACATGATACTTAACTTATGCACACAAATGAAAAATGCAAATTACAAAAGTGTACATGAATAATATACAGTACCTTAATAGGTGTGGAGGCAAACACCATCTCGAACCATTTATACGGATCACGAATTGCACCCAAGGTCTCCAGTTTAGGCGCAGAGACCACAGTTATTTGCTTAGGTTTATAACAACAATCAAGGACCAACCTTTGAAGTGAAGGGGCATCTTTGATGATGAGCTCCTGTCCTTCAAAACTAATTCCAATGGTTACAAGGTGGGGCGACTTTATTTTGAGACAAGGGATATCGATTCCTGCTCCAAAAACAAGCACCAAATGCTCCAGTGTAGGGCAGATGGAGTGGATGATGCTGTGCAATGAGGCCTCCGACAGATGAACCAACACAAGCGCAAGTTTTTTCAGCAATGGCAGTCAAAGCATTTGTACTAGATTGTCTGCTAGATGGCACCGGGTCAAGGTGGCGGTGTGGAGAGAGGAGGAAAACCATGAGATGGGCATCGGTGGTGAGGGCACAGATGCAGCTATTGGTGGTAACCTATCACTGTAGTAATGGTAGAACTCAAGCTACTGGAGTTTATCCAATTGACGGGATGTCAGCCAGGCGGCCACCGTGCAGGGTATGTCTAGCAGGTAGCATGACGGGATGCAGATGCGTTGAACGGAGCCCTGGTGCGAGGAGATGATGGCTTCAGGGAGTTCAGAATCATCATCGATGGATAGCTGACGACAGTCGAGATTAAGAGGCGCGGTGCGCCACAGAGTGCGCCACCAAGATGCGAGGACTTGTGTGCGGCAGCCATCCTTGGTGGGGAGAAGGGAGATGATCTCCCCAAGGATTTCATCGGGGAGATCGCTGATGCGGTCCACCGGAGATTCTTCTGGTTCCTTAGGTCCAGGGGGGCGCTTCTGGCCGCACAGCCGGGTCCAAGATCTACATCCGACGGTAGCGCTGGCCGGAGCCTCATTTGTGTACATACCAATCTGAAAGAAAAAATGGCATAACAAGTAGGACATTCGGAATCAATTCTCAAGATCAGGAAGAAAAAGGCACAAACATTAGGACATCCAAAATCAATTCTCAAGATCTGGCCACGAATTACTAGCAGCAAGCTAACCCTAGTCGGATTATTAGCAAAAATCATTTGTAGAGAACAAACAATTAATCACTAGCTCTATACGAATAACATTCAAACAATCAATACACTACGTGCATCTAACAGATCTTAATTACTCTGATTTCATGGACTGAGAGAACATAACCATAGGATTTGTATTCCAGAAAACACATGATATGTTTGCCGCACAAATGGTTATATAGATGACTAGTCGCAGTCGTTACCGAAGTTGTTGTTGACCTCCAGCTTCGGCTGGGGGGGCATGATGGCGCCAACGAAGTCAAGGTCGTGCTGCGGCCCACGCGAGACCTTGTCGGCGGCGACGGAAACCTCTGTGCCTAGCTTCACGTGTTGCGTGGGTGCTTCACCAGCCCCGGTGTCGCCACTCCCTCTGCTGGTGCGCTTCGGCGGCATCGTCATACACTCTAGAGTCCAGACGTTGGTGACCACTATGGACAGGGGGTGCGGCCGCCTATTATGGCCGGTGGCTTGGGCGCGCAATTAATACGGACCAGTGGGACCGAGGTAGGTTGCGGTCAAAAGTGGTCTCGCCTCCCGGTGAGCCTGCATGGCGGACTTCTTCCATTCCTACCATCATTTCACACAGCTACTCGCACGCCTCCCCGTCAATATGCACACCTACACGCATGCCTCCCGGTATGCCTGCGCGGCGGACTGCTTGCATGCGTCCCGTCAACTCTCGCCTGCTCGCACGGCACACGGGGCGTGTGGCAACACGTATATTTTTTGGTTTATTTGTTGCCGCTTTCCTGCGTTGAACAACTCGCACGCTTCCTGGTGAGCCTCTCGGTGAGCCTGCGAACCGGACTGCGCCCGCACGTCTCCCGTACAGTCAAGCAGCTATCCGCACGGCACCTCCTATAGGCATTAAAACCAAGACACGTGGGGTCACATGAATGGTTAACAGAACACACACGGTTTGAATTATACAAATGTTTGAGATATTAAAGTGGCAGCTATTTTTTCAAAATGCCTTTGTTGGCTGTTATTCGAGTGCGCCTTCTCTCAAAATGGATACGAAAAATACCACAGCATGTTGGGTGCCATTCCATGATAGCCTGCCAAGTTTCAAGAATTTCACACGAGTTTTGGATTTACTAGAATTTAAAAACCAGGCATATCAACGTTTTGCCGGCAATCAACAGTGCCTTGGTGTTTGAAATTCATTCCCATTTCTTGCATGGGACCTAAGCATGCACCCAAGGACACAGCTTTGACTTATCAACCAATTTATATGCACTGGAGCATGTGCATGTATTTCAAATTTGAATTATGCACATAAAATGCCTAGAAAACCCAGTTAATGTATAAAAATGTCCAAATGAACCCCGAAAAATTCGAAAACTTAACACAAAACTTCTGTTGTTCTATGTTGACACTAGAAAATTTTGGAAAGCAATAAGAGGCAACGGATATCATTTCGTCCCCAAAGGTGGCACGTTCCCTACCGAAACCATCAGGCTTGTTGTGAGAAGCTCTGGTTTGTGAGAAGCTTACACCCAAACCTGCCCCAAATGGGACAAAAAAATTACCACGGCATGTCGGGTGCTGCTCCATGATACCATGCCAAGTTTCATGAATTTCAGACGAGTTTTGGATTTACTAGAATTTAAAAACCAGGTATCTCAATGTTTTGCCAGCAATCAACAGTGCCCTGATGTTTGAAATTCATTCCCATTTCTTGCATGGGACCTAAGCATGCACCCAAGGACACAGATTTGATTTTTCAATCATTTTATATGCACGGGAGCATGTGCATGTATTTCAAATTTGAATTATACACATAAACTGCCTAGAAAACCGATTTAATGTATAAAAATGTCCAAACAAACCCCAAAAAATTCCAAAACTTAACACAACACTCCTGTTGTTCTATGTTGACACTAGAATTTTTTTGAAAGCAATAAGAGGCAGCGGATATCGTTTCGTCCCCAAAGGTGGCACGTTCCCTACCAAGACCATCAGCCTTGTTGTGAGAAGTTCAGGTTTATGATAAGCTTATACACAAACCTGCCCCAAATGGGACAAAAAAATTACCACTGCATGTTGATGCCGCTCCATGATACCATGCCAAGTTCCATGAATTTCAGACGAGTTTTGGTTTTACTAGAATTTAAAAACCAGGTATCTCGACATTTTGCCGGCAATCAACAGTGCCCTGGTGTTTGAAATTCATTCCCATTTCTTGCATGGGACCTAAGCATGCACCCAAGGACACAGATTTAATTTTTCAACCATTTTATATGCACGGGAGCATGTGCATGTATTTCAAATTTGAATTATGCACATAAAATGCCTAGAAAACCCAGTTAATGTATAAAAATGTCCAAACGAACCCCGAAAAATTCCAAAACTTAACACAACACTCCTGTTGTTCTATGTTGACACTAGAAATTTTTTGAAAGCAATAAGAGGCAACATATATCGTTTCATCCCCAAAGGTGGCACGTTCCCTACCGAAACCATCAGGCTTGTTGTGAGAAGCTCTCGTTTGTGAGAAGCTTATACCCAAACCTGCCCCAAATGGGACAAAAAATTTACCACGGCATGTCGGGTGCCGCTCCATGATACCATGCCAAGTTTCATGAATTTCAGATGAGTTTTGGATTTACTAGAATTTAAAAACCATGCATCTCAACGTTTTGCCGGCAATCAACAGTGCCCTGGTGTTTGAAATTCATTCCCATTTCTTGCATGGAACCTAAGCATGCACACAAGGACATAGATTTGATTTTTCAACCATTTTATATGCATGGGAGCATGTGCATGTATTTCAAATTTGAATTATGCACATAAAATGCCTAGAAAACCCACTTAATGTATAAAAATGTCCAAACGAAACCCCAAAAAATTCCCAAACTTAACACAACACTCCTGTTGTTCTATGTTGACACTAGAAATTTATGGAAAGCAATAAGAGGCAACAGATATCGTTTTGTCCCCAAAGGTGGCACGTTCCCTACTGAAACCATCAGGCTTGTTGTCAGAAGCTCTAGTTTATGAGAAACTTATACTCAAACCTGCCCCAAATGGGACAAAAAATTTACCACTGCATGTTGATGCCACTCCATGATACCATGCCAAGTTCCATGAATTTCAGATGAGTTTTGGGTTTACTAGAATTTAAAAACCAGGTATCTCAACGTTTTGCCAGCAATCAACAGTGCCCTGGTGTTTGAAATTCATTCCCATTTCTTGCATGGGACCTAAGCATGCACCCAAGGACACAGATTTGATTTTTCAACCATTTTATATGCACCGAAGCATGTGCATGTATTTCAAATTTGAATTATGCAGATAAAATGCCTAGAAAACCCAGTTAATGTATAAAAATGTCCAAATGAACCCCAAAAATTCCAAAACTTAACACAACACTCCTGTTGTTCTATGTTGACACTAGAATTTTTTTGAAAGCAATAAGAGGCAACAGATATCGTTTCGTCCCCAAAGGTGGCACGTTCCCTACCGAAACCATTAGGCTTGTTGTGAGAAGCTCCGGTTTGTGAGAAGCTTATACCCAAACCTGCCCCAAATGGGATAAAAATTTACCACGGCATGTTGATACCGCTCCATGATACCATGCCAAGTTTCATGAATTTCAGACGAGTTTTGGATTTACTAGAATTTAAAAACCAGGTATCTCAATGTTTTGCTGGCAATCAATAGTGCCCTGGTGTTTGAAATCATTCCCAGTTGGACCTAAGCATGCACCCAAGGACACATATTTGATTTTTCAACCAATTTATATGCACCGGAGCATGTGCATGTAGTTTAATTTTGAATTGTGCACCTAAAATGGCTAGAAACCAGTTTAATGTATAAAATGTCCAAACAAACCCTGAATAATTCCAATTCTTTTACGACACACATATAGTTGCATGTTAACTTCAGATAAAAGGTCTAGCAATTCAAACACCGTCCATTACCACTGTGACCCCATTATGTAATACAAATCAAGATGAAAAATCAAGTAGATCCCACACAGTTTATTATCACCAACCGTTGTGAGATGCAGTACAAAATATCCTGGTGCACCGTCGGTGTATAGTACGCCTATGGCTTACGCGAGAAGTTGCATCGGCTACAGTCCACAGCCTCTGCATCCCTCGCAATCCTGAAAATATTACTACCTCGTAATCTCGAAAATATCTACCGCTTGGAAGGTTTTAATGTTTGATAGCACACGATTAGTATGTGCGGACCGTGTGCGATGTTTGTTACTCCCACTCTGCTTCAGTCGCTTGATTCAAATTTTCAGTAGCCCCGGCATTTTACTCCCGCCTCTGCATCCCTCGCAATCTCAAAAATATCTACTCGCCCTTGATCCAAATTTTCAGTAGCCCCGCCTTATTACTCCCGCCTAGTAAAATTTTCAGTTGCCGCAGTATTTCCTCAAACACCACCTTGCCCCCCTCCACACACACCACACTCTCCCCAAAACCTCCGCTCACACAGACACACACCACCCTCGAAACCATTGGTAGGTCGCCGCCATCGCCGGCGCCTCCATCCTCAACCTCTGCATGTGTGCCGGGGAGCTCGAGGAGCCAATGGCCAAAAAGAGGTTTATCACGGCCTTTTCGTTCGACACCCGCGAGGTGGCCGCCGAGGTGTCCCCGTCGTCCTCCGCGGGCTCGATCCACCATTGCCGGTCCCCCGATCCGCCCGCCGCCGCGCCCCTATGTCGGTTCAAGGACTTCCCCGTCCTCCCTTGGACTCGGCAGCCGACGAGGTCCTACCTCGGGGTCCGGTAGCGGCGGTGGGGGACGTGGGTCACCGAGATTACAGATCGAGAGACCCACACCCGCCGGTGGCTTAGTAGCTTCCACACGGCCGAGCTCACGGCCATGGAATACGACCGCTGGCAGGTCCGCTACCACGGCACGGCGGCTAGGCTTAATTTCCCCTTCGGCACACGTCCGGTCGACCTTGTTCCGCCGGAGCCAGGGGTGGTGAGCTCGGCTATGGCGCGGGAGGACCGCGAGGCGTGGGAGCGCCTCGAGGCCGAGACCGCCGACGAGGCCTACATGCAGGAGCTCTGCCGGCAGCACCCGGAGCTCGTTGAGGCGGAGCGGGCGATCTTTGCCGTCAGAGGGCGGCGAGGTTATCGTGCTCTCCTCCGATGATGAGGTCGAAGGCGGCGAGGTTATCGCGCTCTCCTCTGATGACGAGGTCGAAGGCGGTGGCGACGGTGGCGCAGAGGGCGTCGAGGTGGGCCCCGAGGACGAGGAGATCGACATAGACGTGTGGAGGAGTGCCTTCCCCAATGACCCCGATGACGGCACCGGCCCGGACCCGGCTCGCAGCACACCGTACATGACGAGCAAAGATTGGCTCGACCTCTACTTCGATCGAAAGTAGTTTAGCTTAGTTTAAATTTATGTTTTATGTTCGGTTATGCAAAACTATCTATGTTTATGTTTGAATGCATGCTACTTTCGGTTGAACCTGCTCTGAACTTGATCAAATTGAAGCTTACAACGTTAAGTTTAGGGGATCGACTAGAAAAGGCCAAAAATTGCTGGAGTATATATATGTATCCACTAAGGGTTTTAGTCCTTTAACTTTTAAAGGATCGGCTAGAGATGGCCTTATGACTTGTTTATTTCAGTTCTTCACAATGTGATGTTCTATATGTGCAACTATTTGTCGTGCAGTTCAATTTCATCAATAACAGTTTCAACAATACCACTATCAATTACGATATTTGGTTGTTGTTAAGGATATTGCAGTTAACATGCCTTTTCGTTTTTAAACAATAACTAGTGTAATTTAGACCTGCACAATACTAGTTTTAATGACTATTTGCTTGTTTTTAAATGTTATGCCTGATGCAGTTAACACACCTTTCCACTTTTTGTTTTGCTTATCTAGCGTGCTTAAGCCTGCACACTTAAGCTATCATTTGTAGATTATGTTGTCTACCATTGATATATTTGGTTGATGTTTAGCCTGTTGTTCTTAACATGCCTTTATATGTACTCATACAGGACAATATTGAGAACAGTGTTGTTTTCCATCGATGTTAGTTTCATCGCATTGCTTATATGTACTCACTATTTAGGATATCGGTAGCTGGTACCATATAGCCTGGGGCTGATAAGGGATTAATCGTCGAATCGGACATTTCACTGAATATATCTGTAACCCATTTATTAGTAGGTTAACTAGGGCCATATTTAATATATCTGAGGCTACATAGCAACATGCATTGTACTGAATGACTAAATATGCAATCCCAGGCTACATAGCAACAAGGAAGAGAGTTACCTTAATGTTCTGATGATGTCTAGATATACATGTAATAAAATCTTATATAATGGGATGGAGGGAGTGTTGTGCCACATCATTTTTCAATTGTTGTTTAGCTTCTAATATTAACTTGGTGCTTTTAGGTACATATATCATTGCCAAAGATCCACACTTCGACCCTTTCTGCGTATGGGGCAATGATATATTCATGAACCAGCATCAAGTGAGGAAACTGATAAAGATTGTTATTAAAATGGGTCAAAAGACGTCAATCGAACTATTTGTTTACACTTTATGCAAGACAACAGTGAACTGCAGGATGGTAAGTAAGAACCCCGTAGCCTTCTTTTTACTGCCCGTAATGAGTTGTGTGAGATGACAATGTCTCAATCTTTTTCTTTTGCAGTGGATCCTGAAGCAGTTTACTCAAGATTACCTCTCAAAGTACATGATTGGCGGCCGGACATCACAAGGGGTTGGACTAGAGTCCTGCATGCCTTATGCATCCAGGAGAGCACAATAGGGCCATTCTGCTTCACCTTGTTGAGCAACCGGAATGTATGTCGCCTCTTTCTTTACCATCTGTAATAGTACAAGTATAGAACCCTGGTTCATCTTTCTTTATTTGGTGCTTATGTAATTCTTAAACATATGTACCTATGAATCGAATAATGCATTGGTTGTTTGAACCTGATGGATATGAATAAAGCTATAGCCTACTTTCAAGTTTAAATTAGGTACAATTTTAAATAGCAGCAATTAAATTAGGCCGAAATTACCGTGTGCAGGTCATTACGGCGCACACAGTTAATAAAGCATAGCGTGTGCGATATACATCATAATCTAACACAGTTCACGAAGAGGAAATGTGTGTAACAATGCACACAGTTGCCGTTTGCAAAGCGTGTGTGATGTCAGACACTATCACATACGGTGCAGGAAAACAAAATGTGTGTGATTGTCTACCTATCTTACACGGTTTATAATCATGAAATGTTTGTGATATGCCAGGCATCCTAAACATAGAGCCAGTTAGGTACTTTCATGGAAACTCCCGTGCCTGGAATTTGCTTGGCTTTAGCTAAAACCACAAAACTCCGACTATGATGGCAATGCGACAACAAACGAGTAGCAAGGATGAAGCGTTTGGGATATTCGAGATATCGGAAACGGTTATATAGGGACAACTGTATGCATCAAGGCTCCTTATCCCCGACGGTTTCTGGGTCGGGAGTGGGAAGGACCCCCCTATCGCCGTCGCTCACTAGGCGACGGTTCCAAATGTCGTCATAGAAAGGGGTTAAAAACCGTTTATATAGCACCGACGCGTACCAGTGAAGGTATCATTGTAGTTTGGTCTAGCCGATAGGTATAAATCGGTGAGGCCGAGTTCAACGCAGAGGAAAAAGTTTGTCACCTCGGCTCACTTGGCTAATAAGATCTCAGAAAGATTTGCAAGGAATTAACTGAAGAATTTGCAATGAATTAGATGTAGAGAATGCAGAGAAAAGAAAAGAAATCTAGATGAAGGTTTTTTTATAAGGGGAACAAACAAGCAAATAACTTTTGCAATAACACAAAGAAGGAGAAGAAAGAAACACTAGAGAACTTCATCTAGAGGAGGCCGGCGACAAAGTCGCCTATGTTAGAGTATATTGACTGAGGAGTCAAGTGATAACACTTGATCGTAGGTCATACTCATCGTTTAAGCTCAAAATGGGGTTACCATTTTTCGTTTAAGCACTTTGATGTATTCTCACCTTGTGGAGCCGCTTTGACCCATGACTTGGGGTAAAGCTTCTCTAAGATGGAATAACATACCTTAGGTGATGGTGTTGATCTTGATCGTGTAGTCGAACTTGTGTTGGATGCTCAAGGTTGATGTAGCTCATCAAGAGTTGGGAGCACCACTTATAGTTTGAGTTCATCTTCCTACATGGGTTAGTCTTGCAACGAAGAGCACTTGTGTATCCAAAATGACAATCATGAAACTTGATACCAAATGAAATTTTAATATAAAGAAATTGTCAAAGGATATGTTGAGTGGATTCATGCTTCCTTGTTTTCAACAACCATATAGTAGAGACTTGGTGATGTAGAGATTGCTCAAGATATGAGTAACTTGCAATCTCATAGATTTGGGCTCATCCAAGTACCTACAGGGGTTAGATAACATGCAAGGGTACAAGTATAGATCCAAGACATATGATCATCATCATAAGATAAATATCAAGGATTAGTTCAAAAAGACAAGCTCATGCCCTGCATGTATACAAATGGAGTTTCTACTTCAAGTTTGAGGGATCAATGATATTCAATTCACCTCTCAAACAGCAAAATTCTTTCTCATCAAGCGGTTTGATGAATATATCCGCCAATTGCGTGTCGGCACGAACATGCTTAAGGTTGATGTCTCCTTTAGCAACATGATCTCGAATGAAATGATGACGAACTTCGATATGCTTAGTTCGAGAATGTTGCACGGGATTGTGAGCAATCTTATAGCACTTTCATTATCACAAAGCGATGGAACATGTTTCACATATATCCCATAGTCCTTAAGAGTTTGGGTCATCCAAAGTAATTGAGCACAACATGATCCGGCGGCAATGTATTCTGCTTCGGCGGTGGATAAGGATACCGAGTTTTGTTTCTTGGAGGACCAAGATACAAGAGATCTACCAAGAAATTGACAAGTACCCGAAGTGGACTTTCTATCAACCTTGTCACCGGCATAGTCCGAGTCGGAGTAGCCAATAAGATCAAAATAAGACCTCTTAGGATACCAAATGCCAAAGTTTGGTGTATTATGAATTAAGTATCTCACTATCCTTTTCACAACCTTAAGATGACATTCTTAAGGGGCCGCTTGATATTGTGCACACATGCACACACTTAGCATAATATCGGGACGGGAGGCACATAGATATAATAATGCACCAATCATAGAGCGGTAAGCCTTTTGGTAAACCGGTTTGCCATCCTTAGTCAAGTCAAGATGTCCACTAGTAGGCATGGGTGTTTTCATACCTTTACTTTCTTGCATGTTGAACTTCTTGAATAAGTCCTTGGTATACTTTGTTTGGGAAACAAAGGTACCCTCCTTAGTTTGCTTGATTTGCAAACCAAGAAAGAATTTGAGTTCACTCATCATAGAAATCTCAAACTTCTCCGACATTAGCCTTCCAAACTTTTCACTAAAATGAGGGTTAGTTGAACCAAATATGATATCATCCACATAAATTTGGCACACAAATAATTCACCATTAACCCTTTTAGTAAAAAGTGCAGAATCAAATTTTCCAATCTCAAAGGCCTTTTCAATAATGAACTTAGTCAAGAATTTATACCATGCTCTAGGATCTTGTTTAAGACCATAAAGAGCTTTGTGAAGTTTGTAAACATGATTAGGTTTCTTGGGATTAACAAAGTCGGGAGGTTGTTTAACATAAACTTCCTCCTCAATTTCACCATTTAGAAAAGCACTTTTAATGTCCATTTGGTATAAACTGATATCATGTTGATTGGCAGACGCAAGTAAGATGCGTATGGACTCAAAAGTCTAGCAGCGGGGACACATGTCTCACCATAGTCCATACCTTCGACTTGAGTGTAGCCTTGGGCGACGAGACGGGACTTGTTGCATACAACTTGTCCATCTTCATCTTGCTTATTCCAAAACACCCATTTGGTTCCAATGACATTTTGGTTGTTGTCCGGTGTCGGAGTAATGGGTCACGGGTGGCCTAACCCGAGTCCCTGAGTATTTCAAGACATTGGGCTGGCTGCGCCCCTCAAGCATCAAGGATGAAGCGCCGCCTTCTGTTGGCCGGCTGCCAGAAGACGGCCAAGCACCAGAAGACGGCCCCAAGACGGGCCTACTCCTAGCAGGCGGCCTTCAGAGAGGCCGGCTCCTAGCAGGCGGCCCACGACGCCCTCAAAGTTTGCGCCCCCATTAAGAAGACAAGACAGGATGTGGCTATAGTGTAGCCCATCACCCCCATATCCAGGGCACGGCGCGGCCACAGTGCCCCGTACAGGCGGAGATCTCCGCACGACGCGGCACTGTTGCCACTCCACCCTTGACGTCACTCCTGTCAGGCGAAGCCCTGCTCCCACGACGGCATGTCGGTACGGCCTGCAGGCGGCGGGCCCTACCAGGCAGCGAGAGACCGGAGGGTGGCAGAGCCTGACCAGTCGGACCGGAGGGAGGCCGGCCTCTAGCAGGCGGCCCCCTCTTCCCTCGGAGTCCGCGCGCCATTAACCAGATGAGACACGGTGTGGCTACAGTGATCTCCCACCAGATGGCGGGACTATAGCCACGCCCCCCGACCAAGCATGTGTCATTAGCATCATGACTACAGTAACAAGTAGCCGGCAAGAGCCGCGAGTGGCGGGAGCGGCCTGTCGGCCCCGTACCAGACTAGTCGGCAGGGCCCACTAGGCAGCGGGCCCCAGCAGCTGGCGGAGAAGCCGGCGGCCAGAGACGCTGACAGCCGGGTCCTACACCCGGCCAGATTACTATTGTACCCCTAAGGGGTAGGCCTATATAAACCCCCCAGGGTGCCCTGCAAAGGGTTCCCAACCTGTTAGACCTAGACTCACACATAGAGAGAGGAGAGAACTAGCCCTGCTTTCTTCTACCTCTAGCATACAGCTCGAGGAGCACCATTGTACGTGCCTTAGTGATCATGCGGAGACCCTGCAGAGCAAGACTAGGGGTGTTATCTCCTAGGAGAGCCCCGAACCTGGGTAAAGTACGTCGGCGTTCGTGTCTACGCCTCATCCCGCTTCCGGGCACCGGCGACATTCTACTCGCTCCCACCATGATAAGCCATCCCTTGGCATATGTCGCACCCAACCCCCGACATTTGGCGCCCACCGTGGGGCGAGGTGCACCGTCGTCCGGAGACCTGTTCTGGACGGGAACCCTGTTCCTTCCTGGCGAGCGCAGCCAGCGCGGCATGCCAGATGGCGTCTGCACCGACGCGCTGCATGGTGCGTATGTCACCTGTGCAGCGAGCTGCCTCGCCGATCTTGTTGGCGGGATTCGCCTCTCCGACGAGCCCGTATCTGACGCGAGCACAGATGGCCCCGAGAGCCGCTTTGTCAGCCTCCTCGACTAGCTCCACATCGTCATCGAGCCAGCTGTGGACCTAGAGTCGGTTGGTTCTACCGACACGATGCTTGTCGACTCTGACACGGCGTTGCTCGACGCATTCCCCACCAACGTGGTGGTCTACGATGAACCGCTTCCTCGCGAGGACAGCAGCGGTAGCACCGTCATGGAGGTGCCCGTCATCATCCATGAGGGAGTTTCCGGTGACGGTGCTCGAGACCCGCTCGAGGCGGTGTTGCAAGACCTGTCTGCGCCCATCCCGGAGGACGCCGATGCCGAGACGCTAGAAGCACGACGCGTCCAGCTCGTCGAAAGCGCCAAGAAGCTAGCCAGCATGAGACGCCTTTTGGAGGTTACCAGCGTGAGATGGACCGCGCCGTTGGCGGCACGCCAGCTCCTGGCGGGCCTAGCCGCATCAGCACGGTCCAGCAGTGCGGCGCAGCCATTGCCAGCATGTTCGAGGCAGATCGCCCTGTCTACGCCACGCCCGCGGAGAATATACGAGCTGCCCAAGCGGCAGCAGACGAGCTGGACAAGCTCGAGGGCGACGAGCGTCGCCACATGACGGAGCGCGTCCAGTGGCTCATTGGCGTGGCTGTCGAGCAGCAAGAAGCCGGCTGCCGCACCGAAGCACCCGACCGGCGGAACGACGACCCGCCTCCTCGCCGAGATCAAGGCGCAACATCCCGGACGCCGACTGGTGGCGTCCGCGATGGAAAAGACAAGGAGCCGGCTGCCAGCCGCAGCCGGACTCACATCACCATCGTGCGCGACCAAGACGGCCGCCCAAGAGCAGTGGAACAATGGGATGACTGTCCGCCTCCCCCTCCTCCCTGCAGGGAGAGGCGCGCTTCCCCGCCGCCTGTTGACCACCCGACACTCGGCGACCGCCTTGGTCGCCGAGAAGGAGTCGGAGAGAACGATGCCCGCCAGCGGATCGACCGCTTCAACCGGTCCCTGGCGCTAGAAGAAGAAGAAGACGCATTGGGTCCGCCTTGCTTTGGCCCCCGCATCGGAGATGAGCCCTTCCCCAAAGGGTTCACGCTCCAAGAGATACGCCCAAGTACACCGGCTCCGTGAAGCCGGAAGACTGGTTGGTCGACTACTCCACGGCCGTCAGCATCGCAAACTGCAACAAGCGCGTTGCCGTGAAGTATGTTCCGCTCATGCTCCAAGGCACCCCCCGGACATGGGTGAATAGCCTGAAGCCCCGCAGCATCAACAGCTGGGTTGATTTCACCGAAGCCTTCATCCGCAACTTTCCCAGCACGTACAAGCGGCCGCCCAAGCCTCGCCAGCTCTCCTTCTGCGTCCAAGGCCCCAACGAGTCGACTCGCGACTACCTCACGCGCTGGGCCGAGCTGCGCAACTCCTGCGAAGCGTGCATGAGGTGCAGGCTATCGAGTACTTCACAGCCGGGTGCAGAGAAGGCACCCTCCTCAAGCACAAGCTTCTCTGCGATGAGCCGGCCACCCTCGACGAGTTGCTGATCATAGCGGACAAATACGCCACGGCCGACTCCTCCATGAAGGCGGAGATTCAAGTTGATGCATCCGGCAAAGTGGCTCCTCAAGCTCCTTGGACCCCGGCTGGTGACACCAGTCGGTGGCAGCAGCAAAACGACAACAAGCGCAAGGCGCCACAGCCGGCTTCTACAAGCCGGCAGGTGGCAACAGTCGAAGACCAGCAGCCGGAAGGGCAGCCTCCTCCCAAGCGTCAGAAGGGCAAGCCCAACTGGTTGCCCTCCTTCTCATACGAGCAGACTCTCGATGCACCCTACAAGTTTCACAGCGGCGCGAAGCCGTCCAACCACACCACTCGGAAGTGCCATTGGCTCACCAGGATCGCCAAGGGCGACGGACTCCTGCCTCCTCTGCCTGCCGGCCCGCCGCCTCGTCCTCTCCAGCAGCCGGCGGTTCGACAAGTAGGCGCAATACAAGATGAATATCCTGAAGAGCATGGAGCTTATGTCGTGTTCACCAGCGTGGCCGACGATAAGCACAGCAGACGGCAGCGGCAACAAGAAGTACATGCAGTAGCGTCAGAGACCCCCGAGTTCATGCATTGGTCCGAGAAGCCTATCAGTTGGAGCAGAGCTGACCACCCGGAGGTGATGCCCTCTCCTGGTTCTTATGCCCTGGTCTTGGACGCGACCTTCGCAACAGAGAGGCGAGCTGCTCGCTTCTCCCGACTTCTGATAGATGGCGGCAGTAGCATCAACATCCTATACGTTGGGAATCAAGTAGAAGCAGCTCCAGCCCAGTCAGACTGTATTCCATGGCATAGTCCCTGGCCTTTCCTGCTCACCAATCGACAAGACCCAGATAGACGTCCTCTTTGGAGACAAAGATCACTTCCGCTGAGAGCCAGTCTGGTTTGAGGTGGTGGACCTTGAGAGCCCCTATCATGCACTACTTGGCCAGCCTGCTCTGGCCAAGTTCATGGCGGTCCCCCACTATGCTTACCTCAAGATGAAGATGCCAAGCACCAAGGGAATCCTAACCATAGTAGGAGACTACAAGAAGTCGTCCGCCTGTGCAGCAGACAGCAGCCGGCTAGCCGAGTCCCTCGTGATTGCAGCACAGAAGTGGCTCCTTAACCGGATTGTGGCAATGGAAGGCAAGTAGCCGGAAATGTCGCCCAACCCCAAGGAGTCGGAAGCTGAGGGCTCGTTCAAGCCGGCAAAAGAAACGAAGAAGATACCCTTAGACCCGGAGCACCCGGAGAGGCATGCTCTCACAGGTGCAAACCTTGACAGCAAATAGGAAAGTGAGCTCGTCAATTTCCTCCGTGAGAATCGGGACATCTTTGCATGGTCTCCTAAGGACATGCCGGGTGTTCCGACGGATTTCGCCGAGCACAAGTTACATGTCCGACCTGATGCCAAGCCGGTCAGGCAGCCCTTGCGCCGCCTGTCGGAAGAGAAGAGAAGAGTCGTTGAAGAAGAAATAGCCCGGCTTCTAGCTGCCGGCTTCATTATGGAAGTGTTCTTCCCAGAGTGGTTAGCCAACCCAGTCCTTGTGCTGAAGAAGAACAAGCAGTGGCGCATGTGTATAGATTATACCAGCCTCATCAAAGGTTGCCCCAAAGATCCATTTGCTTTGCCAAGAATCGACCAAGTGATAGACTCCACAGCCGGATGCGAGCTGTTAAGTTTTTTGGATGCATACTCAGGGTATCACCAGATCAAACTAAACCCGTCCGACAGGCTGAAGACCACCTTCATCACTGAGGGAGTCCTGGATTAGGGGGTCCTCGGACAGCCGGACTATATCCTTTAGCCGGACTGTTGGACTATGAAGATACAAGATTGAAGACTTCGTCCCGTGTCCGGATGGGACTCTCCTTGGCGTGGAAGGCAATCTTGGCAATACGGATATGTAGATCTCCTCCCTTGTAACCGAATCTGTATAACCCTAGCCCCCTCCGGTGTCTATATAAACCGGAGGGTTTAGTCCGTAGGACAACAACAATCATACCATAGGCTAGCTTCTAGGGTTTAGCCTCTATGATCTCGTGGTAGATCAACTCTTGTAATACTCATATCATCAAGATCAATCAAGCAGGAAGTAGGGTATTACCTCTATCAAGAGGGCCCAAACCTGGGTAAACATCGTGTCCCCCGCCTCCTGTTACCATCTCCTTAGACGCATAGTTCGGGACCCCCTACCCGAGATCCGCCGGTTTTGACACCGACATTGGTGCTTTCATTGAGAGCTCCACTGTGCCGTCACCATAAGGTTTGATGGCCCCTTCGATCATCGGCAACGATGCGATCCAGGGTGAGGTTTTCCTCCCCGGACAGATCTTCGTGTTCGGCGGCTTCGCACTGCGGGCCAACTCGCTTGGCCATCTGGAGCAGATCGAGAGCTACGCCCCTGGCCATCAGGTCAGGTTTGGAAACTGAAACTACACTGCCGACATCCGCGGAGACTTGATCTTCGACGGATTTGAGCCCATGTCAAGTGCGCCGCACAGTCACGACGAGCATGACTTAGCTCTGCCGTCGGACAGTGTTCAGGAGATCGCACCTGCAACTACTCCGGCCCTCAATCCGGAACAAATTGCGTCATCTGAGGACGGGTGGATAGACCCCGCCATGGAGGCCGCACCCTCAGTGGCGATAGAGCCGAATACTGACTTCACCTCCTACGAGAGCCGCGTTGCCGAACCGTTGGATTCGTCCCCGGCCACGGGCTCCGAGCCGCTTGCGTCCGTGCCTGTCGAATCCGATTGGGCACCGATCATGGAGTTTACCTCCGCGGATATCTTTCAGCACTCGCCCTTTGGCGACGTACTAAACTCGTTGAGGTCTCTCTCCCTGTCAGGAGACCCTTGGCCGAACTATGTCCGGCTAGAATGGGATGCGGACGACGAAGAAATTCGCTCCCCACCCACCACCCACTTAGTAGCCATTGTCGACGATTTAACCGACATGCTCGACTTCAGCTCCGAAGACATCGATGGTATGGACGGTGCTGCCGGAGACGAACAAGAACCAGCGCCCACAGGGCGCTGGACTGCCACCTCATCGTATGACATATACATGGTGGACACTCCCAAAGAAGGCGATGGCGGTAAGACAGCGGAGGATAACCCCTCCAAGAAGCAATCCGAGCACCGACGTCAGCGGCGCCGCTCTAAGTCCCGCCATAGCAAAAGTAGCGATACCGGCACAAGAGACAATAACGCTCCGAATAGTGCCAAAGACAACGACAATCCCCTCCAGCCAGATTTAGAGCGGGAGGATGAACAAGCTAGCCCTCCAGAACATGCAGCAGACAGAGAAACGAAGGATGACAATTACATGCCTCTCTCCGAAGACGAGGTGAGCCTCGTTGATGAAGAATTTATCATACCTGAGGATCCCGTCGAGCAGGAGCGCTTCAAGCGCCGGCTTATAGCCACAGCAAACAGCCTGAAGAAAAAGCAACAACAGCTTCGAGCTGATCAAGATCTGCTAGCGGACAGATGGACTGAAGTCCTAGCGGCTGAGGAATACGAACTCGAACGCCCAACCAAGAGTTACCCAAAATGCAGGTTGCTACCCCAACTCGAGGAGAAAGCATTAAAACCTACATCACCAGCGTATGATGCGGCGGATCGGCCACCTCGTGGCCGAGACAGAGGGGCATATCAGCCCGAAGTCCAGCCCGCACCCCGTCGCCAGACAACCAAAAACACCAAGGCCCGGGGCAACACGCGGGACCTGCGAGATGTATTGGAAAACAAAGCAGGGCATACAAGATCAATCTACGGATCACGGGGTCGTGCCCCAACGCGTGACGATGATCGTCACGCCGGATACACTAAAAGCAAATCCGGCCGGGCCGAATACAGCAGACAAGACTCGTATGAACTGCGTCGTGATATAGCCCGGCACAGAGGCGCCGCACACCCCCTATGCTTCACTGATGAAGTAATGGATCACGAATTCCCAGAGGGTTTTAAACCCGTAAACATTGAATCATATGATGGTACAACAGACCCCGCGGTATGGATCGAGGATTTCCTCCTCCACATCCACATGGCTCGCGGTGATGATCTACATGCCATCAAGTACCTCCCACTAAAACTCAAAGGACCAGCTCGGCATTGGCTGAATAGCTTGCCAGCAGACTCCATTGGCAGTTGGGAGGATTTGGAAGATGCATTCCTTGACAACTTCCAGGGCACTTATGTGCGACCACCGGATGCTGATGACTTGAGCCATATAACTCAGCAGCTAGGGGAATCAGCCAGGAAATTCTGGACCCGGTTCCTAACTAAGAAAAACCAAATTGTCGACTGTCCGGATGCAGAGGCCTTAGCGGCATTTAAGCATAACATCCGTGACGAGTGGCTCGCCCGACACCTCGGCCAGGAAAAGCCGAAGTCTATGGCAGCCCTCACGACACTCATGACCCGCTTTTGTGCGGGCGAGGATAGCTGGTTGGCTCAAAGCAACTACACATCAAGGAATCCTGGCACTTCAGATGCCAAAGATAGTAACGGCAGACCACATCGTAACAGACACAAGCGCCGCAACAACGGTGATAACGCCGAAGCCACGACAGACAATGCCGGATTCGGTGGCTCTAAATCCGGTCAGCGGAAAAAGCCATTTAAAAGAAGCAATCCGGGCCCGTCCAGTTTGGACCGCATTCTTGATCGCTCGTGTCAAATTCACGGCACCCCCGATAAGCCAGCCAATCACACCAACAGAGAATGCTGGGTGTTCAAGCAGGCGGGCAAGTTGAATGTCGAAAACAAGGACAAGGGGCTGCATAGCGACGACGACGAGGAGCCTCGGCCGCCGAACACAGGAGGACAAAAGAGATTCCCTCCACAAGTGAAAACGGTGAACATGATATACGCAACCCACATTCCCAAGAGGGAACGGAAGCGTGCACTAAGGGACGTCTATGCGATGGAGCCAGTAGCCCCAAAGTTCAACCCGTGGTCCTCTTGTCCTATCACCTTCGATCGAAGGGACCACCCCACTAGTATCCGTCATGGCGGATCTGCCGCATTGGTCCTTGACCTCATCATTGACGAATTCCACCTCACTCGAGTCCTTATGGACGGTGGCAGCAGCCTGAACCTGCTCTATCAGGATACAGTGCGCAAAATGGGCATAGACCCCTCGAGGATCAAACCCACCAAAACCACCTTTAAAGGTGTAATCCCAGGTTTAGAGGCCTGTTGCACGGGCTCAATCACACTAGAAGTAGTTTTCGGGTCACCGGACAATTTTCGAAGCGAGGAGTTAATCTTCGATATCGTCCCCTTTCGCAGCGGCTATCACGCACTGCTCGGACGAACCGCATTTGCCAGATTTAATGCCGTACCACATTACGCATACCTCAAACTCAAAATGCCAAGACCGCGTGGGGTTATAACAGTTAATGGAAACACAGAGCGCTCGCTCCGCACGGAGGAGCACACTGCAGCCCTCGCAGTAGAAGCGCAAAGCAGCCTTATTAGGCAAACCGCCAATTCGGCGAAAAAGACCCCGGACACCTTCAAGCGAGTCTGAAGTACCCCGCAGGCGGATCGGCAGGCACGTTTGGAGCTTGACTAGCAATTCGGCCTCCGTCCTAGTCCCAGTCAAGTGGCGAAATTCGTGCCACGCGTACATAACTACGCACTCAAGATACCATGGGCACGGGCGGAGGCACCACTACGGCACGTCCCACAATGCGGCTCAACCGCCCCAGGGGCTGTATACTTTCATCATTTTCTCTCTTTCAGGACTTTACTCTCTGGAAGCCCTTTTCGGCAGTCTGATTGCTGGACGCATTACGGGAAGGAAATACCAAGGAAGCAAGAAGCTCTGACGTGCAAGGGAATCCCCAGGTTTTCTCTGATAACGATCGAAATACCTGTTTTAAATACCCATACGCAGCTTGCCCTTGGATAGGACATGTCAAATAGTCCTATTTTTTGCTTATCGCACTACTTGTATCCGTATGCTTCGACGTATTATTTAATAACAATGCATAGCGTCAGTCTATTATTGCATTACCCTTTCTTTTTTCCTTGTCTGCTTATTTACGACAGATTGCACCCGTACATTCCGGTACGACCAGTACGCCAGGGGCTTCAGTATACCCCATAATACGGCGTGAGAAGTCCGAACACTTTCGACAGTGCGGCACCCTGAACTTGTAGCATTATATGCATCAGCTCCGAATCATGTCTTGGGTCAATAGTTGGGTTTGCCCGGCTCCCATGTTTTGGTACCTTACGTTCCGCAATATCGGCTAAGGTAGCGCTGGGAGAACTACTGCGATTGTGTCCCGGTTCTTCCGGACGAGCACCTCAGTAGAGAAAGCCGAAAACTGACTGTCATGATGAGGCGAGAGCTGGTCGCTGTTCGAGAGGTCTCAAGTCCTTAAAGACTTTCTCCGCTTCGGGCGAGGAGTCGGCCTTGCCCGACTTAGGCGTATATAGCGCCCCAAATTCGGCCTTCCGAATACTAGGGGCTTCGCCAAAATTTAAAATTGTAGACTTCTATGGCTAAGTGAGAGTGATAAAGCTTTATAGTCCGATTGCCTGGTTCGCTGTGCTGAACACCTCCTTCGAAGGACCCAAAATTGGGATAAAGAGTGCTCAGGTTTATCCCGAACACCCCAGTACTAGTTACATGGGGGCAGAAGCCGACGACTGGCCAACTCTCAGATTTCATAAACGGCCGCACAGAAGGTAATATTTTAAATTAACAAGCGTGGTATAGCGCAAATGAACTCGTTTCATATTACAGGATCACATGAGTACATTCATTCGAATATTACATCCTTAGCACATTCCTCCGCCACAAGGCGAGCACCCTTCAGGACACTGTCATAATACATTTCGGGGTGGCGATGCTCCTTGCCTTCCGGCGGCCCCTCCTTCACCAGCTTTACGGCGTCCAGCTTCGCCCAGTGCACCTTCGCCCGGGCAAAAGCCCTGCGCGCACCCTCGATGCAGACGGACCGCTTTATGACTTCGAGCCGTGGGCAGGCATTCACAAGCCGCCTCACCAGACCGAAGTAGCTATCAGGCAGGGGCTCACCAGGCCACATACGGACTATAAGACCCTTCATGGCCTGTTCGGCCGCCTTGTGGAGCTCGACCAGTTGCTTCAGATGGTCGCTCAAGGGCATTGGGTGTTCAGTCCCAGTATACTGAGACCAGAACAACTTCTCCATCGAGCTCCCCTCCTCAGCCCGGTAGAACTCCGCGGCGTCTGACACACTGCTGGGAAGATCTGCGAATGCTCCTGGAGAGCTCCGAACTCGGGTAAGTAAAAGGAAAGTTTCCTTCACATGCTTGCTTTGCATAATGAATGCCTTACCCGCTGCTATCTTCTCAACCGCCTCAATTTCCTGGAGGGCCTTTTGGGCTTCGGCCTTGGCATATTGTGCGCTTTCGAGGGCCTTCGCAAGCTCGGACTCTTGCGTCTTAGAGTCAAGCTCCAAGGACTCGTGTTTTTTGGCGAGAACCTGGAGCTCTTGCTGCACCTCGCCAACTCGGGCCTCTTGTTTCTCGCGCTCGGTGCGCTCCTTGGACGCTTTGTCTTCGGCCTTGGATAGCGTCTTCTTCAGGGCCGCCACTTCGATCGTGGCCCCTAGCAAAATTCATGACAATCTTATTATTCTAAAACCAAAATTTTCAACATCCAGACGGGGTATCGCTTACCTTTGTTCTCTTCGAGCTGCCTCTTGGTAAGGCCGAGCTCTTCCTTGGACCGCTCAAGGTCCTGCTTCAGTGCAGTGACCTCCGCAGTATGTGCGGCAGCGGCTAGCACTGAAGCCTGCATATGCACATAGACATATTCCGATTAGACTCCTGCGGTTATTATTTGATCCTCTATTCGGCCTTTCTTCGCGAACGCCAAACAAAGCATCAGGGGCTACTGTCTATGCTGTAACATTTTCTTATAATTTGATTACTTACCTCAAAGCATGTTAGGAGGCTGGCACAGGCTTCAGTCAGTCCGCTTTTGGCGGACTGAACCTTCTCGATCACCGCACTCATGATAGTGCGGTGCTCTTCGTCGATGGAAGCGCCGCGAAGCGCTTCCAGCAAGTTGTCCGATGCCTCTGGATGGACAGAGGCCATCGGCACAGGCGGCTTGCCCCTCTTAGCGAGGGGTCGCCTGACAGAGTCCGGAACCACTGGAGGTTCCGGCGCAGTATTCGGCTGGGGGCCGAATTTGCTGCCCCCGTCATCGGAGCCCATGGGAGTCTTGCTCCGCTTGCGCCTAGTGTCCGGAATGTCGCCTTGAGGCGCCTCCAGGACTACCTCCCCTTGGTTCGGTGCCCTTTGAGACAACACCTCGACGTTGTCCGTAGGGCGAGGGGAGGAGGCGGTCGGAAGTGAATCGCTGTTCAGGTCCGACGGGCCCAAAGAATCATCCGACGAAGATACATCGATGTGGGCTCGGGAGGGGCTGCATAATCATGCGCAGCGTGATAAGAAACAGTGCAATAACACGTACCATGAATTGTTATGGTATCTGGATACTTACGACTTCGCCAGGGGCTTGTCCCTGGGCAACCACTTGCCGTCGCTATAGGCGGATGTCGTGGAGCAGTCCGGGAGGAGGGTCCTTCCCTTCTTGGACCCTTCGGCCTCCCCGGATGGGGCGGCCTTCCTTTTCTTGTCTCCCCCGGCAGGTGGGGGGAACTTTCCTCTTCCTCCTCCTCGTTTTCGTGGGAGGAGTGCTCCTCGGTGTTTTCGGACGATGAGTCCGATATAATCTTGCGCCGGAGAACCTTACGGGTCCCAGTGGCCTTCTTCTTGGCCTTCTTCGCCGGCACCTCGTAAGGCGCCGGAACCAACATCTCCGTTAGGAGAGCGTCTGTTGGATCTTCGGGCAGGGGGGCTGGACAATCGATCTGCTCCGCTGTCTCTACCCAGTCCTGTTAAAATGGCATGGAGGCTTAGATCCCGCGCGTGGTTATACTGGGGAAAATAACATCTTATGAGATGTAGAAGACTTACCGGATTGGCGGGGCGCTTTGAGCAGAGTCCGCGATCCTCGGTAAGGGGAGGAGGTACCTCGGCGCCCTTGAATAGCACCTTCCAGACGTCCTTGTGCTTCGTGTCGAAGAGCTCTCGCTGCGTCTGGTGCTCGGCCGGGTGGAACTCCCACAGATTGAATGCCCGTCTTTGACACGGGAGGATCCGGCGGAAGAGCATGACTTGGACCACGTTGACGAGCTTGATTTTCTTGCTCATCATGTTTTTGACGCAGGTCTAGAGTCCGGTCAGCTCCACCGAGGAACCCCAGGATAGGCCCTTCTCTTTCCAGGAGGTGAGCCGCGTGGGGATTCCGGATCGAAATTCGGGGGCCGCCACCCAGTTGGTGTCGCGGCTCGGTGATGTAGAACCACCCCGATTGCCACCCCTTTATGGTCTCCACATAGGAGCCTTCGAGCCAGGTGACATTGGGCATTTTGCCCACCATGGCGCCTTCGCACTCCGCTTGCTGGCCGACCACCACCTTCGGTTTAACATTGAAGGTCTTCAGCCACAGGCCGAAGTGGGGCTTGATGCGGAGGAAGGCCTCGCACACGACGATAAACGCCGAGATGTTGAGGATGAAATTGGGGGCCAGATCGTGAAAGTCCAGCCCGTAGTAGAACATGAGCCCGCGGACAAACGGGTGGAGGGGAAATCCCAGTCCGCGGACGAAGTGGGTAAGAAAAACCACCCTCTCATGGGGTTCTGGAGTAGGGACGATCTGCCCCGCATCTGGCAGCCGGTGTGCGATATCCGCGGCCAGATATCCGGCTCTCCGTAGCTTTGTGATGTCCTCCTCCGTAACGGAGGAGACCATCCACTTGCCTCCCGCTCCGGACATGCTTGGAGTGGTTTGAGGAGAAAATGCGAACTTGGGTGCTGGAGCTCGAGTGCGCAAGAATGGATGAGCAAGGAGGAAGAAGGCGTGGGTGAAAAAGAAGAATCCTTGTCCCTTTATAAGGCGGAAGAAACTATACGCCTCCCCACCTGCCTGGTAAACTCGCTTATTCCCCAAGCGCCGTAATTGATGGCGCGGTTGGGTTACCCACACCCGTATTGATGAGAATCCCGTGATAAGGGGACACGATCTCTGCTTCGACAAGACGTGCCAAGAAAACCGCCTCGCAATATGTGCAGTAGCTGGTTGAGAAAAACGGTTCGAATAATGACCAGGCCGTGGTGTGATGTCATGCTGCAAATGTGTCAGCAGATTAGATTTGTGGAAATATTATTCTCTCTACGGTGGTATGTGGAATTTGTTTTGCAGAGCCGGACACTATCCTTGTGTTCAAAATCTTCTATGGAGTATTCGGAGGAGGAACCCGCCTTGCAATGCCGAAGACAATCTGCGCGCCGGACTCATCGTCATTGAAGCCTGGTTCAGGGGCTACTGAGGGAGTCCTGGATTAGGGGGTCCTCGGACAGCCGGACTATATCCTTTAGCCGGACTGTTGGACTATGAAGATACAAGATTGAAGACTTCGTCCCGTGTCCGGATGGGACTCTCCTTGGCGTGGAAGGCAAGCTTGGCAATACGGATATGTAGATCTCCTCCCTTCTAACTGACTCTGTGTAACCCTAGCCCCCTCCGGTGTCTATATAAACCGGAGGGTTTAGTCCGTAGGACAAAAACAATCATACCATAGGCTAGCTTCTAGGTTTTAGCCTCTACGATCTCGTGGTAGATCAACTCTTGTAATACTCATATCATCAAGATCAATCAAGTAGGAAGTAGGGTATTACCTCCATCGAGAGGGCCTGGACCTGGGTAAACATCGTGTCCCCCGCCTCCTGTTACCATCCGCCTTAGACGCACAGTTCGGGACCCCCTACCCGAGATCCGCCGGTTTTGACACCGACAATCACACCATTCGGAGCCTTCTGCTACCTGACCATGACGTTCGGCTTGAGGAATGCCGACGCCACGTTTCAGCATTGCATGCAGAAGTGCCTCCTCAAGCAACTCGGCAAAAACACCCACGTCTATGTGGACGACATTGTGGTGAAGACGGAGAAGCGTGGCACTTTGTTAGAAGACCTCAAGGAAACCTTTGAAAACTTGCGCCGCTTTCAAATCAAGCTCAACCCGGAGAAATGCATCTTTGGAGTACCAGGCGGCCAGCTCCTAGGGTTTCGGGTCTCAGAGCGCGGCATAGAGTGCAACCCTGTGAAGATCAAAGCCATCGAGAGGATGGAGGTACCCACCCGACTACTGGATGTGCAAAAATTCACCGGCTGCTTGGCATCCATCAGCCGTTTCATCAGTCGGCTGGGCGAGAAGGCTCTTCCCCTGTACCAGCTCATGAAGAAGACCACTTTTTTTGAGTGGAATGACAAGGCGGACGAAGCTTTTCTCCAGCTCAAGAAGATGTTGACCACTCCGCCTGTCCTGGCGGCTCCGACTGCTAAGGAGCCGATGCTTCTCTACATCGCCACCACCAGCCGGGTGGTGAGCACGGTCATAGTTGTGGAGCGCAAGGAAGATGGCAAAGCACTACCAGTCCAGAGGCCGATGTATTACCTGAGCGAAGTGTTGTCCGCCTCCAAGTAGAACTACCCCCACTATCAGAAGATGTGCTACGGCGTGCACTTTGCCGCCAAGAAGCTGAAGCCATACTTTCAAGAGCACCCAATCACTGTTGTCTGCACTGCTCCACTTGCCGAGATCATTGGAAGCCGAGATGCTTTGGGCCGAGTGGCCAAATGGGCCATAGATTTGGCCCCCCTACACCATCTACTACCAGCCTCGCACTGCCATCAAGTCCCAAGCACTGGCCGACTTCCTCGTCAACTGGGCCGAGACCCAGTACCTGCCGCCAGCACCGGACTCCACACATTGGCGGATGCACTTTGATGGTTCCAAGATGTGCACTGGTTTGGGAGCCAGCATCGTCCTCACCTCTCCCAAAGGCGACAAGCTCAGATATGTGTTGCGAATTCATTCCGCCACCTCCAACAATGTAGCTGAATACGAAGCACTCATACACGGACTCCGGCTTGCCAAGGAACTCGGCATTCACCGGATCCTGTGCTATGGTGACTCCGACTTGGTGGTCCAGCAGTCGTCAGGCGACTGGGACGCCAAGGATGCAAACATGGCAAGCTACCGCTTCCTCGCCCAGCAACTCAGTGGATACTTCGAAGGGTGCGAGTTCCTCCATGTGCCACGAAATGACAACGAGCAAGCCGATGCCTTGGCACGGATTGGCTCCACCCGGCAAGCAATACCAGCCGGTGTCGCCCTACAACGCCTCCTCAAGCCGTCTGTCATGCCGTCACCACAATCAAACTCCATCTTCATGCCGGCTCCTCCCGAAGCAGTCGGATCCGACTGGAGGATCCCAGCAGTCGGCCCGGGGACTTCAACAGGCGGCCTGGGGACTGCAGCAATTGCACCTGGCCCGGGGACTTCAGAACCTGGCCCGGGGGCTGCAGCAGTCAGCCCAGGGACTTCATCGGCACAGCAAGTGGCAGCCGACTCCAACCCGCCGCCTCCTAGCCCAACCGCCCTCGTGCAAGTTGCAGTTCTGGCAGTCGAAGAAATAGCAGCACCTTCATGGGCGCATCCCATCCTCAACTTTCTGGTGAACAAAGAGCTGACGACTGATGAGATCTCGGCCCGACAAGTGCAACGTCGGGCAGCAGCATACACCATTGTCAACAGAGAACTTGTGAGGCACAGTGTCACTGGTGTGTACCAGCGCTTCGTGGAGCCGGAGAAAGGCCAAGCAATCCTCAAAGATATCCACCAAGGCGAGTGTGGTCACCACGCGGCTTCAGGATCACTTGTTGCCAAAGCTTTCTGCCATGGTTTTTCTGGTCGACTGCTCCAGAAGATGCCAAAGACTTGGTCCAGAAATGTAAGGGGTGCCAGAAGTTCCGCTCCAAGCCACATTTGCCGGCTTCTGCACTCAAGACCATCCCCATTGCCTGGCCCTTTGCCGTCTGGGGGCTGGACATGGTGGGACCATTCAAGACAGCACGCGGCGGCATGACTCATCTGTTGTCGCCGTGGACAAGTTCACCAAGTGGATAGAAGCAAAAACAATCAAGAAGTTGAATGGTCCAACTGCTATGACTTTCTTCGCAGACATCACCACCCGGTATGGCGTACCGCACAGCATCATCACCGACAACGGCACAAACTTCGCCAAAGGCGCCTTGGCTCGTTTCTGCACGACGCAGGGCATCCGACTAGACATAGCGTCTGTTGCCCATCCGCAGTCAAACGGCCAGGTGGAGCGAGCAAACAGCCTCATTTTGTCCGGCATCAAGCCCCGACTGGTCGAGCCTCTAGAGCGTTCGGCCGGCTGTTGGCTCGATGAGCTGCCGGCCGTCCTCTGGAGCCTGCGCACAACTCCAAACAAGTCAACCGGCTTCACGCCTTTTTTCCTCATCTACGGTGCCGAAGCCGTCATCCCAACGTACATAGAATTTGACTCCCCTCGAGTCACCATGTACACTGAGGAGGAGGCAAAAGAAGCACGAGAAGACAGCGTCGATCTGCTGGAAGAGGGCCGGCTGTTGGCACTCAGCCGGTCCACCATCTACCAGCAGAGTCTACGCCGATACTACAATCGGAAGGTCAAGCCAAGATCCTTCCAAGAGGGAGACCTTGTGCTCCGGCTGATCCAGCGAACAGCCGGCTAGCACAAGCTCTCGGCACCTTGGGAAGGCCCCTTCATCATCAACAAAGTTCTGGGCAATGACTCCTACTACCTGATCGATGCTCAGAAGCCCAGAGCATGCAAGAGAGATGACTCCGGCAAGGAGACAGAGCGGCCGTGGAATGCAAACCTCCTTCGAAGATTTTACAGTTGATGCAGTATGTATCACGCTGCCTTTTGTATTAAGTATGAAGACTCCGGGTCCCCAGAGAAGAGTTCGGGGACTACCCTATTTTATCTATAAGATAAGTATTACGCCTATAAATGTGACATTTCATTATTCCTCCTGGCACTGGGTTCGACCAGTCGGCCCGGGGGCTCGCCGCCTTGTACTATATGGTGCTTCCTGCAGTCGGACAAGTAGTGTGTTGGCACCTAAACCTTCTCCTGCCAGAAGCCGCAGCTCGCAGCGCGACTGTCCGGTGGGCAGGAGTTGCAGAAAGGGTGTCCACATGAAAAACGGCTAAGGACCCAAAGCACGCACATAGTCCAGGCCGGCATCCCGCCTCATCGACCGACTGCTGAGCAGCCGGCCGGCCGGCTTCTACTTAACTTGCTAACGATCTAGTCGGCTAAGTACTTGCTCTCCTGAAAGTAGCTAAGTACTTGACCCAGCCGCAGTCCGCAGAGCGGCTGTTTGGCTAGCAAGACGGCAGCCAAGGGAGGGCGGCAAAGGAAAAAAGCCAAGGAGCAGAAACCAAGAAAAGTCAGAACTCGGCAAAGGCACAACTTGTGTGGAAGAATATTTACATGTCAAAAGGCCCTTGGCCAGCATTCAACAGAGTTTGAAATACACCTCGCGGGTGGAATTGTGCAAATTTAACAAAGTTTGTCGAGACTGATAAAGCAGAAAAAATAAAGATAAGTCGGCGGCCTAGGGCGCAGCAGAGGGGTCCGGCTGGTTGGCGGAGTCAGTAGTGCCGGTTGGTGGAGTGGACGGCTAGTCAGTCTCCGTTTGGTCACCTCCAGTAGCAGTCGACGCACTCGAGCGCGGCTCATTGTTTGAGGCACAGTCAAGCTGAGGCTGGCCGTCTGCTCCGACCTCTGGCATATCTTCTTCGCCTTCCTCATCCTCCTCGTCTTCTCCCTCGTCGCTGGAGTCGATCATCTCGGCTGAGTCTTCGTCGTCCTTCGGGTTCAGCCCGAACCACTCCGGTGGTGCCTCGGCACCATTCTCAGCCAGCTCAGGAACGAAGATGCTGGTGTTGGTGTACTCGGCGATCGCCGCTGCCTGTTTGACAAGATCGCGCTCCACCGCCACCAGCTCCTCTTGGGCTTCCTGCCGAAACATGGTCAACTGGGCTAGATTTAGCCCAGGATACCACGCCTTTATGAACTCCAAGGCTCGGCGTGCTCCAGCCCGGGCCGAGGAACCCTTCCAAGCCTCAAGTCGGCCGGCCGCCACCTCCAGCCAGTCGGCAGTCCGACTGGGAGTGCGCGGATCCGGCATGTCCGGTCAAAGGGCAGAGATCGCTTGGGCCCCGACACGCTGAAGACGGCGCAACATCCGATGAGCCGGCCGAAGGCGGGCCTGGATGCTGAGAAGCTGTTCGCTAAGGGTCCGGGGAGCGTCGGCAACGATCTACACGCCTTCCGCCCTTCGTTCTTCACGATAAGCCTCAATAGCCTGGTTGGCAGCGTCAGAGTGGCCAGGAAGAAGTCTGCTCAAGCAGAAAGCAAAGAAATTAGAAGTCAGAAGTCAGAAGCTAGAAGCCGGCTCGATCGACAGCCGGCAGCTCAAAGAAAGAAAAAGAAGAAAGCTTACCATCAACTATGTCTTCAATCCTGCCGAAGCCGGATTTCAGCAGCGCCTCCTTGTCTGTCCAGGCGGAGCGTTCGGTCTCGAACTCGATGAGGAGACTGGACTCTTTCACCTCCGCCTCCTTCCGGGCCTTCTGGAGAAGCTCTGCCTGCTCCGTTAGTTGCTTGGCCAGTCGGTCACGCTCCTGGGCCAGCTCGTTGCACTCTGCCTCATTGGCGCGCAACGCGGTGTTAGCCTCTCCCAGCTGCTGCTGAAAAGCAGCGTTGGCCTCTGCAAGAACAGAGAAAGGAAAAAATGTCAACCATCAACAAAAAAGAGGTACGGTTGCCGGGGAGATCCGGCTCGACTGCTCAGCAGTCGGCCCGAATCTCGGGGGCTACAGCCCGCGGGTGCGCTATCGCCCCCCCCAGAGAAAGAAGTTATCAACAAAAAAGAGGTACGGTTGCCGGGGAGATCCAGCCCGAATGCTCAGCAGTCGGTCCGAATCTAGGGGACTACAGCCCGCGGGTGCGCTATCGCGCCCCCGCAGAGAAAGAAGTTATCAACAAAAAAGGAAGTGCAGTTGTCGGGGAGATCGGGCCCGACTGCTCAGAACTCGGCCTGAATCTCAGGGGCTACAGCCTGCGGGTGCACTGGCGCGCCCCCGCAGAGAAAGAAAACTAAGACTTACTCCGGCTTTCCAACAAGTCGGCGGTCCGTCGGTCCAGATCTCGGACGTTGGATTTGAAGGTGATCGCGCGAAGTTTATGATAATCCTACAATGAGGATAGCAGATAAAGTTAGCACTCGGAGCTTGCCAATTAAAGTTCCGAGCTGCCTGCTCAGCAGCTGACCTGAAACTCAGGGGCTACACCCAGTGGGTGCGCTGGCGCACCCCCACAGAGAAATACAAGAATCAAAGACGAAGAAATAAAAGACGTACCCGAATGGCCGCTCGCGAATCCAAGAACGCCCTGTTGCACTGCTGAAGAGCAGTGGCCTCAACTAGGAGTTTGGCCTGGACATCCAGGATCGCTTGGTTTAAAGCGCCCGTCCCGCCTCCACGCACCCATTCAAGGGGTGTGGCGCTGGTTGCTTCGGCATCCGGGATGGACGAGCTCGCAGTGCCGGCTTCCAGCGGTCGTGGCGCCGAAGCCGCCTTCGTGCCTCGGCGGCGCGATGGTGTGCGGGCCTCAGGAGTCGGGCCCATCACCACCTCGTTTCCGGCCGGCGGCACCGGCGGGGGAGCCGGCTGTTTGTCCCGCGCTCCTCCAAACGGCGGTGGCGGAGGCACGACTACCTCCGGCATGACGACATCGCCGCCTTCCCTCTCCATGATCAGCTGTTCGTCGCCGACTCCCCCAGTCGGCGCCGTGAACTCTGGTGGTGGCGGCGCGGAGTTCAAGGGAATGACGAATAGCGGCGCCTAACGGTGCGCGGCTTCTTCAGCCAGCTTCTTCGCCGCGGCATCGGGCTCAGCCTCCGCCAGCTTCTTCAACGCGGCGGCCTCCGCCTTGTCCGCCTCCGCCTTCTCCCTGCGGGCGGCTTCCTGCTCCTCGCGCGCCTCCCGCGGGTTTCGTTCCTGCGCCTCCCGGAGGTCGGCTGCAGAGTCGATTCGCTGGGTGGTCGTAGAGGTCTCCGCCGACCCAAAGACGAAGGTGGCAGCCGAAGTTCAGACGCGGGGCCCTAAGTCAAGAAAAATAAAGCAAGGAAGTTCAGACGTAACCAACAAGAAAAGAAAGCACAAGGAAAAGACACTTACGCCGACACCATAGGAGGCGCCTTCGGAAGCTTCTGGAACTTAGCCGCCTTCGCGGCGGCCTCCTTCCGCCTGGTCGCAGCGGTCAGGTTCTTGGTCTTCTTCGGCGCGCAGCCGAACAAGACGGCACCTTGTTTATGCTTGCGCGTGCCGCCCTGAGCAGCCGGCTTGGCGGAGGGGCCCACGTCCGCCTTGCCGGCGCCTCGCGCATGGCGCGGCTCGTCCTCCTCATCATCATCGGGCCAGGTCCCGAGGCCGCCTCCTTCTTCGGAGGCGCCTGCTCCGTCGCCGCCGCCTATGGCGTCGTCTTCCAGGGCGGCCGCCCCCAAGTCGGGGTCGTCCACATCGCTCACCTCCCAGTCCGGCTGGTAGCCTCCACCCGGCCCCATGACGGCAGCCGTCGCCGGAGACATGTAGATCTGCGTTCCGAAGAGCAACTATTCAAGATAGCAAGACCAAGATGAGGTACTGAAAAGGAAAGAGTTGAGAAACTTACAGCCGGCGGCGGGCTGGCGCGGCAGTATGGCCGCTTGCCGAATCGCCAAGACCCTTCCGACAGCTTGATGTCGGAGATCTCGTTCACTATACGGGCAACCTCGGCGGTCGGCATGTCCGTCGTGCACATCCGGCTCGGGTCGCGGTGCCCGCTCATCCGACAGATCAGATGAGGCCGGCCTTGGAGCGGGAGAACCCGGCGCACGACGAAGGCGACCAGCAGGTCGGACGCCTTGAGGCCTTCCTCATCAGTCAGCACCTGGAGCCGGTTAACGGTGGCGATGGCGTCGGCCGACATGGGCTTCGGCTTGTAGCCCCAGTTGGCCCGAGGTTCGGCTGGAGGGTCGGCTTCGTAGGGCGGCAGGTTGATGAAGTCGATGGCCGGGTCGACATTCTCGACGTAGAAATATGATTTCTACCAAAGTTTGACCGACTGTGACAGCTTGATGGCGGGGAAGGCATTCTTCGCAGACGGACGGCGCACCGCGACGAAGGCGCCGCACTGGGTCGCCTTCTCCTTGGCACAGGTGCCCAGTTTGGTGTAGAAGAACGCTCCCCACAACTCGATGGTGGGGAGGATGCCGAGGTAGCCCTCACACATCGTGACGAAGGCGGACAGCAATGTCACGGTGTTGGGCGTCAGATGATGTGGTTGGAGATGGTAGGAGTCGAGGAATGAACGGAGGAACCCACTTGCCGGTAGGTCGAAGCCGTGGAGGAAGTGCGAGCGGAAGATAACCCGCTCGCCTCCTTCCGGTGCCGGCGAGATCTCCTTCTTCGGTGGCACGCGCACCTTGACGAAGCCCGCGCCGGGCAACCGCCGTGTGGCGCGAAGGAAGGCGAGATGGTCGTCGATCACGAGCGAGCCATCCCAATCCCCTCCCCGTTTGCGCGCCATGGAGTTCGAGCTGGACAGAGAGATGGCGCGGCGGTGGGGCAAAGACCGCGGCGAAGCGAGAGGTTTCGGGCGGAGGAGATCGACGGTGACGAGCTGAGGCAGCGCTTTGGCAAAGCATAGGAGTGCGGCGGCGGCAAGAGGAGGAGAAGGATGGAAATGGCAAAGGGAGAGGAGGGCGCGCGTGCTCCGCCGCTCCCCCTCCTCCCCCTGCTTATAGCCCCTGGGCTGCGGAGCCGAGGGGGCGGGGAGTGGGATCGTGGGATTAACTGCACTCATGACCCCACAACCCCAAGATTATTGCGCGAGTTACTATGCGCAGTAACTCCGCCTAGAATCGCAACTGCCCGCCTCGGCCGCAGCGGACCCGCTCACGCGCCGAGGCCCGGTAATGGCGGGCCCAGCCTGCAGTCGCGTCCCATCGTGCGCATGGGTCGGCAGGCTGCCCAGCTAGTTGGCACCGGGTGGCGTGCTCGCAGCGGGCGGCGGGCCTAGAGGCCTAGCAAGCATGCCACCTGGTTCCCGCCTTGGCGTTTCAAAAATTATCAGACGAGCCCGCCCGGTCGCGGCCGGCTCCTAGCAGGCGGCATACTAGGAGACGGACAAAGCGTTCAACAAGAGCACTCGGAGAAGGAAACTGCTGAGGCACCTCGACTTATCAGCCGCGACGCCTCACCAGCTTCGGGGACTACTATCGGAGTAATGGGCCACAGGTAGCCTAACTCGAGTCCCTAAGCATTTCAAGACATTGGACCGGCTGCGCCCCTCAAGCATCAAGGATGAAGCGCCGCCTTCTGGTGGCCGGCTAGCTCATATGGACGGCTGCCAGAAGACGACCAAGCACCAGAAGACGGCCCCAAGACGGGCCGACTCCTCGCAGGCGGCCTCCAGAGAGGCCGGCTCCTAGTAGGCGGCCCACGATGCCCTCAAAGTTTGCGCCCCCATTAAGAAGACAAGACAGGATGTGGCTACAGTGTAGCCCATCACCCCCATATCCAGGGCACGGCGCGGCCACAATGCCCCGTACAGGCGGAGATGTCCGCACGAAGCGGCACTGTTGCCACTCCACCCTTGACATCACTCCTGTCAGGCGGAGCCCTGGTCCCACGACGGCCTGTCGGTACGGCCTGCATGCGGCGGGCCCTACCAGGCAGCGAGAGACCGAAGGGCGGCAGAGCCTGACCAGTCGGACCGGAGGGAGGCCGGCCTCTAGCAGGCGGCCCCCTCTTCCCTCGGAGTCCGCGCGCCATTAACTAGATGAGACACGGTGTGGCTACAGTGATCTCCCACCAAATGGCGGGACTATAGCCACGCCCCCCCCCCCCGACCAAGCATGTGTCATTAGCATCATGGCTATAGTAACAAGCAGCCGGCAAGACCCGCAAGCGGCGGGAGTGGCCTGTCGGCCCCGTACCAGACCAGTCGGCGGGGCCCAGCAGCCGGCGGAGAAGCCGGGTCCTACCCCCGGCCAGATTACTATTGTACCCCTGGGGGGTAGGGCTATATAAACCCCCCCCAGGGTGCCCATGCAAAGGGTTCCCAACCTGTTAGACCTAGACTCACACATAGAGAGAGGAGAGAGCTAGCCCTGCTTTCTTCTACCTCTAGCATACAGCTCGAGGAGCACCATTGTACTCACTAGTGCCTTAGTGATCATGCGGAGACCCTGCAGAGCAGGACTAGGGGTGTTATCTCCTAGGAGAGCCCCGAACCTGGGTAAAGTACGCCGGCGTTCGTGTCTACGCCTCATCCCGCTTCCAGGCACCGGCGACGTTCTACTCGCTCCCACCATGATAAGCCATTCCTTGGCATATGTCGCACCCAACCCCTGACATCCGGCTTTTCTACCAATGTCCACACTTGATTCCTCTCGAAATTGTGTAGCTCTTCATGCATAGCATTCACCCAATCCGGATCATCAAGAGCTTCTTCAACCTTCATAGGTTCAATGCTAGAAATGAATGAGTAATGTTCACAAAAGTTAGCCAAACAAGTTTTAGAGCGAGTAATTCTCCCGGTTTGAATATCATCAAAGATTTGTTCAACGGGATGATCTCTTGAAACTCTTGCTCTAACTCGTGAGAGCTTTTGTTTGGGTCGGGGTGGAACATCCTCTTCATCATCTTGTTCTTACTCATTGTTGTTGGTGTTGTTGTTCTCTTGTGTAGGTGGAGAAGGAGGTTGATGAGGTTCATCTTGTTGTACTTGTTTCCTTCATCTTGACATGTTCCACTTGTGGATTCCTCCAAGTCAACTTGTGGGTCACCTTGTCGTGAAATTGAGGATTCCACTTGAACGGACGAGGTACTCTCCTTCACCTCCGTTGGGCGAATCTTGCCAATAGACAAGTCTTGAATTGCTTACGGGGGGTCTTTGTCTGCTGCATCAATTGGCAATTGCTCTACTTGCGAGCCGTTAGATTCATCAAACTTCACATCTACCATCTCTTCAACCTTTCGGGTGAAATTGTTGTAGACACGGTAAGTGTGAGAGTTTGAGCCATAACCGAGTAGGAAACCTTCATGAGATTTAGGGGCAAATTTTGAACGACGATGCTTTTCAAGAATGTAGCACTTTGAGCCAAATAGTCGAAAGTATCCAACTTGGGGTTTGTTACCGGTGAGAAGCTCGTATGCCCTCTTGCCGAGAAGCTTGTGAAGATATAGTCGATTAGTTGCATGGCAAGCTATCTCAACCGCTTCTGCCAAAAGTGTTTTGGCGTCTTGTATTCATCCAGCATCGTTCTTGCCATCTCAATAAGTGTCCGGTTCTTCCTCTCAACAACTCCATTTTGTTGAGGTGTGTACATAGCCGAGAACTCATGTGAAATCCCTTCTTCACCAAGAAAGGTATCCATGTTGGCGTTCTTGAACTCCGTTTGTCGGTGCAACAGACCCCTGGTATGTTGCCCAACTGTGCACAGGCACAAGATCAAGATTGAAGCACCAGCTCAAGACAAAGATTGAAGAACCAAGAGGCTTGAAGAGCCAACAGGCAGCTCGGAGGGATCGAGATCGAGCCAAAGGAACAGGATATCGGCAAGAGAAGAGCCTCCCTCGCCGGGCAGGCGAGCCGGGCAAGGGGCCAGGCCATCACCAGAAGAAAGCAACCAAGACTCCCCGACAGCGCTTGCCGGGGGTTGCGGGGCCTGAACCACCCCGCCAACCGCTCAAGTACGACCCACGTCGTCAATCAGTGCGGTGTCAAGCCGCAAGGTGATTAAGTGGCATCATTTGCCACATGGCAGCCATCTCCTACAGAAGAAACCCACAGGTGACACCCGTCCAGCGACGTGTCAAGAGAATGGGTGCGGAGCTGGCGAGATAAGCCCCGCAGGCCTTGCCGGGCAGCTAGTGATGTGACACTAAGCGGTGCATTTAATGCACCCTGCCAGCCCGCAGAGTTAGGTATGATAGCACTGTTTGCTACCATATCAGTGGGTAATGACAGTTTTGCCACTTTGGTGACCCCTTAATCTATAAAAGGAGGCCCATGGCAATCGTCGGAGGGGGTTGGAGGGCTGGAAACTTGACAAACCCAAGCCACCATACACTTGTGGTCACTATAGCCCTGAGGCAGGCCTTGCCGGGCAAGTGTACCACGCACCACCACGTTCATTTCCACCATTAATCCACCAAAGCAGGAGTAGGGTATTACGCCTCGTGGCGGCCCGAACCTGGGTAAATTGCTTGTGTGCTCTCTGCCATGCTGCCGCGCACTGGTCTGCTCTTTGTGCAACGCGACGTTCCCCGCCGAACAAGCAAGGGGCCGCCCGGTCCCATAGGTGGCCGCGGATATCCCGCGACATCTTTGGCACGCCAGGTAGGGGGATGAAGATGACGTGCTGAGCATGCTTGTGCGAACCTGAAAGCGTGCGCAGCATGTCATGTTCATCGCCATCTTTGGCGCGCCAGGTAGGGGGATATCCCGCGACATCTTTACGCCTCGTGGCGGCCCGAACCTGGGTAAATTGCTTGTGCGAACCTGAAAGCGTGCACATCACGTCATCTTCATTGCCATCTTCGTCTTCAACGATGCCATCAACCATGGCGCCCAAGAAGAAGAAGTCCGGCCCAGCCATCTGCCTCGAAGGCTCTACCTCCCGCAACCCTCTGATGCCGCGGGGTGTGTGGGGACAAGTGAGGATGTGAGAGCTGTTGGGGGCATGGCAAGAGCAGGTGGCGCCATCGCCACTCCCCCTGTGGCCGACATGGGGGCTAAAGGCGTCAGAGGAGAACAGTTGCAACAGCGTTTCGACGGTCAAGCTCCGCAAGATATGGACGGGAGGGTGATTCCGCTTACATCCCCTCCTCCCACCGACGGCGCAGCCACAACAACGGCGCTCGGTCTGGGATGGACCACCGCCCTCCGGCCGTCCCTGCCACGGGGGCGGTCACGGCACGTCTGTCTCCTCTCGGGCGAGCCGACCCAACCACTGCACCCGACGGAGCCACGGACCCTCGAGCGCCATCACCGTGCGATCCTGCTGCCCAGGTGGCCGCCCCATCACAGCGCGGGCGCGCCACCGCCGCCGCGGGCACCGTCAGGAGCCAGGCGACGGTGCGGTCAAGATCATCAACTTCCATGCCAAGCACAGCCACGGAGGCTATGGCGCGGGCCCAGTTGCTACTAAGGTTCCCGCCAGCAGCCGAGCAAATGGATGAATGGCGTGCCACCATCCAGAGTCTGCTCGGTTTCGCTGAGGCTGGGAGCTCGCGGTGCGCTGGCCCGCCACGACCTCCCCAAGTGACGATGACTGCCCGTACTGCTGGCCGAACGGAGGGGGTTGTCCCCATTGTTCAGTCCCCACCACGGCAGCAGACGCGGGTGCAGCAAGATCAAGATCCCGACGACGTCTCGATGGCCTCTTCTGACCCTCGAGCACGTCCGGGCCAATCATGAACCTCGGAGGATAGGCGGCGGGGAGACGCGCGCGTCGTCGTGGTACGGCCTCTCGACGACCCCCGCCAGACCGATGGGTGCGGCGGCCTCAACGTCGACGAGCATGCGTTTGGTGTTGGCGGGTGCCTACCTTTCGAGGTCGGCTGCCCTGCCTTTACACGCGAGCTGCGGCAAGTCCGTTGGCCGTCCGTCCGCACGTTCAAGCCAGAGATACCCGAGAAGTACAACGGGAGACTATACCCGACAGAGTTCCTAAGCATCTACACCATCGTTGTTCAGGCTGCCGGGGAAGAGACGAGAAGGTGTTCGCCAACTACTTCCCGTTGGCTCTCAAGTTCAATGTGAGATCTAGGCTCATGCACTTGCCAGAGAACTCTATTTCGTCATGGGCAGACCTGTGCCACGAGTTCATCGGTGCCTTCACCGGTGGCCACCAGGAGCCCGTAGGCCCAGCAACCTACAGCTTCTCCAGCAGAAAGAAGGACAAACTCTCCGTGAGTATTTACAAAGAATCAGTAAAATTCATAGGAATATTCCGAATATCCATCCTGCAGCTGTTATAGCAGCCTTCCAATCCAATGTGCGCAACCGTCGCATTCATTCTAAGATGAATGTGCGGTTTCCCAAGACTGTGAAGGAGTTGTACACACTAGTGGATAAGTGTGCTCGGATGGAGGAAGGAAGGAAGTTGCCCGGGAGGAGGATTGCATCAATGTTGATTCAGAGGATGAAGATGAATCAACCAGTCCAAGAAAGGGCAAGAAGCGCAACAAGAAGCCAAGAGATAAGACAGTGATGAATGTGGAAGGTTCTGGCATGCCTAGTACCGGCAAGAAGGCCAAGGCTGAGGCCCCCGGCAAGGAAGTTGCCGCGTGCACTGCCTGCCGGGAAGCCGCTACCGCGGAAAAAGCCGGGAAAGGTGATGGGCCATACTGCAAGATCCACCGGACCAAGGGCCACGACCTCCATGAATGTTATCAGGTTGAGCAACTTGTCAAGAGATAGAGAGCAGAGTATGATAAGCGTGATAAGGAGAAAGGTCAGAATGTTGTTGGCGGAAAGGGCCGAGGCGGTGAAGCAAACCACCCCGGCAAACCCTTTCGGAACCAAGGAAAACCCGCCAGGGGCCCAGAGAAGGAAACCTGGGATGATTTGAGTGATGGAGGGAATGAAGAGGAAACCAATGAGCAGGAATGAAGAGGGCCACTGACGCCCTATGCATTGATGAGGGTGCGTCCTTGCACTCCTCCCATCGCCAGCTCAAGCAATGGGCACGAGAGGTCAATGCTGTGGAGCCAGTGCCAGAGGCCCGGAAGCCGCTCAAATGGTCCCGCACGCCCATCATCTTTGATGAGGAGGACCACCCTTGCCGCACCACCGCGCTAGGGTGTTTGCCGTTGTTGGTCTCCCCAACAATTCGCAACCTCAAGGTCACAAAGATGTTAGTGGATGGTGGGGCTGGGTTGAATCTGATTTCCCCAGCAGTTCTTAACAAGATTCAGATAGGAGAGGAAGAGTTGGAGGTTACCAGCACGTTTCAAGCAGTCAATCCCGGCAGGAGCTGTCCCAAGGGAAAGATTACGTTGCCGGTGACGTTTGGGGGAGAGTTGAACTATAGGACTGAGAAGATTGTGTTTGATGTGGTTGAGCTCCCCCTGCCTTATAATGGGATTCTAGGACGACCGGCCTTGGCCAAGTTCATGGCAGCATCCCACTATGCTTACAACACTTTGAAGATGCCTGGGCCGTTGGGAGTCATCACCATCCCCTCAGATGAGAAGGATGCGATTATCTATGTGGACAGGATGTATCGGGATGCCATCGCAGCAGAGGTTGCGGCAGCAACGGTCCCCGCCAAGGAAAGCAAAGGAAAAAAGAGGGATTGTAGGACCTCCGGCAAGGAGTCCGGGAAGCATGCCCCCTCCGAGTGCACGGCACCCGTTGTCGACGTGCCGGAGTGTTCCAACAGCAAGAGATCCAAGGTTGCAACACCCCAAGTGAAGAAGGTCCCGGCAGGGCTGGCTGGTGTTGATGGTACTTTCACCATCAGCGCCACCCTTGACGACAAATAGGAAAGCGCGCTCGTTGCCTTCCTGCGGGCGAATATCGACGTCTTTGCCTGGCAACCATCTGATATCCCCGGTGTTCCCAGGGAGGTAATCGAGCACCACCTTGTTGTCTGCCCACATGCCCGACCCGTCAAGCAGAAAGTTAGGAAGCAAGCCTTGGAGCGGTAGTAGCTCATTGCCGAGGAAATCAAGAAGTTAGAGGCAGCTGGATTGGTCAAAGGAGTACTGCACCCTACATGGTTGGCAAACCCAGTGGTGTTCGGAAGGCAAATGGGAAATGGAGGCTTTGGATTGATTTCACAGATCTCAATAAGGCTTGCCCAAAGGACCCATTCCCCTTGCCGCGCATCGATCATATTGTGGATTCTACTTCAGAGTGCGATCTGCTCTCCTTTTTGGATGCATACTCCGGATATCACCAGATCTTCATGTCCAAATAAGATGAGGAGAAAACATCATTCATCACTCCATGTGGTACATACTGTTTTGTCCGCATGCCTTTCGGATTAAAGAGTGTCGGGTCCACTTTTGCAAGAGCAGTCCAGATTGGTTTTGAGCCATAGTTACACAGAAACATAGAAGCCTATATGGATGACATTGTGGTCAAGAACAAGGATAAGGCCACCCTTATCCAGGATTTGGAAGACATTTGCTAACTTGCGCAAGATCAACCTGAAGCTTAACCCGGAGAAGTGCATATTCGGTGTTCCCTCCGGCATGCTACTTGGATTCTTCGTGTCCCACCGGGGGATTGAAGCCAATCCTAACAAGATCAAGGCCATTGAGCAGATCCAAGCGCCAAGGACAGTTAAGGATGTGAGGCACTTGACGGGATGCGTTGCCGTGCTAAGCAGATTCATTTCCAAGTCTGCCGAGCGTGTCCTGCCGTTCTTCAAAATTTTGAAGAAGGTAGGGCCTATGAAGTGGACCCCGGAAGCAGATACAGCCTTGCAAGAGTTGAAGGCTTACCTGTCATATGTGCCTACCTTGGTTGCACCCAAACCTCAAGAGCCGTTACTGCTTTACTTGGCAGCAACCAACCAAGTGGTCAGTGCAGCCCTCGTAGCACAGCGAGAAGTGGATGAAGCAGAGAGCGGCCAGATCGTGGCAGAGCCAGAAGAGGATTAGAAAGTAGTAAGCACGGCGACAAGTGCAACCCCAAGGACGTGGCAAGGAAGAAAGTGGTGCAGCGCCCAGTGTACTTCGTCAGCTCCTTGTTGCAAGGGGCTAGATTGAGGTACTCTGGTGTGCAAAAGTTAATCTTTGGCCTCGTCATGGCCTCAAGGAAACTGCGCCACTACTTCCAAGCCCATGAGATCACGGTTGTTACTCATCTTCCGTTGTAGGGAATACTCCGAAACCCTGAGGCTACTGGCAGAATAGTGGAGTGGGCTTTGGAGTTATCCGGCTTTGGTTTGAAGTTTGAGAGCACTTCAACCATTCAAAGCAGGGCGCTGGCAGAGTTTATTGCAGAATGGACGCCAGCCCCTGATGAGGAAACAACAGAAATAGCTCTCCCCGGCAAGGAATCACCCCAAGAATGGATTATGTATTTTGATGGTGATTTTTCCCTACAAGGTGCAGGAGCTGGCATGCTTCTTGTTGCCCCCTCCGGGGAGCACCTGAAGTACGTCATCCAAATGCACTTTGCCCGGGAAGAAGCCACCAACAATACAGTTGAGTATGAAGGGCTCCTTGTCGGGCTCAGGATTGCAGCAGAATTGGGAATCAAGAAGCTGATCATTCGAGGAGATTCACAGTTAGTGGTGAGACAAGTCAACAAGGATTACCAAAGCCCATTGATGGAAGCATACGTTGAGGAAGTAAGGAGGTTAGAGGAGCGCTTTGACGGGTTGCAAACGGAGCATGTACCCCGTGCGGAAAACAGCATAGCTGATCACCTGTCAAAGTGTGCTGCGCAGAAGCTTCCTGTGGAACCAGGAACTTTTGTTCTCCACCTCTCTCAACCCTCTGTATCACCAACCACAATGGCCCGAAAAAGGAGAAAGTTGTACTATGGTAAGCCTCTCCCGATCGAGCCATCCGCTCCCGGCAGAGACCCTACCGGAAACAACTCCTCAAAGCCTACCGCACCACCCCCTCCAGCCGGGCCTATGGACCCCGCGAACAAGGCTGGTGCTCCCGCAACCGAGGAGGTGCCGCTAGTCCTCGTTGCCGAGCCTCAGGCTCCCACTTGGGCAAGGCACATCGGCCGCTTCCTCCAAACCGGGGAACTCCCCGGCGAACCAGATGAAGCCGAGAAAGTAGCCCGGAGGGCCAGTATGTATCAGTTTGTCGATGACACTCTGTACAGAAGGAGGCCCAACGGTGTGTAATTGAAGTATGCCTGTCGGGAGGACGGAAAGGAACTGATGGCTGAGATTCACAGAGGAATGTGCGGCTCACACATTGGATCAAGGGCATTAGTTGGGAAAGGAACTGATGGCTGAGATTCACAGAGGAATGTGCGGCTCACACATTGGATCAAGGGCATTAGTTGGGAAAGCATTCCGGCAAGGATTCTATTGGCCCACAGCCCTCCAAGATGCAGTTGAGCTCGTCATGACATGTGAAGCCTGTCAGTTCCATTCCAAGAAAACACACCTGCCTGCCCAAGCTCTTCAGACAATCCCTCTGTCATGGTCATTTTCGGTTTGGGGGCTCGATATCCTCGGCCCCTTCCCCCGAGCAATCGGGGGCTTTTTTTGACCAGAAACAGTAGGAAAAGATCCTACTGTGTAAATATATTAAAGAAAAGAATCTGTACAAGGTGAGTATTTACATCATGGGGGGAGGGGAGAGGGTAGGTTAGACCACTTTGGGTCCCACCCAGAAGAACTAGAAAAAAGGGGGGTCTACTGCAAAGAGTTTACAAAATCCAGAACTAGAGGCCTATTTGCCTCTTTGACCCTATGCTGCAGAAGTTCAAAGTCTTTCTTGAATCTATCAAGCCACGATTGGAAGGAAGGATCGATTGATCTGAAGCAATCGGGGCTTTGAATTCTTGTTCGTTGCCATCGACAAGTTTAAAAAGTGGCCGGAAGTGACTGTCGTGAGGAAGGTGACTGCTCGGTCAGCTATCAAGTTCTTGAAAGAATTGGTGTGCCGTTTCGGAGTTCCGGCAAGGATCATCACTGACAAAGGCACCCAATTCACGAGCCACGTCTTCATGCAATATGTTCAGACCCTCGGATGCAAGATCTCATTTGCCTCTGTGGCACACCCCGGAGCAATGGACAAGCTGAGAGGGCGAACGCTGAAGTGCTTCGTGGACTCAAAACAAGAACTTTTGATACGCTACAGAAGCACGGCAGGCGGTGGATCGAGGAGCTGCAGGTAGTTCTCCGGTCCCTCAGAATGACACCTAATCGAGCTACCAGGCCGACTCACTTATCCCTGGTCTACGGGGCATAAGCAGTTATCCCCACAGAACTCATTTACGGGTCTCCTTGGGTGCTTGCCTACGATGAAGTAGCGCAAGATCAGCACCGGCGTGACGATGCTGTGCTACTCGAGGAGAACCATCTCCGGGCCGCTACGCATGCTGCACGCTATCAGCAAGCCCTGCGTCGCTATCACAGCCACAGGGTTCGTGCCCGGTGTTTTGAGGAAGGTGACCTTGTCCTTAGGAGCGTTCAGTCCGCCAAGGGTACACACAAGTTATCACCAAAGTGGGAAGGCCCTTACCGGGTAGTACGAGTCTCCAGACCCGGCGCAGTCCATCTGGAGACCGGAGATAGCACACCCTTGCAAAACTCATGAAAAATTGAGCATCTCCGTAAGTTCTACCCGTAAGGCGCAGAGGCTGACGGGCCCTGCCCGGCAGCCACCCATTGTACATGGCATTGCCGAAGTTACATGTAACCCCTTGTACAAGCCGGGGCGATGACCCCGTGCAAGAGAAAATAAAGAAGAGTTGTAGGGGGCCCCAACTAAGATTGCATGCATGCACAAGCACACCCAGATCATTGCATAAGCACTTCATGAGCATTTGCATATGCATATAGATAGGATTGCATCCTGCATTCATTCTCATCTGCATGGAGTTGCAGGTTCTTGCCGTGAACCTAGCTTCGACGAAGGACGAGAAGATTGCATGACACGGCGATCCCCGGCAAGCCAATCAGATAAGTTCACCTCTTGTCCATTAGTATTCTGTAAAGCTACAACTTTGCATGAGAAAACCTCGCCTCCCTCTTTGAAACTTAGGTGCTCCCATCCATGACTCGAACGCTGCTTCGGTCAAGGTGGTCGCAGTGGCCTTTGGGAAAAAGGAGTTGGCGGGGGGCTGGCCCCTTTGTCTGTTCCCCGGCAGACAAAAGAGGGTGCCGGCGGGATATCCTGCTGGGGAAAACTCATTTATTCTATTAAAGAGGCACCTTTCCTCTGCATGGACATACACATGCACGAGTCCCCGACAAGATACATCTTTTTCGTTCATATGCAGTTACAAGTACAAGCATTACAGAATACAAAGATGGACTCGAGAGATTACATTATTTGAATTAAAATTTGGTGATTGCCCACAGTTTTAAGATTAAAAAAAGATAAGTGCCCCATTACGCCTTTGCCCCTGTCCATCCCTCGTAGGAAAGGATCGAGGGGGCCGGAGATGGACACCGCTGGGATTCGGCGCCTCCCCAGGATCAGGACGGCGCTGCTCCCCGGCAAGGAGGAAGAACCGGAGGGCAGGCGTGGATGGTGACACCACCGGAGGACCAGATGGGAGGCACGGAGTCACCGGCAAACACGACTCGTCGGAACGGTCGTCCCCGTTCTTGACGCGTTGTGGGTTGCCGCTGCCGTCCGCATCACTACCACCCGAAGACCTCGGCGCGGCCACCACGCCGGACACCATGCTCTCTACACTCTTCCACAGAGAGCATGGTCGTCCCCTGGAGCCCTGGCGTTTGAAGTTACCGCACGTCTTGAAGACGAGTGAGAAAATAAGAAGCCTCCCTAATCGGCGGGGCGACCACACCCCAGAGGAGCCAGGTTTGCCCCCGTTAGCGGCGAATAACTCCTACAACTCCTCCCCGACGCCAGCCGAAGAAAAAGAACGAGAAACGGTCGGCTACCACGCGCCGTGTCCGCCTCAAGCCGTGACATGGTGCCAACCGCGTCCCCTCTCACTAAGGTTAAGGCTACGGGTGACACGGCGACAGATGCGCCGGGACTGCCGCTCCCGGCCTCAACGCCGCGCCGCCCGAACCCTCCTCTCAGACCCGAGAGAGACCTCAAGCAGAAGCAGAGAACCAAGAAAGAAGGAAGAGAGGGATGCAGAGGTCTATGACTTCGTCCTCCTCCGCCCCTCCTTTTATAGGCCAGGTGGGGAAGGGCAGCCACTCCATCAACAGGCAACCACCGCCCTCCTCCGCCAATTCAAGGTGGACGGACCCGCTTCAAGATGCTCTTCCGCACCACGCGCCTCCGTTACCTACCCCACGCTATGCATGCGGCATACGTGGCTAAGGATAAGAGCGCTGTGGGAAGAGTAATTTGGCGGTTTCTATCCCCTGCGTTAAAGTCATTCACGGGCCATCACTGCCGCGGCCCCACCACTATTGGCTTTGCACCACACACGGAGAAATTGGAAACTGCCCCGGAATCAAGACTACCACAGCAGCAACGGAAAACTTCAAAGGGGCCAACTCCTTCAGCAGCCCTGCCTATGCACTTATTAGGCCCTACCCCGCTGACGCTCCGCGGCGCCATTGGGGTAGGGCCGGGGGCTTCTGTTGGTGCAACAGACCCCTGGTATGTTGCCCAACTATGCACAGGCACAAGATCAAGATTGAAGCACCTGCTCAAGACAGAGATTGAAGAACCAAGAGGCTTGAAGAGCCAACAGGCAGCTCGGAGGGATCGAGATCGAGCCAAAGGAACAGGATATCGGCAAGAGAAGAGCCTCCCTCGCCGGGCAGGCGAGCCGGGCAAGGGGCCAGGCCATCACCAGAAGAAAGCAACCAAGACTCCCCAACAGCGCTTGCCGGGGGTTGCGGGGCCTGAACCACCCCGCCAACTGCTCAAGTATGACCCACGTCGTCAACCAGTGCGGTGTCAAGCCGCAAGGTGATTAAGTGGCAGCATTTGCCACATGGCAGCCATCTCCTACAGAAGAAACCCACAGGTGACACCCGTCCAGCGACGTGTCAAGAGAACGGGTGCGGAGCTGGCGAGATAAGCCCCGCAGGCCTTGCCGGGCAGCTAGTGATGTGACACTAAGCGGTGCATTTAATGCACCATGCCAGCCCGCAGATTTAGGTATGATAGCACTGTTTGCTACCATATCAGTGGGTAATGACTGTTTTGCCACTTTGGTGACCCCTTAATCTATAAAAGGAGGCCCATGGCAATCGTAGGAGGGGTTGGAGGGTTGGAAACTTGACAAACCCAAGCCACCATACGCTTGTGGTCACTGTAGCCCTGAGGCAGGCCTTGCCGGGCAAGTGCACCACACACCACCACGTTCATTTCCACCATCAATCCACCAAAGCAGGAGTAGGGTTTTACGCCTCGCGGCGGCCCGAACCTAGGTAAATTTCTTGTGTGCTCTCTGTCGTGGTGCCGCGTGCTGGTCTTCTCTTTGTGCAGCGCGACGTCCCCCGCCGAACCAGCAAGGGGTCGCCCGGTCCCATAGGTGGCCGCGGATATCCCGCGACACCGTTCCGTTGTCGCTTCGGACCTTCTTGATCTTCACTTCAAATTGATTTTGGGCCTTCCTAGCGAAGTTCTTGAAGATCTTTTGGACCTGCGATTTATCATCAAGAAAGAACACCCACGTAAATCTTGAAAAATCATCAACAATGACCAAACCGAATGAGTTACCACCAAGACTCTTGTAGGCATTGGGACCAAAAAGATCCATATGAAGTAGCTCGAGCAGTCTTCTCGTGGTCATAATGTTTTTCATGAGATGACTTCCTCCAACTTGTTTTCCTGCTTAACAGGCACTACAAAGTCTATCCTTGTCAAATATAACATCTTTAACACCAAGGATATGATCACCTTTAATAAGCTTATCAAGATTTCGCATGCCCACATGACCTAACCTTCTATGCCACAACCAACCTTTAGATGATTTAGCAATTAAGGAAGTTCTAGGTTAAGCCTTTTTAGTGAAATCAACAATGTATAGATCACCTCTACATATACCGGTAAACACCATATTATGATTATCTCTCCGAAACACTTGGCTATCTACATCAGTAAATAGGACATTGAAACTGAAATCGGCTAGTCTAGATACAGAAAGTAAATTATAGGCAAGAGACTCAACGAGCATAACATTTTGGATGGAGCTGTCATGTGAGATGGCCACCTTACCAAGGCCAACCACCTTACCCTTTGAGTTATCACCAAAAGTGACATGATTTCGAGGGTCGTCGTTTTCAGCAAGCTCGCGAAACATATCCTTGTCTCGGGTCATGTGATCGGTACATCCACTATTAAGAGCCCATTCCTTTCCTCCAGCCATGTAACCACGAAGGTTAGCCATAAGACCAAAGTGTCTCATAGACTCATCAAGATCAAAGTCACTATCATCATCCTCATCATAATATCGATGTTCAACGTCGTCTTGTGATTGATCATCACCTAGAGAGAGAGAGATTCATTAGATGTATGATCATGACAATGTGCATCTTTATGAATTCTAATGACTTAAGAGATGATGCTACTAATGACTCCAACATCTCCTTTGGCACGCATAAGGTCATGAAGCTCCAATAGACAATCATCAAATTTTGGATCACTATGTTTCATTTTATGAAAAGCTATGGAATTTTGAAGAATCTCATCTAGATTTTTCAAGGAATAATTTGGAAAGCGTTCCTCAAGATATATCCATGTGGTATAAGCACATTCAAATGTAGGCAAGCATACAATCAAGTTTCTAGGCAATCCTCTAATGATAAGATCAATAGTTCTAAGATTGCGGATCATGTCAAGAGACACATTGGGGGTAGGATGCAAGCGATCAATAGGAGGCGCACAAGGGCTAGTAATATACTTGTTCAAGTGATATTCATTGAAAATCTCAAGCATCTCATTTTTCCAAGCACTATAGAACTCTCCATCAAGCATAGGCACTCTACGTCTAAAACTCCCAATCATAGACTCATCCATCTTCCTCCAATGGTGATTAAACCAAAGCAATGGAGACCAATGCTCTAATACCAATCGAAAGGATCGACAAGAGGTGTCTAGAGGGGGGGATTAGACCCTCAACAAGCAAAAGTAGCAGTTTTTAAGTTCTTCAAGTTGAGGTGGAGTTTCAACACCAGTTTAAGCATTCAAAATACATTTCAAGCAAGCATGACAAGAGTATGAGCAGCGGAAAGAGTAAAGCATGCAATTTGCAAGAAAGTAAAGGGATGGGATTGGAGTGTGCAAACGCAATTAAAGACAAAAAGATTTTTGGCGTGGTTCCGATAGGTGGTGCTATCGTACGTCCACGTTGGTGGAGACTTCAACCCACGAAGGGTAAAGGTTGCGTGAGTCCACGGAGGGCTCCACCCACAAAGGGTCCACGAAGAAGCAACCTTGTCTATCCCACCATGGCCATCGCCCACGAAGGACTTGCCTCACCTGGGTAGATCTTCACGAAGTAAGCGATCTCCTTGCCCTTACAAACTCCTTGGTTCCACTCCACAATTTTGTCGCAGGCTCCCAAGTGACACCTAACCAATCTAGGAGACACCACTCTCCAAAAGGTAATAGATGGTGTGATGATGATGAACTCCTTGCTCTTGTGCTTCAAATGATAGTCTCCCCAACACTCAACTCTCTCTCACAGATTTGGCTATGGTGGAAAGATGATTTGAGTGGAAAGCAACTTGGGGAAGGCTAGAGATCAAGATTCTTGTGGTTGGATTGGAATGTCTTGGTCTCAACACATGAGTAGGTGGTTCTCTCTCAGAAAATGAGTAGTGGAAGTGTAGGCACGTTCTGATGGCTCTCTCTTGAATAGAGAAGGGGGTGGAGGGGTATATATAGCCTCCACACGAAATCTAACCGTTACACACATTTGACCCAACTCGGTCACACCGAATAGGCGAACTCGGTGAGACCGATTCAGTTCAAAATGTGAACGTTAGGATTCTCGGTGGGACCGACATGATCAACTCGGTGGGACCGATGCGCTAGGGTTAGGGCAAAACCTCATCTCGGTGTGACCGATTGCATGAACTCGGTGAGATCGATTTCAGCAATGGGAGAACCAGAGAGTTGGTCAGGCAAACTCGGTGGGACCGATTGCATATTTCGGTGAGACTGGAATAATTGCAACAGGCAACAGAGAGTTTGCAGGGCCATTTTGGGGATACCGAGATCCCGATCGGTGAGACCGAATTCTCTAGGGTCTGGCAGTGGCTATGTCAAAGGAACTCGGTGGCGCCGGATAGATCAAATCGGTGGGGCCGAATTTGACTTTAGGTTTTGGACATATTTGGAAGTGAGAAAGTAGTTGAGGGCTTTGGAGCATATCACTAAGCACTTTGAGCAAGTAGAGCATTAAGCAACACCTCATCCCCTTTTAATAGTATTGGCTTTTCCTATGGACTCAATGTGATCTTGGATCACTAAAATAGAAATGAAGAGTCTTGAGCTTTAGCCAATCTTTGTCCTTAGCATCATGAAGGGGTTCCACATCCTCTTGTCCATGCCACACCATTGTTGAACTTTCTGAAATACACTAGATGAAAATATTAGTCCAACACGAGATATGTTGACATTAATTACCAAAATCACCCAGGGAGCACTTGTGCTTTTAGTTTCACATATAAATATACTATCTTAGACATCTTTTGTGATTGTGAGCATTCATTAAAATATGACATGCTAAAAAGTTGATGTTGGACAAGGAAGACAACATAATGGGTTATGTTTTCTTATATCCGAATAGAAGTTATATTGTCATGGATCGTCCAACATGTCGAGTGATGACCCACAAGTATAGGGGATCTATCGTAGTCCTTTCAATAAGTAAGAGTGTCGAACCCAACGAGGAGCAGAAGGAAATGACAAGCAGTTTTTAGTAAGGTACTCTCTGCAAGCACTGAAATTATCGGTAACAGATAGCACTATAAAAAAAAGACACATCCCTGATATTTTGGGCCGAACAAAAAAAATTCCGTCATACTTATGACACTTCTATGACTATAATTGTGACAAAACCCATTATCATCATAGATGTGGTGGGGTCCTACTTCTATGACAAAAAATCATGACAGAAAATGGGCTTTTCGTCCTGGGCGGGCCGGAGACGTAGCTGCATGACATTCTTTGGGCCGTCCATGACAGAAAAAACCATGGTAGAAGCGAGGGCGAGGAAAATATCGAGGAGTTCCCGGTTACGGTGGCTGGTCGGGGGCCAAGCGATGCGCGTTTCTCTCGTACGTACGCGCGTGTGTGCGAGGCATTGGGCTCTAACTGAACCCGAGCGAGGCGTTGGGCTCTAACTGAACCCGAGCAATTGCACTGCAGGCTACGCGTTACTGAAGCCGAGCGATCGATCGATCCCTTGCTATTAGCTGAACCCGAGTGATTCATTCGCTACTGCTGCTAACTGAAGCCGATCGAACACTGCTGCCTCCTTCCCTGGATGAACAGTGAGCATTGTTGAGGGGGTTTGGATGAGTTCCCGGTGGGGGGTTGGATGAACAGGACCCCGTGGTAGTAGAGGTCGTTGCCGCTGGATGAACAGTACCCCAATCGATCGAGCCGGTGGATGAATAGGACCCCGTGGAGGGCTGGATGAACAGGACCCCGTGGAGGTCTGGTTGAACAGTAGCCAGTGGAGGGCTGGTTGAACAGTAGCCGGTGGAGGGCTAGATGAACAGTAGCCCGTGGAGGGGTGGTTGAACAGGACCCCGTGGAGAGGGTTGGTTGAACAGTAGCCGGTGGAGGAGCGCGGTGGAGGCTGAATGAACAGGAGCCTGTGGATGAACAGTCGCAGGTGGAGGCCGGAGGAGGTCGACGGTGGATGAACAGTAGCCCGTGGAGGCATTCGACGGTGGAGATGAACAGTATCCCGTGGAGTCCCGTTTTGCGGTACGCCACACCCCTCTCGATGAACAGGACCCCCGTTTCGACCGTAGCGCTCCAACACAAGTTTGTTTCCTCCGTTTTGCGGTATGCCACACCCCTCCCGATCAACAGGACCCTATTTCGACCGTAGGAGGTCCGTTTCCTCCATTTTGCGGTATGCTAGACCCCTCTAGATGAACAGGATCCCGTTTCCACCGTGGCCGGTCGAACACAAGGCCGTTTCCTCCATTCTGCGGTATGCCAGGCCTCGTTTCCATCGCCTGTTCCGTCCAAGCCGGTTGGCTCCCGATGAACACCACACGTTCCGTTGCCTCCCGATGAACAAGACGCATTTTGTTGCCTCCCCATGAACACGATGACGGCGCAGCTTCTCCGTTCCGACCCAGCCATGTACACGAGCCCTAGCCGTACGTATGCGCGAGTAGGCATTCGAGACCCCGCCCGTATGTACGCATGTGGCCGTATTTTCTTTCTTGCACCCTGGCCCCTGTACGTCCGTGTACATGCTACGTGTGCGCCTCTACTACGACACGTGCGCGCCTCTACATCGACCAGTATGTACGTACATGTTCGCGACCAGAATGACAAAGCTACGCACGCTTCGACCAGGTGGGTCCCGACTGTCAGGCACTTCCTTGCATGCGAAGATGTAGCTGGTGGGTCCCAGCAATCAGGGGGGCAAATCATTTTTTTGCCCGTAATATGGACGCACTTCCTTGCGTGCGAAGATGTAGCTGGTGGGTCCCAGTAGTCAGGGGGAAACATTTTTTTCGCGAAATACGGTGGCCCGTCCGGTGGGTCCCTGCTGTCAGGTGGAGGAATAATTATTTTGCGCGTAATAAGGAGGCACTTCCTTGCTGCGGCCGTGGACCCAGCTGTCAGCCTCTCCACGTACAGTACTCTTTCGACGCGTGACCACATTGACCACGCCGCGTCGAGAGCACCAGGGCGGTGGACGACGGCGAGGCCTAGGAAGGGGACGACGCGGAGCCGGGGAAGACGCGGCAGTGGATGCCCACGCGGAGGGGAGTACGTGGGTTGACTGCTTCGGCTGCAGTGTGGGGCTGCCGTCACCGGAGAATAACAGGAGGTGTGGGTGAGTATAGAGGGATGGCATGGCCAGCGGTGGCAGCACAGCCGACACGGGAGGTAGGAGCAGGCGGCACGGCCGACGCTTGTTTGGGCGGTTGGAGCAAGAAGACCAGAGGTTGAAGAAGCACTACGGCCGTTGGATGGACATCGTACGGTCACTGGGCTAGAATCGTTCATATTGACTAAGTTGACAAAGCCCTCCGTCCCCGTCATCTTGGTAGGCCCACAAGTTAGCCTCCCACTATGGTGGGTCCCAGCTAGCAGGGGGTATTCATTTTTTTGTGCGTAATAACGAGGCACTTCCTTACGTGCGAAGATATAGCTGATGGGTCTGACCTGTCAGTGGGGGAACGTCTTTTTTTGCGTAATATAGAGGCCCTTCCGGTGGGTCCCAGCTGTCAGGTGGAGGAATCATTATTTTGCGCGTAATAAGGAGGCATTTCCTTGCGTGCGGCCATGGACCCAGCTGTCGGCCTCTCCACGTACAGTCCACTTCTGATGCATGTCGTTCGTTGACCACGTTGACCACGCCGCACCGAGAGCACCAGGGCGGTGGACGACGGTGAGGCCTAGGAAGGGAACGACACGGAGCCAGGGAAAACTCGGCAGTTGTTTCCCACGCGCAGGGGAGTGCGAGGGTTTACTGGTTCGTCTGCCATCGCCGGAGAATAACAGCAGGTGTGGGTGAGTAGAGGGATGGCTAGGCCGGCGATGGGAGAACGATGGGGTGGTGAGGCCTGCGCGGCAGCATAGCCGGCCATGGGAGGAGGGAGCAGGCAGTCCCGCCGGCGCTTGTTTGAGCGGCTGGAGCAGGAAGAGCAGAGATTGAAGAAGCACGACGGCCGTTGGATGGACATCCAACAGTCACTGCTCTCGTGTGTTGACTAAGTTGACACGGTGTTGCGTGTGCGTCAACCTTATTTTTTTAGGAAAGCATACGCGTCAACGTGTAGTAGGCGCACAAGTCAGCCTCAAATCTGTGGAAAACGGCATACAGCCCATCTGCCATTATTTCTAATAATTTACAGCCCATTTGCCAATTCTTAAGAATTTTTTTGGAGCCCATATTCTTTTTGTTAGCATTACACCCCATATTGTGGCCATGGTTAAAAATTATACGAAATTTTGCATATTTCGGTGCGGTCAACTATTTTTAATCCCGAAATATCGAGTCACATTCAAACTATTTTGAAAAATAATTTATATAAATATAAAATCCAAATAATTGTCCAGGCATAAAAATTAATGGAATTTAAAATCTTGTAATTAAAAAAATGAAACTAATTCCCGGTTTGATGTGTTTTAAAAATGTACAACCCATTTCTGGGCAAACCGAATGAAACTCTCTCATCGTCTTGAAAGATTTGCAGCCCAGCAGGGCTGATAAAGCAAGTAGGCCTCGTTTGGGTATTTCTTTAAAAAAATAGAACTGGGCTAGCCATTTTCAGCAAGAAAAAAAACACAACTGGGCTCATGATGTGGTAAACATAAATAAAACCCTGGCTAGACGGCCCACAGCCCCCGCACAGCCCCGTTGTTACCCTGATCCGTCGTTAAAACTAGTATAAATAAAAACTGCTTGTTCCTCAAAAAAAAGTAAATAACAACTGCGCGACCTGCTGGGTCCCTGGTGTCAGCCGCTCGTTGTGTAATTCTCTCGTTTATTGACTATGTTGACAATGGCGTGAGCCCTAGATGTCCAACCATTAGGAGGAACCATTTTTTGGGGCTTGTAATAACGAAGCACACTTACTTGCATACTGCCATGACGCTGGTGGGTCCCTACTGTCATACTCTCCACGTACAGTCATATCCTTGTTCCTCTCGGTTGTTTGACGGCGTTGAAAATGCAAGAGGGCGGCGCACCACGCACGGCGAGCGAACCAAGGCCGAGGACGACAGCGAGGCCTCGGACGGAACGAATAGGAGTGGTGGAAGATGCGCCGGTCCAATCACAGGCGGAGGGGAGTACGAGGGTTGGCTGGTTCGGGTTCGGGTGCGGGTGCGTGTTGGGGCTGACGTCTCCGGAGAATAACAGGACGTGTGGGGGAATAGAAGGAGGGACTGGCCAACGTTGGAGGGTATGGTAGGGCGGCGGAGGCGCAGCCAGCCATGGGAGGTGGGAGCAGGCGGAGCTAAAGGGGTGGTTTAGTTTGGGTGGCTGGAGGAAGAAGACCAGAGATAGAAGATACATGACAGATGTTGGATGTCAATCCAATGGCTGGCCGGCAGAAACGTTTGTTGACTAGCTAGTAAGTCGACACCACCTTGGATAGGCTATTTGCTCGTGGGTCCCAAATGTCAGAATCCAAATCTGTCATGGTCATGCAGCCTTTCCTATGAAAATTTACAGCCCATTTGGTGTGCTAGTTCGAAATAAATTTGTGGGTGCTGGTGGGGGCTAATCACTTGGCTTCTTAATGCACAATGAGCTCAAGCAGCCGGCGAGAGTGATGTTATTTCCCTTGGTTGGGATTTGTTACAATATTTCACTCTAAATTAAACGAATGGCAAGACATTTGCCTTGTTTCAAAGAAAATATGACAGTCACAGCCGAGTTGAAAAGGGCAAGAACATCTAACTCCAACTTACAAACTATACAAAAGCACGAGGGTTAATTGTTCATCAGGTTTAGACAAAACCCAGGTTGAAAAGGGCAACAACATCTAACTCCAGCACTGTTTTCGGCAGTCATAATCAAATGGATCGGTCAGGTCCATAGAATGAACATCTTGGGTCGTAAAATTTACTGGATTATGACCACAATATGTTGTAAATAGAAGCCCGACATGTTCAGAATCTCTTTTGCCCACCTGAAACTCCTTTTTTGCTCTTCAACATACCCATCCGTCAAAACCATGTTGCTGATAAACTTAAGCCTGATGGACAATAGGAACCTCGCATTCAGCAGGAAGAATGTGACAAATCTAGTGTTTGCATGGTTGGCTACATATCGTTCTAGCGTTATTGTCTTCAATCGAATGTCATGAGAAGTGAGAAAATCCCGGTGCTTACGAATCCACCGATTGGTTATAACTTTCTTACCCCATCCTGCTTCCTAAATAGACATGAAGATTGAAAACAGTTAAGGTCTAAAAAAAGAGTGTGGAAAGAGCAACAGCTGAACGGTTAATTCTAGTACACTATATGCGGGCTTCCAATGTGCGTGAAATTATCACCTTTATATACAACTTCTCCAGACATGGAAAGCATTGCAGCCTCGTTTGGCCTCGTTTAAATAGGAGATTAAATAGACGGCAGACGGGAGGAGCTCGGCCGGCGTTGCGTTTAATGCCGGCCTGGTCATGAATGGACGTGTGTCCAGAGTGGGTTTCTCGGCTTCCACACGGGTTTCATGGAGGCATTTGAATGCGGCAAGGAGGCGTGTTCAGCCAGGCGTGCATCAAGTGGCGCCCTCGACTCTGACGTACGACACCGCGCTGTTCTTCCACTGACGTGTGGGCTCTTCGGGTACATGGCCTGCATGTCAGTGACCCAACGCAGGCAGCGCACGGCAGAGGAACTTTTGGTGGGCCAGGGCGGTCAGAAGCGGGCATTTCATAAACCGATGATTGTTCATTGAGTGTGACGTCATCTATTTCATCTAGATAAGCCTACTATATAATGTAATAGAATTTTAAAATTTTGATATATACGTTGATAGCCCGTTCGATACGTTATGATTCATAAAGACCGCTGCAAACATCAATGTTCTGCTTATCACAGACAAGATTGATTAAATCTTGCAAAAAAATATAAGATTGATTAATACCCATAACAATCCATGTCCTTAACAAAGGGTGCATGCACGTATAGGTTGAGGGTGTGTCTTGCGTCGTGTGCGGTGTCGCCGGTGTGCATGCAGGCGTGCGAGTGTTGCATGCGTGCATGTGTACGTTTCAGTGTTGCATGCATGTGTGCGTACGTGCGTGTGTTCGTGAGTGCATGTGTACGTGTCAGTGTTGCACGCCTGCATGCGTGCGTGTGTTCGTTATGTGTACGTCTCGGTGTTGCACGCCTGCATGCGTACATGTGTTCGTGCGAGTGTTGCGTGCGTGCATGTGTACATGCGGGGTGAGGCTACACGTCAGTCGACTGACTTTTTCATCTCTGGTCAGTAGATTTTCTAGCCGTTGGATATGAAATCAAGGGCCTGCTGTTTATCTTCAACCTCCACCCCCTGAGCCACCAGCCACGCCGCCCCACCCGCCCTGAAACCACTCCCCACCACTGGTCCGCCGCCGCCCCGGCCATCCCTCTAGCCCCCCCCCCCCGCGCCGAGCTTTTTCTCCGGCAATCCCCACGCCATCGCCCAATCACCGCCCCCCACCGTCGGCGACTGCCAACCAGAGGTCTCGCGACTTCGAATCCCCACCGACCAATAATTTATTACCATTTCTGTCCTTCATATACGCGCTGACGGGTGGGCCCTATGGTAATGTGCGCTGCTGAATGTGGACCGTTTGACTGGTCAATTGATCGTGTCATCAACAAATTACGGAGCTGTATGGTGAGCCAGTGACCGTATGATCACCCTAAAATGTATTTTATTAACACAGTACAGACTCAAACTACCATTTCTTTCTTTCATATACGCGCTGACAGGTGGGCCCCACGGTTACGCGCCCCGATGGTGCAACACTAGTTGCGCCACGTGGAACGTTTGAATGGTCAATTGATTGTGTCATCAACAAAATACGGAGTTGTACGGGTGAGCCAGTGACCGTATAATCACGACATGTATTTTTTTAACACGGTACAGACGCAAAGCGCTCATATATACGCGCAAGCACTCACCGCTATAAGTGCACACACGCAGACCCTACCCCTATGAGCACCTTCGAGAGAGCGAGCCAGCATATGATCTTGAGATTTTACGAAGTCACCATAGGTGCCTCGTAGTCGAGTGGAACGTCTCCTCCCACTGAACGCATATCGCCGGAAAAATACTGAAATTAACCCTGGATAAATGCGAGCACCAGGACTTTAACCCTGGTGGGCTCGAGAAACCACTGTCCTCCTAACGATCCAACCAAAGGTTGGTTAGCACCACAAAATGTATGTGCTGACCGTGATGAGCTTATTCTGAAGTCCAGTGACCATATCGTGCTTTTGCTTCAAATACAATGACCGTAAGTGTCGTCAACAAAATACGGAGCACGCATCAAATACAATGTATGTCAGTGTCATCAACAAAATACGGAGACGTGTCGTGAGCTAGATACCGTATGATCACCACGAGAATATATACTGTGACCGTAATGAGCATATTCTGAAGTCCACCGACCGTATAGTGCTTTTGCTTGAAATATAGTGACCGTCACGTGTGAATGTGTCATGGGCATGCATACTTTTAGAGGGCCGAGAGATAGTTTGTGTGCGTACGTGAAAGTGGTGTAGAAAGAGGGGGTGTCCGGTGGAGACAAGGAGAGATATGCCCTTCGTTTCTCTTCCCCGTGACTAATATTTTAGGAGAAAATATAAACATTCATAATGCAGAACAAATATTTTTGGAAGCACCATGCAATTAACTTTCATGTATTAGTGGCCGATTGCGTGTGTGGTGTGGTGGGCACATCATTTCTAGTTGGGGTGGGCACATCATTTCTAGTTGTGGTGGGTCAACATGAGGACTCATGGGTCGGTTCCATCCTGCGCCAACGAAGACCCATGTGGAGGACTCGGCGTACAACACGAAGCTACCAGAGTCGTGAGGACTCTATCCCCACTGGTGATAAGCCGACTATATATGATTTGTAACCCTAGGCCCCGAGTATGTTATAGAAGCCTGGGGGCTAGTTCGTCAATAGTATACACACACGCACAATGCCTGGTATTCACATGTACTTTGTACACACCCCTATCACTAATATACAGTACCAGGAGTAGGCTTTTTCCTCAACTGCAAGGGTCTGAACTTGGGTAAAACCTTGCCTCGTATTACCATCCAACCTAACAGTCAGGGATATCCTACCGAATGATCTGATGGAATCATATCTGCCAACTACTAAGAGAGAGGTGTGTCTGTGGGGGGGGATGTGTGCGAGAGAGGCCTAAAGATAATGTGCGTGCGGGAGACACGTAGGCACATATATGTGCGTATAGAGGGCTAGTAGAGACCGTGCGTGTGTATATATGCATGTGAGAGAAATAGTGTTTTCCAACTGAGATTAGTGAAAAGAGTGGTACATAGTAGTCAGAAAGAGAGAGAGAGAGAGAGATACAGAGAGAGTGTGTGCATGAGACACCCCGGGAGAGATTGTGAGCATGTGTGAAAGAGAAATGCCGATGTATATAAAGTGTGTGCACTTATGCGTTAGATAGAGAGATATATATCACGTTTGTGAGAACGGGCCGAGGCATAGTGCATCTACGTGTAAAAGGCGGTTCTACGCATTAAATTAAAATATAAATGGCATTATTATTTTTGGATGAGATCATGAATTTTGCAATTTGCGTATGAATGAAAATTGGTCTATCAGACACCCATACTCTATTGAATTCTAACATGTGCATGTGTTTATTTCATATTATCGATCCATAGAGTGAGAGCGGTTTGAAATACAGGCAATGCATTGCTTTTGCAATTCATATGTAAACATTAATTAGTGCACTCCATATTGTTAGTGTGAAGCACTTTATACATTTGTAACTTACATGGATACATTCCAAATTGCTAGCTATGAAATAGAATACATGTTGAATTCAACATAAAGGGGGTTTTGAAGATTCGAATTCATAGGAAGTGCATTCATCTATTTGAACCCGAGATAATGGCATTTGTAAATCAGATCTAAAAGGGGGCATCAATCTTTGTTGTGCGTTTGAACATGTTATATATTCATACGCATGTCTAACTATTTTTTTGCAACCAAGGAGATTATATCTGGAACCATGCATGAACTGAGGTAAGTTGCATATTTTTTTAATATATACTTGTGTACAATGTATATTCAAATGTACCCCATCCATTCGAAAATAATCGTAGTTTTAGGACTTTCAAGAGTAAAGATTTGTGAAGTTTGACAAATCCTGAAAGTTCAATTCAAGAGAACCGAAAACGTTAATGCTTCTGTTCCCAAATATTGAACGAAGCGCCAAATAAGCCTCTGGTCACCCGAAACCGCGCGAGACTAATGTTTGGTGGTAGGAAATTACTATCCTGACTCTGGCACGTGTAGCCTATCGGCCCGATGTCCAAAGGTCTAAACCGGGGTAGGTTTATAACTTCACCAACATGCCAGTCTCAACCGCCTCCTAGAAGCATCCATACGCCGTGGGCGCCTAGACACCCATGCGCTCGGCCAAAATCTATCCCGCCCACCAGTTGGGACACCTGAGATTACTGTCCTACCCCCAACCCACAATATGTCCGAAATTTTAGATGGAGGCAAAGTTTGTAACTTTCCCCAAATTTCAAACAAGCGTGTCCCAAACCGAAACATTGTTCACCCTTAGTTCCCCCTCCCTCCATTTCCCCATTCATACTCCGTGGGCGCCAAAACGCCCTCTCCACCAGCCGCGAAACCCCAGCCTCCTCCATCCTCCACCCCATCACGCCCAATCCACCGCCGCCCTCCTCCATCACGCCGGAGCCGGTACCCCGACGTCGTCGTCCAACGCAACCGCAACCGCAACGCCCTCAAGGACTTAGCAGCTGAAGCCGAGGCAGAGCTGCCTCCACGACGCCCACGCCGACGTGCGCCGGACCAGAACCACTTCGACCACGCCGTCCTGCGCCTCACTGCTGCCGCTCCACTGTCGCAACCGTCCACATCACCGGAGTTGTTCCCGCTACGTCGTCGTTCGCCGCCTCGGATCTGGTTCCCCGCCGCCGACAGACAGCCACCGCACCACACTCAACAACTTGGCCATGGGTTCGTCCAAGGCTCCACCGTCCTCCACAACTTCTCGTTTCCAGCGAACCACAAGAAGATCATTGGAAAAACAGAAGGAGGACACAACACTACCAGCAGAAAGAGGTACTCCTCTTCCCATATTCGTGCAAATCTTACGTCTCTGCTCACACCGTATTCATCCCACGAAAGAAACTAGTTGAGCGCTTCGTACTGCATCTTCTTCGTGATACTAAATGCACAAGGTTTCCTCCCATTTACTATTTCACCTTTGCTAGAGGTCAGTAGCCTACCTGGATTTCAATTCAGGGTCAGTCAAATCGCAATTAAAAGAAGCAGCACCCACTTAGGCGCGCGGAGCACCTAGCCCGCCTGTTCACCGGGGAAGCGGCGCATCGGTGTCTATCATAGGGGTGTGGGGCGCAGGAGCTGCTTGCGCCCGATCTGGAGGTCGGCGGGGCTTGAAGGGGTGGCCGGGGCGGTGCCAAGCACGACGGTGCGGTGAGGTCGAGGGAAGGGCGGAGGCAGGGGACTGGGCCGGTGGTCGCTGGTGTTTCGAGGAAGATCGTAACACTGACTGGGTGGAGGTAGATGAAGGCGATCTGCCCATTCTTTGAACATCGGACGGTGCAGAAAAAATGGACTAACCTATTTGTTTTCAGTCAACTGTTATTTTCATAGGACCACACCTTGTGGTGTGCTGGAGGAGCATCTGCATTTACCAGCCATCCCTGTGCTCATATTTCAAAATCCTAGAATCTAGTAATTTTGTGTGCCATGCATGTTGTAGAGCTATCATATGTCTCCCGTCATTTATTTCTCACCGACTTGCTATCTGCTACCTTTACACTGTACTACTTGTGCACACACTTCACCCATACTCACACTATTGTTTTTTATGCATGGGTATTTCAGACTCTGACGCAGTGTTGATGAATACAAAAAAGAAAAGACAGAAGTCGCTCCAGTGTAATTCAAAGATAAGCACTAAGCGTCTCAGCGCTCTAAAGGGTGCAGTGCCAGCAGATGGAGACAGTAAACGTAGCTCTGCAGTTGATGACCTCAATTGCCACACACAACCATCCCAGGTGCTTGCTTTAACTTCATGCTGTCAAATGTGGTTGCATGTTGCATATGGTGTCTAGCTTGTATTGCTTCCAATTTGGTTAAATTGCATCAGCTTACTTTACACATTATACCTTTGATAATGACATGCCTTCCTGTTTTTGATACATACTACATATGTCTATTAACCATGTTCGTACATCAAACTAATGCTCTCAAGAAACAGTAAGGCTAAATGAAGATAGTCAAAGTAGCTCTCTAGTTGATGACCGCAATTCCCCCACACCACCATCGCGGGTGATTGCTCTTACTTGGCAGTGTGATATGTGGTTGCATGTTGCATATGGTGTCTACATTGTAATCTATCTATCTATACCTACCTATACTAATTACAGACTCCCTAAAAATTACCATGTTAATTAGAATTTACGAGCCCTTCATCTGATGGGACCAAGTTATTACAGTGGAGATTAACCACGAAAAAAACTCAAAACGCCCGCCGTTGTAGAAATAGAAGCCCTCCTCCCGATCTGCTAAAAAAATAGCCCTCCCGTATCCCTAACCTCATCCCCACCATCCCACCCATCGCCTGCAATGGATCCGCCGCCGCCCTGATCCCGACCATCCGCCGCCGCGCTCTGCCCCATCCACCGCCGCTGCTCACCGCATTCACCCTCTGTTGCATCCCAGCACCTCCATAGCCACCGTGGACCATCTCTCTCCTTGGTCCTCTCTTGGATCAACATGCGGTGACGGATGCTTCCGGTCGCGTGGTGGTGATGCGGCTGGTCGTGGAACAAGGGTGAGGCGGACTGTGTCCCATTCATTGATCTTCCTCCAGCTCCAATTCCTCCTCTCCCACCGATCGTCATGTCTGCGACAGGCGCTCTGCTTACCTGCGGCAACGATGCGTATGGCGACAACAATGTCCTTTTGTGCCCCTCCACTCTTCGGACCGCTGATGCACGGAAGTACGCAGAGAAGATCGCGCTCCGCTTAGCAAATTCGTCCGTGTTCTAAGTGGCTGCTCGGCAAGGTAATTTTCTTCTCTGAAGTTCTCTCATGCAACTTGGTGGAATGGATTCACGGGTGTGTTAGGTGGAGTGCCACTGGATTGCCATGTTAGTGGGCAGTACACACAAATTTTGGTTTGGCAAGGAACCGAGTCAATACTATTGTCCTTCGGCTTTGCAATGGTGATTTAGATAGTTTTTTTACAATCATGGTGGTTTAGTTAGTTTCTTAACAGGTGCTTCAGTTAGGACTAATAGTCCATAGTGATCGATAAGATTCAATTCTGTGGAGGACAATACAATTTTGTATAATTGGTGGTTTAGTTAGTTAAAAAAATGGTTCATGGTCTCAACTGCTATTTAGCTTACTACAGTATAGTTGTGTGAATTGTCGCTCATGAATAACACCCAATGCATTGCTTTTTGTTGCCCAGTGTACTACAATTTAATATGCAGAACTTGAGCTTTCTTTGCCATGAAAACGTCTGTCCTAATTCCCACAAGGAGTAATTAATTCCACGTCCATGTATTTATTTCTGATCATTGATGCTTCATCTGTTTATGGTGCAGAGACATGGTCACATGGATGATTAGCATCTTTTGGCAAAAGCATGTTAATTCACTCAAGAAATACTACTGCTCCGATGACTACAAAAGCATGTTAATTCACTAAAGAAATACTATTGCTCCGATGACTATGAGCATCGATATCTAATCCTGATTCTTGAGGACCACTTTAGGATGTGATCATTAATGCGGCTTCAAAGCTGCTTGACATAGCATGACATTTGATTTTTACTAATCTGAAAGCATCCATGTGACCACAATCTGATGTGTGTGCCATAGGATTAGTGTTGTTTGAAGAATTCTTAATAAGGAAATTCCACAACCTGATGTGTGTGCCATATGATTGGTGTTGTTTGAAGAATTTCTTCTTACCAAGCAGGCTTATGATTTTAGCTGTCGATGCAGAGCTTGTGCCGGATGTTCATCATCAACGCCAGATAGGGGTTCAGGCTCCTGTTGAACTCATGGCATCAGCCATATGGACCTGCATGTATTTGATAGTTTGCTCAATCAGATTTATCCCTTCAACCATAGTTAAGGCCACCACACTACTTCATTGAGATTTCTTTCCTACATGACATGGATTTATAATCTCCAACAATACGGTCATGCTTCTTATATTTACTTTCAGTTCTAAATACATTTGTGATTTTCTATATGATGTCTTACTAAACTGTGTGTGCTAAACCAACCATATAGTATATAGAAAGGATTTTGAAATGTTAGCTTATATTGCAAAATCTTGAAAATATGCGGTCTTTTTACTGTTTTTTCCGTGAACTTGGGGAGCTTGGGACAGAGTATGGTGTCAATAAGCAGTATATACCAGGACAATATTTTTGTGATATTGTATATACTAACTTAGTGATAATGGAGTGTTTACCACATTTTTGCCATGGACTCTATACTGCATTTTTGAACTGGTTAGAATAGCTGACGCCTTTTTTATCTTCCTTGTGGTATATGCTACCATCAGAGGGAGTATGTAAGGTACTAATTTCAAGTATATACTATTGTACTATATTTTGTCTATATACATCTACAACCAAGTAGTATGTGCACTGCTCTTTGTGCACGGCAGTATATACATCATTTTTTGTAAGGCAATATATAACACCTTTTTTGTGAACCAGTATACTACTTTATTTAGTCGGTACATATATACATTCTGCACCCGAGCTCATATGCTCCCGCATGAACAGTAAAATCGAAAAAAAAATCGAAAAAAATTCAAAAAATTCCAAATTTTTTTTGAGAGAAACATTGACAAAAGTTCTAAGTGCCTGCAAAAATTCATCATGAAATCACATTCCCGTAAGGCGTGGCAAAAAAAACAAATTCAGTGCTTCAAAATGCGTTTGAAAGTAGCTTTTTCAGAGTACTGTTTTTGTTTTTTTTGCCACGCCTTCTAGGAATGTGATTTCATGACGAATTTTTGCAGGCACTTAGAACTTTTGTCAATGTTTCTCTCAAAAAAAATTTGGAATTTTTTGAATTTTTTTGAATTTTTTTCGATTTTACTGTTCACCCGAGCTCATTTGAGCTCGGGTGCAGATTAGCCGCGTCCGTCTTTTAGTCGATATATACTACTGTTCTTGATATAAAGGGTAAAGCAGCGCACACATGACACGCAGCAGCCGTTGTCGACTAGACGGTGGTGCCGCTGCATGGATCTATCAGTGCATGCCACGCCGCCACCGTTTCTTATTGCTGCCGTTGTCGATGAGATTGGCAGTGACGTCGCATGGGTCGACCAGTGCACACCATGCTGCCACGTTGTCGACGAGATGGTGGTGCCGTCTTATCCATCGATGCTATGTGACTAGCTTCGTCAATGGCTTTGCACGTTGATCCAGATTGTTTTCATGCAAAGCCTGTCATGTTTGCCTCTTAATGACCACATCCGCTAAGTCAGCTCTCTCTCTCTCTACTACTGCAACTAACTAACTATGATGATCTTCTCCAGGTTTTTTGGCTGGATACTGAGATGGCACCATTGTGCTGCTGAAGTTAAACCCTGTTTATTGGGACGTACAAGCGGTCGGCAAGCACACATGGCGGCCAGGGATAAGCCATATTTTTCCAATGACTGCTGCTAGGATTGATGTCCTATTGCCGGAGAAACAATGGCAACAGTCGCACCGTTTTGTCCAGCGATGATATCATCCATGTCTATTATTTTGTTGACAATCACCATAGGTGCCCGCTCTTTCTTAATAGATTTGCATTTTGATCTCTGTAGCTTTTTATGGATGAAACCTAACTATGTTACATGCATGCCTCATCTATGCATTTTACCACTACTATTTTCTTAAAAGATGGTAACATTGTCCATCAGATCTTTTTCTTAGTTTCTTTCCAAGGTAATTGGTGTGGTTGATTGCTATCGAGTGCAAATATTCTGCTGCCGAGACAAAAAATACTTATCTCTGGATCTGAAATAGCAAACAGTAAATAAAAGTGATGCACACATTGGTCTTTGAATGTGACATACAAAAAAAGGATTTTATAATAACGTTTAAAGGTAGACCGTACAAATCAACATGTATAATTTTTCTGAAACTTCAAGAACGCACCATTCAGGGTTTTCACGAAATATCATGATATATTAATGTCACAGAGTTCTAGATCGTGGATTTGGTAAGCACACAAGATTTTGAATCACACCGTTAATAAAGGAGAAAGATAGTATATTTTGTGATGAAAATATAATAATTATTTTTAGAGTAAGGCATGTTAAATAATAAACTAGGGCATACTGAGATCCAATAAGTCAATAGGCGTATGAAAAAACTGGTGAATATTGTCATATTGTAGATGCACATGTTCAATTTCACATTTTAATTTAATTGCATAAATTGTGTATGACTTGAACTCTAGAGAAATTTTTCTCGGTGCGGGCACTCAATTCACGAGCCAAACATTGATGCGGGCTACTATGGGGGCTAGGAAGCAGGATCAACTTGAAGCCAACTTAAAATTAATTCTAATGAGCATTTGGTCTTCATTTTGTCGTGATGCAAACACATGAACGTGTGGACTACCATCCATTGATGCGTGGAGACCAGGTTATTGTAGCAACATTTACGCCAATGTTTTTATCTACTCATCGATCTATAATTTCCTTTTTCTATTTATTTAGAGTTGATCTCTGTTTTCTCTTTGTCTGTTCATGCTTGTGGCAAAATTGCAGATATTCATGTATCGGCCTCACGCGTGTCGTTGCTGGAGCCCATTCATGGCGAGGATACATGGTTGATGGCCCAACAATCCTTAGGGGATGGAAGGATCCCATGACTATAGGAATGGCACTAAATAAACTGTGTACTAACTAGAGAAATGATTTATTTCATAGGTCTAGAATATATAGGCTGACAAGTATTTGGCATTCTGTCTTTTTAATAAATAGATGATTTTTCTACAATAGTTCCATGTTCATATGTCATGCTTCTTTGGTGCAATAGGAAACAATGTCATTGATCGACCAGATTATATAGGGATTTATATCATCCTGATATATATTTCTACAAGTAGTTTATACGAGCCTCAAAACACTGATTTTCAATAAATCTTCTCTCTTTTGGTCTCTTATGTTTTCTTGCTTCAAAATATGTTATGGAATGTTTTGTGGGGCACATAACCAATATACATAGAAGCAAGGTTAATGAAAAAAAAAGAAAATCTGAAATGTTAGAAGAAATTCTTTGGATCCTTTCATGTAACTTAAATTCAACTAATCAATCACTCTTTTCGGCCACATATGTTCTCTTGCTTCAAGTTTCTATATTATGGAATGAGTTTATCACTGAAAACAATTATAAAAAATCGATCCTATCGGGCACATATCGGATATACATAAAAGCAAGGATAATGAAATAAAATAAAATCAAAAGTGTTAAAATAATTATTTGACTCCTTTTAAGTCACTTATAATTGAAGTAATAAAAAAATGAGACACATCATATGTGCTTGCAATTTCACTGGATGGATGGGCGTTTCACTCTTTTCCCCTTCATGCTATATGTTTTCATTCAACAAAATAATTACATACAACTTATTGACTAGCCGTGCGAATGCACGGGTTGACGACTAGTGCTTCTAATTAGGGTAAATTGCATCTGCTTAGTTAACATATTATACCTGTGAATATGACATGCGTTCCTGTTTTTGGTACATATTACGTCTTTGTATTAACCATGTTCTTAATCAAAATACTTTTCTTGTGTATCCCTCATCAATCACTTCTGACGAGACACCTTCAAGTTGACAATGTAATATTGGTTGCATCTTGCATATCATTTCAAACATGTATTGCCTCTAATTTGTTGAAGTGCCACTTATAATAAGACACATCTAACTTGGTAGAGTGATTTTGGTTGGATCTTTCATATGGTGTCTAGATTGCATTGCTTCCAATTTGTTGAAATGCCTTCTACTTGGTGTTTTTCGTACACATTCCATCCTCCTACAATGTGGTTGCCATACATAAAAGTTGTGTTCATCAGTATCATGCATCAACGAATTTGGAAGTGCGAATTTCATTCCTTTTTCTTGTGTGTTTACTTGACAAGGCAAAATCTAAAAGGACGAAGGCACGGAATGATGGTGGTCCTCTGGAGCAACCGAAACAGATGATCTCTGCAGATTCCTCTGCTACTCCTACTGCAGTGCAAGTTCCAAATCTCATCTCCCCTACTCCACAACCCCAGGTGCTGGCTCTAACATGGCAGTGTGATATCTGGTTGCATGTTGCATATGGTGCCTAGCCTGTATTGCTCCTAATTTGTTAAATTGCATCTCCTTGGCTTACACATTATACATGTGAATATGACACGCCTTCCTATTTTTGGTACATACTAAATCTGCCTATCACACCATGTTCTTACATCAAACTACTGTTCTTGTGTATCCTGCATCTATCGTTTATGATGAGACAGTCACGCCCGTGGGTTAGTATGAGACGCGCTACTCTTATAAAGAGTGCAGTTTCATCCTCACCACATGATTCTCAAGAAACAGCAAGCCTAATTGAAGATATTGAACGTAGCTCTGTACTTGAAGACCGCACTTCCCCTACACCACCATCGCAGGTGCTTGCTCTAACTTCGCAGTGTGATATGTGGTTGCATGTTGCATACGGTGTCTAGCTTGTAATGCTTCTAATTAGGGTAAATTGCATCTGCTTAGTTTACACATTATACCTGTGAATATGACATGCCTTCCTATTTTTGGTACACACTACATCTATGTGTTAACCATGTTCTTACATGAAACTACCTCTCTTCTGTATCATGCATCAATCACTTACGATGAGACACCTTTATTCGTTGCATATTGCATATTATTTCTAGCCTATTGCAATGTATTGCTTCTAATTTGGTCAAATACATTTGTTAGGCCACCCTTTAATTTGGCAGAGTGATATTGGTTTCATCTTTCATATGGTTTATAGCTTGCATTGCTTCTAACCAGTTCAAACACCTTGTGCTTAGTTTACACTTTATACATCATACATGTCAATATGTCATGCCATCCTGTTTTTCATACATATTCCATCCTCCCATCATGCGTCTGTCTTACTGAAAGTAGTGCTCATCAGTATCATGCATCAATGAGTTCTGAAGAGCAAATTTTATTCCTTTTTCTTGTGGGTTTGACTTGACAAGGCAAAATCGAGGAAGGATAAGAGTAAGAAAGGCGATGATGGTAGTCCTCTGCAGCAACGTAAACGGAGCATCTGTACGGGTTCTCCTTGTACTGCTAGTGCATTACAAGTTCCAAGTCTCCGCTCCCCTACTCCACCATCCAAGGTGTTGCATATGGTGTCTAGCTTGTATTGCTCCTAATTAGTGTAAACTGCATCTGCTTAGCTTACACATGATACGTGTGAATATGACACACTTTCCTGTTTTTGGTACATACTATATCTGTCTATCACACCATGTTCTTACATGAAACTACTCTTCTTGTGTATCCTGCGTCAGTCACATATGATGGGACACCTTTAAGTTGGCAGTGTGATATTGGTTTGCGTCTTGAATATGATTTCTAGCATGTAGTGCTTCTAGTTTGATGAACGTCACCTATGACGAGACAGTTTTAACTTGGCAGAGTGATATTGATTGCACCTTCCATATGGTGTCTAGCTTGCAGTGCTTCTAATTTGTTGAAGTGCCTTCTGCTTAGTTACCACATCATAGGTGTGAATATGTCAAGCCATCCAGTTTTTCATACATATTCCATCCTCGTATCATGACTTTGCCTTTCATCAGAGTAGTGTTTGTCAGTATCATGCATGAATGAGTTCTAAAGAGCGAATTGTATTCCTTTTTTTTGTCGGTTTGACCTCACAATGCAAAATCAATAAAGCGGAAGGAAATTGGTAAGGCATTGGATGATGGTGGTCCTTCTGAGCAACTGAAACGGAGGGTCTCTACAGATTCTACTCCGCCATCCTCCCAACAAGATTCGCAAGACAACACAAGGCTAGACAGTCAACGTAGATTTGTAGATGATGAGCACATCTCCCCTACTCCACCATCACAGGTGCTTGCTCTAACTTGGCGCTATTATATGTGGTTGCATGTTGCGTATGATGTCTAGCTTGTATTGCTTCTAACTTTGTTGAATTGCATCTGCTTACTTTACACATAATGCCTGTGAATATGACACATGTTCCTGTTTCTAGAACATACTATATCTGATCACATCATGTTCTTACATCAGACTATTGTTCTTGCATATCCCGCATCAGTCACTTATGATAAGGCACCTTTAAGTCGCCACTGTGATATTGGTTGTGTCTTGCATATGATTTCTAACATGTACTGCTTCTAATTTGTTGAAACGCCAGATAGTTTGAACTTGGCAGAGTGATATTGGTTGCACCTTTCATATGGTGTCTAGCTTGCAGTGCTTCTAATTTGTTGAAAGTCCTTCTTCTTAGTTACCACATCATAGGTGTGAATATGTCACGCCGTCCTGTTTTTCGTACATATTCCATCCTCGTATCATGTGTTTGCCTTTCATCCGAGTAGTTTTCGTCAGTATCATGCATGAATGAGTTCTGAAGAGCGAATTTTATTCCTTTTTCTTATCGGTTTGACTTCACAATGCAAAATCAATACAGCTGAAGGAAATTAGTCCGGCAGTGGATGATGGTGGTCCTTCGGAGCAACTCGAACAAAGGGTCTCTACAGATTCTACTCTGCCATCCTACCAACAAGATTCACAAGACAACACAAGGTTGGACAGTCAACATAGCTGTGTAGATGATGAGCACATCTCCCCTACTCCACCATCACAGGTGCTTGCTCTAACTTGGCACTATTATATGTGGTTGCATGTTGCGTATGATGTCTAGCTTGTATTGCTTCTAACTTTTTTGAATTGCATCTGCTTACTTTACACATAATGCCTGTGAATATGGCACATGTTCCTGTTTCTAGAACATACGTGTAGATGATGAGCACATCTCCCCTACTCCACCATCACAGGTGCTTGCTCTAACTTGGAACTGTTATATGTGGTTGTGTGTTCCATATGATGTCTAGTTTGTATTGCTTCTGATTTTGTTGAATTGCATCTGCGTAGCTTACAACTTATACCTACAACGATCACTTACCCATAAGACACATTTAACTTGGGAGTGTGATGTAGGTTGCATCTTGCATTGTCTTCTAGGTTGTACTGCTTCTAATTTCTTGAAATGGCACTTACGACGAGACACTTTTTACCTGATAGAGTGATATTGGTTGCATGTTCATATGGTGCCTAGCTTTCATTTCTTCTAATTTTGTGGAAATGCCTTCTGCTTACTATTTTTCATACATATTCCCTCCTCCTATCGTATGTCTGAATATGCAATGCTGTCTTCTTTTTGTATATATTCCATCCTCCTATCCTGCGCTTGCCTTACATCAAAGTAGTGTTCGTCTGTATCATGCATCAACCAGTTATGCAGAGCTAATTTTATTCATCTTCTTTTGGTTTTGACTTCATAAGGCAATATCAGAAAATAGGAAGGAAAATAGTAAGTTAGGGGATGTTGGTGGTCCTCCGGACCGACGCAAACAGAGACTCTCTAGATTTGCCGCTGCCACTGCTAATGAAGTTGAAGTCCCAAGTCTACATGATGAGTTCATCTCCCGTACTCCACCATCGCAGGTGCTTGCTCTAAGTTGACAGTGTGATAATTGGTTTCGTGTTGCATATGTTGTCTAGCCTGTATTTCTTCTATTTTGATTAAATTGCACCTGCTGAGTTTATACGTTATACATGTGCATATGACATGCCTTTCTATGTCTAGAATACACTGCATCTATCAATCATACCATGTTCTTACATCAAAGTACTACTGTTGTGTGTCACGACCGGTTTTTCAATAAAATAATTATTGAGAGACCAATCCCTTTTACGAACCAGTAAGGAAGAATTCCTTCTCACTGGTAGACAATATCTTGGTCACAGAAGAAAAATACCAGGAGTACTGAAATATAATACAAGGTTGAGCGGAGACTGCCCAACAATTTATTACATGCACGCCGATAAAACAAGACGACGGATAGGGTGGCATAACTACTAACTCACGATAATAACGGAGGCGAAAATATCACCGCGAAGCGAGTGATATGACTCATGAAGACTACAGCTCTTCGAGCGTCGGAGTGAGGCTCGAGGAGACTTATTACGGGTGGCGGAAGCGTATATAATACAAGTGACCAATATCCGGGATCGCACAGGACTGACTGGGACTCCTCTAGGCGTCGGACGTACTATCAAACCCTTCATCCAAGAGATCGCCTTCGTCAACATCTGGCCAAAACAACAAGCCAGGTGAGTACTATGAAAGTACTCGCAAGACAGTTCGGACATAAGATATAACAAATGTAAACATGGAGCATATGTACAGATTAACCAGTGCGTTCAGGCATAGAGATAATAAATACTGGGTGCCAAACGAGGGTCTGAATGACTCCTCGAGAGGAAACTGCAAGAATAGTAATACTGGTGCCAAACGAGGGTCTGAATGACTCCTCGAGAGGAAACTGCAAGAATAATAATGCCGCAATCGGGCGTCGGGGCGACACCACATAAAGGGCTTATAACAGAAAATAAAGGCAATGCGTGCCACAGCCGGACGTCTGAGCGACATCACATAAAGGGCTTATATTTAAAGTAAGAAACAAAAACACGCCACAGTCGGACGTCTGAGCGACATCACATAAAGGGCTTATATTGTAGCTCAATAATTCGGTAGCTCGGGATTATAAATTATTACAAGTACGAGACAAATATAAGGTTAGTCCATCCACAGTAATAATAATTAAATTGGATTCACCACTTGAGCTTGTTCACCGGGAGACAAGTTTTCCACGCGGATAGATAGGGATATACTGACTTCACTACTTGATCATGGATACGATGACTTGGAAGAATTTGACTCTGCAGAGTTTGTACTTAACCACAGCCAACGGATTTCAGTAGTCACAGGGACTAGTTCCGTTTACGGTGTTTGGAAGAAACACGTCTAACCAGTACACACCCTTTCAATCTTCCGAAGCCAGGGATCACCCTCGGCAACGTTCAAGAAAAACCTTGAGACGGGGAGGCTACAACCTCGCGTAGCATGGGATCAAATTTCTATACGCGCGCTCTAAGGGGGTGCCCCCCCTCTCGGTCCCAACCGGAAACACCCATGCCCCCTGACCGGATGACTGGCTTTAATCCTGGGCCAAGGTACCATCATCCCGGCCCCTCTGTTTGGTGTGTACACGGAAAGAGGTTACCAACTTACTAAACCGCATCCTGGCAAAAGAAACATGTGGTAGCACGGAAGGGAAAAGAACGATAACGTGGCTCCGTCCACGTTAACGTCGGGATTTGTCGGATGACGCAAGGCTGGTATGCTACAACAGTACCACCTTGCTGCCCTTCATGTCACCACATGATTAGGCCATCTCTCACCAGAGATCATCGCAACTTTGGAACATACGGGTAGTTGCCTCGCAAGCAACGGGGAACTCACCGATACTCATATGCCACGCACAAACATTCACGCAAACATGCAAAACACCTATCATATCAAAGGTTCAAACATGCTTGCCTGGTTCAGAGAAGTCGGAGTCTAGCTCGGTGAAGTTCGCGGCTCCGTCACCTCTTCCGGAACCTACGGCAATAACGAAAACGGGCACTAACGTGAAAACCAACGCGTGCATAAAAATCTCTCCAAAAAATTTCCAAATAAATCTCATAAAAAACTAGACAAAATTTTAAGACTGTCAGAAAAAGAATCACTCAAAAATCCCTTTTTATTAAAAAGTTATAAAGGTTTCTGTCCAGGGACTCATCTGTAATGAAACAGAAAAGTTCCAGGGTTTAAACTGAGAAACCAGAAAACGCTTCGGAAAGAAATGCGCTAGCTAAAGAGGGAAAGCGTATTTTGCCCGAAGGCGCCAACAGAAAACGGTTCGAGGGAGAATAGAACAGAGGCTGACATGGGGGGTCCACATGTCAGGTTCAAAAAGCTCGCCGGCGCCCGAAGACTGCGGTGGACGCCGGCGTCGAACCACGGCGAGTCAGGAAGATCGGAGGGTACCAAGAGCTTCAGCGTGTTCTTCCGCGTCGGTGGGTGGTGGACTCGACCAACGGGGAGCACCACGTCGACGGCGACACTTTCTCCGGCGGACGGCGGCTCGGGTGATGGTGGAGAACTCCGGTGGAGGGCTGCAAACTTCGAATTGAAGCGCGGGTCAGAAGGAGGGATGCATAGTGAAGCTACTGGCAAGAGATGGGAGGCAGAGGCGCACGCACGGGAGCGAATCGAGCTGGATCCCGTGGCGGGTCGCGGCGGCCGGAGTTGAGGAAGGAGACCTCCTCGGGGCTCTTCCAGTGGCTAGGCGTGCTCAAGGTGGAGTGCAGAGGTGGTGTGGGTTCGAGTTGAAGCTCGGGGCCTCTATTTATAGGCGGATCGACGGGGTGGCCGTGAACGGAGAATCTCCGGCGAGCAATTACGGCGATGCAGTGGATTGGCAGGAGGTTTGAGTGGCCAGGCAGCATCAGTGGAAGTTACTGGTGTCGTTCCCCCGCTAATCCCGGCTGGTCTTGGCGTAACGGCGCCGGTCCACGGTGGGGTGGCCGCACGGGCACGACGGCGGCAGAGAGCGCGCTCCGCTCCCTGCGGTTCACGATGAGAGTGGCAGCGTGTTCTGGGGAGTGGAAGGCCATGCGGCGAGCTCCGGTGGCTTGGGCGGCGCTGGGTGGCGCCGTCAGCGCCGCGCCTCTCTCTGGCGGCCGCAAAGCCGCCGCTGGCGTCGGTCACGGGGCGGCGCACCTTCTGCTGCTCGTCGCCGACGTCCGCAAGGTGCCAGACGCTCGTGCGGTGTAGGGGACAAGGGGGAGGGGATAGGGAACACGGCGACACAGCGGCACTGGCGAGATCGACGTCGTGTTCTGAAGAAAACGACAGTGCACTGAAATGTTCTCTGAACTTTACTGAACCTGATTTTGACAATGCACTGCAGGTGTTCGACAGAATAATTTGGCAATGAGAAAAAATTTCCTAGGGCTGGGACTTGGTGAGGTGACCACTCAATGCACCCAGAGGCTGCCTGATTTTACTTGGAATTTTTGGAGAAAGATTTGAATGAACTTCACCAAATTTGACAAATCTGGTCCAAACTTGCAGCAAGTGTAGTTTGAAAAATTTGAACTGAAGACCAGTGGGTCTTCATGGATCTTGGTTGAGGGTTCAAGGGACTAGGAAGGGAAAAAGGTTTGGGGGCAAAAATCAAAACAGAAAGTGGAGTTCCTTTGTAAATCACCAATGGCTAGAATAGAAGACAGAAATTTGTTTGAATATGATTTAAATGGAAAAATAATCATATGGGGAGGTTCAACTTGCTGGATTTGATGCAAATCATGATCCAAAGGTGAGGGAAGGTTTAGGAGAGTGGATTTTCACTAAGGCCATGGCAAGAGAGAAATGTTGAAAGTGGCAAACGATTTATCCAAAAGCCATAGTGCATTTTCAAAGAGATTTTCAAAAGGCATTTTTCTCAAGTGAAAAGTATTTTGTCTTGAGTTCAAATAAAAAGGCAAGGACCTCTAAGACCAAAGCAAGTCTTGGGTGAATCCAAATAAAACTCTTGTCATGAGAAAAATATTTGAAAGGGAGGGTCCTTTTGAAGATAATTTTTAATTCACCTCCCTCAAGTCAAATAAAATCTTTTGAAAAATCCAAAAAAAAATTGGGTGTCACATTGTGTATCCCGCATCAGTCACTCACGATTGGACGCTTTTAACATGGCAGTTTGATAGTGGTTGCATCCTGCATTGATTTCTACGTTGTACTGCTTCTAATTTTTCAAAATGCCACTTATGACAAGACACTTTTAACTAGGCAGAGTGATATTGGTTGCATCTTTCATATGGTGTCTAGCTTGCATTACTTCTATTTTCTTGAAAATCCTTGATGCGGAGCATCCTATGGACATCACCATGTCAAGAGTCCGTTTGGCGAGTGACACGTGCGACATCTACTTCACATACACAAAGGCGAATCATCTCCTTTACACGTGCTCACCTGACCCCTTCGAGGATGGTATACTACTTGACACTCCACTCGTGTGCATGCATAGGTATTGTTGGAACACTACGGACGACGAGGAGGAGTGCGAGCGCCAAGGAACAACTACACAATCCGCGAGGGAAGCCTGGAAGCGACGACGGAAGAAGACGGAGCTGCTGAAGCTACAGCGGCCGGACATCCGGCGCCTGGGCAGCCGCGCAGGAGCTGCCCAACAGACGACCAAGAGCATCAGCGGCCGGACATCCGGCGCCTCCTGATAACCCGGACATCCGGCATCCCTCCCGGAAATCCGGCATCAACAACAGAAGCCAACAGAAGATCACCCCGCTCGGGCCGGACATCCGGCCAACCGCCCCGGACATCCGGCGTCTCACGAGAGCCCGGACATCCGGCCCCTCGCTCGGACATCCGGCGCCTGCCTGCGTGCAGAGTCGGGCCAGAGGCCCATGTATCCCTTTCCCACTTACCCTTTCGTGGCTTAGACCATAAATAGACCACCCCCTCCTCCATTCTAGGGTTAGCAAAGTGATAGCTCATTTGATAGAGAGCTTTGCTCCTTGTATCACTCTACTCTTGAGAGAGAGAGACTACTACTCCTTTTGGAGTCCAAGACCTCCATCTAGGAGAAGATCATGCGGGATATATCATCAAGACCCCCTCTTGGGTGGCCCCCTTCAAGACCTCCTCATGGAGATGAACTTTACCTTGTATCTTTCTCTTTGTTGTTCATGTACCTTGTGGATCTTGTGTGTTTGATTGTCTAGTGGATGTGTGATTGGACTTGTTCTTGAGTGGTTCCCCTTGTGATTTCTCTCCGTTCTTCCCCGTGTTCATCGTGTTCCTCGAGGGAACCCACTCCAATCGTGAAAGATCGGCCTACACCGGGTTAGACCCGTATCATATGGTATCATGAGCCACGTTGATCACGTATTTGGAGTCCCTCCCACCGTTTTCTAGCCTTCTTTTGCTTGATTTCGTCCTAAATTCGAAAATCCCCACCAAAAATAGCCCCCAATTTTTTTTGTGATTTGTTGGTTTGATGATGTTTTGTTGATTTTGATCCATGTATTTGCTTGGTTTCAAGTGGATATAGCTTTCCCCCATCTTTTTCCCCCTTTCCATCCACAAAATCCAGCAAATTTTTCCCCCGAAATCATCCATTTCCGTCCCAAATCGAGTTTCGAAGTCCAAATCCCGATCTGGAATCGTCGGGCCGGACATCCGGGCCTCAGGCCGGACATCCGGGCCATCGGCCGGACATCGGGGCCCCAAGCCGGACATCTGGCTCCTGGAGCACCAAATCTGCACGGTTCTGGACATACACCCCCGGAAATCCGGACCCAACCCCGGATGTCCGACCCCTGTAGAAATCAGCCTCCTGTGTTTCACCGTTTTGCCCATAACTTTCACATCCGGAGTCCGATTTTCGCGTTCTTTAGCTCGTTGAGTAGCTATTGACATCCCCCATCCATATAGATAGGTTTCATCACCATTTGACTCCATATAATTTTTGTTACTTTGGCATCTTTGCCTAGGGCTCCCACCATATCATCCGCATAACCACCACCGACTTCCGCAACCTAACCCATTTCGTTCCTTATAGCATTAGTGGTTGTTTGAGTTGTGATTTGAGTCTCCTAAGGTGTTTAGGCTACTTAGGGACGGTTGCTTCTTCATCAACCACCACCATAACTTCCGCATAGGCTTGCCCACCATACACTTCCGCCAACCCAACCTAACCCAATTTTGTTTGTGTTGTGAGTTGTGTCTCCTAAGGTGTTTCGGCTACTTAGGGACCGTGCTTCCAACTCCGACACCATGTATAGTCACCCTCGACTTCCGCATTGCGTCCTAAAACCCATCATTGCATTTTCGTAATCCCATTGAGCTTCCGCAAAACCACCACCGCATTCCCGCTACCAACATTTGACTTTTGTCCTTGAGATTTTGAGTTGTGGTTTTTCCGTTTCCTAAGGTGTTTCGGCTAATTAGGAACGGGTTCACATAGACAACACCGCCTCTCATCATCGACACGGATGGTAACCTCGACGACACCATTGTATATTCCCCTTGCAATTGCATTGATAACCCCTAGCCCATTTTGCGTCACTTGCCTATCGAGACTAGCCATTTGAGTATTGCGGGCAACGTTACTTGTGCACATTAGTGATCTACACCTTCCATTGCATACATACCATATAATATTGGTATCATCATACTTGTGTCACAAGATTGTTCCCGCATATACACAATTGCTATCTTGGTTTGTGCATTTCGCATAGTGGCTATCCAAAAAAAAAAGAATAAGCTTTTAAGCAAAGAAAAAGAGTGAACAAAGAGCTTGTAAGCAAGCACCATAGCATCGTATCATAGTGCATTACAATATATCATATGGTATCATACTTGATCATCTTGGATCATTGTGTGAGAAACACCGGGAACCATACATACATAGCATACTTGGGATAGAAAGTTTATCCATTTTGCATCTTATAGGTTGTGCACAAGTGTCGTATCCGCCTATAGAGCAATCGTGCTAGCGTCTCTCTTGAGTTGTGCAACACGAGAGTTTTCCGTGGATTCCACATTTTGTGCTCATTCCTTGGTTGCACGACCCCATTTATCTATCCGTGTGCCATTCATTGCTATTGGTCTACTTGTTTCGCTTGCGAATTTGTGAATCTCTTTCAACATTATTGACTCTTGCTAACATTTTGCATTAAATTTTTGTGCCATTATCCTCACTGAGCTACTCCATAAGCTTTAGTTTGTAGGTGTGAGTGAACAAGTCCGGTACCAATTCCACTATTCTTTCATCTCACATTGAGTGAAACGGGATACATCCTCAACTTTGGGAAAAGGTAACTTGGTATTGTTTATCTCATTTCCTACTCACCTCTACTCGAGTCTTGTGATGGATAGGCAAGGAATTTCACCCACGGTCTACAACAACAACAACGAGTTCGATGCCACGAACAACTCCAATAACGCCAAGATGAACACTCAAATGGAGGAGATCAAAGCCCTCATCAAGTCCTACAAGCGATCTTCCTCATCTTCGAGAAGACGCTCAAGAGCACATGCTTCCGAGCTACCATCTCCGGCAAGGTCACATCGGCATCGACACCATCACCACCACGAACATGAAGGTCAAGAGCTCAACACCAACAACCACTCAACGACTTCACCATCTCCCTTGGCATTTTCGCCAAGTGACTTCAAGGCATCTTCGCCTTCGGATATACGGCATCTTCGCCAACAAGCACCTCAAGACTACGCTCAAGAGAAGCTCCCCAAGCTCAAGTCCGCGACCTCCACGAGCTACTACGACCTCGACACCGACCATGAGATTCCTTTCTATGGGACTCAAGAACCCGAGGAGTATCTCGAGTGGGAGCACCTAATGGACGACTACCTCAAGCTACATCAAGTTCCTCCCGAAGATCAAGTGAAGTGCACCACAAGAAACTTCCACGACTACGCCTCAACATGGTGGTTTCACACACCTTCGGAGAGCTACGACATGAGTTGGCCCAAGACGAAGAAAGCTTTGCGGCGAGAGTTCGTGCCTCCAACCTACACGGAACAACTTCTACGCCAACTGGAGAACACCATCCAAGGATCCAAGTCCATCGAAGAGTACTTCAAGGAGATGAAGCATGCCTTGCGACGAGCCAGCGTGGACGACCCCATGTCAATGAAGTTCCACTTCATGATGGGATTGAACAACGATATCTCCAAGACTATCTTCCTCGAGAACTACAAGTCCCTCGACGACAACTACATTGGTGCTCTCAAGGCGGAACAAGAACTCATGAAGGCCAAGGCTTCTCCACCCCAAGCACACTTCTCGAAGACCAAGCTCAAAGACGACGAGCATGAGGCTAGTACCACCAAGATGTCCAAGCCCGATGAGCTCCAAGACGATGCTCCCAAGTACGACTTCACCGCCATCCCTCTTTGTGGCATTGATGATGCCGAGTCCTCCACGACTCTTTTTCAAGATGGTGCGGCGACGAGTTCGACTATGGAGACCTTCAAGGACCATGCTTTGGAGGCGAGCGACATGGTGACGAGCAAGGATGATGCTTCCATCTTAGGAGGCGAGAGTGATGATGTGCCATCTTCGGCCTTCATCCACGGTGACAATGACGAGATGGTTGAGCATGGGATTTTCCCTTCGACCACGGTGACGTATGATGACTTGAGTGACTTGTGCCACCATATTGAGAGTGAGAGTGTCTTCACCACTAGCCCCATATATGACGAGTTGCCCCAATTCCCATGTGAGGAGAGCCACAACCCCCACCACTTGAGTGAGATGAGTGACTCCACCATATGTGACTTTGAGTGCACCTACCTTGAGGGAGTGAGTGAACCACCACATAGAGAGAGTGAGGCCACTTCGATTTCTAACGACTTAACCTCTACCTCTATTGTGTCTTCTCATTTGGTGCTAGGTCCCATATATGATGACGCGCCGATTCGCGACGACTACGTCCTTCCTTTGGACAAGACGATGGCCATGGTGGAATATGATGCACCCCCCACATGGTTCCATCAAGATGAAGATGACCACCCTTTGGTCTTTGCCACCTCACCTACACCACTTGAGTGGAATGAGAACGGTAACATAGGTGAAGGTGATGCTCTAGTCCCACTAGTGGACATTCTTAACATTGATTGCTTGCATGATGTTGATCAACCTATTACCATGCTTCATGCTAGTATGATTTCCCCATGCGATGATTTACCCATTTATGATGAGTATGATGATTGCCATGTGGAGTCTCTTAGTTGTGAAGCCATGTTACATAGGATTTCTTGTGACAATTCTTTAGGTCACATCATGTTTGACAATCCGCTTGACTTGTCATATGCTATGCATGAGATCAACAATATGTCATATTTGCAATCTCATCTTAGTGACTATGCATATGCCATTAAAATTAACCCAATTTGCACTTATGGCATAGATGACAAGCCCATGGTTATTGGCATTTGTTTTTCTTGTGATGATATTGATATGCTTCCTTTGCATCATTTATCTCATATGCCATGCCATGGCCACCTAGCTTAGGATATGCATTGTGTTGGATGTTGTCCATTTTCTCCATATGATGTTTCCAATATTGCTCATGAGGAGACCCCCATAGTTTCCTCATACATGTTAGGAGATTTTGATTCATCCTATCCATTGCATGATCCCAATACTTGTGTGCACAATATGCTTCCCATGAATATACATGCTATTGATGTGCCATATACTTCTATGCTAAATTTGCATCCCCATCGTGTCATACACAAAAACTATTCTTTCATGATGGATGACATGTTCTTATACCATGCATTAAATTTCTTTGAGTGATGCTTATCTTGTGCTAACTCACACATGCACATACACATCATGATGGATGATGTGTACATTTACCACACACACAATTTCTTTTGTTTGTGTATTTGTTGTGTAGGTACCCATGAATACTTGTCAACCTCGCAATCCCACGAGCTGACAAAATGAGCTCTAGAGAGCAATGATGACTTGGGATCCCATGGATTGCCTTCCCCACCGCTCTCTTCACGCGAAGTCTTCGCGCATCTCTTCTACATGTCCCTCACTTGGCTATGGGTTATTGTCCATTACACATTCTATGCCCATCTTGCCATGTTCACTTTGCATGATATGCTCATTCCTATGCATTAAGCCGTATTGATCAAATTATACAGATTTAAACAAGGCTTGCCCGGCTGATCCTTTTGCTCTCCCCCGTATTGATCAAATTATTGATGCTACGGCGGGTTGTGAGCGTTTGAGTTTTCTGGATGCTTACTCTGGTTACCATCAGATCAAGATGGCAGTTAAGGACCAAGAGAAGACAGCGTTCATTACTCCCTTTGGAGCCTTCTGTTATGTGTCTATGCCTTTTGGGCTCAAGAGCGCCCAGGCGACTTACCAGCGCTGCATATAGAATTGTCTTCATAATCAGATTGGGCGCAACGTTCATGCCTATGTGGATGATATTGTGGTAAAATCCAGAGAGAAAGAGACCTTGATAGAGGATCTGAGGGAAACCTTTGGTAATCTCCGGGTTTACAAGATGATGCTTAACTCGGCCAAGTGTGTTTTTGGTGTTCCTGCAGGCAAGCTTTTGGGTTTTCTGGTTTCTCACAGAGGCATCGAAGCTAACCCGGAGAAGATCAAGGCAATCACCTCTCTGGCTAAGCCGGCGTGCACAAATGACGTCCAGCGTCTGGTAGGCCGGATCGCTGCTTTAAGTCGGTTTATAAGCCGGTTGGGCGAAAAGGCCATACCGCTGTATCAGATGATGAAGAAAACAGATGACTTTGTCTGGAGTGATGCTGCCAACGCCGCCTTTGAGGATTTGAAAAGACAGTTAGCTGAACCGCCAGTTCTTGCTGCTCCTGTTGATAAGGAGCCCTTATTATTGTATGTAGCCGCTAACACACGAGCCGTCAGTGTGGCCATCGTGGTGGAGCGCAAGGAGGCGGGTAAGGAACATCCGGTTCAGCGGCCGGTTTACTACGTCAGCGAAGTACTTATTGAGTCCAAGCAACGGTATCCACATTGGCAGAAGCTTGTTTATGGGGTATTCATGGCAAGCCGGAAGCTTAAGCAATATTTCCAGGGCCACCCTATCACTGTGGTTAGTTCTGCTCCTTTAGGAGATATCATCCAAAACAGAGAAGCCACAGGAAGAGTCGCTAAGTGGGCCATTGAACTTGGGCCTCATGGTCTAAAGTATGTGCCACGCACGGCTATCAAATCGCAAGCATTGGTAGATTTCATCAACGATTGGACAGAGCTGCAGATGCCTGAAGAGAAACCGGATAACACATACTAGACTATTCACTTCGACGGGTCCAGGCAATTGGAGGGCTCGGGGGCTGGAGTCGTGTTAGCTTCCCCTCGAGGTGACAAATTTCGTTATGTGCTACGGTTGATGTTTCCCTGTACTAACAATGCAGCTGAGTACGAGGCCTTGCTCCATGGTCTTCGGATGGCTAAGGAGACGAGCTTAAGCCGGGTAAGGTGCTTTGGTGACTCAGATTTGGTGGCTCAACAAGTATCAGGCAAGTGGGATTCCAAGGACCCCCTCATGGCGGCTTATCACCGTGAAGTTGATGCCATTGCCAGACATTTTCAGGGTTACCAAGTAGAGCACATTGACCGCAGAAAGAACGAGGCGGCTGATGCCTTAAGCCGGCTGGGCTCTCAGCGAAAGCCGGTGCCGCCTAATACTTTCTTGGATATTCTGCATAACCCTTCTGTCAAGTTACCTACAGAGGAAGACTTGGCTGTTCCGGACCTAGAAGCACAGTTGGTGGCGGCTCTTCATGTTATCCCAGATTGGACAGTGCCATACTTGGCTTATATGACCCGGGGAGAATTGCCTGAGGATGAAATTTTGGCCAGACAAATAACTCGGCGGTCTAAGTCAATGATAATTGCCAATGGCGAGTTGCATCATCGCAGTGTCACTGGGGCTTTTCAGCATTGTGTTTCCCCTGAGGAAGGTCAAGAAATTTTACGTGAGATTCACGAGGGGGATTGTGGCCATCATGCCGGCTCAAAATCCCTTGTGGCCAAAGCTTTTCATCACGGTTTTTATTGGCTGACGGCTCATGCTGATGTAGAGGACTTAGTCAGTAAATGTGACGGTTGTCAGAAGTTCTCAAGACGTGCTCACGTGCCGGCTCAAGAGTTGAGGATGATTCCAATCACTTGGCCGTTTGCAGTTTGGGGGCTTGATATGGTTGGACCTTTCGAAAGATCCAAGGATAAGAAGACCCACCTCTTGGTGGCGATTGACAAGTTCACAAAGTGGGTTGAGGCAGAGCCAGTTAGTAAGTGTGATGCAGCCACGGCGGTTCAGTTCATGAAAAAGGTGATATTTCGCTTTGGTTTTCCACACAGCATTATAACTGACAATGGTACCAATCTGTTTAAAGGCGCCATGGAAGAATTTTGTCAACGAGAGCATATTCGACTTGATGTTTCATCAGTGGCTCACCCCCAATCCAATGGTCAAGCTGAGAGAGCCAATCAGGAAATCTTGAAAGGCATCAAGCCCCGGCTTTTGGTCCCTTTGCAGCGGACGCCGGGTTGTTGGGTGGAGGAATTACCCTCTGTGATATGGAGCATCAATACTACTCCTAATAGGTCTACGGGTTATACGCCTTTCTTCATGGTTTATGGAGCCGAGGCGGTTCTCCCTAGCGACATCCGTCATGACTCGCCTCGTGTGGCGGCTTATGTTGAGGCGGACAATGAACAAACGCGTCAAGATGCTCTTGACTTGTTGGACGAACAGCGTGACGTAGCAGCAGCTCGCTCGGCGATTTACCAACAAGACCTGCGCCGCTATCACAGCCGCCGGGTTAAGTCCAGAACCTTTCAGGAAGGTGACTTGGTGCTCCGGCTCATCCAGGATCAAACAGATGCACACAAGTTATCCCCACCTTGGGAAGGGCCCTTTGTGGTCAGCAAGAACTTGCACAATGGGTCATACTACCTCATCGATGTTCGAGAGCACAAAGATTCACGTAAGTCGGAGGAGGAGACCCGCCGGCCGTGGAATATCGCTCATCTTCGGCCTTATTACACTTGAGCCACCGGCTCTCATAATGTACATACTTCCGTGACAATGTATATATTATGATAAATAATAAAGCAGGACCTCTGTCCTTTTTTCCCCTCAAAGGTAAATGTGTCATTGTTATTTTCATTATAATATCACATGATCACTTGGGGGCTGATTCGGCATACGATCGTATTCGAATCTAGCCGTTAAACATTATGATCACTAGGGGGCTTCCTGTTCAAACATAGGTCGTATTCGAACCAAAGAGAACATAGCTGTCGATACCCTTTTGATCGGCACACTGCCGAGCTCACTGGGGAGTTTCTTGGTCATATTTGAATCATAGCTCAACCCCCTTTGGGAACCGACGTGGATCGTATTCGAATCAGCGTCGTTAAACAACTCTCAAGGTCATTTGGGGGCTTCCTGTTCAAACATAGGTCGTATTCGAACCAAAGAGGACATAGCTGTCGGTACCCTCTTGATCGGCAACGCCAAAGCCACTGGGGGCTATATGATCGTATTCGAATCTTAGCTTAACCCCTTTGGGACGGTTTTCTGGTCGTATTCGAATCAGAAGCCTCCAAATTTTTGAAGTCTCTTTTTGCAAACAATTTTTTGGATTTTATTTGAAGTTCTTTTGATCATGTCTAAAGTGTTCAAGGGTGGTTTCTATTCCACCGGCTTAACCTTGATCAATAAAGTTGATCGCACATAATAAACATCATATTACAGAGTTGGGTTCTCACCCTCATTTTTTCTTTTGGGTCACATAAACCGGCAGTGTAATCGAAGGATCACAGATATATGACCCTCCATGCGGTAAGCCGCCAAGGGACTTGTGATTTGTTTTATATGCAGGACAATTTCAAGCAGCTCTTTAAACGTAAGGAAAGCAGAGGATCAAGCATAACCCGGGGGAATATAAGAGGGCGGCTTAAACAGTGTTGAGCGCCACACAAGTGCGCGATGGCACGACAAAAATAAGTGTTTTCCTACTCTATTACATGACTCCCCGAGTCCAAATAGTGAAGCATTGTTTTTTATCAAGACATAAATATGAGCCGCCTGAGGGATCAAAGGTGTTGTTGGGCTGAGGCTTCCGGTTCATCCCTTTCCGCTCCTCCGGCTGTTTCCCTGTCCTGGAAGGTTGATGATTTCCAGTCAATGCCACTCAAGGCTTCAAATTCAGCTTCATCATCAATTAACCCGGCCGGATCAACTTCAGGGGCGAAGGTATGCTTACGAGTTGGAGGGATCAGACTGATTGCTTCATAATGTGGTGTTGGAATTCTCTGATTCTCGGCGTCATGACCCGGTTGGTATTTGGTAAGATCCGTGTCATTACCGATCAGAGTGGCCACAGGGCGTATGTCCTTCACGCAAGCGGCGAAATCCTTCTGGTTAAATGGGGTGCCGTCCTCCTTCAAGCTGGGATACCCAAGGGCGATGTCGGCCGGGTCTAGCTCCGGTAGCCACGCCTTGGCCCGGCTTAAAGCGGCTATGGCTCCGGCTCTTGCAGAAGCTCGTCTCAATTCCTGGAATCGTTGAGGTAGCACGGCAAGCCGCCTTAGCACATCCGCCAGACGAGTGGGAACTTCATTTGACAGAGCCACGACGGCTAAGGCACGTTGTGACCCGGTGTAGAGTTGTTCCACCAGGGTATAAACGGCCTTCAGCTTTGTCAGCATGCTTTGGTCGAGATTGGAACTCCTGGGGCCTGCATTACAAAGTCAGGTGAGCTGATGACAATTGAGATGCTTGTTGTAAAGGATTTAAACTAGATAACACTTACAGGGTAACTTACCAAAGATTGCTGAGACCATCTGAGATACATGGCGTTTTAAGCCGGATAACTCGGCGGTTGTTTCTGCAAGAGTGGCCTCCGCTTGTTCAGCCCGGTTGAGCAAAGCGGTCTTTTCGTCCGCCCAGGCCTTTCTCTCTGCTTCAAACTTCTTTTTCAATTTCTCTTGTGCGGATACACTGAATTCAAACTTGGAATTCGCCTTTTGGGTTTCACTCTCTTGAGTTTTCAGGCGATTCTTCAAGTCAGAGATCTCCGATTCAAATTGCTTAATGGCGGCCTGTATAAATTCCGGGTTACAGTTAGGGTTATCATAATGCAACATTAAGTCCCAAGCACTTTGCAAGCAAAGATACTTGGCACTTGGGGGCTAATGTATGCTAAAGAGCTCTATTTACAGTGGCGGTTCATGGAAATAAGTCCCAAGCACTTTGCAGGCAAAGGTACTTGGCACTTGGGGGCTAATGCATATTGCTGTTCAAGTACTTGGTTAAAATACGGTGAAGACCGGTTCAAATATGCTGTCTGAGCCGGCCCTTGGGTGCTACCGGATAAGCCGGTTTTCTTGCAGTGATTACTAAGCTGGTGTTAAGTCTACAACATATTTCATCATAAGTAATAGACTTGGGGGCTGGCATAGTAAGGATAACTAAGGAACAAGCAACAAGAGTTATACCTCAGATTTTTGGTGTATTTGTTTCACCATATCAATTTCCAGATCCCGGCTGTTGTGCACTTGGTTTACATAACCAGAGACGATTTCTCCAATACTCAGATGAGCATAATCAGTGACATCCAGCCGGGTTTTGCGGCGTTCCAGAAGTTCTTCTTTGGCGGAGCACTTGGCCAGCGCGGTGGGTCTCCCCGGTTCAACGAAGTCAGTCCGGATGATTTCGACGTCCGGGTCATCCGCCTTGGCCGGGCTAGGGTTCTCCGGGTTCTCAGAACCTTCCATAGCTTGTTCGACGGACGGATCAGTGGTGAGAGTTGGAGTATCATGGGCTGGTTCAGGCGGCGGCTCATGAGCGGAAGTATCAGGAGCAGCCGTTCTGAGCTCCGGTTCAGCAAAGATTGGCTCTTCGGCCGGCTTACTTCTCTTCGTCCTCTTGCTGGGCTTTACTTGTACACTGAAAATTAAAGGGTCAGTACAAAAACATGAGTAAGATAAGCACAAGATAAACAGATTATCATTACCCTGGAGCGGTTTTGAAAGCCGGCATGCTGGACTGCATTGATTCGCCGGAGGAAGGTGAAGTTCCCTGATAGTTTGAGTCAGAAGAATTGAGTGGTTGACGAGTGAAACCCGCCAAAGGATACAAAGAATATAAATCAGAGATAACCTCAGTCCGGCGTTTTCTTGTTACATCGGGTAAGCCGGAGGAGAGGTCCGCATCTTTACTGGTCCGGGTCTGCCTCCGACTCTCGTGAATCTGTCGCTTCAAAAGAAATTGAGGATCTTGATAAGCTAAAGGATGTGAAAATCTTACTTTCCGGGTTACCCTTCGGACTTTCTGTCTCGGCAAAGGCTCGGAGTCGGAGGAAATTATAGTTACCTCTTCAATTACTGCATGACTTGCTCCTGTATCCTCCTGCTGATAATCAGTGTCAATAAGATGGTTAAAGAAGGAGCCTAAAGAGTCAAGAGTTACCTCTGACTCGGAGGTATCGTCCAGATGAAACATATCCGAGGCGCTAGGTTTGTTCCCCTTCTTACGGGCAGCGGCTTTCCTGGCGGCTTTCTTGGCCTTTCTGGCTTTCTTTGCAGCCTCATGGTCATACTTGACCTTCCAGAATTTATCATCAGCCTGTAAAATATAGCAAGAGTTTTTGAGTAAAGATGAAATTATCAAGGTGGAAAGTAAGATGCTCAAGTTAATGGTTTACCGCTGGAGCCGGGTTAGCCTTGCAGAAAGGACTTAAGCCCGCTTTCCCGCAATCTGCCAGGCTCTCGTTCAGAAGAGACTTGGTCATGTCATCAACGACATCCTCAGGTAAGTCGTCAGGACTGTGCCGTAGAGGATCATTTTTCTGGCCTGTGTAATCGCACATCAAGCCGGGGCGGCGGCTCAAAGGAATCACCCGCCAGGCAATCCAAACCCGGACCAAGTCAATGCCGTTTAGGCCGTTCCCCAGAAGAGCTTTGATCTTGTTTATGGTGGGGGCAAGTGTTTGACGTTCAGCCGGAGATAATTTATCTGGTAAGGGGTGAGTTGACTCCAGGCGCAGGGCGCGAAAGCCGGGCAAAGGGTTCTCATTAGCCGGAGAAGTGTCTTGACAGTAGAACCATGTCTGGTTCCAATCTTTAGGGTGACTCGGCGGCTCGGCATAAGGGAAGAGGCAGTCTCTACGTCGCTAGATTGAGATTCCGCCAAGCTCCAAGCTGGGCCCGTGGGCACATTCGTTTTGACGGTTCAGATAAAATAACTCTCTAAAGAGTAGTAAGCTGGGTTCTTCTCCAAGGTACACCTCACAGAATACTTGGAAATTGCAGATGTTTGACACGGAATTGGGTCCGATGTCTTGAGGTCGCAGGTCAAAAAAGTGCAAGACGTCTCTGAAATTTTTTGAGCCGGGTGGAGCAAAGCCCCGGTTCATGTGATCAGTAAAAATGACAACTTCCCCATCCTTGGGTTGAGGCTTTTCTTCTGACGGGTCAGGAGCACGATAAGACATGATCTCTTTCTTCGGCAGATGACCAGTCTTCACAAAATCGTTTAAGATGCTATCAGTGACGGTGGATCTAACCCAGTTGCATGTGACGGGTGCTTTGGGAGCCTTGGGCGGCATTATGAAGGATGGAAGCCTATGACAAAATAAAAATTTCCGGCTCAAATTTAAGCCAGAGAAAATATTTCAATTCATATTCAAGATGGCGGCTTACGAAGGGGCCTAATGATATATGGCTAATTGTGTCAGATTGTTTAAGCCGCCATGGGAAACAGTAGCAATTAAATTATTTAAATCCACTATGAGTGATCAGGATTATTCATTGAGCATTGCCTCTTTAAGCCGGCGATAAGAGTCGCCATGGCTAACAGATACAGTTTTTTGCCTAAGTGTCGCACAAACAAGTTTCGCAGGTTGAAGCTGTTATTTTGGATTAAACGGTCGTTCAGAAAAGAAAATATTCTAGACCTAAAAACTGGTACAGATGAGTTTGAGAGTTCTAATGAGGCCTCTGAACTAGAGAAAGGAATCTACTAGCATCTGAAATGGATGCGAAACGGTTACCGCACAAGTTATATGTTCTTTTTGGATCAGAAGAAGCCGCGGTGGAGGAACCACGAAGAAACGATGAAGAACCATGAAGAACACGGAAGAACTTGAAAACCCTAAATGCATATCTGAAGTGCGGGAAGGTGAAGACTTACAACTATAGATCTACTGCGGAGGATCGCCGCCGTTCTCTGGTCGATTCAGGTTGATGCAGCGGCCAAGATCGACGAAGATGAGGTGCTCTGCTGCGGCGGCGGCGGCGGAGCTCGAGCAGCAGCGGAGTCGCGAGAGGAAGAAGACGACAGAAAGGGGGAGAATGAAGAAAGACCTAAAGGTCGTGCTTATTTATAAGGAAAAGACTGACAGAGAGGGCGCGAGAAACGAGGAGGCCAGACGTGGTTATCCAGCTACTCCGACGCCTCGATTTTCGGGATGGTCATTAAGATAAGGATCCGTTGTGATATGACAGAATAAAAAATGAATTTAATGGAAGATGACGTCATGGCGGGTTATCATGAATCGAGAAGATGACGTCATGGCGGGTTATAACTTTTGCACAGACAGAAGCCAGAAGGCTTTTTCTTAAGGTATTGAAGATTGACATGAACCGGTTCAAATCAATCTGGGGCCTAATGTTGGGGATATAACTACTAGTGTAACCCGCCCAGGAGGGGCCGGGTTACGCTATGGCAATTCATCATATGAAGCCCAATATCAAGCTTGAAGATGGCGGTTCAATAAAGGGCCTAAAGCCCGTAGGCGACTTAAGGCCCGTAGTGATAAACCGCCGTAATGGCATGACTTGTGTTGTAAGGCAAGATTAACTAGTCACCGAGCCGGACACTGTTTATGAGCTGGCCGGGACTCTGTAGGCCGCGGGGCGTCAACCCGTGTATATAAGGGGACGACCCGCCGGCGGCTTAGGGCAAGTAACATCAAATCGGTAGTCAGGCATAGCGGATTCGCTCCCTGGTCATCGAAACCCTAGTAATTCCACCTCAACTGGAGTAGGCTTTTACCTTCACCGTAAGGGGCCGAACCAGTATAACCCTCGTGTCCTTTGTCCCGCTTTAACCCCTTTAAGCTTCCTAGTTGCGATGGCTCCACGACTAAGTCCTTTCACGAGGACATCTGCCGTGACTATTCCACGACAAGTAGGGAATGGTGTTACTCGTCGGGTGAAACGGAAAAGGATCTGCCCTCGAGATTCTGCTGGTACTTATAGTGCAGTAGAAGGTCCAAGTCCACCGGCTAAATCTACAAACACAGTATCACCTGCTCCACCAGCTGCAACATCCGCTTCAACTGTACCAACATCTCAACGAGTTACTCGTTCGTTTGCTCTGGAATTGGCCAGTTCCCAAGCTGCATTCACACCTAACACTACTTCTGAAGCACTGCTGACACAACAGGACTTGGCAAGATATGATGAACCTCATGAGCATCAACACCAAGACGGTACCTGACCGAGTCAAGTTGCAGTTGCATGCTCCTTTATATGTACTCTCACAGTTTGATGTGCACTAACACTTTCCATATTCATTGTTGAACTAGCACCACGACGCAAGCGGAAACAGACATCATGGATAATGCTTGATAGATTAACAAAATCTAAAGGAGGAAGAATGGAGATCCATTTTGAGGCAGGTTTAAAAAGGCCACGTGATGCTACAGAGTCAGCCAAGTTAGTATCAGAGGCAGCCATTGCTGTTAGGTGTCATGCACGTATCCTCCCAACGTGGATCCAGTACAGGAATGAGAAAAACAATGCCCAATTTAACACCTTCCTTGACCATTTATCCGTAAGTAATGTTATTCATCGCAGTTTGTAATATTGTCTTGCTCTGTGCCATACTTTCTAGCTTCCTCCTAATAAGACTCACATTCTTTTTTCAACAGATGAGGTTCAAGTTGGATCCGAAAGATGATGCAACTAAACAAGCATGCACTCATGTTTTTCAGTCTCCTCTGCGACAGTATCGGTACTACCTTAGAAAATCTCACTTTGAAGGCAAGGCTAACAATGAAATCGCCCAAACATCTCCAGTGGAATATATTACAGATGAAGACTGGACAGCCCTTGTTAAACACTGGTCTGATCCAAAGTATCAGGTAGGGTATATGTATTTGATCAGACCACATATTGAACTTGTATTTATGTATGTACCTTACAAGTGTATCTTCTTCTAGGCTAACTGTTTGAAGAACAAGACCAACCGTTCTAAAGTGAAATTCCAACAGACAACAGGATCTCATAGCTATATTGCACACTGCGAGGCTCTTGTAAATAGCTGCTACTTTCTTCTTTTTTCTGTGCCATATTATCGTATCTATATTGACTTGTTCCAAATACAGAGGAAAACCCGTGCGGACCAAAAAGAACCTGAACCGAATGCAGTGCAAATCTTCAAGGATTGCCACACCAGCAAGATGAAGGGCATGAGCAGACCAGTTCAGGCCACTGTGGTAAGTCCTTACCCCTCCTGCCTTTGAACTGATTGGTACTGTGATGTGTTCATTTAACTGCTTGGTTTGCAGCCAATGTCAGTTACTCTGTTCACTTTTATACACAGTTGTCTTAACGTATCATTTCACCTTACATGGTTTAAAAGAGATGAAGGATATTCTTTTGGTCTTGATCTGTAATCTAGTTGTGATGTTCACGTGCGCACACAATGATAGAATAGCCTATTTGTTTTATATCTGTTTGCCCATGATATGAATGATGTCATACTATGTTCATCCTACTTTAAACCATGTCTCTTTATCCTTAGATGTCAACGAATGTGAGGAAATAGACAATACAGTAGGCATGCTACATGGACATATGTTTCGAAAGTGATTTTATTATGTAGTTGGCACTACAATACATGCTAATGTATTACAGTAGTTCACCAAAATAAGTTATGTATAAACGTGAAACCTACTTTGTTTGTTTTTGTCTCATTAGTAACTTATCTGGTACACTAATCTACAAGTTCAAACTTTCAGCAAGCTATGGAACAAATGATTGAACAGCCACAACCACCTGAAGGTGACGAGGCTACCACAGGCACAATGTCACCTCTTGCTGCAGTGCGTCAGTATCTCTCCACTAACAGTGCAAAAAGCACCTTCCTGCGTAATTCTGGGTTGGTTGTCAAGGTAACCTCGTCCAAATCGCCTACTGAACAAAATCTTCCAGCTAGACAGAGTGATATATCTGTGCTCTAGACACAAGTCCAATCCCTAATGGACGTTGTGTCGGAAAAAAATAGTGGTTGACAAATGTCGTGAAGATATGAATGGTTTTGAAACCAGACTATCAGACATTTGCTTCGTTGTTCAAGAGCAATGGCGGAAAAAAGGGGAAGACCGTGCTGCTCCATCAGATTCTACAGCCTGAAACATAAGCACTCAGGTCAAATGATCTGTGTTTCTATACATCTAATGGTGCTTTTATCTGCAAGGGCTGTAAACTTTATGTCAACAGGCCTTTTGTTGTATGGTTGGAATTTATTTTGTTGTGATACAGCATTTATGATGCTGCCAAAGGCTGCAGTAATTACGACGCTATTTTTGTATAGTGTAGGTTTATCTTAGTAATGTATTTGGTCGAAAGCTTCGTAGGAGCCCAACATGCCAACATTCGTCGGGCCCATTCCAATTAGGCTAAAAAGGATTTTGGGCCGAAATTTGCATGTGGCCCACTAAAAAAATCTGGGCCTAAATCAGCATAAGCTTTCATATTTTCAGGTAGGCCTGTGCCCATAGTGGGCCTTTAACAGGCCTAAATATAATTTGTGCCCTCAGTAATAATAGGCCGTTTACATGTGTAAATATCTCGAGCCCATAGAAAACATGGGCCTTTAATAGGCCGAAAGTAAGATTGGGCCCTGATTGTGCCAAATAACCCACTGGTCTCAGCAGGCCGAAATGGTGGCCCATTTACAATGCGGATCGTCCACAGGCCGAAATTCAGACGGGCAGTAAATGCGCCGACCTACTACACGGGCCTTTAACCGGCCGGAAGTTCGGTCGGGCTTGATTAGTGTCATTTTTATATGGGCCGTTAGTAGGCCCGATGTGGCATTGGGCCACATATGGCCCATGGATTTCGTCTGACATTAACAGGCCGAAAGTCACAACAGGCTGAAAGTGGCCCAAATCTGTAGCGGGCCTCTAACAGGCCGAATGTCAGACATGGACGAATATGACCCATATCCTTCACGGTCGTCTATGGGCCGAAAGTTTCAATGGCCTATAAACGGCCCAAATGAAGCAGGACCTTTAACAGGCCGGAAACACAACGGGCCGTAATTCGGCCCAAATTCTTAGCGGACTGTTAACGGGCCAGAAGTGACCATGGGCCGCGATGATGACAAGTTTAGGATGGGCCATTGACGGGATGATTGGACACTAGCTGTACAGGCCTTAACTGAGAATGTTGGGCCTTTAGCTGGGCCGGCCCATTATGGTCTGCAAAATCTTGTGGGCCTTTAGCTGGGCCGGCCCATTATGGCCCGCTAAATCTTGTGGGCCATTTTTTGGGCCGGCCCATTATGGCCCGCTAAATTTTGTGGGCCTTTAGTTGGGCCGGCCCATTTAATCTTTATGGGCCACTTTTGGGCCGGTCCACGTGTCAACGTATCATAGGCGCATCTCACCCATTGGATGAGTGACACATGTCCCAACGGTGAGCAAACACGTGTTTCCTCCGGCCAATGAGTATTTTACACGTGGAAAATCCCCATTGATCCGGGCTGTTAACGGGTTATCGGATCCAAAACCGGACCCGATAGCTTAACGGCGTTCCGTTACGGTGGATGCCACGTGTCGGTCACCCTTGACGAAAGCACTTCCATGACGCGGCATTTATCGTCATGGAAGTGAACACTTCCATGATGATAATTTTGGTAATGTCATGGAACACTTCTACGACAGCACAGGTATGACTCTTGATTCTGTCATAAAATCGTCATGGATGTACATGCATGACAGAAAACGTGATCTACTGTGACAAACACGTATCATCACGGAAGTGTCTTTTTTTTGTAGTGTAGTTTTGTGATAAGGTAATTTGTAATGGGTAACAAGTAACAAAAGTAAAAAAGGTGCAGCAAGGTGGCCCAATCCTTTTTGTAGCAAAGGACAAGCCTGGACAAACTCTTATATAAAGGAAAGCGCTCCCGAGGACACATGGGAATTATCGTCAAACTAGTTTTCATCATGCTCATATGATTCGCGTTCGTTACTTTGATAATTTGATATGTGGGTGGACCGGTGCTTGGTTACTGCCCTTCCTTGGACAACCATCCCACTTATGATTAACCCCCCTCGCAAGCATCCGCAACTACGAAAGAAGAATTAAGGTAAACCTAAGCATAGCATGAAACATATGGATCCAAATCAGCCCCTTACGAAGCAACGCATAAACTAGGGTTTAAGCTTCTGTCACTCTAGCAACCCATCATCTACTACTTCCCAATGCCTTCCCCTAGGCCCAAACAATGGTGAAGTGTCATGTAGTCGACGTTCACATAACACCACTAGAGGAAAGACAACATACATCTCATCAAAATATCGAACGAATACCAAATTCACATGACTATTTATAACAAGACTTTTCCCATGTCCTCAGGAACAAACGTAACTACTCACAAAGCATATTCATGTTCATAATCAAAGGGGTATTAATGTGCATAAAGGATCTGAACATATAATCTTCCACCGAATAAACCAACTAGCATCAACTACAAGGAGTAATCAACACTACTAGCAACCCACAAGTACCAATCTGAGGTTTTGAGACAAAGATCGGATACAAGAGATGAACTAGGGTTTGAGAGGAGATGGTGTTGGTGAATATGTTGATGGAGATTGACCCCCTCCCGATGAGAGGATCGATGGTGATGATGATGGTGACGATTTCCCCCTCCCGAAGGGATGTTTCCCCGGCAGAACAGCTCCGCCGGAGCCCTAGATTGGTTCCGCCAAGGTTCCGCCTCGAGACGGCGGGGCTTTGTCCCAAAAGCTTCCTTATGATTTTTTCCAGGGCAAAAGAAACCTTATCCAGAAGATGGGCATCGGGGGCTTCCAGGTGGCCCACGAGGCAGGGGGCGCGCCCTCCACCCTCGTGGACAGTGGGTGGCCCCCCTCTGGTGCTTTCTTTGCCAATATTTTTAATATATTCCAAAACTGACTTTCATGGAGTTTCTGGACTTTTGGAGTTGTGCAGAATAGGTCTGTAATATTTTCTCCTTTTCCAGCCCAGAATTCCAGCTGTCGGCATTCTCCCTCTTCATGTAAACCTTGTAAAATAAGAGAGAAAAGGCATAAGTATTGTGACATAATGTGTAATAACAGCCCATAATGCAATAAATATCGATAAAAAAGCATGATGCAAAATGGACATATCATCGAGCTTGCCTTTCTCTCTTATGCTAGCCAAATCCTTTGCACCAAGTAGAGATACTACTTGTTCTTCCAAACATCCCTTAAACCAGTTTTGCCATGAGAGTCCACCATACCTACCTATGGATTGAGTAAGATCCTTCAAGTAAGTTGTCATCGGTGCAAGCAATAAAAATTGATCTCTAAATATGTATGATTTTTTAGTGTGAAGAAAATAAGATTTATACGAACTTGTGATATGGAAGAAATAAAAGCGACAGACTGCATAATAAAGTTCTTTATCACAAGCGGCAATATAAAGTGACATTCTTTTGCGTTAAGATTTTGTGCATCCAACCAGAAAAGCGCATGACAACCTCTGCTTCCCTCTGCGAAGGGCCTATCTTTTACTTTTATCTCCTACCCTTATACAAGAGTCATGGAGATCTTCACCTTTCCCTTTTCTTCTTTTTCTTTTGGCAAGCACTATGTGTTGGAGAGATCCAGATATATATATCCACGCGGATGTAGGTTATCATGAAGTATTATTGTTGACACTACCCCTGAGGTAAAAGGTTGGGAGGCGAAACTATAAGCCCTATTTTCTCTGTGTCAGATTGAAGCTTTGAACCCATAAGTATCGCGTGAGTGTTAGCAATTGTGAAAGACTAAATGATAGTTGAGTATGTGGACTTGCTAAAAAGCTCTTGAATTGACTCTTTTCGATGTTATGATAAATTGCAATTGCTCTGATGACTGAGATCATAGTTTGTTAGTTTTCAATGAAGTTTTTGATTCATACTCTACCTTGTGAATGAATTGTTACTTTAGCATAAGAAATTATATGACAATATATGTTGTTGTTCTAAAGATAATCATGATGCCCTCATGTCCATATTTTATTTTATCGACACCTCTATCTCTAAACATGTGGACATATTTTTTGATTTCGGCTTTCGCTTGAGGACAAGCAATGTCTAAGCTTGGGAGAGTTGATACGCCCCTTTTCCATCATGCTTTTATATTGATATTTATTGCATTATGGTCTGTTATTACACATTATAGCACAATACTTATGCCTTTTCACTCTTGTTTTACAAGGTTTACATGAAGAGGCAGAATGCCGGCAGCTGGAATTCTGGACTGGAAACGGAGCAAATATTAGAGACCTATTCTGCACAACTCCAAAAGTCCTGAAACTTCATGGAGAATTATTTTGGAATATATAAAAAATGTTGGGCGAAGAAAGCACGAGAGGGGGGCCGCCAGCCATCCACAAGGGTGGGGGGCGTGCGCTACCCCCTCGGCGCCCCCCTACCTTGTGGGCCCCTTGGCAGGCCTCCGGTGCCCATCTTCTGCTATATGGTGTGTTTTGACCTGAAAAAATCAGAAGGAAGCTTTCAGAAAGAAGCGCCGCCATCTCGAGGCGGAACCTGGGCAGAACCAATCTAGGGCTCCGGCGGAGCTGTTCTGCCGGGGAAACTTCCCTCCTGGAGGGGGAAATCATCGTCATCGTCATCACCAACGACCCTCTCATCGAGAGGGGGTCAACCTCCATCAACATCTTCACCAGCACCATCTCCTCTAACCCTAGTTCATCTCTTGTGTCCGATCTTTGTCTCAAAATCTCAGATTGGTACCTGTGGGTTGCTAGTAGTGTTGATTACTCCTTGTAGTTGATGATAGTTGGTTTATTCGATGGAAGATCATATGTTTAGATCCTTAATGATAATTAATACTCCTCTGATTATGAAAATGAATATGCGTTGTGAGTAGTTACGTTTGTTCCTGGGGACATGGGAGAAGTCTTGTTATAAGTAATCATGTGAATTTGGTATTCGTTCGATATTTTGATGAGATGTATGGTGTCTCTCCTCTAGTGGTGTTATGTGAACGTCGACTACATGACACTTCACCATGATTTGGGCCTAGGGGAAGGCATTGGGAAGTAATAAGTAGATGATGGGTTGCTAGAGTGACAGAAGCTTAAACCCTAGTTTATGTGTTGCTTCGTAAGGGGCTGATTTGGATCCATATGTTTCATGCTATGGTTAGATTTATCTTAATTCTTCTTTCGTAGTTGCGGATGCTTGCGAGAGTAGTTAATCATAAGTGGGAGGCTTGTCCAAGGAAGGGCATCACCTAAGCACTGGTCCACCCACATATCAAATTATCAAAGTAATGAACGCAAATCACATGAGCATGATGAAAACTAGCTTGACAGTAATTCCCATGTGTCCTCGGGAGCGCTTTGCTTTATATAAGAGTTCTTCCAGGCTTGTCCTTTGCTACAAAAAGGATTGGGACACCTTGCTGCACCTTAGTTACTTTTGTTACTTGTTACTCGTTATGAATTATCTTGTCACACAACTATCTGTTACCGATAATTTTAGTGCTTGCAGAGAATACCTTGCTGAAAACTGCTTGTCATTTCCTTCTGCTCCTCGTTGGGTTCGACACTCTTACTTATCGAAAGGAATACTATAGATCCCCTATACTTGTGGGTCATCATTGACCAGAGAGGTTCTTTGTTCTCTTAGAGCAGCAGCCCCTCAGACAGCAGATCTAATAGTTAGAAATGCCCTGATCGGGAAAATGGATGGCTAGAAACACTAAGCGCATGAGATGGCTGGGGTTAGGTGAGTTTACTGTCCTAAATTACATGTCTACGTTGTCCAAGGGATTGTGGCAAAAATTTCATAGACTTGTAGGGGTCATTTGGCAAAGAATCCGAGTAGCCCAGTGCATGCACATTGCTCAGGTGGCATGCATGTGTCAAGACAAGAGAGATTTGTACCTCAAGTGCATGTTTAGGCCAAATAATTGTACCTTCACAGTAGGTTTTGTAAGTTTGTGGTGACTTCGTCAATCTCAATATGTTGTGCCGGCTCTACTATGTTAAAAAATCATGTATTTTTTCGACATGGGTTAATTTAGTTGCGATCATCAAGTTCCTTGTTGTAAAAACACTTCGGTTCATAAGTTAAATTTTTTTGGTTCATGTTATATTTTGTATTAAGAGCAATCAAATATCCTTTTAGTCCTAGCTAGGGATCCTTAATCTTTTTTATCGAAGAGGCAAAGAGTTTGCCATTACGTTAAATTCCAAAAGAAACTACCTAACACAAAGGCCAATAGCACCACCTGCCAGTGGTTGAGGCAATACAGTCAAGCACAAACTCAAAACAAATTAATAGAGCATGTAACAAATTGTCCCTCGAAGCGCTAAAGGTGACCTTGGGAACTTTAGATATATGGTACCACACACACTCTTCTTTCAAACATACTTTCAACCTTCCTCACTTCACCAAAAACATCGGCCCCATTCAATGACAACTCCATCAAATTACTTAGGGTCATTCATTTTTATAGTACATCAAATTAAGGTTGGTGGCCCCGCTATTGTTTTACAGTACATCAAATTACTTAGGGCCGTTCATTTTTCACACATACCAGGGCTTCTTGTCACAACCTTAGTCAGTGCATGCATTAGAGTGACTGCATCATGTTTAAATTTCCAAAAACTTGAAATGGGGATGACAGAACCCCCCAGCACCCCCTTAATCCAACTAGGGTTTACTAAAATCTTTTTCAATGAACCTGAAATGCCCTTCTAAAATGTTCATCATCTTTGCCTTGGTTTAGAACCTCTGACAAAAATGGTGCACACTTTTCTAGGACATCATAAGGTCACTGGATTAAATCATACTCCCTCCGTTCCTTGATATAAGGTGTACAAATTTTTGAGAAAAACCCCGAAATATAAGGTGTCTTGCATTGCACCACTCGTTTGGATATTTTTTTAGGGATTTGATTACATTTCCTTATATTAGGCAAGCTCCTCTATTTTCTCATGCCAATTGGACAGGTGTAATCTCGCCCAAAACTTGTGAAAATTTCCCTCCACGTGCGTTCTTTAATTTCCGTGCCAAAAACTATACACCCTATATTCAGGAACGGAGGGAGTATGTTATTTGCATTTGGACATTTAAATGCTATAAAATATTTTAAATGTCCAAATAATCATAAACTGAAATGTTACTGTTGGATATATTCCAAACAGTGGCTTTGAGCAGTTTCATGATTTTTGAGTTAGTTTTAGTATTTTAATTAAAGCCCTAAAGTTACAAAAGAAATAGAAAACAGAAATTAAAAGAGAGAGAGAGAGAGAGACTTACCTGGCCTCACCTGCGCAGCCACCTGGCCGGCCCAGCCCACTGGCCTCCTCCCGTCGTCTTCCTCCTTGCCAGGAGGACGGGCGCGTGCCCGACGCGCGCGCACCGCCGTGCGGCCACCTCCACCCTACCTGGCTGCCCCCCCCCCATCGCCCTGGACCTCCCTCGCGACGCCACGCACCCAAGAGCCATCGTCGCCGCCGCTCGCTGTTGTCGTGGCCACAGCCACTGCCTCGACTCGCCGATGCGCTCAGAAGCTTCGCCTCAACCCCCTCTTCCTCCCCACCGAGCCACGCCCCGCCGGAAGCCCTGCAGCGTCGTCCCCGACCTCGTCTTCAACCTCTGGCCGCCGGCAACCTCACCGGGGATTCACGAGCTCCAGCTCATCCCCGGCCTCGCCGTTGCCTCTGCTGGAATCGCCGTGAGCCCCTTCCCCTCTCCCCTCTCTTCCCGTGCCCGTCCGCGCCTTCTAACCACCGTGGCCATCGGAGCCGATAGCTCCTCGCCGTTGGCCATGTCGCCACCGCGGCTACGGCCCTGCAAGCACGCGTCCAAGCTCACCACTGAACTCACTGCACCCCCACGAGCCTAACGCGCCCATCCGCGGCTCCTGCCATGCCCTCCATCGTCTGTTCCGTCGATGCCCGAACTACGGCGACCGCAAAAGAGCTCGCCACTGTCAGCTCTGGCCACCCCAGCACCTCCCACCGCCACCATTCGACGCGCGCCACTCCGCTCGTTCGAACGCAACAAGCCGTGCCCAAATTGGTGCCCTCTGGATCGATTCCGACGCCCTCCACCGCATCTGGCCTCGCCGGCGTCGAGTCGCCGGTGGGTTTGACCCCGCTGACCCAAGTTGACCCCGGTTTGACCTCCCCTGGGTCCTGACGTGTGGGCCCAGGCCCCTGTTTAATTAGTGTTAGGTTTAATTAGTGTTAATTAACTTAGTTAACTAGATGAGCCACTGGCATGTGGGCCCCGCACTGCTGACAGTTTAGTTAGGGCTAGTTTGGCACTAATTAACTCAGTTAGTTAACTGAGTCACTGACCAGCGGGCCCCACAGGTCAGGTTTGACCTGGCCGACCCAGTTGACTTGCTGACGTCACACCGACATCATGTTGACGCAAGTAATCCATTTTTGGAATTTAAATAAATCTTAAATGATTTATTTATTTCAGAAAAATAACCAGAACTTCTAAAATTCATAGAAATTAATCTGTAACTCCAAATGCAAAGTTTTATATATGAAAGTTGATCAGAAAAATCCACTCTTTCCATCTGTAATGGTTTCATGCATGTCAGAACACTTTAACCTTGCTGTTTAAGTGATACAAGCTAATGCATTAATATGACTTCATATCATGGGCTTTCATTTGAATCTTTGATTCAAATGGACTCAAACCAACCTGTTTTAGAATGCATTAGCCAAAACACACCCATATTGCCATGTCATAGCATGCATCATATTGTTGCATATTGCCATGTGATGATTGTGTTCCGATGTGTCTTTCGTGGTAGGTTCTGCCTCCAAGAATACCCACGAATATCCGACTGAAGGGCAGTATCATACTACCCCTCCATCAGGCAAGCAAAACCCCCTTGTTCATTCCAATACAATCCCACTCTCTCGCTCCTGCTCTCTTTTACTGCATTAGGACAACAATGATTCATCTGTTACTTGCTGCGGTAGTTGAACCCCTTATCCTCTGCATGACCTGTCATTGCCACAGTAAATAGATGAAACCCACTAGCATGAGTAGGAGTTGTTTGAGCCCTGATGTGCCTACTCATTCATGCTTGTTTGTCGTGCCTGCTATTGCTTAGAGTTGTGTCAGGTCTGATTCATCGGGGATGAATCAGAGATGTGTGAACATGTCCTACTGTTGAGAGCTAAGTGTGTGAACACGATTTGGTAAAGGTATCGGTGAGAGGCCATGTAGGAGTACATGGTGGGTTGTCTCATTGAAACCGTCCTCAGGAACTGATTTCTGTGTTTGTGATCCATGAACAGCTACTACCACACGTTGGGCCCTGAAATATGACCCCGCTCGACTTATTAACCACCCTTGTCCTCTGTCCAGGAGTTGCAAGTAGTTTCTGGTGTTTGTAGTATGCTCGAGGCCGTGCGCAACGCTGATCTGTGGGGTGGGCTGTGATGCGGTAGGCACGTGGCACGGTGTACCAGGCACCCGTTTCGTGTCTCGGGAACCCTGCACACATCGTTTGGGGCTATGAGCGAAACCCCGGCCGGATCTCCTCGCGGATGGAACCCGAATAGGCGATAAACCTGGACTAGAGACTTGTGTGGTTAGTTAGGTCGTGGTCTACACCCACATCGGCTTTCGCTTGAAGTCTGCCGAGCACATGTCGTGTGCAGACGCTAAGTGGTGGAAACATGTGTGAAGAAGTACACCCCTGCAGGGTTATAAATGATCTATTCGAATAGCCGTGTCCACGGTAAAGGACTTCTGGGTTGCCCGTACAGTTCATAGACAAGTGAAAGTGGATACTCTAAAAATCGCAAGATAAGCGTGAGTGCTATGGATGGCCTTCTCGTAGGGAGACGAGAGCGGATCCATAGTGGTGTATTGATATGGTGAATATGTGGACTCGTGTGCGCCACCTCAAAAGAGTTACTTGCAGTCGTAGTTTAGGATAGCTGCCGAGTCAAAGCTGGCTTGCTGCAGTTAAACTCCACCACCCCTTTATTAATAGCGATGCATATGTAGCTAGTTCTGATGTAAGTCTTGTTGGGTACATTTGTACTCACGTTTGCCTATTTTATGTTTTGCAGAGAGACGTCAGTCTCGCTAGTAGTTCCGTGTGGACTTCGACGTTTAGCTTGATACCTCAGCTACGATCTTGTGCCCTCGGCAGGATCTGGTAGATAGTCAGGCTTCTGAGCCTTTTTCATTTGTAGATGTCTGTACTCAGACATGTTAAGCTTCCGCATGTGCTTTGACTTGTATGCTCTGAATGTTGGGTCATGAGACCCATGTTTGTAATATCTCGCTCCTCGGAGCCTAATGAATAAATACTTTGAGTCGTAGAGTTTTGTTGTGATGCCATGTTGTATTTACACATATCGAGCATATTGTGTGTATGATTGAAATGCTTGGTATGTGTGGGATCCGACAACCTAGTTGTTTATCCTTGGTAGCCTCTCTTATGGGGAAATGTAGTCTTGTGCTTCCATGAGCCATAGTAGTCCGCTACAGCCCGGTTCACCGGAGTCCTGCTAGCCCAGCACTACTACTCCGGAACACTTGATTGGACGGCATGTGATTCACTTCGTTCCTGTGTCTGTCCCTTCGGGGAAATGTCACGCGGTGACATCCAGAGTCCTGCCTAGCCTGCTACAGACCGGTTCACCAGAGTCCTGTTAGCCCAGTGCTACAGCTCGGATTCGCACGCTGCTGACCGACATGCTCGATGTTGATTCATGTATGCCTGTCCCCGTAAGTTAGTGCCACTTTGGGTTCACGACTAGTCATGTCGGCCCGGGTTCTCTGTCATATGGATGCTAGCGACACTATCATACACGTGAGCCAAAAGGCGCAAACGGTCCTGGGCCATGGTAAGGCGACACCCATGGGAATACCGTGCGTGGGGCCGCAAAGTGATATGAGGTGTTACCGGCTAGATCGATGTGACTTGGAATCGGGGTCCTGACACTTCTGGCCTCTACTATTCCAGACCATGCTGCCATCTTCACCATCTTTGATGATAGTTGTAGATTTCTTCAAGGACTAGCTAGTTCTGAAAATCGACAAGCTCCTACTCGCCTGTCCACCATCATCGCTGTCATGGTCCTCCTATGGGCCTTGCTAAATTTATCGCGTCTACATCACAAATACAACATACCAACATGAGAGCGGAGGCAGAGATATTTAACAGAAATTACAACCACATCCTCTCTTTTTGCAAACAAGACTTCGTCAGAGCTGCTTTTGCCACCAACTACGGTTGAACCTTGCCATCACCATGGAGGTTGGATAGGGTATGCCGGAACTTGCTTGTTTGATCTCTTGTTCCAAAGGTTGATCTTAATGTGGGCAAAGAAGATTGACATATAAGCATTCATGTAGCTTTGAAGTCCCTAAGGATACGAGATATGAATGGAAAAAACATATATCCACCCTCCTCCTTCTTTCCGCCTATACAGCGATGTAGAAGGAGGAGAGTGAAAGTCTGACGCATCGAATCAACCACTCCATGAAGCTTGCCAAGGGAGAGAACGAAACACAAACTTCCTTCCTACTTCGCTAGCCACCACCGCCGCGGAGAGGAAGGAACAATCCACTAGCAACGGATGCCACATGTAGGCACTAGAGTACATCTAAACTGCAACGCCAGTTGCCACCAAGGCTACCCTAGAATACTCATAAACCTAGCCCTAATATCTACAATGACAACCTCGCCAGCTATCCCACTCCCCTGCTAGCTGACGACGCCGCCCGAGGAAGAGGGAAGAGGAGATAAGAAGCTTCGTGGCGACTCTCAAGATGTGGAGGAGACAAAATGAGGGGCCTCCATTACCTCTCCCATGTCCCCCTTTATTTTCCATGTGGCGGTAATATATGGGTTTGATCAAATAACGAAAAAGGCAAAGTGGGTACTTAACCTCATTTTATACTAAAAAACTACGTTATGTTGAACTTATTCTATAGTTTTTTTAGTTAGACAAATAATAAAATACACAAAATAATTTAATCGAGCATGTAACAAATTATCCCTCAAAACACTAAAGGTGACCTTGGGAACTTTAGATATATGGTACCACACACACTCTTCTTTCAAACATGCTTTCAACCTTCCTCACTTTACCAAAAACATCGGCCCCATTCAATGACAACTCCATCAAATTACTTAGGGCTTTAATTTTGTAGTACATCAATGTAGGATCGAAAGTAGGTCTAGAGGGGGGTGATTAGACTACTTGACCAAATAAAAATCTAACCTTTTCCCAATTTTAATTGTTGCCAGATTTTAGCAACTAGTACAAGTCAAGAAATCAACCAACACATGCAATTCTAAGAGTGTAGCAGCGGAAAGTAAAAATTGCATATGAAGGTAAAGGGAAGGGTTTGGAGAAGGCAAACGCAATGTAGACCTGGAGATTTTTGGCGTGGTTCTGATAGGTGGTGCTATCGTACGTCCACGTTGATGGAGACTTCAACCCACGAAGGGTAACGGTTGCGCGAGTCCACGGAGGGCTCCACCCACGAATGGTCCACGAAGAAGCAACCTTGTCTATCCCACCATGGCCATCGCCCATGAAGGACTTTCCTCACTCGGGTAGATCTTCACGAAGTAGGCGATCTCCTTGCCCTTACAAATTTCTTGGTTCAACTCCACAATCTTGTCGGAGGCTCCCAAGCGACACCTAACCAATCTAGGAGACACCACTCTCCAAAAGGTGATAGATGGTGTGTTGATGATGAAATCCTTGCTCTTGTGCTTCAAATGATAGTCTCCCCAACACTTAACTCTCTCTCACGGATTTGGCTATGGTGGAAAGATGATTTGAGTGGAAAGCAACTTGGGGAAGGCTAGAGATCAAGATTCTAGTGGTAGGATTGGAATATCTTGGTCTCAACATATGAGTAGGTGGTTCTCTCTCAGAAAATGAGTAGTGGAAGTGTAGGCACGTTCTAATGACTCTCTCTCTCAAATGGAGAAGGGGGTTGTCAGGACCCCGATTATAAGTCACACCGATCTAGCATGTAACACATCATATCACTTTGCGGCTTCACGCACGGTATTCCCACGGGTGCCACCTTACCTGGCCCGGGACCGTTTGTGCCTTTTGGCTCACGTATATGATAGTGTCGCTAGTATACATATGACAGAGAACCCGGGCCGACATGACTAGTCGTGAACCCAAAGTGGCGCTAACTTACGGGGACATGCATACATGAACCAGCATCGAACGTGTCGGTCATCAGCGTGTGAATCCGGGCTGTAGCAACTGGGCTAACAGGACTCCGGGAACCCGGGCTGTAGCAGACTAGCAGGACTCCGGAAATCACCGCGTGACATTTCCCCGAAGGGACAGACACAGGAATGAAGTGGGACACATGCCGGCCAGTCTAAGTGTTCCGGAGCAGTAGTAACTGGGCTAGCAGGACTCCGGTAAACCGGGCTATAGCAGACTACCATGGCTCACGTATATGATAGTGTCGTTTTGGCTCACGTATATGATAGTGTCGCTAGTATCCATATGACAGAGAACCCGGGCCGACATGACTAGTCGTGAACCCAAAGTGGCGCTAACTTACGGGGACATGCATACATGAACCAGCATCGAACGTGTCGGTCATCAACGTGTGAATCCGGGCTGTAGCAACTGGGCTAACAGGACTCCGGGAACCCGGGCTGTAGCAGACTAGCAGGACTCCGGAAATCACCGCGTGACATTTCCCCGAAGGGACAGACACAGGAATGAACTGGGACACATGCCGGCCAGTCTAAGTGTTCCGGAGCAGTAGTAACTGGGCTAGCAGGACTCCAGTAAACCGGGCTATAGCAGACTACCATGGCTCAGTGGAAGCACCAGACTACATTTCCCCATAAGAGAGGCTACCAAGGATAGACAACTAGGTTGTCGGATCCCACGCATACCAAGCATTTCAATCATACAAACAATATGCTCGATATGTGCAAATACAACTTTGCATCACAACAAGACTCTACGACTCAGAGTATTTATTCATTAGGCTCTGAGGAGCCAAGTATTACAAACATGGGTCTCATGACCCAACATACAGAGCATACAAGCATCAAGCGGAAGCAAAACCTGTCTGAGTACAGACAACTACAAATGAAAAAGTCTGGGAAGCCTGACTATCTACAAGACCCTCCCGAGGGTACAAGATCGTAGCTGAGGTTACAAGCTATACGTCGAAGTCCACGCGGAACTACTAGTGAGACTGAAGTCTCTCTGCAAAACATAAATTAAGCAAACGTGAGTACAAATGTACCCAGCAAGACTTACATCAGAACTAACTACATATGCATCGGTATCAACAAAGGGGGTGGTGGAGTTTAACTGCAGCAAGCCAGCTTTGACTCGGTGGCTATCCTAAACTACGACTGCAAGTAACTCTTTTGAGGTGGCGCACACGAGTCCACATATTCACCATATCAATACACCACTATGGATCCGTTCCCGTCTCCCTACGAGAACGCCATCCATAGCACTCACGCTTATCTAACGCATTTTAGAGTATCCACTTTCACTTGTCTATGAACTGTACGGGCAACCCAGAAGTCCTTTTCCGCGGACACGGCTATTCGAATAGATGATATTAACCCTGCAGGGGTGTACTTCTTCACACACGCTCTCGCCACTTACCACCATGTACACGTCGTGTATCTCGGCAACCTTCAAGCGGAAGCCTGGCGAGGGAGTCGGCCACGACCTGACTAACCACACAAGTCTCTAGTCCAGGTTTATCGCCTATTCGGGTTCCATCCGCAAGGAGATCCTGCCGGGGTGTCGCTCACGGCCCCAAACAATGTGAGCAGGGTTCCCAAGCCCACCTCGACGGATGGATCTACGCTTGGTACACCGTGCCACGGTGCCTAGTCTGTCCCAAGCCCACCTGTACCGGGTACCACTTGGTAGACTACTAACACAACCTACAAACACCAGAAACTAGTTGCAACTCTTGGACAGAGATCAGGTTGATTAATAAGTCGAGAGAGCTTGGAGCGCCCGGAGCCCAATGTGTGGTAGTAACTGTTCATGGATCACAAACACAGAATTCAGTTCCTGAGGATGGCTGCAATGAGACAACCCACCATGTACTCCTACATGGCCTCTCACCGCTACCTTTACCAAATCGTGTTCACACACTTAGCTCTCAACAGTAGGACATGTTCACACACCTCCAATTCATCCCCGATGAATCGGACCTGACTCAACTCTAAGCAGTAGCAGGCATGATAGACAAGCATGAATGAGTAGGCACATCAAGGCTCAAGCAACTCCTACTCATGCTAGTGGGTTTCATCTATTTACTGTGGCAATGACAGGTCATGCAGAGGAAAGGGGTTCAGCTAACGCAACATGTAACAGTTGAAACGTTGTTGTCCTAATGCAGTAAAAGAGAGCAGGAGCGAGAGAGTGGGATTGTATCGGAATGAACAAGGGGATTTTGCTTGCCTGGCACTTCTGAAGATAGTATAGCTCTTCATCGGTGTCATCGATCTCATCGTCGGAACCACGTCTACTGAGGGGGAACAATTACCGGCAACAGAGAGGAAACACAATCAATGCAATGCAACAATATTATGCATGATCATGACATGGCAATATGCTGTGATTTGAGCTAATGCAACTAACAGCGATTTAAATGAAGTTGGTTTGAATACAAGATTCAAATTCAAACTCCATATGTGATTATTCAAATGCCATTTAATTGATTTGACCTGATCAGTAGGCATAATTTGCTCAAACATGCATGAAAATGGTATAGATGGATAGATTGGATTTTTCTGATGATTTTTCATATATAAATTATTTCATTTGGAGTTATAGATTAATTTCTATGGATTTTTGAAGTTTTGGATATTTTCTGAAATAAATAAATCATTTCTGATTTATTTAAAATCCCAGAAAATATTTACTGCGTCAGCATGACGTATCAGTGATTTCAGCAGGTCAACATGCTGGTCCAGGTCAAACCTGACCAGTAGGGCCCACTGGTCAGTGACAGAGTCAGCTACACAGGCTGACACGTGGGACCTGGTCAATGCTGATGTGGCCAAGTCAAAGGTGACAGGCGGGGCCCTCTGAGATTAGTACTAATTTAACAGAGAAGTTAAACTAATTAATTTAGGCACGGGGGCCCACTTGGCAGTGGCTCTAGGGGGTGATTAGCTGGGTCTTTAGGCCAGCCCGATTCGCATCATTGTGCTCAAAGGAATGAGAGAACCCCCAGTGATCAATTCTCGCATGAATTGCTAAGGATCCAGTAAGTCCAACATTGATTCCTTCAGACGTGTCAATTGGACAAATACGCCCATAGTGACTCGGATGAATATCTCGTCTCCGAAAACTTGCGGTTCTCCCCGTCAACCCTCCAGGACCTAAACAACTCACTTTTCGCCCATGAACAGTTTGTGTCAATGGATTCGTTTGATCAAAAACTTGAGATAACGGGTATGAATTAAGTGGCCACATCGGCGGCTAACCGCCGGTGACACACAGACGCGGCGGCGGCTCTCGTTCCGGCGATTCCGGCGACGAGAGGAGGCGGGGTTGGTCTCTACGGCTGCTGCACGAGGAGGCGCTTCGATTGGTGGTTGTGGGCGGTGCCGGGTAGGACTGCAGCGGCGGCCGGAGCACGGCTATGCGCGGGCGCGGTGCTGCAGCTCGAGGGAGAGCGAATGGAGGCGCTAGGCAACACATAAAGAGCAGCAGAATCATGCAGGAGCAACTGGTTGAAGTGGAGGGGCTCGGAAGCACGGAGCTCACCGGCCATGGCGGCGGCCGGAGCTCGGGTTCGCGGGGACGGCAGCTAGCGAACGGGAAGGGAGGGGTGAGCAAGGGGGAAGGGGCAGGTGCTCACATCAGTCCAGATGAGCAGCTCAGCCGGCCCGGGGAAGCTCTGGAGCGGACGGAGCGGCTGGATCGATATCGGCGAGCCGAGGTTAAAGAAGACGGTGTGGACATCGCTTCGGGGCGTCCGGCGTTGCTTGGCTCGGTGGAGATGACGAGGACGATGTCGCGGAGCTCGTAGGCACGTCAGAGGGGCGAGGTGGAGACGGTGGCCGCGGCAGCAGCGATCGGTGGCGACGAGCTCGCTCAGATGCGAGAGAGAGAGAGATCCAGGAAAGGGGTGAGAGCGAGGGAGAGTGAGAGAGAGTCAAGGGGGTCTGCGTGGCGTCTCCAGGGGTCGCGGGAGCAAGCAGGGAGGCAGGAGGTGGCGTGCGGTAGCCGTGCGCGCGTCGGGCACGCGCTGTGCATCCGACTGGCGGGAGGAAGAAGACCTCCCTGCCCCTGGTGGGCTGGGCCGGCCAGATGGGCTGCCAGGTGAGCGCCAGGTAAGTGCTTTCCCCGTCTCTCTTTTCTATTGTTTCAGTTTTCTATTTCTTCTGTAGCTTCAGGGCTTTATTAAAAATACCTAGACATTCTCAAAAATCATGAAACTACTCATGGCTAATGTTTAGAGTATATCCAACAGTAACATTTTAGTTTATGATTATTTGGACATTTAAAATATTTTATAGCATTTAAATGTCCAAATGCAAATAAGATATGATTTAATCCAGTGACCTTATGATGTCCTAGTAAAGTGTGCACCATTTTTGTCAGAGGTGACCAAGGCAAAGATGATGAACATTTTAGAAGGGCATTTCAGGTTCATTGAAAAAGATTTTAGTAAACCGTAGTTGGATTAAGGGGGGTGCTGGGGGTTTTTGTCATCCCCATTTCAACTTTCTGAGTAAAGTAGACATGATGCATACACTCTAATGCATATACTGACTAGGGTTGTGACAGGGGGGAAGGGGTATATATAGCCTCCACACAAAATCCAGCCGTTACACACATTTGACCCAACTCGGTCAGACCGAATAGAAGAACTCGGTGGGACCGATTCAGTTCAAAATGTGAACGTTAGGAATCTTGGTGGGACCGACGAGAACAACTCGGTGGGACCGATGTGCTAGGGCTTAGGGAAAATATCGACTCGGTGGCACCGATTGCATGAACTCGGTTAGACCGAAGTGAAGCAATAAGCCAATAGAGAGGATGTCAAGCAAACTCGATGGGACCGATTGCACATTTCGGTGAGACTGAAATAGTTGCAACAGGCAACAGAGAGTTTGCAAGGCCATCTCGGTGAGACCGAGATCTGTATTGGTGTGACCGAATTGTCTAGGGTTTCTGGCAGTGGCTATGTCAAGAGAACTCGGTGGCGCCAGATAGAATGGTTTGGTGGGGCCGAGTTTGACTTTGGGCTTTGGACATATGTGGAAATGAGAAAGTGGATGAGGGTTTTTGGAGCAATATCACCAAGCACTTTGAGCAAGTAGACCATTAAGCAACACCTCATCCCCTTTTAATAGTATTGGGTTTCCTATGGACTCAATGTGATCTTGGATCACTAAAATAGAAATGAAGAGTCTTGAGCTCTTGCCAATCTTTGTCCTTAGCATTTTGAGGGGTCCACACCATGCCATGCCAATCATTGAACTTTCTGAAATATTTAACTTGAAAGGATATTAGTTCAATGAGCTATATGTTGTTATGAATTACCAAAACCACCCGGGGATTAGCTGCACTTTCAATCTTCCCCCTTTTGGTAATTGATGACAACATATAGATCAAAGCTTCGACAAATGATAATATGAATGAAATACATCGTCCTTTTGAAGTATGTGATAAGCAAGAGCTCCCCCTAAATTTGTGCAATATTTAAAGTTCACTTTTAAATGCAAATGCACAATCGATTAGGATCATGGGTCACTCTTCCATGTCACATACATCTTGGTGGAGCGCTCAAAATGATAAGATTTAAATAACATGCACTCATCACCAAGGGTACAAGTGATTGATCATACACAAAATCGTGGATATAAGCAAGCAACCACACATTAAGCGTAGTATGATCAAACACATGATCACATAAGTATCTCACGAGCATAGCACAAATAGTAGCATAGGAATCAAACAACCAAACGATTAAAGTAGAAGAGAAGCAAGTAAAACCAACTCTCTCTCTCTCTCTCCCTCTCTCTCTCGGCCTAAGATCTATACACTTTCTCCCCCTTTGGCAACAAGTTACCAAAAAGTTTGAAAACGTATAGTGTTATACGACACTCAAGGCACGATCTTCTGGAGCTCCTTAAGGGGTCTTCTGGCTTGTTGCTCTGGTGTGCGTAGATGGTGTGGAGAGGAGGGCATCTGCAAAAGCTTCGGCAGATGTCTGTGGAGCTGGAGGAGTTGACACTGGAGGTACAACCGTGGCAGTTGCTGCAGGTGCTGAAGTAGTAGTCCTAGAGTCTCTGACAAATGGCACTGCTGATGACCTTTATGCCCTTGGCACTCTCTGTAAAGTATCTGGAGTTGGTCTATCCTCCATGTCCTCAGCTTCTTCTTGGAGCTTCTCCATAATAATCTGTATCTCAGTGACCTTCACATCTAGGTCATGGAATTTAGTCTCAATGCTCCTCTCAAGACTTTCCTGATTTTGAGTCAGGGTGGCCAAGCCCTTCTCAATTCTCACTGTAGCCTCAAGCAGATAACTGAGTTGATCTTGCTTGGCCTTGAGCATCACTGTGGAGGCATCTGGTGCACTTGCTGCCTTTGCTGCTTTTGCAGCCTTTGCTTTCTCTCTCTTCTCCTGGGCTTCTGCGCAAGTAGGATGGGAAGGATCCATGACAACCTCGTTGTCCTCAAAATCTGGCCTCAGGGGAAGATGCTCTCTATCAAGAAGATATGTCCCGGCTCCCATCTTGTAATTGATCAACATTTGAATGTGAGGGGCATATCCACAAGATCTCTTTTGATCAGCAGCTGTTCTCTTCACTTTCTCAACAATCAAACTCATTACCTTGAACTTCCGAGGTACATCAAACAAGTGGAGCAAGTTGATGGAGTGACCACTGATCATTATATGATCTCCTGACTTGGGCAAAAGAGTGTGCCTCAATATAGTGTTGATTGTGGCCAGGCCAGCAAGCAGGAAGTAGATAGATCCAAACTTGTGAGTCTCCAGGGCATCATCAGGAATAGTGGTGTACATGTTAGCCATGGAGTTGTGATCCTTCCTAGGCTTAGCATACACATCAATGTCATTATCCTCTTCCTCTGGGGCATTGATTAGCTTGGCCCATTCCGAGATAGTTGATTGATATCTTGTTCCTTCAGTCATTCAGACAATCTTTCCATCAGGATAGAAGTGAGCAGGGAATAGAATTGCATGATCATCTCATTGTTCCACTTAGTCAACTTTTGACCAACAAATTTGTCAACTCCATTCATTCTGAAGCTCTCACGCACACTTGGGAAATAGTCCTCATTGTCATCAATGTATTTCCAGTCAACCCATTTCATGTCACATACTATGGGCTTCTTGTCCATAAGGACAGTCTTATAGAAATCTTGTTGTTCCTTTGTGTGAAAGCGGTAGTCCACAGTAGTTCTCCTCCTGGTGGCATAGGATCAGTCTTTCTCCAAAGTCTCAGACCTGCATCATTTCTTAGCTTCATATTTTCTGCCACAGGATGATCATCACTATGATCTGGAATCTTGGGCTTGAGTTTTCTGAGCACTAGTGGCTCTTCTTCCTATTGAGCTTCAGGCACTGGGGCCTTATTATTTTCAGCAGCAGGGATGTTTCTGGTAGATCTCTTTGGTGAAGTGGTCTTGGGGGCTTGAGCTTGAGCTGCATGCTTGGGGGCAGACTTGGGCTTAGATGGAGCAGCCCTAGTCCTTATGACATCCCCCATAAGCTTCTGAGTCTTTGCAGGAGGTGCAACAGGCTCTTCCTCCTCCTCTTCTTCATCATCTTCCACCATGGAAGGTTTTCCAAGCACCTTAGGAGTAGTGGTTCTTGCCCTCTTCTTCTTCTTGCCAGCAGCCTCATCATCATTAGATTGTTCCAAAGTGAACTTCATAGTTTCCTGGGTTGAGGCTCTGACTTTGGACATTGGAGCTCTCCTAGATGGAGCTTTCTTGGGCATTCCAGGCTTGGTAGCAGCAGCATACTCTTTCTTGAGTACTTTCTTCTTGGAGGTCACTTCCTCCTTAATCAAAAAATCCTCATCCTCAGATTCAGATGTTCTCTTCTTATTTTGCCTAGTTGCTGCCTTAGGCAAGTTGCTGGGAGTGCTTCTTCTCCCCTCATCATAGCTGCTTGAGGGACTAGTGCCCTCACTGAGGTTGAACTGCTCTTCAGACTTGTTCTGACTATCATTGCCCTCTGACATTTCTGAAACTGACCCTGTGAATAGTTGGGTATAGATAGAGTGGATGAGCATCACAAAGTGCATCTTATTTTGCAAAAATATTGAGACAAAAACTTAATTTTAGTTTTCTGTAGAAAGCATTTCGGAGCTACCGATTTGACAAACTCGGTGACACCGAAGCACTAACAGAGTCTAAACACACAGCTTCGGTCAGACCAAAATGCAGTTCGGTGACTCCGAGATGCCAGAGTTTCACAGAGAAAGTGATTTCGGTCGCACCGATCAGTACACTTCGTTCAGACCGAGTTGTACTTGTGCAATGGCCAGGGCCAATCGATGTGACCAAGATCCTCAGATTGGTCGGTCCGAGATGAGTTCGGCGGAAACCTATCCCTATGTTTTTGTATCAAATCTATTCTAAGGAGTTCTTTTGGTGGATAGATCAATCTCATGCGTGGGAAGAACATAGGCATTATACTTTGTGCAAGAATCGGAGTAATGTAAAGCACAAAGGGTCAAATCTGTACCCTAACTTGGCGACGGACTTGCTACGGCGGAAACGGCGGTGAGGATTCCATTGACGGCGGCGGAGACCAGGGGCATGAGGTCACTGGCGACAACGGTGACGATCTGGAGACCAAGGGTACGACAGTGCTGGGAGGCACAGTCGAGTGGTTTGGAGGAGTTTCCAAAATTTCAACCCGCGGTATATATACCCAGACGCTGTCGGTGTGACCGAGTGGAACGACTCGGTGGCACCGAGATGCAAAACCGCTAGCAGTTGCTGCAACTCGGTGTGACCGAATTGTTCAAATCGGTTGCACCGAGATAAAAACCTAGATCGACTTAATGATTTCGGTGAGACCGAGTAGGAGTGAGTTGGTCTAACCGAAAGGCATTAAGAGGTTTTGGAGGTTAAGCCCTTGACGGATTGGTGGCTCCGAGTGCTCCTCACCCGGAGGGTCCGAATTCGACTATTCAAACTTTGTGATGTAGCATGAATAGATATTGAGACGAGAAAAAGCATAGATAGCTAGAGGGAGTACTTGGGCATTCTTTTTTTGAAAGGAAAGCGGTAGGGGAAGCCCCCCACAGCGATTTTTTTTAATAATAAGAACCCAAATTCGCGCCCGTGAGGACTTGAACCTGGGTGGCTGGGTTGCTTAGGCATTCTTGTCCATCCATTTGGCATAAAACAAAATCCAAACAATCAAAGCAACAAATGGATGTCCTCGAATGGAGAAAAATATGCAACCAACATGCTCACACAATAAGATGGCAAATAAAACATGTGGCAAAGCATGCACATACACTCTAGCATCTATCAAGCGATTGGCGATGACTAGGTCATCTATATATGAGTATATTGACTGAGGAGTCAGATGAGAACATTTGATCGTAGGTCATACTCATCGTTTAAGCACAAGTAGGGTTGCCACTTTTACATAAAGCATTGTTGTGTTCACACCATTAGAGTTTCTTTAGCTCAATTCTTAGAGCAAAGCTCTCCCTAGATGTGATATCCCTCCTTAGAGGGATGAACCTAACCTTGGGTTTTGTCGATGATGACTTCATGTAGGCGTTGAAGATGTGGATCCTCAATGTTGATGTAGATCATTTGGAGCAATCCATTGGAGTGAGTTGCACTTTCAATACCTACATGGGTTAGTCCCACAAGGAACACACAAGGATATCCATAGAGATAGAGTGACACACACATATAATGATGTCCATGAAAGCATTAGGTTACCTTGTCCCTTGTCTTGCCAACAAGAGGGTTTGTGACTCCATGAACTAGTGCAAGATATCAAAGTTGATTGCACTTGTCCTTGCCAAAATGAATATGAGTGAAGTATGCTGGCGGAGTCACCCTCAAGAACTCTCTAGTTCTTCTTCTTTGGGATCCACATCAACTTGATGGGAATCCTTGGAGTTGTAGTCATACTTGATGAAGTAGAACTTGATGTAGTCTTGGGAACCCACTTGACCAAGGACTTAGGAGCTTCTTCAAATGAATCAATCTCTTCTTGAAGCTTGTCCTTGCCTTTTAGCTTGTGGTCTTGTAGTGGAAGATCATCTTGAGCTTGTGTTCCCTTGAAAGAAGTGGGGTCATACTTCTCTTGTTGAGGAACAAACTTCATCTTGGGGTATTGATCTTCTTCCCACTCAACTCCATTGGCATTGAACTTTCGTTCAAAACCAACACCTTGATTCTTTCGGTGCCTTCCTTGCGTGTGTATAATTTCCTCAAATTGCTTACTTCCGGCAAGGCTCTTGTAAACACCTTTCTCTATAATTCCCTTCAATAAGCTATTTTCTTGCTCAAGTGTAACTTGGCTAAGAGAATCATTAGTGGAATCAAGAGAACTACTAGAAGCAACAATATTGGATTTAACATGATTATTGCTAGTACTAGAAGAAGAATCTTTCTTGCTCTTGTTGCTAGATTTTACTTGTGGTATAAGTAGACAAGAGTAAACGCTTGGCAATGTAAGAAGAATTTTTCTTTCGAATATCATCATTGATTGCTTTTAAGAACCCATACTCTTGCTCTAAATTTAGCTTCTTGAAGCATAGCTTCTCATGAGTCATTAGAATCTCTCGATGATCCTCTAGAGTTGTTTCATGAGCTAACTTAAGAGTGTTTAGTTCTTTAGTTAGACGCTCAATCTCCTTCTTATCATTGTCATTTGTTTTATCTTGATTAGCATGATTAATAGCAATTTCATCATAGTTTTCATCACTAGTGTTGTCAACAAGTAAATCATCATCACCTAGCAAATCATCTTCATCACTATTGAAATCAACATACTCGGGGTGTGATACCTTAGGGCCTTTAGCCATGAAGCGTCTTCCAATTCCTTCATTTGGTGAGTTAAATATGGCGTAGGAGTTGGATGACACAAGTGCAAGACCGGCAACACCTTCATCTTGAGTATATTCGGAGTCGGAGTGATAACTTATCTCGGAGTAGTTGTCAGAGTTGGAACCGGATACCCATTCACCAACGTGAGCATGATGTCTTCGTCTTGTGTAGCTCTTTGATGACTTGTCCTCTACGAATCCTTGCTTCTACGAGAGGGTCTTCGTTCATAACGATCATCTCTACTCCTTCTCTCTCTTGGTGGTGATTCATCGCTTTTACTTCTCCTCTTAGGTGAATCTTCTCTTCTTTTGTAGGGAGCCGTACACTCATTGTAGTAGCGTCCGGGTCTTCCACAATTGTAGCAATTGCGATCACGACTAGAAGATCTTTTATCATTGTAGGACCTTGATTTGGAACTTCTCTCTTTGCTTCTATTTTTCTAGAATTTGTTGAAATTCTTCACCATTAAGCTCAATTCTTCATTGAAGACTTGTTTCTCACTTGATGTTGTAGGAGCATCACATGAAGCTTTATAAGCACCGCTAGACTTGTTGTGGAGCTCTTCCTTATCCTTGAGTGACATCTCATGAGCAACAATTCTACCAATGACTTCCGTTGGCTTGAGATCTTTGTAGTTGGACATCATTTGGATCAAGGTGCACACGGTATCATATTTTACATCCAAGGATCTTAGGATCTTCTTGATGATGAATTTGTCAGTCATCTCTTCGCTTCCTAAGCCGGCAATCTCATTTGTGATGAGAGCAAGCCTAGAGTACATCTCAGTGACTCCTTCACCATCCTTTATTTTGAACTTGTCAAGTTGACTTTGAAGCACATCCAATTTGAATTCCTTGACGGACTCGGTACCTTCGTGCATATCAACCAAAGTATCGCAAATTTCCTTTGCATTCTCAAGGCAGCTGATTTTGTTGAATTCCTCGGGGCACAATCCGTTGAAGAGAATATCGCAAGCTTGAGCGTTGTATTGCAACATCTTCAATTCTCACGCGGACCTTCACGATACGGTTCTCTTCCATCCTCGAAGTATTCACCTTGCAAGCCAATGCGCACAATAGCCCAAACGCGGGGTTATGACCAAGAATATGCATTTTCATCTTATGCTTCCAACTAGCAAAATTAGTACCATCAAAGTAAGGACCTCTACAGTGGTAATTTCCCTCGCTAGACGCTATACTCTTCTAGGTTGTGAAACCAAGATTATGATCACCAAAGCTATGGAAATCAAGGCAAATGGAGACCAAAACTCTGATACCACTTGTAGGATCAAAAGTAGGTCTAGAGGGGGTGATTAGACTACTTGACCAAATAAAAATCTAACATTTTCCCAATTTTAATTGTTGGCAGATTTTAGCAACTAGTACAAGTCAAGCAATCAACCAACACATGCAATTCTAAGAGTGTAGCAGCGGAAAGTAAAACATTGCATATGAAGGTAAAGGGAAGGGTTTGGAGAAGGCAAACACAATGTAGACACGGAGATTTTTGGCGTGGTTCCGAAGGTGGTGCTATCGTATGTCCACGTTGATGGAGACTTCAACCCACGAAGGGTAACGGTTGCGCGAGTCCACGGAGGGCTTCACCCACGAAGGGTCCACGAAGAAGCAACCTTGTCTATCCCACCATGGCCATCGCCCATGAAGGACTTGCCTCACTCGGGTAGATCTTCACGAAGTAGGCGATCTCCTTTCCCTGACGAACTTCTTGGTTCAACTCCGCAATCTTGTCGGAGGCTCCCAAGCGACACCTAACCAATCTAGGAGACACCACTCTCCAAAAGGTAATAGATTGTGTGTTGATGATGAACTCCTTGCTCTTGTGCTTCGAATGATTCTCCCTAACACTCAACTTTCTCTCATAGATTTGGCTATGGTGGAAAGATGATTTGAGTGGAAAACAACTTGGGGAAGGCTAGAGATGAAGATCCTAGTGGTAGGATTGGAATATCTTGGTCTCAACACATGAGTAGGTGGTTCTCTCTCAGAAAATGAGTAGTGAAAGTGTAGGCACGTTCTGATGTCTCTCTCTCAAATGGAGAAGGAGGTGGAGGAGTATATGTAGCCTCCACACAAAATCCAACCGTTAGACACATTTGACCCAACTCGGTTAGACCGAACAGAAGAACTCGGTGAGACCGATTCAGTTCAAAATGTGAATGTTAGAAATCTCGGTGGGACCGACGAGAACAACTCGGTGGGAGCGATGTGCTAGGGCTTAGGGAAAACATCAACTCGGTTAGACCGAAGTGAAGCAATAAGGCAACAGAGAGGATGTCAAACAAACTGTCACGACCGGATTTTTGGGATAATAATTTCCCAGAAAAACGGCCTTTGTGCTCACCAGCCCCAGGATTACTGTTAGCTGATGAGGCACCAACTTGATACAAGAATTCCAAGCAAGGTACAAAAATATGTAGTACAAGACCATTGTGGCCTAGGAGTACAACATTTGGTTTCTAATGGTTGAGGGCGGAAGCGGTTGGATACATCTGCGTCTATGGGACTCCATTTCCCACAAGAACAGCTGACCAGGATAACTCCTATCTTCGCGAGGCTGCTATCGTCAATACGTAGGTTCCGAGGCTGTCACTGCGATGCTTATCTCCATGCGCGAAAATCTGGCCAAGACAATAGCCAGGGACAAGCCAGTGAGTACGTTCGAATGTATTCGCAAACATTAAGAACACGGGTATAATATGACAGGAGATAATCATACTCCGAAACATTTATGATGATAAGTCTGCCATGAAGTAAACAAAAATCTGTGATGCACGCGTGCAGAGAAAATATGCACGTGCAATACGGGAGTAAAAGAAATGCACTGAGCGAGTGTCTAAAATGGTTCCTCGAAAGGTTGCAAATAAATTATCGATGCCGCAGTAATAATGCCGGTGCCAAACGAGGGTCTGAATGACTCCTCGAGAGGAAACTGCAAGAATAATAATGCCGGTGCTAAACGAGGGTCTGAATGACTCCTCGAGAGGAAACTGCAAGAATAATAATGCCGCAGTCGGGCGTCGGGGCGACACCACATAAAGGGCTTATAACAAAAAAGAGAGACAGTGCGTGCCACAGTCGGACGTCTGAGCGACATCACATAAAGGGCTTATAAAAGAATAAATAAACTACAAGCATGCCGCAGTCGGGCGTCTGAGCGACACCATAGAAAGGGCTTATAAAAGAATAATCACAGTGAATATCCAGGAGGTAGAACCATCCCAGGGATACTCAATAAAATACATAATGTAAATGGTTAGTCCATATTAATAATAAAATTAAAGCATGCTCCTCAGATGTCACAGGTCATAAGTAAAAATCTAGTCTAGCCGTTTCTCCATCCGAATACCGTTACTATGATCCAGTTAACCGTGTCTCCATCCGAAAAACCGTCACTGAGTTCTAGTTAAATCGTTCTCCATCCGAATACCGTTACTAGATTCAACTCAGACTGTGGTCCTTACTCAAGAACATGGCTATCCAACAGGGTATATCCTCTGCAGAGGGAGTACTATTTTCCCACGAGTAACGGATTTACTTAGTCCATCGGGACTAATTCCGCCTACGGCCTTTTAATTGAAAACACGCCTGACCTGCACACACCAGCTTAACTCACCGATGTCTGGAATCACCCACGACACCTGCCAAGCAAAACTCTAAGTGGGGAGGCTACAACCTCGACGTAGCATGGGATCAAATTTCTATACGCGCGCTCTAAGGGGTGCCCCCCTCTCGGTCCCAACCGGAAAACACCCATGCCCCCGGACCAAGTGGCATGCCTACCGGAGGCCTCCGGTATCTTCCACTATGGCCTCTCTGTACGGTGTGTGCTTTGGTAAGGGGTTGACAACTTACTGAACCATACCCCGTCTGTGACAGGGACAAGTGGTGGTACCAACAAATAAGGGAGTTACTGATTAAGACTCGATCTACGACCGACACAGGTGGTACAAGTATCCTCCAACAATATTACCATTAGTGGAATAAATCACCACTCATCAAGCCTCACCATGCCATACCGGACCTACTCGTCTCGACGAGGGACTAAGGACAAGCTCGTGTCTACCCAAGACCACGACTTTCCCGGCTTCCTTCCGGTATGCATGAGGGGCTCACGAGGATGATCCAAATCGCTAGCGTATCCACTGCTGACCACAAAATATCTCCAAAAGGCACTTATGCACGAGACTTTATCGATACATAAAGATAACGCATACTCCAAGCCAAATGGTGTTGTAATCGTATCAGAACACCACAACAAAAATATTATGCCAGAGTCCAGAAATGCTTGCCTTCAAGAGTATGCAAGGGATGCACTTTTTGGAAGCTCTCCCTTTTCTCCAAAAATCCTATTTTGCAAAATATCCAAATAACAAATATTTCAAACACAGTACAAAAAGTTGTCTCAAATATTTTTGAAATAAATCTTAAAATAAACTAGATGAAATTTGGGAGAGGTAGGAAAAAGAATCAATTCATTTGGAGTTTTATTTTAAAAGTTATAGCCAGTCAAAGTTTGGTGAAATCTCTGTTTTTAATAAAACCAGAAAAAAGGAAAACGCTTCGAGGGGAATACGCTTTCGGGGTAGGGGAGACGTACTCGGGACTTATGCGTCTTCACTTAAAACAGAGAAGATGGCGCGCGGGTCACTGACAGTGGGTCCAGAGGGCCCGCTGGTCAGGTTTGACCGTTCTTCCCCTCTCTCCTCTTTCTGCCCGACAGGAGCGGAACTCCGGCGATCGCCGGCGATGAACGGCGGCTCCTCGAGGGCATCTGAGGCCAGGGATGGACTGGCCAGACCGAGGCGGTCCCCTTGGTGGTCGCTGGGTCGTCGGAGGTGGAAGGAGTCGCCGGCGGCGAGCTCCGCAGCGAAGGGGGCTATGGTGGTGAAGTGGTTTTTGGGCTCCGGTGGTCTCCGATCAAGGCTGAGGTGCTGGGCAGCTCCGCTAGAGCAAGAGGAAGCGACTGGTGGCGTTGGATGGGCGGGGGAGGTTCTGGCTGCGGCGTATTGCACCGGAGCTCGGCGGCGGCCGCACTGGCCGGAGACGAGGAAGATGGCCACTACGGGTCGATCCACTGCTTGGGGAGCGCTAGGAGGAACGTCTGAGGTTGCCTGAGGTCTTGAATGAGCTCGGGGATCCCTTAAATAGGCGCTCGAGGTTGGACCGCGGCGGCTGAGGATAAGATCGCCGGCGACAGCCGTGCTGTAGCTGCAGGGCGACGTGGCGGCGACGAGCGCGTGCCGACGAGCTTCGGGATAAGGCCGGGCTGTTCACGGGGGCAGCTGGCGCGCTGGGGTGGCTTGGGCGGTGCCGAACATGGCAGAGGCCGCTGCCGACGCCGGCGTGCCGCCAAGGCGCTCTGCCAGCGGCGCTGCAGGGTGCCAGAGATGGCGTGGAGAGGGGGCGAGCTAGTGCGCGGTTCAGCGGTGGAGCAGGGGCCAGGGACGGGTCGCGTCGAGTGCGGAAGTGCGGCGCGGCGGCTCAGTGCGCGCGCGTGCAAAACGTGCGCCCAGCGCACGCACGGAACCTGCTCGACGAAATGCCAGGGCGGTCTAGAGCGCGAGGGTGGGGCTGGCAATTGACAGAACTAGGATAGAGGCAACTAGGAGTTCAGTGGACAAGGTTGCTGGGTCATTGGAGCAAGATCACAGTGCAAACAAAGAACTCATGCCAAAACAGACTGTGCACACCAAGTGTTCGACAGAATGCCAAGTGCACTTAGGCAACTCTTGGAGTGGCCAAAATCTCCAGATCAGGGTCTCTTTAGGTGTGGAAGATGGTGGCAAGATCATAAGGGCAAAACCAGAAACTTGTTAGTGCAAGTTTTGCAAAACTCCAGTTTTGGACAGAAAGAAAAAGGGTTTATTGCATGCACTTAAAACCTCCAATGAGTCCACTCTCCTGGACTTAAGGGTTTTGCAGGGTGGGCTAAAGGTAGGAAAAAGCTCAGGGTCACTAGAGCAAAATAAAACAAGGTTGCAGTACAAATCACCAAATTGGACCAGAATGCAAAAGAGGTTGATTCACTCAAATTTTTCAAAGAACATCACTGGGTTTTTGCATGAAGATGGATTGTATGCATCCACTGACATCTCCAAACACTTGGAAGAATTTTTAAAGAAATATTTAAATGGGTTGTAGTACAAAAGTGCCTACTGGACCAGATTGGAAAAGTTGGCGTAGAGCTCAAAATCTCCAATGGCTAAAAGGTATTTTTGCATAAAAATGATGTGGAAACATCACCTGACATCCCAAATTTTGGTGGAAATCTTAAATGCATTTGTCAAATGGTTGTAGTGTAAAACAGGCTCCAAATTCAAAAGAAATCATTTTAAAATAATAAAGCTCTGAGAAAACAAATCTTGCAAATTTAAATCCACTGATAAAGAATTGTTTTATCATAGAGAGTATTCAAGTCCAACAATACCTTTTGAAAGTTTTTCCACCAGAGGTAAAAAAAAATCCAAAATAACAAAAGGGTAAATTTTGACAAATGGAAAAGTTTTATTTTCTGGCAAAATTTTTAATAAATAAAACAAGGTCAAAATTTTGGGGTGTCACACAAACTCGGTGGGACCGATGGCACATTTCGGTGAGGGCCCTCCATTACCTCTCCCATGTCCATCTTTATTTGCCTTAGCCTCATTTTATATAAAGAAAACTAATCCCCCCGCCCCAAAATAAGTGTCCCAATTTGTACAACTTTTCTATAGTTTTTTCAGTTAGACAAATAATAAAATCTACAAAACAAATTAACCAAGCATGTACTCCCTTCATAAAGAAATATAAGAGCGTTTATACGACTAAAGTAGTGATCTAAACGCTCTTTTATATTTCTTCAGAGGGAGTAACAAATTATCCTTCGAAATGCTAAAGGTGACCTCGGGAAGTTTAGATATCCGGTACCACACAAGCTCTTCTTTTAAACATGTTTTCAAGCTCCCCCACTTCACCAAAAACATCGGCCCCATTCCATGGCAACTCCATATCAGTTTGGTGTTTTTAAGAACACCATTTCCATTAGCTAGACTACAATGTTATCAGACAACATTAATACAACATTCGATGCAGCCACATACAGAAAAAATACACTAAACTAAAGCCAGCAAAAGAAGAGTAAATTTAGTGTTCGTCACAGGATTCCAGCAATATTTATCTCCCTTTTGCTGACATCGGAGGAACAGAGTTCCAATCCTCACAGCCCTCTGATGCTACCGACGAAGGTCCATTTGATTTAACCCATGGTGATAATAGGTTTCGGTTTCTCCTCCTCCTTGTTCTCAGCCGCTACAGCATGCGGTCTGCGCTGATGCTGCACAACCGCAAGTTGATCCACGAAAAGCAGTTCCCGTAAGTGATGGAGCTGCTCCCTCTCTTTCTCCATCAGCAGCTCTTTCTGCTCAAAACGGCTTATCTTATCCTGGATTTCCTTCATCTGAGGATGATTTAAAGCAATAGATAACAAGTCAATATAGAGTTATAGACACCAACTTTTAAGCAGTAATATCTTGAAACCCCTATGTTGATACCTGGACATCCACTATGGCCGATAAAGATTGCTCTATATCTTTTTGCTCCTTTTGAAGTTGCACTTGTGCATTTGTGGATGCCTCTTTGAGTAAATCGTTGGCTGAAAACCCATTAGTGTAAGAAGATTCTGCAGAGAAAACTAATTGAGCCAAGAGAAGAACCTTTTGAATACTCAGAGTAAGTATTTCTAGGAAAGAATGGCAAACTAAATCACAGTGTGCATTTCAGCATGTAGCAGCAAGAATGTGAATTTGAATCGTGCCACATAAGGAACTTGGATACAGGTCCATAGCCTATTCTTTGCACATGCACCGATTATAACTTATCTTGTTGCTCCCGGAGCCAGTAGTGAATTATGTGAAATGTAGCAAAACTATCAAATACATGTACGCATTCATGTAAAAACAATTATGTGAAATTTATTGATAACCATGTATTTGACCCTACAGAGTTAGGGGACTGGCACCACCACTGCCTAGCGCATTACTTGAGCACTCTTGTTACCACACCCGTCAAATTACCATTGTTTGCACAGTGACAAGCAAAGCAGTACGTTCATCAACAATGCAACCTCAATAAGATAGAAGACGTCAAACTCATATGGGTTAGAGAGCACAAGTTGCTACCTTCTTCTTTAGTGCTGCTGATTGGAGAATCAGTCTGGTTGTCATTCATATCAACCTGGGATTGTGCAGAAATAGCTGCTTGCGCTGCCGCCGCCGCAACGCCTGAGCCAACAATTGCCGACAAGAACGCGACCTGGTAAAACAATGCAGTTCCATGATTTGCTCCATCAATAAATTTCCACGTTCAAACTAGATGACCATATAAGGCTATTCAGGCATGACGGAGACCAGCATGTACACTTGTTTTGTGTACACATGTGCAAAAATTCTATGAATAGAAAATTCAGGAATTATTTTTAATTTCCTTGTCAAAAACTATCTTGAAGTTCTCGTAGTGTTTTGTGTCTGAAGAAAAGAACATAAATTATACTCCCCCCGTCCCAAAATTCTTGTCTTAGATTCGTCTAGATACGGATGTATCTAATACTAAAGTGTGACTTGATACATCCGTATTTAGACAAATCTAAGACAAGAATTTTGGGACGGAGGGAGTACATCAGAACCTGAACGTATTCAAGTACAGTACGTGTTTTCCATCTGTTCACATGAATAGCACAGCATAAGTGGAATGCTCAAGATATACTACAAGTTACTACTAATTAACACAAAGACCTTATACTCCCTCTGTCCCAAAATTAGTGTGTTAACTTTGGTACAACTTTAAGCTATAGATTACCATGCTCTATGCTTACTGCTGCAACACTTGATATAGTAAGTTAGCAACATGTGACATCCACATGTGGTACCAAAACCGAATTGTACTACGAACTAATCGTTACATGTTATCATTTCATCAAGTACAAAACTAGAGAAGATACCACGCGCGCTGCTGCAGGAATATGTTGCAATTATTTCAGTGATATTCGGTTATATGAAACATCACTATAGGAAATAATAATATGAGAAATGAAACTAAAATACATACAATTTATTGTATTTGATGATTATATAGTTGTAGAATATTTAATGAATATAAGTAGCATGCATGGTGCATATTAGGGTGGGCCTTTTCCCATGCATGGTGGTATGTTGAGTTGGCATAGTTGCGTGTCAAGGGAACTAAGTTAGCGGGGATCAATTATTTAGGTATATATAGGATGAGTGAGAAGTGCCCTACTCTTATGAATCATTAATTCTGAATGCTGAACTGCTTGTACCAGTCAAGGGAGTTAGCAGCTACAAAAACAGGGCAAAGTCACAGATACAGACCTGAGCCATAATTGGATTGCTTGCATCTGCCAGTGGTGTGAGACGGGGTCGTTTTGGGATCTCTGCTCTAGATTCATTATTAACATCATCATCAATCTCAAACTCCATTTTCTGCTCCTTGGATCCCATGAACTGTTCTCCAAAAGATAATCGGATGAGTCTAGCAATGCAGTCTTTCTCTGAGCGACTACCAACATGCTCAGAAACCTTCTTCCAGTCTTCTCCATAATGCAAGACAGCCTCAAGTAGGTGAAGAGTTTCCTTGTCTGTCCAATCTGATTTGGCGTCTTCGCTAATTTCAACTTTCTTGAAGTCCGCTGGAGTAAGACCAGGCCGATAGTTGCCACGCACAAAACATCTACAACATATGCTTATATCCGCCTGATCATAAGCAAAAGTTAAGGATAGAAAATAGCAACTCTTCTAATTAAAATAGACAACAAATTGATAACAGTTCCAGCTAAATATAAAGAATGATGTGACGACAGTAGCTCAACTGATACAATATAGCAGTCATGGACATAAAACAAAATCAAGAGGCAAACACAGGCCAAATAAAGTGTTCCAAGCTTCACAGATCAAAAGTTAAAATGGATGCAATTACTACACTGTTTGCAAATATTTAATACTCCCTCAGTCCGGAATTAGTTGACGCTCAAACAGACGTATCTAGCACTGAAATACGTCTAGATACGTCTGTTTGAGCGTCAACTAATTCCGGACGGAGGAAGTATATGATTTGTGATAATACCCTCCCGTTCATGGCATGTTTAAGTGAACTGGAAGTAGTTTAAAATGAGCTGTAGTAATCCATCTAACACAGTCAATCCAAGAGTGGCAATGCGCAAAGACACAGTAGTACAGTACAAATAAAAACAAAAGCTTGATAATACAATATTCATATGAAGAGCAAGTACACTTGACTTAAATTTATAAGCAACTGTATACATACATATGCAATTACCAGTTCCCAAAACAAAAGATACACCATTAAGTTGTCTGTTTGCTCATCTGTCCCAGCGCCCTTTCTATGGCACATATCAAACCAGCTAAGCCAAAACCAACGATCAACCAGGAATATCTCCAATCCGAGCACACAAATTTCTCAACACATGGGCAAACTCATAACTAGCAAACAAACGCTACCCCCGTGGCTTTCTCTATCAGATTAAGAACCATTTACAAGATCTGCCTGGACGTTGAAGAAACCAGGATAGGTTGGGATGGTGTCAGGTTTAGAAGAACTTTAACTGGTGAGATTTTGGAGATTTCGGAAGAAGTTAGGGACTTGCATGAGCACATTGAACTTAATAATGTGGCGGATTCAGTTAACCGGACACTAGATCCAGCACATTGTTTGTGAGGCGGTGCGGACAGTTTTGCTTGTGGCTGTGCTTTTCACTGGCTTGTGTATGGTAGTTTGTAAGGTTGCGGTATAGGATATTCTGTTTTCCACATCGCTTGTTTGCTGGTAGACATTGCCTTTTGTTTTCTTTCCTTACTTATCTTCTGGCATGTGTACCAGTTACTTTCCTGTTTACTTTCGTTGCACTGAACTGCTTTGATTTCTGGTAATGAAACCAGAGTTTTTCCCCTTGTTAAAAAAAAACCGTTCCCCAATTACATTGCATAAATAATATGAATATCCATAATTTGCAGCTTAATGTAGTGCTTTTTATAATGGCACAAAACCCAAACAGGTTGCTATAGCCAATTGGAAATACTCATATGGATGAGCTAAGATAGTTCTAACCAGATACTACAAATGATGCATACGATGGACATATTACATAACCTGAAATGCAAGTTTACACAGCACTTGAAAAATCAAAACAATGGCAAATCACTCACCTTCTCGCAGGTGAAATAGGCAGAGCCGCAGACGCTGCGGCACCCTACACAGAGCTTCTTGGGTGTGGTTGGTCCAGCAGGCAATGAGGACTGAGAAGTCGTCGCCTCCTCCCTCTTGTCTTTCCCCTGCTTCGCCCCCAGCGGGGGAGCACCATGGTTGATGAGCCCCCATTCCTCCAGGAAGTCAAACACACGGCGCACAGAGCCAACGTCGCCGATAAGGCCCCGCCTGGCCTCGGTGAGCGTGAGCCGGCGCGCTGGCCTTGCCCGGAACCTCTTGACGAGGGTGTTGCGGTAGTACTTGTAGGCTTCCGGGCCCCGGGACCCAGATACGGCCGCGACCTCCCCTTCGAAGAACTCCGGCAACAGGCGGCGCTCCGTGTCGCTGATGCTGTCGTAGGAGAACCACCCTGCAAGCGGAGCCCTCTGTCAGATAGGGTTCTAGGTCTTCGCGATTACAAGGGGAGAAATTGCTGGTGAGCGCCGGACGGGGGCGGGGCGGAGAGAGGAGGTCACCTGAGTAGCTAGGTACGGTGATGACGTGCGATGAGTCCTCGGCTGCGGCTCCCACGGCGGCGATTCCGGCGGCGATGGCGGCCGAGGTGGAGGCGGGAGGGATCTCCGTCTTGAGGGTACCGGCAGTGGACGGGGGCTGGGAGAAGGGTGGGGCCTTGAACGGTGACTGCGCAGGCGTCGGCGCGGAGTTGGCGGTGACCGGGGGCACCGGAGCCGGCGGTGTGGCCATCGGAGACGGGGCAGCCGGTGGAGCGCTCTCTCTCGGTCCGTTTCCTCCGACGCTGCTAAGCGTGTAGTTTGGACCTTATCTTTTTTCCTCGCAACGAGGCCGTTACGTTATGGTTTGGGCCTTCGGAGATTTGGTTAAAATAGCCCAACTACGCAGATCCCACACAGAGCGCTCGCCGTGCGCTCGCGCGTGATGCAAGTTTAGTCCCACCTCGCCTGCGGTGAGTGGAGGGAGCCGCGAGAGGCGTATAAAAGGAGAGGCAGGGCAGCGGAAGAGCTCATACCTTTCTCGGCCTTTTGGCTAAGATCAAGTGTAGTATCTGTTCTTATCAGTTTAATATCTGATATATGGGCCATGTGCCCATAACGATATTAAATTTATTTTTTGTGAGGGTGGTGGGTCGACCACAGTAGCTTGCTACTGGGGCCCACACGCGTCGCCTGGGCGTTGCACTGCTGCCCTGGCCCGGCGCACCCCAACCAAAGCAAATGAAAATTTGTCAGTCAGGAAAACAGACAGGGCAGCCTGTTCTTTCCTTTCAATGAAGTGTTCTTTGGCTTCTCCACCTTTTGCTAATCTTAAACTAAATAACTATTTTCTTGTAAACTGGTAACAAACAACAAAGTGAATTAATACTATAGATAAGCCGGGGAGATGTACCGCATACTTCGAGAGAATTTCAACTAAGCAGAGATGCCTCATTATCATCAGCCAACTCTTATACAAGTTACAAAAACTCAGTGCCAAAAATACTTTTTCCAACACAGTGCCAACGATACTTGTTTAATCATACCATTTCAAGGTATCATAGTGTTATTCATGCATTCTGATCAACTGAGTAGAAGTACAGACCACTACTTGAAGGATTACATATGACAAACATTACAATGTTTTCACACCACCACTTGACATGAGCGAGGCAGCAGCAGCACCAGCGGTGGGGACGATTCCAGTTGAATTGCCTGGTTTAGAGAGATGCAGCAGCCTGCAACAATGTTCGTGCTCCCACGTGAGTGACGATTACTCAAAACAAGACATGTGGAGATTATCGAACTGAAGTATCAAAATTCAGGCTGACGGTACTTACGGCGCTAGATATTCACAGAACGAGGTGACAGCTGAAACAACATCATTGTAATTGTTAGCAGCGGCTGGAGCTGTGATCTCCACCAGCTGTATTCCAGGAGTGACCTGCACAGCTTCGTCGGTCGCATGGAGCTTTGGCATCTTGTTAGCAGAAGTCACAGTCACAGTGAACTGGGCACCTCGCTGGAAGCGAAACGCAAAGCCAACCTTCAAGATTTCATGATCTAACTTGTAGCCGATGCCGTAGAAGTAACGCAACACATTGCTGCTGGCTTTGCTTTCTACGATTGTACGCACAAGAATTGAGATTTGCTCTGCACCGGCACCTCTCATGGCACCACCAACATGTCTTATGGTCCTACATACAAATATTGCCAGCTGCAGATTAGTGTAAAAATTACGAGGAAGAGTAAATTTCAGCAGCTTAACACAATCAGTTACCAGGATGGTGTAGGCTGAGCTAAATCACACAACAAACGAACCTCTGATGGGACAGCTCCTGTACGACTGAAAGAGGTCAGCAGATATAACAATTTTTTTTTTTTTGCTAAAAAGAAACAATTGCTTATGATCCTGACAACAGAAAGATAAAAACTAACCTAGCATTGGTACACTTTTAAGACAGAGCTCATGCACCCTCACACGTTCCTTTGGGACACCAGAGAGACCCTGGAGAAGAACCTCCAGAGCTTCAACATGCTGCATAGTGCATACCCAAAGGAAAAAAAAAGTTAGTAATGGCATTCACATATAAAAACTATATGCGGTCTAAATGAATGTGGAGATGAATGAAATCACTTTACTGTAAATAAACAACATATAATTATGTGATTCCCCCAACTGTACAACAATATTTTATATTATATCACAAGTAGTGCTCTCAAAGTGGAGAGATACAGTTGACATACCATATATGGTGGTCAGCATGATCTACCCATCATTTTTGTTATATACTTTTTTGTGTTCGAAATTCATGCTAAGTGTCCATCAACTTGTCATGGAGATAATGAATCAATAAAAACTAGCATTAATTATTATTCTCTATAAACATAAGACTCAGATATCACTTCACACTTAAGGGAAGAAATGACAACTTTATTATCTTCTCAAGTAAACATTAAGGAGAGATAAGTCAGCTCAGCAGGTGAAATATTTTTTATGTAATTCTAGTTCAACACGAGGTGGCTGACCGACCCATGGATAGCATAGATTACCTTTTTTTCTAAAGGAATAGTATAAATCTTACAGCCATAGAGACTCTTTTCATGAGAAGACAATTGATAAACCAGTGTATACTGACAACTAAAACAACGAAATCAATACCCTAGATGAATGAAGTCAAATATGTGGGACTGAATTTTCCTTTACTGTAAAAAACCCACACAAATTACGTGATTCCTCCAACTGTACATCAAATCTATCTATTATATTATAATATCAGAAGTAATGCCCTCAAAGTGGAGCAATGGTTAACATATCATGGTCAGCAGGATCTAAATATCAATTTTGTGACATTTTTGTTAAAAGTGTCATGTTGATTCATTCTGACAGAGTAAACGGCGCCAACCAAGTTTTCATGGGGAGTTGGACATAATGAATCAATGAAAAACTCTAGCAGACAAGTACATTTAAATCTTAAGACAAGTACAGTTAAAAGGACCCCTTTTCATGAGAAAATAATCGATAAATTAGGTGGAGATAGTTGTGCAGACAACTCCAACAAAGGGAAATCAATATCCAAAACTTGTCATTACAGACGCCTGAAAGGCCAAAGGGCCTGTATGCCAAAATTCGTATCAAATACACATACAAGAGAGCACAGAAGGTCATGTCTGATCAACAAAGTTGGTGCATGGCAAGAGGCAACAAGAAAGAAAGGTGCGCCATCCTACGACGAATCATAATACATGAATACTATACATAAATCATCACTCTGCCTATGTCTTGACATATGATTTTTCCTGGCCATTGTTCAAATCAGTCATGCATTACAGCATCCTTGACAAGTTAATTCCGTATGGAACAGTCAGACAGCATATGCTTTTTGCAACAAGTAGAGTTCACTTGAGCTACCCTAGCAGCAATGGATAGCTACTGCACACATGAATGAATCGCTAGAAAAACACACAAAAGAGGCACAGTACCTGGGTCTCGATGATGCCCTGCACCACGCACTCCATCAGCCAGGGGCGGATCTAGACGGCGTGCCGAAATTGTGAAGGTCAGTGGGATTTCACTACTAGCTGGATGGAGACAACCTCAGATGTCAATCCCAATGGTCAAAGACTGGGACGGGTTGGAGACAGCAGGAACGCGATGTCGCGGCGAGGAAGAACGGAGATGGCGGTGGGGGGCGGGAGGCGGAGGTGTTGGTCGTGGGGACGGGGGCGGGAGCGCGGCGTCGGCGGCGGCCGCGTGTTAGGGCACGACGGGGTTGACTCGGAAGGGAGAAGCCGAGGCGACGAGAATACCAGAAAGCGCAGGGAGCAAAGTGGTAAAGCGCATTAGTTCGGTAATGCCCCGCCGAGGAAAGTTCCGCAGTGGCCCTCGTGGGGAGTGGGAATCCCAGTCCTACCCCTCCTCCTTCCTCTCTTCCACTCCACGCGCACGCACGCACGCACCGGTCACCACCTCCCTCGCATTCCCATTTGTTCCACCCCTCTTCCTCGCCCTGTCCCTCTCTCTCTCTCTCTCTCTCAGATCTCTCTGCCTCCAATGACCACCGCCGCGGCGAAGACCAGCGCGTAGCGGCCTCTCTCCCCCTCTCCTCCGGGAGCGCCCCATTCCCGCCATGGCGTCCCCCACGGCGCCGCTGGGCGGCTCCACCCCGTCGGGCCGCGTGCTCGGCCCCGCGCTCGACCGCATCATCAAAAACGCCGCGTGGCGGAAGCACTCGGCGCTCGTCGCCGCGGCCAAGTCGGCGCTCGACCTCCTCTCCTCCTCCTCCTACCACTCGCCCGACCCAACCTCGCCCAACCCCTCGCCGCTCCTCGGCCTGCCCGTCGCCGCGGCCGCCGCCTCGCTGCACGCGCTCATCCTCGCGCTCGAGTCCGCCTCCCCCAAGGTCGCCGACCCCGCGCTCGACTGCGTCGCCAAGCTCCTCTACCACCGCCTCCTCCTCGGCGACCTCGGCGAGGCTGCCGACGACTCACCCGCCTCCAAGCTCCTCGCCGCCGTCCTCTCCTGCGGCGCCCTTAACGACGACGCCATGGAGCTCGCCACCCTCCGCGTGCTCCTCGCCGCCGCGCGCTGCCCCTCCATCGCCATCCGCGGCGACGGCCTCGGCCAAATGCTCAAGACCTGCTACAACATATACCTCAGCAGCAGCAGCGGCGCCAATCAGATGTGCGCCAAGCTGGCGCTCGCGCAGGTGCTGGTCATCGTGTTCGCGCGCGTGGAGGTGGACTCCATGGACGTGCGTGTGCCGACGGTGTCCATCACGGACATGATGGATGTGTCCGATCACCGCCTCAACGACTCCGGCATCGTGCAGGTGGCACAGGGGTTTATAAATGATGCCATGGAAGGGAGTGACGTCCCGGAGCCAGGGACCCCGGTGGCGATGGCTGAGGTCGATGAGAAGGATGATGAGGGGATGAGCAAGATCAGGGAGGATGGGTTAGCACTCTTTAAGAACCTCTGCAAGCTGTCAATGAAGTTCTCAACACCAGATAACCCCGAGGACCAGGTGCTGTTGCGAGGGAAGGTGTTGTCTCTCGAGTTGCTCAAGATGGTTGTGGACAATGCTGGACCATTCTGGAGAATCAATGAAAAGTATGATCACAATTGCTCTTGTTTCACTTATATGCATTTTTAACAATTTAGCTTACTGCATTATCTATCAACACAAATATTGTTACTGCAGTCAATTGGAAGAGTGTTGATGGCTCAAACAACTATGTGAAGGAAGGCATAAAATAGGCAATGTAGAAACATACACTAGTACTAGCTCATGAATTCACACCTTTTCTTTTATTAGGGTATATTAATATTTTGATCCAGGTGGGGTTTGCTTATGTATCTCTCAACATGTTTTTATGAGTTTTGTGGTACGTATAATCAACATGATAATGTGGCATGGGAAAGAAAATATGGTATTGGTTTATGGTAATAGATGCAAATTTACAAGACTTTGAATCCTTGCTGAAAGAGTTAAAGGTTATATAGCTATGGAGGTTCAACGGAACTAGTGTGATGTCTGTGCCGTATTTTGGTATGGAAAAACATATGTGCCAACTCGTTACTTCATGCCCTCTGCCCCGCCGTGACACTTGGCTGATGTCAGCCCAGCCTGTGTCATGCCTCTGCCACTGTGAGCGTCCTATGCCACACCCTTTGCCTGCCCACCAATGGTCATGCTTTGTTCTGGCCCATGCCATGACTTGTGTTGAAGTATTTGCTTGTTTGGAGGTATTTTCTCCTTCCTTTTTTTTATAAAGAAATTTTAGGATGGTTGAAGGAGGGTGAGAGCACTGAATGCAGTAAGTAACCACCACTGCCGCTGCTCTCCGAACTCCACTATTTTGTAGTAGTATAATAGAAGATGTTCATCATCTAGCACAAGGTGGAGAAATGGCGGTGGCAAAAATGTGTTCTTTGTTCAGCGAACTTCTTGCAAGTGCATACATGGAACTTTTAACATTTATGAACGTGTATCCATGAAAATGGGAAGGAATAATTCCAACAGAACAATCGAAACCCTGTGTGGTTGAGGTTGTGATTGTACATGTACTTGCAGGATATGAATATGGCTATTCACACAAATTCTGGTCAATATAAAATTATGTAGGAGAGATTACTAGGTTTTCTTTAGTTATTTTTATAAAGGAACATCCCATTTTAGTGTGATCTTGACAAGAGAGTTAAACTTAAATACTGAAGTTTTTTTTCTTTTACTGCAGGTACCTTGGAGCAATAAAGCAGTATCTTTGTTTGTCCTTGTTGAAAAACAGTGCCTTGTCAGCAATGAGTATTTTCCAGCTTTTGTGCTCCATATTTGTGGGTTTGCTGTCAAGATTTAGATCTGGACTGAAAGAAGAAATTGGAATATTTTTTCCCATGCTTGTCCTAAGGGTTCTTGAGAATGTCCATCAGCCTAGCTTTCTGCAGAAAATGACAGTTCTAAATTTGTTGGAGGACATCTGTAAAGAATCTCAGGTTCTTATTGGTATCTTCGTCAACTACGATTGTGATGTTGATGCACCAAATATTTTTGAAAGGTATGCAAATATCGTCCTGATGTGTAGTAAATTCCAGTTATGCTGCAAGTTCTAAAAATGAAAACAATAGAGGGCTGAACCTAGTTTCATGGGCCAAGTCAAGTAAGCAGGGCTGAAGACAATTTGTTTGTTAGTTTTTCAATCTTCTTCCTTCTATGCTTAGAGTAAGTGGAAATGACCTACTTGATCAGCAAGTAAGCGAGCGGTAGTTCAGTATCAGTTTACTCTCATAGAACCCAGAAAAAATAATACTCCCTCCGTCCGAACAAGCTTTTTCGACGGAGGGAGTATGTGTTTTGCTTCAGCTGAACATTGTAGTCTTAGCTTAGCCACTACCAAGACAAGTTTCTTATTGATATCTTTGTGAGCTACGATTGTGATGTTGATGCACCAAATGTTTTCGGAAGGTATGCAAATTTCTTGCTGATGAGTAGTAAATTCCTTTTATGTTGCAAGTTATAAAAAAATGATAAACAATAGAGGGCCAGGGTAGCCTTGCATTAAGCTGAGAGCACAGTTCTATGAAAATTGTGGTTCTCTCTCTTTTCGTCACATATTAAAGCACTTCTAATTCCAGCAGATATTTGCAGGATTGTCAATGGACTTCTAAAGACCGCTCTCGGGGTTACTCCTGGAGCCACAACAACATTAACCCCAGTCCAAGACCAAACATTTCGGACTGAGTCAGTCAAGTGCCTTGCTACCATACTCAAATCAATGGGTTCATGGATGGACCAACAGTTGAGAATTGGTGATTTTTCACCCAAAATTTCCGAGGTCTCTTTAAATTCGCTAGACAGTCCTAACATTGGAGAAGATGGGAGTGGAATTGATTATGAACTGCAATCTGACTCTTATAGCCCAGATACATCTGATGCTTCCTCACTTGAGCAACGTCGTGCTTATAAAATAGAACTTCAGGTATGTAAATGTTTGTGTGCTTAGTTTATATTCTCTCCACCTGTAGTGTGTTTTGAGGGAGCACATTTTAGTTACTGATGTTATATTTCGTCCTGCAGAAAGGAATTTCCATGTTTAACAGAAAGCCTTCTAAGGGTATTGATTTTCTCATTAAAAGCAAGAAAATAGGTCAATCCCCAGAAGATGTTGCTTCTTTCTTGAGAAACACTGCTGGTTTAAATGCAACAATGATTGGGGACTATTTGGGTGAAAGAGATGAATTCCCTATCAAAGTTATGCATGCATATGTCGATGCACTGAATTTTGAAGGTATTGACTTCGGTGAAGCCATTAGGTATTACCTGCGAGGTTTCAGGTTGCCTGGGGAAGCACAGAAAATCGACCGGGTCATGGAAAAGTTTGCTGAACGATACTGCAAGTGCAACCCGAATTCTTTTACCAGTGCAGATACTGCATATGTTCTTGCTTATTCTGTAATCATGCTCAATACTGATGCTCATAATATGATGGTCAAGGATAAGGTTTGCCAAATGATTACTTTCATCTGTTGTCAGTAATAACATGCATGCTCATTGATAGGGTTTTCCTTATGCAGATGTCTAGATCTGACTTCATTCGGAACAACCGAGGAATTGATGATGGAAAGGATTTGCCTGAAGTTTATCTGAGTACATTGTATGACCAAATTGTAAAAAATGAGATCAAAATGAGTGCTGATTCATCAGTTCCACAAAACAAGCAACCTAGCAGTGTAATGAAGCTCTTGGGCTTAGACAATATTATAAACCTTGTCAACTGGAAGCAGGCTGAAGATAAGGCACTTGGAGCAAATGACTTACTCATCAAGAACATACAGGAGAAATTCAAAGCAAAGAGCGCGAAATCAGAGTAAGACTGACAATACTCTGCTATAAACAATAGTTTTGCATCTGTTGCTAGACAATTAATTCAACCTTGTGCTACATGCAGATCTGTATTTTATGTTATTACCGATACAACCATTTTGCGATTCATGATGGAGGTTTGTTGGGCCCCTATGATGGCTGCATTCAGCATGACGCTTGACCAATGTGATGATAAGGCTGCAACGTCGCAGTGTTTGCAGGGATTCAGATACGCAGTGCATGTCACCTCCGTAATGTGCATGCAGACGCAAAGAGATGCCTTTGTGACATCTGTAGCCAAGTTCACATACCTTCATTGTGTGGCAGACATGAAACAGAAGAATGTGGATGCTGTGAAGGTAGGAACTTGAATGGCTAAGCAGTACGTTGATGTTCTTTTGCAATTTTTGACCAATGCATAACATGATTAGAAGGACCATATTATGCAAGGCATATCAGGCACGGCTTCTGTTGATCAGTTTAGCATGTATTTTGAGTTTGTACAAAGATAAATGAGGTGGTTCATTTTTTAGAACACTGAGAGAACATGATCTAGGTTGCTTTTGAAAGGTGATGGAGAATACTTTGTTTGGGTGGTAATGAATAAATACATTTACGTGCACACTCTACATTTGTCAACAGAGCTTTCAAACTGTGCGTTAAATTATGCAGCAGAAGGAATACCACAGTACATTATGAGTCTTATTCAAACCTTTTTTTTTTGCAGAGGCTTTTTTCTCCCATTATTTGGTTCTTTTTCACCACTTTATTCTTTGTTTTCCATACTTGCACTATATTGGAATTTTCAAGAATAAATTGTGTATGCCTATGTAGCCTCTTAATTTTTGTTGATGCCACACTTTGATGACTTCAGAAGTACGTAGGAGCTTGAACTTATCGAAGTATTGAACGCTTGCACAGGTGCACCATGCACTGTATCATACATATACTCTTAAGCTATCATTTATCGTCAATGATGTATGAAGTAATACTTGAATCTAGTATGAGTCTCTTTGTCCATTTTATAACGAGTCATAATTTTTCTACTTAATGTTTTTCACAGGCTATAATATCCATTGCAATCGAAGATGGTGATTATTTGCAGGAAGCTTGGGAGCATGTGCTAACATGTCTTTCACGGTTTGAGCATTTGCATCTTCTTGGAGAAGGGGCACCTACGGATGCTTCCTTTTTGACAGTACCTCTGGTTGATTCAGAAGAAAAAACACAGAAATCAAGTACCAATACAGCCTCAAAACGAAATAATGCTCTTCAGAATCCAGCTGTCATGGCTGCTGTTCGAGGCGGTTCTTATGACAGCACAACAGCAAAAAATAATGCCTCAGCTTTAGTTACTCCTGACCAGATTAACAACTTCATATCAAACATTAATCTATTAGACCAGATTGGCATTTTTGAGTTGAATCATATATTTGCTCATAGCCAAAGATTAAATAGCAATGCAATTGTTACTTTTGTGGAAGCTCTTTGCAAGGTCGCAATCACAGAGTTGCAATCACCTACAGATCCTCGTATCTTCTGCCTAACGAAGATAGTGGAAATTGCGTAAGATTTTTGCAACACCTATTTCCAGAAATAAAGTTACGTCATCAACACTTTCTGAAGTGTTTTAACTCAGAGCATGATTTGTGCAGGCATTACAATATGAACCGCATACGTTTGGTGTGGTCTCGTATTTGGAAAGTTCTATCTGATTTCTTTGTGTCTGTTGGGTCGTCAGAAAATCTTTCTGTGGCAATATTCGTTATGGACTCCTTGAGGCAGCTAGCCATGAAATTTCTTGAAAGAGAAGAACTAGCAAATTATAATTTCCAGAATGAATTCCTGCGACCTTTTGCGGTGGTTATGCAGAAGAGCAATGCTTCAGAAGTACGAGAACTTGTGGTTCGATGTGTCTCCCAAATGGTTTTGAGTCGTGTTAACAATATAAAATCAGGATGGAAAAGCGTTTTCACGGTGCGTATGGTGTTCTATGGTTATTCTTAGTTTGCCTTGATTATTGTAGCATAACTTTATAGAAGCTAGTTCGACAAATAAATGGAACATTCCTAGTTTACCACTCAATATTTATGACGTTTTATCTTACAGGTTTTTACTGCGGCTGCTGCTGATGATCGAAAAAGCATTGTTCTGTTAGCATTTGAAACTATGGAGAAGATTGTCCGGGACTATTTTCCATACATAACTGAGACTGAAACCACAACATTTACTGATTGTGTTAAATGTCTTATTACATTCACAAGTAGTAAATTTAGCAGCGATGCCAGTCTCAATGCTATTGCTTTTCTTCGGTTCTGTGCTGTGAAACTTGCTGAGGAAGGATTTGTCTGTCATGACAAGGATACCGACCATCAATCAAATAATTTGGATTCTTCAGAGGGGAATGCCATAGTGCACAAGGATGATCATGTTTACTTCTGGGTTCCTTTGCTTGCTGGTAGACTACCTTTTCTTTCACAGAGACTGCTATATTAGTTTGGAAATGCATCACATCCGTAATATTGTTCTTGTTTGAATTTTCACTTTTCCAGGTCTAGCTAGATTGACAACCGACACACGGCCAACTATCAGAAAAGGTGCAGTAGAAGTACTCTTTGACATTTTGAAGGACCATGGAGAACTCTTCTCTCAGTCCTTCTGGACCAATATCTTTGGATCTGTTATTTATCCTCTATTTAATAGTGAAATCTGTACACCCAATGGTCAAAGTGATAGCACTGAGGATGGTTCATGGAATTTTGAAACTAAAACAGTGGCTGTGAAATGTTTAGTGGATCTGTATGTTACATTTTTTGATGTGATGCGGCCAGAACTCACTAGAGTTACCTCTGTTGTTACCAGTTTTATCAGAAGCGCTTATAGACAATCTGCTAGCATTGGTATGTCTGTTTTTCAGCGTTTAACAGAAGGGCTTGCAAGCAAACTCTCCAAGGACGAATGGAAAGAGATCTTATTATGCTTTAAAGAATCAGCAGCACATACGTTGGTTGTTTTCGACAAAATAGTTAAGATGATGCAAAATATTGAAATTCCAGAAAGAAACGAGTCTTACTCTGAAGCAGAGAAATATTCAGATCCTGACATAGAGGATGAAGAGGAAGCTAATATGGAAACATCGTCTTATGCCATTGTCAAGATGAAGAACCATATGTCTCTGCAACTCTTAATTGTTCAGGTACTTCAAACCTTGTGCCAGTTTAATTTGCTGATCGCTTTGTATATCATCGTAAATTTTGTTCAATACTCTGCTTTAATTGCACACACAAATAAAATAGGAATTAGAACAAATAAAATACAACGAGAAGTTTGCCTTCATGTTTTGTGTTTGACATGCCAATAGTTATATTAAGATCACACTCACCATTCTGTGGCTTCTCTCCAGGGAATTGTTAAGTTGTATGAGACACACAGGAGATCCTTCTGTGCTGAGCATATGGGCATAATTTTGGAGATGCTATCAGCCATTACGTCCCATGCAAGTGAAGTGAGTTCTGAATCTGCTTTGCACATCAAATTCCACAAAGCATGCTCCCTTCTGGAGATATCTGAGCCCGCAGTCATCCATTTCGAGAATGAGTCTTACCAGAGCTACCTCAAACTTCTGCAAGCTTTGCTTCACGACAACCCATCTTTGTCACGAGAAATGAACATTGAGTCACAAATTATGCTTGTTTCTGTGAAAATACTACGGAAGTATCTGAATTGTGCAGGTCAGGAACCATCCAAGGATGCTTCTTGTAAAGATCCAGTTGTACACTGGGCGCTGCCTTTATCCGCTGCTAAGAAAGAGGAACTGTCTGCTAGAACCCCATTGGTCCTTCATGTAATGCGGTTACTTGGTGGTCTAGAGAGGGAGTGCTTTAGGAGGAATTTGCCCCTCCTTTTCCCTTTATTAGCTAATCTCGTTCGCTGCGAGCATAGCTCTAGAGAGGTTCAAGTTGCACTGTATGATGTCTTTCAGTCATCAATAGGCCCTATTATTTCAGTATAGCTTATATTGATGGTTCACCAATTGTACAATTTTGTCACTCCATCGTGGTAGGGTAACTTGATTGATGGTTACATAGAAATATGGAATAAGAAAAAGATTACAGCTTGACAGTGCCGTAAATGATTCAAACCTGTTCCTCCAGCATTCTGGTGTTGAAGGTAAAAACCTCTTCCTGTTTCTTGGCACGTCAACTTATTTTCAAGCATAGAGCAGGATATTAATATACTCTTGTCAGTGTTGCAGCATCATGTAACATCGACTCAGATACCTGGAGGGAGGAGACCTTTTGAAGGGCATTTGCCCTTCTTTCATAACATTAATTTCAATTCATGGGGGTTATCGTCGACGCCCGCTGGCATTGAAGGCAAATGGATATATTGCAACAAAGTATGTCTGACTTGGAGGTCCTGCATCAACAGCTATGGAGTACTTCTACAAGGGTGTTCACCAGTGACCAAAATTTTGGGATGTAGCCTTTCTTTTCCCTTTTGACAACAGCCTTGTATAGGGTTTTCTTTTGAACCAAGACTAAAATAAAGAGTCTCATCTATCAAGTTCTTCCTTTTTCCCAATCTTTCTGCCATCTTTGAATTGCGATCACCGTGTCTACATCGCCATAAACATGAGGATTTAGCTCTTAATCGAAATAGATGAATAATGTGGTTTAAAACGAAATAGAAATTTCTGAAAGGGAGGGTAGGTGTATGACACAAGCTGCTCTCATCCTGTAATTCTTTTGTGTTATTGCTAAGTAGCTAACTGCTCTGGAAAGCGAAGGTTGGATATATAACACACTTAGATCACTATCCATGACTCAAGTTCACCGACTTCCTTGCTGAAAACTACCGCCCAACGAGCCATCAACGCTCAAGGCATTGACCAAGAAAATGACATTTCGATGGCACAGAACATTAACTATTCTGGTAGGAGTTTCACAGTTTTTTTTTCTTCTCTTATAGGAATGTGACAAGAATCAGTTCCAGACACGCCTTTTGACATATGTTCATTTGCTTTTGGGCGTAAAAAAGAACATGTGTCCATGTTTGAAATAAGTAGGAGTAGCATTACAAGAAAGTGGCAGCAGGCAGCAAAAGTGAGATATACAAAGTCAACTTGTGCACCCACCACCAGAAGGGTAACTACCAACTAACTACTCCCTCTGTAACTTTTTATAAGACGTTTTCAGAGTCCACTACGAGCTAAAAGTCGTATGGTCGTCATCCTGCACAGGCTGCTGCTGCTGCTGCAGGTAGGACCTCTTGATGAACTCCAAGCAGTCAGCAATGGCCTGGTCGGCATGGAAGGAAGCCGAGCTCTGCCTCCCCCGCAGCGCCGCCGGCCGTGCCGCTGATCTCGGCGCGGGCCGCCTCCTTATCCCAGGGCAGCACCTGAGCTCCTCCATGCACCGGACGACGAGGCCGGCGAGCCGGAACAGCCGCACCCGCAGCCGGAGCAGCGACCCCAGCCGAACGTGCCGCACCCGGCGCCCTCGCCGGCCCTGCCTCGCCTCATGGACCATCGCCATCGGGTGGCTGCACCTGGTATCTTCACTACCGCTGGCCTGACCGGAACTCTATGTGGTGTATGTAAAGTCCACCATGTGTGCGCGGCCTCTTATATAGGCGCGGCGCCGGCGCACCGGTAAGCGCCGAGTGTTTGCCCGTCGTTTTCTCGTTCGCTCAAGCCTTGTGGATGGAAAAATGGCGCCGGTCAGGTGGTACAGTAAGTAAGACACCGTGTGACGCAGGGGTGCGGCCAGAGCCGCTGTTTTTAATACGTTATCGCCTGCATAAACTACTCGCCTGGAAAATTTCTCTTGGCTCCATCCTCTTTCGGAGGAATGCTCTCGTCATGTCATGCTGTGCGGCCCTTGATCCTGTCGTGCACCAGGCTGCTGCTGAATGCTGATGCGTTGTAGATTGCACCGCTATCTGAATCAGAACGGAATCCGTGTGCCCCTCCACGGTTTCGTTCGTGCTTGTTAGTTAATCCAGCAAGATGGAGAGTACAATAATAATAGCTTTAAGAGGACAACCACACACGCGCGCACGCGCACACGCACACAAATTATTCAAAATCTTGGGCTTGTGGGTTTTGACACGCCTGATCTGTCCCGTCCTGCATGCATCAAGACCCTTCAGGAAACAAGGCCCAAATGGCAACAATGATGGCTTCGGTTTCGTCGTTTTCTTCTTCTGTACCCTGTTGTGGGCCTTGACAGGACCTGAGAAAGTTTGCAGCAATGTAATAGAGATCCATGGACGAAAATCATGCTTTTTAATTTTTATATACGAGCAAACAAAGGTCATGCGAGCTGTTGCCAATGGCAGCTTGCCATGACTAAAATACTTGATCCAATGTGTCATGTACCCACTTGCATCAAGTCACGTTTTGTTTTGTGCACTTGCGTATTATTTGGAGAATCTAAATGCCTTCAAGGTTCTTTATTTGCTAGGAAATAATCGGGCTGTCTCGACATTGATTTGACCTCTCTGGATATTCAGACAAAATAAAGAGATAGTGCCACTAGAAGCTGGCAAGATCAAATTACTTTGTGAACCTCTATGCAATTTACGGACATCCAAACAAAACAAAATCAATGTACAAGATCCTCAACAATTCGTGTACAGGGATCACAACAATCGAGCCTACATGCTTGGTGCATCTATAAGCTTTAGAGTCTAAAGCTTATTTGGCATAAAGGCACAGATTCAAACAAGTCGTCAACAATATTACTGTTAATTATCTAAGGCTGCTCAGCGGGAAGTTGCGCAGCGGATTCTCCTTAAGCAATTCTGTTTCCCTGTACAAAGAAGAAAACAGGATGGTCAAACATTGACAAAGAAAACATAGTATGTGGAAACGAAAAGTGCAGCAGTAAACTGTTCTTACTTCTTAAGGTTTTTGCTTGTTGCTTGCCTAAGCTTCAGAACTGATGGTTTTGGACTCTTTGGCACTTGAGACGGGGCTGGTTCCCTAAGATGATCGAAAGGGAATTTAGAAACACTTTCTGTTTATATAGTGCTTCATAAAAAAACTGATAACTTAAGGATGTCGTATAACATACTCGGCACATTCTTCATCTACGAAGACCTCAATGGAGTTGACACGAGCGGGCAGAACTGCTGGCCGTGCTGCTACCTTCGGTGGAATCTGTTCAATGAAATTTCATCATCAGTTTATAACTGAACGGAAGAGGTCATGACGGTCTCTCTTCCATTATCTTAAATTAAATTTACTGAACGGATAGTAGTCTGTCCTTCAGAAAAGTATCACTATCACAGATAGTAATCTGTATCTGTTCTTTGAAGAATTCTAGTGGCTCCACAAAAATACCTTGTGCGAAGTCCATCTGGCAGGCATCATGTTATTTTCTTTGTTTCTATCTGCTTGTGTTCCAAGGGTGTTCCACACCCTGTCTTTGCTCCTAGCTCTCTCAAGGCCCTGACTTGGCAATGGATTCTCTTTGTAAATTGAAATCGGTGTATTAACATCGATTCTGCGAATGTGCCAATACAATCAGTGTTAGTCAAGAAACCCTCCTGGTTTGGCTAGATACCTTGTTTGATTACATGCTAATGGTACTAACCTTTGCAGCTTTACCCTAGGTTTTGCCAACAGGTGGGAATTCTCTGCATGCTGACCTCCTGCCACATCAAATTCAAGATTAGTTTACACCCAGACAGTCACTTGAAGTTGATGCTGAACGACAGTATAGCACAACACACTTACTAGTTTCACCACGGTTCAAGTCACTACCGAATTTGCGTACGGGCTGATCGTCACTTGCGGTATCATCCTGTTACAAGAGATAATAAACGATTCAACAAAGAGTGGAGATCAGAAAAAAAAAGAGGTCGCAATCACAAATAGAGCACCTCGTGTTCCTTCTTTCTGGTTGATCTCCCAAGAAATGCCCTGTATGTAGTTTCCAACTTCTCCACAGGCTTTGCTTTCCTGATGGAAAAAGAATGAACAACCCAAGGATAAAATTTCACCAGCCCAGTCAATTATATACACAATTGCATAGTTAGTGGAAGAGAAATGAGGTAATCATAAGACAATTCCTTCAATGTACAAAAAGAGAGGCAAGTAGTACTCTGTAGGTAAAGTGTGTAATGGTGCATACAATCTAGACCGAAAGAACAGTAAAATACAGGACTCCAGGAAATTTAGGATAGATCGCTTGCAGACTGGAAACTAATATGTAACAAATATCTACACCGACACTCTCAGACTATCAAATTAACAATTGGTATTTTTAGACGAAATCAGCAATTGGTCTTAGTAAACTAATATCCTGTAAGACATATTTTTACGAGTGCTTGAATCTACAAAGTAATCCCAAATCCAAGAACCTTCGAAACATAGAAGTGTCAGTTTCTCGTAAGAAGAATCTCACCTAGCTATTCCAAGATTAAAGATCTCGTCAGCTTTCTTAAGCTTGTTCTTCGACTCCATTAGCGATGCATAGCGAATGTAGAAAACAGCATGGCCCTCACCAATCTGGTTGGACTCCAGGAACCTGAATATCACCTCAGCGTCCGAACAGTTCCCAGCCTGCAAACCAAACTGCAGGTCAAATATACACGCTTCGGAAGTACAAAATAGACAAGCCGAATTCAGTCAGCATCTCACATATTCTAACCACACTTTGAGGTACCGGAGATCGTCCTTGTACCGCTCATCGTGCCAAAAGGCACGCACACACTGCTCGTAGATCACGACCAGCCCTGAGAACTCCCCGCCGGCCGGGAACGACTCCTGAACCCATTTGATGCACCTGCACACAGGCAAAGCGGAGCAGAGGAGCTATGAGCACCGAGCTTGTAGAAATCAATGCAAGGAGCAATCTTTGCACTCCCAAGTTCCAGCTAGCGTTTCCTGATTAGTTCCATCGAAGAAACCATGCGCGGAAAGGGGAGGATGGATCAAGTAGAACTTACTCTACCCATGGCTGGAGCGGATCCTCCCCTTGGTACTCTTCGGTTGCTTCGATCATCCTCCTGGATCAGTCAATTCATCAAACACCGTACAAGCAAGAATATCAGACACTTGTCCAAGAAACCCGGGCCAGAAAGTAAAATAAAAAGGAAATTAAATCCAAGAACCACGAAAGTCCGTGCTGAGAAAGAGCCGTACCTGCGTTCGGCGAGGAGGGCGGCACGCTGGGCGGGGTCGGTGTGCGCCTTGAGGGCTTGGTTGAGGAGGCCGACGTTCCGCCCGCGTTTCAGCGGCCGCACGTTCTCCTTGAAGGTCTCCCACTCGCCGCACACGGCCACCGGCGCCATATCCGGCCCTCCGCCCAGCAGCGCCAGAGTCTCCGCGTCGAGCGCCGCCAGGTCTCTCGCCGCCGCCGCCGCCATGCGTACCGCTCCGAAGCCGACCGTTGGGAGAGGGTAGGTTTCAAACTCGTCGATTGGACCGTTGCGTTGAGGAGCGGGCGCTGCGCAGGGTTGGCTTATATACAACGGCTGGGCTCTTGTCGGTTTTGGGCTTGAAAAGTACGGGCCCAGATCTACGGCCCACCTGATGTATGGTATGATTCTTCTTCATGCATCGAGAGGCCGAATTATTTTACTGCATTGTTTTCCCCTCTCGTTAGGGTTTTGCCTTCCTCTCGGCGGCGGCGAGTCCACCACCGTAGAGACATCGCGTCCCCTCTCCCCTTCCCCTCCGATCCGGCGCCGGGGGTAACCCTGGCTTGCAAGAGGGGATCGGGAAGGTAGGGAACCACCGCCCGCGGAAACTCTCTCTCGGGCAAGAGATCTAATGGACGACAGCGCTTCAGGATCAGGCTCTGCCACTTCCGATCTGGAGGCGATGATGGAAGAATTGGGACTCAATGAGGACAACCTTCAAGATGTTGTGGTCGAGGAGGATGAACTGTCGGAGGAAGCAACAAGATGGATGGCTCTCGCACGGGTGCACACAAACAAAGGTTACGGCCAGTAGTGGTTCTATAGGAACATGAGAGTTGCATGGGACTTGGTGCAAGAGGTGAAGATCCGACCCCTTGAAGAGAATCTGTACACTTTGCAGTTCTCGTGCCTTGGTGACTGGGAGCGAGTAATGCAGGAGGGGCCATGGGAGCACAAGGGGAAAGCCGTCGTGCTTGCACATATGATGGCTTCACCCGACTGTCTTCTATAGCTCCCAATAAGATAGACATCTGGATGCAGATTCATGACTTGCCGGACGGGTATTTCTCAAAAATCAAGGCTTTATCGGCAACAGTGGGCGAGTTCATATATGCAGAGCCAAAATCTCTGGATTTCGAAGGAAACTTCTATAGGGTGAGGGTCAGAATTGATGTCACCAAACCCCTTAAGAATGTTGTGTCACTTGTAGTCAAAAGGAAGCAAGAGGTAGTCCGCGAGATCTTCCGGGTGAAGTTTGAAAAGCTACCGGACTGGTGTGTTGTACGTGGCCATCTCGGTCACTTGTTTAAGGAGTGCGGGGACGGGGTTCATAACCCAAAAGCCCTAGTTTTCAAGGATCTCAAGGCTACATGGTTCAGAGGTGTAGGAAGAGGACCGGGGGAAGGTAGAGGATCAAGAGGCGGAAGAGGCAGGGGACGTGCTGGCAGAGGTCAGGGTAGAGGAGCTCAAACTAGACAGCATGATGGTTTTGATGATTATGAGAAAACTGAAGACAACAACAATATTGTAATGCAGGAAAAGGAAAATAACAGGAAACGAGGGGCAACAATGCCAGCTGATGCGAAGACCCTGCTGAATAACACTGCATCCACGCCTAATGCTAACCAGACTCTCCTGCTCACGGCCCCTGAGATCCCACAGAGCCCTTCCGCGAAGCAGGATTTGAAAAGAAACAAGCCCACACCTTCAGCTGTAGATAAAGTGAACGGGAAGAGTTCTTCAGTCAACAAACCTATTGATGCGCGTTTGGCGGGCCCCCATGGTGGGTCGCACCTAGCGCAACGAGTCTCCTTGTGTGGAACTATCGTGGGGCTGGCAACCACGCGACAGTCAAAGAGCTTCGGGATATGTCGAAGCAATAGGCCCCCTCTATCTTATGCATTTTGGAAACTCAAATAGAGGGTCCCATGTTGAAAATTTATCTAGCACTTTAGGTTTTGATAGAAGTTTTGCTGTTTGTAGTAATGGAAGGAGTGGAGGCCTTGGAATATTTTGGAATGATGCAATAAAAGTTGATATTGTTGGCTACTCTGAGTATCATACAGATGTTAAGGTTGATGATTTAATGGAATCACAGGTGAGGCAAACCTTTGTATATGGAGAAGCCCAGGTGGCTGAGAGATATAAGACCTGGAACATGCTTAAAGGTATAGTGGGGACGGGCACTGGCCCTTGGGCAGTCATCGGTGATTTTAACGAAGTCCTTCAAGCTTATGAACACGACGGCGTGAACAACCGTAGCCAGGCGCAGATGGATGCATTTCGAGATGCCCTAGATATCTGTGGGCTATCGGATATTGGCTATAAGGGCTTAAATTGGACCTTTGAGAAGAAAGTCGCCGGGGGAACTTACGCTAGGGTTTGATTGGATAGATGTGTGGCAAATGCAGAATTCACATTGTCTTATCCTGATGTTGTCCTTGAGCACAAAACAGCCGCCACATCCGATCATATCCCCTTACTTCTCAAGATTGGTGGTGTACGTGCATGTAAAAGGGGCCCAAAGCAATTTAAATATGAGCTTGCATGGGAGAGGGACCCAGCGCTGGATGGTCTAGTGGAGGCGGGATGGAACAATACGCAGGGTGACACGACATCACATGTAGCGGGGAAATTGAAAAGTCTGGGAGCTGATCTATCCCAGTGGGATCGGGAACATTTTGGGGATGTGAAAAGGGAGATCAGCCAACTGAAGAATCAGCTATAGATATGGCGCGCGATCTCAGGTCGGACGGGACCTTCCCATGCAGAAATCAAAGCTACAGATCGCCTGGTGGAACTGTATCACCGCGAAGAAATACTCTGGAGGCAGCGCGCTCGCATTGAGTGGCTTAAGCATCCACCTCCGTGCTAGCCGACGACGCAGGAAAAATCAAATTAAATCTTTGCTGAAGGAGAATGGCCAAAGTACGGAAGACAGAGAAGAGATGGAGTTGATGGCAACGGCGTTCTACAAAAACTTGTACACCTCCGAGGGTGTGCAAGACATGAACAGGGTCTTGGACACAGTTCCGTGCAAGGTGACGCCGGCAATGAACGAGCTCCTGAATTCACCTTATAGCCAGGATGAGGTAAAAGTGGCTTTGTTCCAGATGTTTCCTACCAAAGCTCCGGGGCCGGACGGGTTCCCTGCACATTTTTTTCAACGCCATTGGGAGGTATGCAGGGATGACATTACCAAGGTGGTACTGAGAATTGTGGAAGGGACTGAGTCAGCTGAGTGCATTAACGAAACTATGCTGGTTCTAATTCCGAAGGTAAAAAATCCTACTTTACTCTCACAGTTCCGATCCATTAGTTTGTGCAATGTACTTTATAAAATAGCCTCAAAAGTGATAGCCAACCGACTGAAGCAAGTACTCCCAGATATCATCTCAGAGGAACAATCCGCTTTTATCCCTGGTAGGCTCATCACTGACAACATTATTACAGCTTATGAATGTTTGCATTTCGTGGAAAGAAACAAGGCAAAGAAACACCAATCTTGTGCTCTGAAACTAGATATGATGAAGGCATATGACAGGGTGGAATGGGAGTACCTTCGAGCTATTATGCTGAAGCTGGGCTTTACAGAGCGTTGGGTTGGTATTGTGATGTGCTTGGTAAGTTCAGTTAAATTCTCGATCTTATTTAATGGATGGAAACTTGAGGAATTCACACCTTCGAGAGGGATTCGACAGGGGGGACCCGATATCACCATACTTGTTCTTGTTGGCAGCAGAGGGCCTTTCGTGCCTGTTAAAATCTAAAAGTGAGTCATCAAACATGAGTGGTCTCCAGGTGGCACCCAGTGCGCCACAGGTGAACCATCTCTTATTCGCAGATGACAGCCTGCTGTTCTTTAAGGCAAACAGTATGAGTGCTACTGAGGTGCATCAGGTGTTGGACGATTATTGTCAGTCTACAGGTCAACGCATCAATTATGGCAAATCATCCATCCTTTTCAGTAAAGGTGTCCCTGATAACGTCCGCAATGATATAAAAGGCATTCTGAATCCCCCGAATGAAACCCTCAATGATAAGTACCTGGGTATGCCTTCTGACATTGGGATCTCGAAGAATGGAGCTTTTAAGTATCTTAAAGATCGCCTTTAGAGCAATATACAAGGGTGGATAGCCAGCACCATGTCCACCGCGGGAAAGGAAGTCCTCGTCAAAGCGGTCGCCCAGGCTGTTCTGATCTACTCTATGTCATGCTTCAGACTACCCAGGGGGCTGTGCGAGCACCTAAATATGCTGATTAGAAAATTCTGGTGGGGCAATAAACAGGGGCAACGCAAACCGCATTGGGTATCATGGAAAGCTATGACCCAACCAAAGGGTATGGGAGGACTCGGATTCAAGGACTTTGAACTCTTTAACTTGGCCATGCTTGCCTGCCAAGCTTGGCGCCTTCTCCAGAATCCCAACACTTTGAGTGCTCGGCTCTTGAAAAGCATCTACTTCCCGAACACAGACATTCTCAATGCCAACCTGGGAAATCATCCTAGCCAGACATGGAGAGCCATAATGGATGGGCGCGACACCCTGCAGCAAGGGATTATAAAAGGAATAGACAATGGCCTCAGAACTAATATATGGAATGAGAATTGGTTACCCAGAACCGAGATGATGCGCCCATATGGTTGTTTGACACAGAACCAGCCAACTGTTGTGGCCGAGTTGATGAATCCAATGAGTGCTACATGGAATATTGAGCGCGTGCGAGAAACATTCTTGCCTATAGATGTTCCGGTCATCTTGGGTATCCCATTGTGTACGCGCAATGTTGAGGATTTCTGGAGCTAGCACTATGAGAGGAATGGAGCCTTCTCGGTTAAATATGCATATAACATGCTTGTTTCGACTCGGAACTGAAGGGAAGCTTGGCTATATGGCACGGCAAGTTCGTCGGGAAGTAGAGCCGAGGGAGCATGGAAATCGCTATGGAGGACGCGGGTTCCTGGCAAATTCCGCATGTTCTTATGGAGGCTAGCTAAGCAGTCCTTGCCGACTGAGGATGTACGTTACCACCGCCATATGACGAACGACAGTGCATGTGGGCTATGCGGAGCTACAGATTCATGGCGCCACTCATTATTAGAATGCACCTCCTCTCGACGCACTTGGGCATTGGTTGATGAGGATATGGTGATGAACCTATTGGCAACCTCTGAACCTTCGGCCAAAAACTGGCTGTTCACTCAACTGGAATCACTGCCGCATGAGATGTTCGTTAAACTGGCAGTAACCTTATGGGCGATATGGACATCACGCAGAAAGGCTATCCATGAAGGGATTTTGCAGAGCCCACATGTTACCTTCTCCTTCATTAACAGATTCATGGATGAGCTAGCTTTGATAGGGGAGAGCCGGGTTGTCCAACACGCAACTACTCAGCTTCCAGCAGCAGGAAGGGCATCGAGGCGACCCAGAGCCCCACCTCCCCAATATGCAAAGATCAACGTTGATGCTGGAATCAGGAGGGGGAGAAGAGGACCAGCGGCTGCGGTGTGCCGAGACAACGCAGGTAATTACCTGGGCAGTTCGGTCATTGTGATATCTGGAGTGGACGATCCAGCAACAATGGAGATGATTGCATGTCGTGAGGCACTTTGCCTAGCTGAAGATCTTCACGTTAATCGATTTGTAGTAGCCTCTGATTCCAAGCAAGTGATCCAGGATATAAACCAGGGTACTCTGTGCAGCTATGCAGCAATCACCATCGAGATTAAGGATAGAGCTCTATCTTTTTCATGTAAATTTACTTTTGAAGGTCGTGCCAACAACTATGAGGCACATAGATTAGCTAGATACTTTCTTAATCTTGCTTCGGGTCGTCATGTGTGGCTAGGCCAGCCCCATGACATAACTTGTATCCCACTTTCTGTGGTCTTCGATGAATAAATTTTGGCCCAACCCTAAAAAAAATCCAGAGGCCGAATTTCGTGTTTTGACCCTTTTAGTAAAGAATTTCAGGATCTGACCCCAGTTCGATTTTTTTTAAATCTAACCCTTTTGCTACCGACAGGAGGCTCGGTGGTAGGGCCAGGCAACCTACCGCCAGGTGGCCTGGCGGTAGCAAAGATGGCCACAACCGTGAACTAACAGCCAGCACGCCCCACCTTACCGCCAAGGGGGATGGCGGTAGGTTATGGGATCCTACCGCCGAGCCCCGTGGCGGTAGGGTCCTGGGTTTTTGGCTGCAAACTTGCTGTAACCGTAAACGGCAAATCCCTGGCGGTAGGGTGTGAGAACCTACCGCTAGGGGGCTTGGCGGTAGGGTCCTGTGGTTTCACATTTTTGCAAGTTTTAGTGCTTGTTTTTTTCTAAAGTTTTATCACAGCAAAGATAACAGTATAGTATATATTTTAAGAGCCTAAAATATGCAGATCTCACACAATATAACATGTATCACACTCGAGATATTAATAGCAAACGGTTCCACATAGTTTCACAAATATCAAATAGCAAACGGTTCCACATAGTTTCACAAATAGCAAATAGCAAACGGTTCCAACTAACACATAGTTCGACAACCCCAACTAACACAAGTTGTTTCGCAAAGCCAACTAACCCAAGTAGGCCAAGACCACAATTACTTGCTTCTTCCCTTCTTGGAGGTACAGTCATCGTTCTTCTTAGAACGAGTCTCATCAGCCTTCTTCTTGTGCCCTCCTCGAGGAATCGGTTTCTGAAATGGCGATGGACTCTGCCAATCTTTCTTTAGCTGATTCCTCTTCGGAAGCTAAGATGGTTGAGTTGGTGGAGGTCCGTAATCTTCATCGTACTCCTCCTCCCCATTGCTCTCCTCCTCCCCCTGAACCAACCTAGAGGACGAGGCAGCATGGCTCGATGAAGCGATGTTACCCTGTGTGACTGTAGGATCATGAGCTTCAACCGAGCCAGCGCACTCAAGCAGGCCTACCAGCTTGCGACAACGCTTCATGAACTTCTACAGTCACGATGAAACAAGGACATAATACTGATCAGATTTATGATTGCAAATGAACAAAGAACATATGGTATTTCTAGGCGGCTGAAATGTTACATTCATCGTCTCCCTCATGTTGTTCTCAGAATTTCCGTTCCCGGGGGCACGACCTAGTGCATCCGAGCCATCAAAGATGCATCTGTTCAGCTCGCCGGACTGTGAAGGCATAAGTCAATCACAATGACATACAACATAAATTACATACAACCGCCAGTTCAAGACAAAAGAACACAACTTACCACTCTGTTGATTAGGGGTGCAAACTTCCTAAATCCACTCATGTCTCTGATGCTGGCCTGGTAGGCCTCTTCCTCGGGGACATCCTCCTCCAGCTGTGCGATATCTTTTGTCGTCCACAGAGGCCTGAGACGAAGACGGTGCTTCTGGCCATCTTCGTACCACCTCATGTGTTGGGCATATTCATCCCAGTCAGTCACTCGCCTCTCCCCATCTTTACGCCACCTGTGCTGGTTCCACTCCGTCACAAAAGATTTATGCTGCTCTCCCCAGTCTATGATCGACTGATTTTTCTTTCGGCTCGCCCTACAAGGCATAAACAACACAAAACATCATAAGAAGGTCAAACGCAAACGAAATCATGGTAACAGAGAACAATGCACTCACAAGTGGAGTTCATGGCGACGGATTCCCCTCTCCGGAGCCCCGAATGGACTCCAGATCAGCCCTCCCGAGAGATATTAGGGCTTGGCGGCGGCTCCGTATCGTAAAACGCGATGAATCCTTCTCCCTGATTTTTTTCTCCCCGAACGTGAATATATAGAGTTGGAGTTGAGGTCGGTGGAGCACCAGGGGGGCCCACGAGGCAGGGGGCGCGCCCAGGGAGGTAGGCGCGCCCCCACCCTCGTGGACAGGTGTGGGCCCCCTGGCCTTGATTCTTTCGCCAGTATTTTTTATTAATTCCAAAAATAATCTCCGTTGATTTTCAGGTCATTCCGAGAAATTTTATTTCTGCACAAAAATAACACCATGGCAATTTTGCTAAAAACAACATCAGTCCGGGTTAGTTCCATTCAAATCATGCAAGTTAGAGTCCAAAACAAGGGCATAAGTGTTTGGAAAAGTAGATACGACGGAGACGTATCAACTCCCCCAAGCTTAAACCTTTGCTTGTCCTCAAGAAATTCAGTTGATAAACTAAAAGTGATAAAGAAAAACTTTTACAAAGTCTGTTTGCTCTTGTTGTTGTAAATATGTAAAGCCAGCATTCAAGTTTTCAGCAAAGATTATGAACTAACCATATTCACAATAACATTTAGGTCTCATGTTTACTCATGTCAATGGCATAATCAACTAGCGAGCAATAATAATAAATCTCGGATGACAACACTTTCTCAAAACAATCATGATATGATATAACAAGATGGTATCTCGCTAGCCCTTTCTGAGACCGCAAAACATAAATGCAGAGCACCTTTAAAGATCAAGGACTGACTAAACATTGTAATTCATGGTAAAAGAGATCCAGTCATAGTCATACTCAATATAAATTAATAGTAATGGATGCAAATGACAGCGGTGCTCTCCGGCTGGTGCTTTCTAATAAGAGGGTGATGACTCAACATAAAATTAAATAGATAGGCCCTTCGCAGAGGGAATCAGGGATTTGTAGAGGTGCCAGAGCTCAATTTTGAAATAGAGATAAATAATATTTTGAGCGGCATACTTTCATTGTCAACATGTCAACCGAGAGATCTCGATATCTTCCATGCTACTCACATTATAGGCGGTTCCCAAACAGAATGGTAAAGTTTATACCCCCCCCTCCACCAACAAGCATCAATCCATGGCTTGCTCGAAACAACGAGTTCCTCCAACTAACAAGAGTCCCGGGGGAGTTTTGTTTGCAATTATTTTGATTTGATTTGCATAAAGCATGGGACTGGGCATCCCGGTGACCAGCCATTTTCTCGTGAGTGAGGAACGGAGTCCACTCCTCTTGAGAATAACCCGCCTAGCATGGAAGATACAGACAACCCTAGTTGATACATGAGCTATTCGAGCATACAAAACAGAATTTCATTTGAAGGTTTGGAGTTTGGCACATACAAATTTACTTGGAATGGCAGGTAGATACCACATATATAGGAAGGTATAGTGGAGTCATATGGAATAACTTTGGGTTTATGGAAGTGGATGCACAAGCAGTATTCCCGCTTAGTACAAGTGAAGGCTAAAAAAAGACTGGGGAGCGACCAACTAGAGAGCGACAACAGTCATGAACATGCATTAAAATTAATAAACATTGAGTGCAAGCATGAGTAGGATATAATCCACCATGAACATAAATATCGTGGAGGCTATGTTGATTTGTTTCAACTACATGCGTGAACATGTGCCAAGTCAAGTCACTTGAATCATTCAAAGGAGGATACCACCCATCATACCACATCACAACCATTTTAATAGCATGTTGGCACGCAAGGTAAACCATTATAAACTCCTAGCTAATTAAGCATGGCATAAGCAACTATAATCTCTAATTGTCATTGCAAACATGTTTATTCATAATAGGCTGAATCAGGAACGATGAACTAATCATATTTACAAAAACAAGAGAGGTCGAGTTCATACCAGCTTCTCTCATCTCAATCAGTTCATCATATATCGTCATAATTGCCTTTCACTTGCACGACCGAACGATGTGAATAATAATAATAGTGCACGTGCATTGGACTAAGCTGGAATCTGCAGGCATCTGATACAAAGGAGAAGACAAGGTAATATGGGCTCTTGATTAAATAAAAAATAATGCATATAAGAGCCACTTCAACATTTTCATTATGGTCTTCTCCTCTCGACCCCCGAAGAAAAGAAAAGAAATAAAACTATTTACACGGGAAAGCTCCCAACAAGCAAAAGAAGAACGAGAAATCTTTTTGGGTTTTCTTTTTAATTATTACTACTACAAGCATGGAAAGTAAACTAGCTAAAAGCTACAACTAATTTTTTTCTTTTTTTCTTAAGGTTTATCAAACACACAAGAAGAAAGCATAAAAAGGAAAATAAACTAGCATGGATATTATAGTGAAAAAGTATGAGCACCGACAACTAGCATGAGTGTGTGAACATGAATGTAATATCGGTGAGAAATACGTACTCCCCGAAGCTTAGGCTTTTGGCCTAAGTTGGTCTATGGCCACGGCTGGCCCGGCGGATATCCAAAGTTATAGTTGGGGTTGTACTAAGATGCAGCAGCTATTGCCTCATGAGCTGCTGCTTGGAGGTGGGATGTCTCCGTCCTCCTCTTATACTCGTTCGCCTCCTCCCTGGTTATAATAAATCTCCCTTTTGTCTGAAAGTCAAAGAAAGTAGGAGAAGGAAGAGCAATATGGAAAATGCGGCGCCTGTCAAACATTACTCGGTATTGGAGAGGTTGTTCATTCCTCTCAATAAACTAATGGCGAACCATAGCCTCATATCCTAGATAAGTGGGAGGCAATTCCATATCACTTTCATGTATGTGTATCTCAAGAAAATTAGCCACACGGGTTGCATAAATTCCCCCAAAAAAGTCTCCACTTAAAGCATTATTATGCAACCTCCGTGCAACAATAGTGTAAGTGCATCTAGTGCCACCCCTAGTTGGTTTTGGAGTATTGACGACAAACCTAGTTGAGGGACTAATGTGTTTGTGAGAATTGCAGGATAACACAGGTGGTAGTCCCTCATTGATTCGGTTTACCTGCCGGAGATGACCCCTAAAAATGTTGAAGACATTGAAGACAATGGTGGTGTGTGAAGACAATCACATCGAAGCTTATGGCTCGAGAAGACATTCACGTGAAGACTATGGAGTGCGAAGACATAGCTGTTTTGTAGTTTCCTTTTCTTCTTTGTTGAGTCATAGGAACCACCGTACTATTAAGTGGGGTCCAAGTGAACAAAGTCAGAGTGACTGAAGTGATGCTCAACCAAATCCTAAGTCTTCGAGCGAAGACAATGAGAGCAAATCTTATCCAGAGCTGGATGAGTCAGCTTTACTTGTAGCTCAAGTCAAGCTACCGCGTGTGTTTGAAATCTGACCGTTGGAAGACGTGTCAGTTCCTTAGTGACCCAGGGTCATTTCGGACAAATCAGGTCGGGTTGCTTAGTGGCTATAAATAGCCCACCCCCTACACCATAAATTGGTGGCAGATCAGAGTTAGTGCACGGCTTTTGTCATTTGAGAGCAAGCCACCTCCAAAGCTTTTGAGAGAGAGAAATCCTTGCGAGGACGAAGCCCAAACACCCAGAGCCAAAGAGTGTTAGGCATCACTGAAGTCTTTCTGTCCGCGTGACCTGAAGACTTGTTACACTTGAGGACTGTGAATCCTCCAGCCGGTTAGGCGTCGCGTTCTGAGCATCCAAGAGTCATTGTGGATCGCCGATGAACAAAGTCTGTGAAGGTTTGGAAGTCTACCTTGAAGACTTACAAGAGTGATTGGGCGGGGACTGGGTGTCCTTAGCTCAAGGGGAATAAGGTGAAGACGTGGTCTTCTGAGTTGAATCTCAGCCTCCCTAACCAGACGTAGAACTGGTCCAACAAATCCTTGTCCTCTCCAAGAGATTGGTTCTATCTTCTCCCTATCTTTACTTACAGTTTGTCTTCGTGAAGTCATTGCCTGCTTGCACTATCTGTTTGACTTCACTATGTAACTACTTGTTCTGATTGGCTTCATACTATCTTCCATCCTGATCCATACTGCCTAGCTGCTAATAGTCTTCGTGCTTTCACTTCACTGAATACTTGACTATGGCTTGTCTAGTGTAGTCTACCTTCCGCTGCATATTAATAGGTTCATTTCTATCGTTTGTCTTCTAAACTCCCATGTTTTGAAGACTTTCATAAAAATCGCCTATTCACCCCCCTCTAGTCGATCACTAGCACTTTCAATTGGTATCAGAGCCTGGTACTCCCTTGTTCTGTGTGTTTCGGTTTAACCACCTGGAGTTTTAGCTATGTCGACTGCAGGGATAATCAAAGTCTCCGCTACGTGCCCTGTCTTCGATGGCACTGATTACCCCTACTGGAAGAATAAGATGCGCATGCATCTTGAAGCCATTGATGTCGACCTTTGGTATGTCGTCAAGAACGGTGTTCCCAAGGGCGGCGAAGGCTCACTCCTGCTGATGTCAAGAAGTTCATTCAATTGGATTCTACTGCGAAGAACATCATCTGCGGTCATCTGACCAAAGGATAGTATGGCCGTGTGAGCGCTCTGGAAACTTCGAAGCTAGTCTGGGACTGGCTCTCCAAGGTCAACGAAGGCGTCTCAACCCAGAGAGATCAAAGGATCAGTGTCCTTCGCAACCTGTTCAATCGCTTCAAGAGAAATGACAATGAGAATGTCCAGCTCATGTTTGATCGCCTCACTGATATCACGAATGAGCTTCATGCTGTCGGCGCTACTGAGATCACCATGCATGAAATCGTCAAGACACTCCTGAGATCCCTTGACAACTCGTTTGATACACTAGCCCTGATGATTCAAGAATGCCCTGACTTCAAAACACTCGATCCATCTGACATACTTGAGAGGCTCAACACACATGAGTTTCAGCTATTTGAGAAAAGAGATATCTATGGTCCCAACTATGGATGTACTCGCGCTTTGAAGGCAAAAGCTGCTTCCTCATCTGAAGAAGAATCTGACTGCAGTTCTGGTGATCCTAAAGACATTGGAAAGGAGCTTGCTATGCTTGTGAAGAAGTTCCAGAAATTCACCAAGAAGAAAGGCTTCAGAAAGTCTTCAAGATCCAGCTCGAGAAATGATGAAGCTTCTACTCATGACCACAAGAAGAGAACATGCCACAAGTGCAAGAAACCTGGTCACTACATCTCTGAGTGTCCACAATGGGACAATGAGAACAAGAAGAAGAAGAAGAAGAAGAGCAAAGAATATGATTCTGATGACAAGAAGAAGAAGAAATCCTCATAGTCTTCTTCCAAGTCTTCCTCCAAGTCTTCATCACATAAGAAGAACTCATCTGGCAAGGCTCGTGCGTTTGTTGGCAAGGAGATGGATTCAGAGGAGGAGTCTGCTTCCGAGGAGGTGGAAGTGGAGTCTGAGGAGGAGTCCGACTCTGGTGTTGCAAGTCTGGCTCTAGCTACAGCCTATGTTGCCAAGTCCATCTTCAACACTGAAGACAATGGCTCCGTCACCAACACTGATAATAATGACAAGGACGACTCCGCTCCCACCTACTGCTTCATGGCACGTGGTGCCAAGGTAAACTCACGCGATGCTTACTTTCAAACATCAAGTGAAGATGACTCTGATTGTGAATCCAAACCCAGCTACAAAACACTTGCTAAAATTGCAACTGAACAACAGAAAGCTATGGAACATACTCAAAAACTGCTAGACAAAAGCGATGACCTGTTGGACGCGGAAATGACCCGATCTCAGTCCTTAATTGAAGACATAAAAAATCTTCATGTTAAGTACGAGGAACTTGAAAGTCGTCATGAAACGCTCTCAACAACTCATGAAAAGCTTTCCTATGATTATCTTCAAAGGAAGCAAGAACTTGAGAAATTGAGAGCAGTTCATGAAGATCTTCAAAAAGAAAACGAGTCACTTCGTGCTCAACACATCAGTCCCGCCCAGGAAGGATTTGAACCACCATGTCTAAAATGCCTTGAGCGTGATAACGCTACTTCTGTTGCTAAATGTTCTACTGCTGCCTCTGGTGCAATATCTTCAACTGTTGATGTGGTAACTAACCCCTCTACTGAGGATGCCACCACTATTGCTGATGAAAATGCTAGGTTGAAGACATTGCTTGAAACAGGGATGTACAAAAGTCTCAAAGGGCATCAGACACTGTGCGATGTCCTCAAAAAGCAGATTCTGAACCGAAACCCTAGGAAAGAGGGTGTTGGGTTCGAGAGGAAAATGAATGTTGATGGTTCTTACTGGAAGCCTGAGCAGTACCCCAAAACCACATGGGTTGCTACAAAGGAACCTTCAGTGGACCCATCCACCTTATCTGGCTTCACTTGTGCTAACCCTATTATCATTGATGAATCCTTTGATGCAAACTATAAACTGTTTAAGAATCAGAATGCTGAAGTGTTTGCCAGGTATATTGGTACTAACTACAGGAATGGACCACCTATGAAGAAGATCTGGGTGCCCAAAAGGGTTCTTGAGAATCTTCCTGTGAATGTCATCATGACACCACAAGGGAAGAAGACAAACCCCAGACCAAAGGCTTCATATGGCCCAAACGCTTCATACAGACAGAGGACTCACCTGAGTCACCCTAACGCCAATGTTTTGCAGGAAAATCATACTCAAACTTATGAATATGAGCGCGTATCATCAAACCGCTATGTTCATAAGACTAAGAACTACTCTGCTTCTTCATATGAGTACTATCCGCCTCCTGCAAGGCTATTTGCTAGGGCTCCAAAGCCGAAGTTCTCAGATGCTGCACTTAGACTCATTGCTTCTAAGCCACCCCTGAAAATGTGGGTGGTTAAGAAAAATTAACTTTCTTTTGCAGGGAAAGGTCTCCAGCCGGAAATCAAAGGCGTCTGATGCTTTTGCTGGGGACCTAAAACATCTTGTTGGGCGCAAGATAACATGCCCAAATGGTCTCACTATGTATTTTGTTCCTAAATCGATTGCCAATCATCCTATCAGTCCTAACCTTGATCTGAGCTTTGATAATCCTCTTGTGCATCAAATGTTTATGCTTCAGAATAATCTTGGTGAAGCCTATCCCCCTAACTGTACCGTAGGGTATGACACCTCATGCTTCAGAATGGATTATGGACAGCGGATGCACTAATCATATGACTGGTGATCGAAGTCTTCTCATGGACTCAACCTTACGTCCATCTGACAAGAGTCACATCACATTTGCTGACACTGGTAAAAGCAAGGTATTGGGTCTAGGTAGAGTTGCAATCTCAAAGGATCAGCACATGGATAAAGTGATACTTGTTGAATCCCTTGGTTTCAACTTAATGTCTGTCTCAATGCTTTGCGATTTGAACATGATTGTGATATTTGGAAAATATCGTTGCCTTGTTCTAATGGAATCTGACAAGTCTCTAGTCTTTGAAGGGTATCGGAAAGATGATTTGTACATGGTAGATTTCTCAGCAGGACCGCAACTTGCAGTATGTCTTCTCGCAAAAGCTTCAGAGTGCTGGCTCTGGCATCGGAGGCTAGGGCACGCTGGCATGAGGAACTTGCACACTCTTGCAAAGAAGAAGCACGTCATAGGCATCGAGGGCGTCAAGTTCAAGAAGGATCATCTGTGCGGTGCCTGCGAAGCTGGAAAGATGACGAGGGCCAAGCATCCCTCGAAGACAATCATGAAGACATCTCAACCCTTCGAGCTGCTACACATGGACTTATTTGGCCCTACTCACTACTCTACTATCACTACTACTGCTTGTCTCTATGGCTTCATCATTGTTGATGATTATTCAAGATATACGTGGGTGCATATAATCCTCTACAAGACTGAAGTGCAGGATGTCTTCAGACGCTTCACCAACCGTGCCATGAATAACTATGGCATCAAGATCAAGCATATCAGAAGTGACAACAACACAGAGTTCAAGAACACAGGCCTCGACACTTATCTTGATATGCTGGGAATCATGCATGAGTTCTCCGCTCCGTACACACCTCAGCAGAATGGCATCGTGGAGCGCAAGAACCGAACACTCATTGAGATGGCTCGGACGATGCTTGATGAATACAAGACTCCAAGAAAGTTCTGGCCCGAAGCCATTGATACTGCATGCCGTGTCATTAACCGTGTTTATCTTCACAAGCTTCTGAAGAAGACATCCTATGAGCTCCTAACTGGTAAGAAGCCAAACGTCAGTTACTTCAAAGTATTTGGTGCTAGGTGCTGGATCAAGGATCCACATCACACTTCAAAATTTGCACCGAAAGCACACGAAGGTTTTATGCTTGGTTACAGAAAGGATTCGCACTCCTACAGAGTCTTCAACCTCTTTCACTATAAAGTGGTTGAAACTGTGGATGTGCGGTTCGATGAGACTAATGGCTCGCAAAGAGAGCACCTGCCAAATGTGCTAGATGAAGTTCCACCTAGTGAATCCAACAAGCTCATGGGAACTGGAGAGATCATACCTTCTGAGGCACAGCCTGAAGAGGAACTTATCATTACTGCACCTAATCAACCCGAAGACAATGCTCAGCCTGAAGACAACGCTCGAAATGAAGACAATGATCATCAAGAGCAAAATCTTCGTCCAGTTCATCCTCGTGTTGCAAATGAAGTACAAATTGAGAAGATAGTGTTGGGGAACGTAGTAATTTCAAAAAATTCCTACGCACACACAGGATCATGGTGATGCATAGCAACGAGAGGGGAGAGTGTGTCCACGTACCCTCGTAGACCGAAAGTGGAAGCGTTAGCACAACACGGTTGATGTAGTCGTACGTCTTCACGATCCGACCGATCAAGTACCGAACGCATGGCACCTCCGAGTTCTGCACATGTTCAACTCGATGACGTCCCTCGAACTCCGTCAGCACGACGGCATGGTGACGATGATGATGTTCTACCGACGCAGGGCTTCGCCTAAGCACTGCTACGATATTATTGAGGTGGACTATGGTGGAGAGGGCCACCGCACACTACTAAAAGATCCAAGAGATCAATTGTTGTGTCTATGGGGTGCCCCTCTCCTCCGTATATAAAGGGGGGAGGGGAGGGCCGGCCAAGGGGAGGAGGCGCGCCCAAGGGGGGAGTCCTACTCCCACCGGGAGTAGGACTCCTCCTTTTCCTATTTGGAGAGGGAGAGGGAAGGAAGAGGAAGGAGGGAGGAAGGAAATGGGGGGCTGGCCCCCTCCCAATTCGGATTGGGCTTGGGGGGGCCCTCCCTTGCTCCTTTTCCCTCCTTTCCACTAAAGCCCATTAAGGCCCATATACTTCCCGGGGGGTTCCGATAACCTCCCGGTGCTCCGGTATTATCCCGATCTCACCCGGAACCATTCCGGTATCCAAATATAGTCGTCCAATATATCGATCTTTACGTCTCGACCATTTCGAGACTCCTTGTCATGTCCGTGATCACATCCGGGACTCCGAACTACCTTCGGTACATCAAAATACATAAACTCATAATATAACGGTCATCGAACTTTAAGCATGCGGACCCTACGGGTTCGAGAACTATGTAGACATGACCGAGACACGTCTCCAGTCAATAACCAATAGCGGAACCTGGATGCTCATATTGGCTCCCACATATTCTACGAAGATCTTTATCGGTCAAACCGCATAACAACATACATTGTTCCCTTTGTCATCGGTATGTTACTTGCCCGAGATTCGATCGTCGGTATCTCAATACCTAGTTCAATCTCGTTACCGGCAAGTCTCTTTACTCGTTCTGTAATACATCATCCCGCAACTAACTCATTAGTTGCAATGCTTGCAAGGCTTAAGTGATGTGCATTACCGAGTGGGCCCAGAGATACCTCTCCGACAATCGGAGTGACAAATCCTAATCTCGAAATACGCCAACCCAACAAGTACCTTCGGAGACACCTATAGAGCACCTTTATAATCACCCAGTTATGTTGTGACGTTTGGTAGCACACAAAGTGTTCCTCCGGTAAACGGGAGTTGCATAATCTCATAGTCATAGGAACATGTATAAGTCATGAAGAAAGCAATAGCAACATACTAAACGATCAAGTGCTAAGCTAACGGAATGGGTCAAATCAATCACATCATTCTCCTAATGATGTCATCCCGTTAATCAAATGACAACTCTTTGTCTATGGCTAGGAAACATAACCATCTTTGATCAACGAGCTAGTCAAGTAGAGGCATACTAGTGACACTCTGTTTGTCTATGTATTCACACATGTATCATGTTTCCGGTTAATACAACTCTAGCATGACTAATAAACATTTATCATGATATAAGGAAATAAATAATAACTTTATTATTGCCTCTAGGGCATATTTTTTTCATATAGTTGATAGCATCAATGCACCAGGTCCACTCACTCGTTCAAGAGCAACACAGCTAGAAAATTTATGTGGGCACTTTGCATTTGTCTCAATATCAGAACCCAAGAAAGTTGCTGAAGCCTTCATGGAACCTGAATGGATTCAAGCTATGCAAGAAGAGCTTCAACAGTTCAAGCTGAACAATGTGTGGGAACTAGTCAAGCGTCCTGACCCTCGCAAGCACAACGTAATAGACACCAAATGGATATATCACAGCAAGCAAGATGAGCATGGTCAAGTCGTCAGAAACAAGGCTCGTCTCGTTGCTCAAGGATACACTCAAGTTGAAGGGATTGACTTCGATGAAACATTTGCTCCTGTGGTAAGGCTTGAAGCCATTCGCATACTACTAGCCTACGTAAATCATCACAACATCCTTCTATATCAAATGGATGTGAAGTGTGCCTTTCTCAACGGCAAGATTGAAGAAGAAGAAGTGTATGTTGCACAACCACCTGGCTTTGAAGATCCAAAACATCTTGATATGGTATACAAGCTTAACAAGGCATTGTATGGCCTCAAACAAGCCCCACGCGCTTGGTATGACACACTCAAGGACTTCCTGAAGAGCAAAGGCTTCAAACCTGGTTCCCTGGATCCCACACTCTTCACGAAGACATATGATAGTGAACTGTTTGTGTGCCAAATATATGTGGATGACATTATCTTCGGCTGCACTAACCAGAAATACAGTGATGAGTTTGGTCACATGATGCAAGAGCAATATCAGATGTCCATGATGGGTCAGCTGAACTTCTTTCTTGGTCTTCAAATTCGTCAGCAAAGCAATGACATCTTCATATCTCAAGAGAAATATCTCAAAGACTGCCTGAAGAAGTTTGGAATGCAAGATTGCAAAGGTTACACGACGCCAATGCCAACCAAAAGTCATCTGGGTCCTGACGCCAATGGTAAAGAGTTCGATGAAAAGGTATACCGCTCCATGATTTGTTCTTTACTTTATTTATGTGCATATAGGCCAGATATAATGCTTAGTGTTTGCATGTGTGCCCGATTCCAAGCGGCACCAAAGGAACCGCATCACTTAGCCGTGAATCGAATTCTTCGATATTTTGCTTACACCCCAACATTAGGATTATGGTATCCAAAGGGCTCAGAGTTTGATCTAGTTGGATTCTCGAATGCTGATTATGCTGGTGACAAAGTGGATCGCAAGTCTACATCAGGCACATGTCACTTTCTCGGACGATCACTTGTCTGTTGGTCTTCAAAGAAGCAGAACTGTGTATCTCTCTCCACTGCTGAATCTGAATACATTGCTGCTGGATCTTGCTGCACTCAGCTTCTATGGATGAAGCAAACACTCAAGGACTATGGCATCCATCTGAAACAAGTACCACTCTACTGTGACAATGAAAGCGCCATCAAGATTGCCAACAACCCAGTTCAGCACTCGAAGACAAAGCACATTGAAATTCGTCATCACTTTCTCAAAGATCATGTCATGAAGGAAGATATTGATATCATTCACGTCAACACTGAAGAGCAATTGGCAGATATCTTCACAAAGCCCTTGGATGAGAAAAGTTTTTGCAAGTTGCGGTGTGAGCTAAATATCTTAGAATCCTCAAATGTCCTGTGATTAGGCACACATCCTAACACTTATGCATGATGATGACTTAGATGTGCAACACACGAAGTAACGTATATCTTCAATCAATGAAGACTTACACTCTAAGTGTGAATACATTAATGCAGAATTTGACTTCGGAGCGCCACGATAATTGTGCGTCGTGTCTGGGTCTAATACTTCCTATACGGTGGGTAACGCCACCACCAAAGTTTTGTTTGGAGTGTTTTCTCTTGGCGTTGCATTTGTTAAGTCTTCGCATTTGATTTATCTTCAACATTGATTTGTCTTCATGATGATCTTCACTTTGTTGATTTGGTCTTACTCTTATATACTTGCGTTCTGTCCTCTACAGCATTCACTTATAGCTATGTCTTCCTTTTGAATCTTTTGGACTAAGTGAATGTGATCGGACCCTAACCTCTCTATGCTTCTTTCTCAAATTCTGTCTATCCCAATCATATGCATTCTATTGAAACCGTCGAATGTCTTCTCTGCGTCCTTGTCAGTAGAAGATACAGAGACAATCATTAAATCTGTTTTAAATGCTTAACCCTTATTGCCTGAAACCCGGAGAAGGCGGAACGACCACCCGACAGTCCAGGCGTGCGTGGGAACATGGAAGAACTTCCAATGTGTTGCATGTTCTCCACGTGTCCTTCAGATGTGAACTGCCAGGGGCACCTGTGTAATTGCGTTGTGCTGTCCCTTTCCTTATAAATACACATCACATCACGATCAAAATCTTTCTTCCATCTGTCCACCTCGCACAAACCCTAGCGCCACCGCTAGCTTTCGACGACGCCGGCGACGAAGCGCTTAGCTGCCGCGACCTCCCCGACGCCGTCCTCACGCCGGCCGCGGACATCGTCTTCTCCGCCGCCGCCGTAGGTGTCCTCTATCGCCAAGTTAGGGCACGCAAGATCGAACTGCTCGGCCTCCTCTCTACTTCATCTAGCAGTTCTTCGTGTGGTAATTAAAACTCACTTTTACTGCCTTTTTGATCCGATTGATTCATCCTTTTTCACCAAAAGTGGTTTCTCTGGCTACATAGTTAGATCTATCCTGTTCTGCATCTCATAATATGCCTAGTATATTCACTTATGCTTCACATATAGTTAGATTCCTCACTTGTACCTATTCTTGGATTCGTACAAATCTGGAACCAACTCCCAACATAAAGTGAATGTCTTTGCACTATGAGGTCAATGTCTTCTAAACTGATTTATCTTCAAAATCTTCTGAGGATGCATATGACCTCTTCCCCTTCCCTCGCATCTCTAATGCTATCACAGGTACATGTCCGTGGGAGAATCCCTTGGTTCTCATAGTCTGCATTCATTTGCAGAATTCTTACAGCATCACATTAACTCTCCCACGGAAGACTTTGACAGCTTTGAAGCCATTCAGTCTGAACTTCATGGCCACAGAAAAGTCTGCAAGGAAGGGCGGCAGGCAGCGCCGTGGGAGGACATCAAGGGATTTGCCACTAGATCTCTATGAGATGTACAAGACTGATGCAGAAGAGGATTACAATCAGCGCAAAACTCAAATCCAGTGGATTCGAAGATATTGGGCCGAACAATGGTTCAAATACAGGTTCACGACCCAGGAGTATGCTGAGAAGAATGCCATCAAGTGTCCTTGGGGTGATATTCTCTTTCAAAATCTTCAACCCAAGAACAGAGTTGAAGCTATTGCTCAGGGTTTCTACCCCTGTATGGTCCGTGGACCACAACCTGCCAATGCCGACCCATCATCATTGCTATGGTGTCGTGATGATAATCTTTTCAAGCGCAACTTTCAGACTGCAAAGGCATCGGCCAAAGAGAACAAGAAATCGCTGGGATTAGAATTCAACCCCGGTCCTTCTGCTCCTCGGGCTGAAGGCACACGCGATGCTGAACCCAATATCATCGGGCCCTTCTACAACCTTGAAGGTCTCATCACGCATATTGTTGTTCAGGGGGCAGCCGTGGATCACTCTGCAGAGGACGCTGACTCTAATGAAGCGCCTGCTCCACCGAAGCCTCAAAGGCAAAAGAAAACCAAGGTTTCAAAGCACTTTGCTGCACCAAGAGCTTCGCGTGTGAAGCCTCTGGCCACTGCTCCTCCTGCACCAAGTGTGCATTCTAAAGATCTCTCTCGCATCTCCAAGTCTGAGAAGAAGAAGAAGCCCATGCAGACTACTGGTCAAGCACTGACCCCAGCTGCAGTTCTGAGGAATGAGCATGAAACCATTGATTTGTCTAGTGACGGCGATCTTGGCGATGATGCTCTCGAGCTGCTGATAAAGAGCAAGCAAGAGGCGGAAATCTTCAACGATCTTCCCCTTTTTGATGTGGACATCCTGAACAAGTTCATTGATGAGTGGTTTGACAGCCCAAACCTCAGTTTTGATGATCTTCAGCTCCCTATTGGCCTCAGTGTCTCCTTCCATGGAGCCATTGCTCCTGAACTGGCTCTAGCTCAGAGGATTGCTGAACTGAAGCACAAAATTGACTATGAAAAGGCTCAGTTCAAGAAGCACATGGCCAAGCTCAATGTGACTGATGTCCAAAACTTCAAGCAAATGATGCATGAGCTCAAGGAGGCGTTTCACAAGAAATGTGACGAAGCTAAAGGTTCTCGAGAGCGCACGAAACACCTCGCTGCCAAATGTGTTCAAGCTTACAATGAAGCCGAGAAGCGCAAGGCACTTGGGCGTCCTGGCATTGACCCCAAGATGGCTGCCAAGAAGAAGAAGCCTACTGTGGCCCCAGCTGAAGCATCCAGGCGGGAAGAACCTCGCATTGTCTTCCCCGCCAGCATGACAGGCGTGAAGCCTAAGGTCCCCACAGTAGCTCCGGAACTCAAGAAAACAAGAACAGCCAAAGCCGAAGCCAGAAAGCGCAAGAACAAGAACACCACTGATGATGGTCCACCAACCAAGAAGAGAAAGACTAAGAAGAAAGATCGGGCTGCTCCCACAGAGCCCCTTGTCGTCGAGCCAATTTTAGTTGCTCGTCCCATGATACGTCTCCAACGTATCTATAATTTTTTTGATTGTTCCATGCTATATTATATTCTGTTTTGGACATTAATGGGCTTTATTATACACTTTTATATTATTTTTGGGACTAACCTATTAACCGGAGGCCCAGCCCAGATTTGTGTTTTTTGCCTATTTCAGAGTTTCGCAGAAAAAGAATATCAAACGGAGTCCAAACGGAATGAAACCTTCGGAAACGTGATTTTCGGAACGAACGTGATCCAGAGGACTTGGACCCTACGTCAAGACATCAACCAGGAAGGCACGAGGTAGGGGGGCGCGCCTACCCCCCCAGGCGCGCCCTCCACCCTCATGGGCCCCACGTTGCTCCACTGACATACTTCTTCCTCCTATATATACCTACGTACCCCCAAACTACCAGATACGGAGCCAAAAACCTAATTCCACCGCCGCAACCTTCTGTACCCGTGAGATCCCATCTTGGGGCCTTTTCCGGAGCTCCGCCGGAGGGGGCATCGATCACGGAGGGCTTCTACTTCAACACCATAGCCTCTCCGATGATGTGTGAGTAGTTTACCTCAGACCTTCGGGTCCATAGTTATTAGCTAGATGGCTTCTTCTCTTTCTTTGGATCTCAATACAAAGTTCTCCATGATTCTTGTTGAAATCTATTCGATGTGATCTTCTTTTGCGGTGTGTTTGTTGAGACCGATGAATTGTGGGTTTATGATCAAGTTTATCTATGAACAATATTTGAGTCTTCTCTAAATTCTTTTATGTATGATTAGTATCTTTGCAAGTCTCTTCGAATTATCAGTTTGGTTTGGCCTACTAGATTGATCTTTCTTGCAATGGGAGAAGTGCTTAGCTTTGGGTTCAATCTTGCGGTGTCCTTTCCCAGTGACAGTAGGGGCAGCAAGGCACGTATTGTATTATTGCCATCGAGGATAACAAGATGGGGTTTATATCATATTGCATGAGTTTATCCCTCTACATCATGTCATCTTACTTAAAGCGTTACTCTGTTCTTTTGAACTTAATACTCTAGATGCATGCTGGATAGCGGTTGATGTGTGGAGTAATAGTAGTAGATGCAGGCAGGAGTCGGTCTACTTGTCTCGGACGTGATGCCTATATACATGATCATACCTAGATATTCTCATAACTATGCCCAATTCTATCAATTGCTCAACAGTAATTTGTTCACCCACCATAATACTTATGCTCTCGAGAGAAGCCACTAGTGAAACCTATGGCCCCCGGGTCTATTTTCCATCATATTTAATCTCCCGTCAACTAGCTATTTCTAATGCCGTTTATTTTGCTTTCTTTACTTTGCATCTTTATCATAAAAATACCAAAAAAATTATCTTATCATATCTATCAGATCTCACTTTCGTAAGTGACCGTGAAGGGATTGACAACCCTTTATTGCGTTGGTTGCGAGGATTTTATTTGTTTGTGTAGGTGCGAGGGACTCGTGCATGGCCTCCTACTGGATTGATACCTTGGTTCTCAAAAACTGAGGGAAATACTTACGCTGCTTTACTGCATCACCCTTTCCTCTTCAAGGGAAAACCAACGCAGTGCTCAAGAGGTAGCAAGAAGGATTTCTGGCGCCGTTGCCGGGGAGTCTACGCAAAAGTCAACATACCAAGTACCCATCACAAACCCTTATCTCCCGCATTACATTATTTGCCATTTGCCTTTCATTAAGGTAAAACCCAACCATAGCATTAAAGCATCAAGTCCTCTTTATCCCATACGCAAACAACCTACTTACTCAGGTCTGTGCTTCTGTCACTCACGCCACCCACCATAAGCAAATCATGAACATATTGCAAACCCTACAGCGGGAATCCCTCATGCTTGCGCGACACGGAGAGCACCATAGGACAGCGCCAATAATAAAACATGCAACTCTAACCAATCACGATCATCAATTAACCCATAGGACAAAACGGGTCTACTCAAACATCATAGGATAGCCATACATCATTGGGAAATAATATATAGCGTTGAGCACCATGTTTAAGTAGAGATTACAGCGGCTAAGAGAGAGGTTACACCGCTGCATAGAGGGGGGAAGAGTTGGTGATGATGGCGGTGAAGTTGTTGGTGAAGATTGCGGTGATGATGATGGCCCCCGGTGGCACTCCGGCGCCACCGGAAGCGAAGGGGAGAGAGCCCCCTCCTTCTTCTTCTTCCTTGACCTCCTCCCTAGATGGGAGAAGGGTTTCCCCTCTGGTCCTTGGCCTCCATGGCGTTGGAGGGGCGAGAGCCCCTCCGAGATTGGATCTGTCTCTCTGTTTCTCTCTGTTTCTGCGTTCTCCTCTGCTGCCCTTTCACCGTTTCTTTTATATCCGGCAATCCGTAACTCCGATTGGGTTGAATCTTTCGCCCAGATTTTTCTCATAAAATTAGATTTCTTGCGGCAAAAGAAGAGCGTCAACCGCCTTACGGAGTGCCCACGAGGTTCCAGGGCGCGCCTGCCCCCCTGGGGAGCGCCCCCTGCCTCATGGCCCCCTCGGGCACCGTCTCGCGTTGATTTTACTTCCCCAAAATCATAAACATTCCAAAATAATTCTCCATCCTTTTTTATCCCGTTTGGACTCCGTTTGATATTGGGTTTCTGCGAAACATAAACATGCAACAAACAGGAACTGGCACTGGGCACTGGATCAATATGTTAGTCCCAAAAATAGTATAAAAAGTTGCCAAAAGTATATGAAAGTTGTAGAATATTGGCATGGAACAATCAAAAATTATAGATACGACGGAGACGCATCATATATTCCAACAATGGGCTTCCTCAAATGCCCTAGGTCTTCGTGAGCAAGCAAGTTGGATGCACACCCACTTAGTTTCTTTTGTTGAGCTTTCGTGCATTTATAGCTCTAGTGCATCCGTTGCATGGCAATCCCTACTCCTTGCATTAACATAAATCGATGGGCATCTCCATGGCTCATTGATTAGCGCGTTGATGTGAGACTTTCTCCTTTTTTGTCTTCTCCACATAACCCCCATCATTATATTCTATTCCACCCATAGTGCTATATCCATGGCTCACGCTCATGTATTGCGTGAAGGTTGAAAAGGTTTGAGATTACTAAAGTATGAAACAATTGCTTGGCTTGTCATCGGGGTTGTGCATGATGAGAGCATTCTTGTGTGACGAAAATGGAGCATGACTAAACTATATGATTTTGTAGGGATGAACTTTCTTGGCCATGTTATTTTGAGAGGACATAATTGCTTAGTTAGTATGCTTGAAGTATTATTACTTTTATGTCAATATTAAACCTTTATCTTGAATCTTTCGGATCTGAATATTCATACCACAATTAAGAGAATTACATTTAAATTATGCCAATTAGCATTCCACATCAAAAATTCTGTTTTTATCATTTACCTGCTCGAGGATGAGCAGGAATTAAGCTTGGGGATGCTTGATACGTCTCCAACGTATCTATAATTTTTGATTGTTCCATGCTATATTATATTCTGTTTTGGACATTAATGGGATTTATTATACACTTTTATATTATTTTTGGGACTAACCTATTAACCGGAGGCCCAGCCCAGATTTGCTGTTTTTTGCCTATTTCAGAGTTTCGCAGAAAAAGAATATCAAACGGAGTCCAAATGGAATGAAACCTTCGGGAACGTGATTTTCGGAACGAACGTGATCCGGAGGACTTGGACCCTACGTCAAGACATCAACCAGGAAGGCACAAGGTAGGGGGGCGCGCCTACCCCCCCAGGCGCGCCCTCCACCCTCGTGGGCCCCATGTTGCTCCACCGACGTACTTCTTCCTCCTATATATACCTACGTACCCCCAAACTACCAGATACGGAGCCAAAAACCTAATTCCACCGCCGCAACCTTCTATACCTGTGAGATCCCATCTTGGGGCCTTTTCTGGAGCTCCGCCGGAGAGGGCATCGATCACGGAGGGCTTCTACATCAACACCATAGCCTCTCCGTTGATGTGTGAGTAGTTTACCTCAGACCTTCGGGTCCATAGTTATTAGCTAGATGGCTTCTTCTCTCTCTTTGGATCTCAATACAAAGTTCTCCACGATTCTCGTGGAAATCTATTCGATGTAATCTTCTTTTGCGGTGTGTTTGTTGAGACCGATGAATTGTGGGTTTATGATCAAGTTTATCTATGAACAATATTTGAATCTTCTCTGAATTCTTTTATGTATGATTGGTTATCTTTGCAAGTCTCTTCGAATTATCAGTTTGGTTTGGCCTACGAGATTGATCTTTCTTGCAATGGGAGAAGTGCTTAGCTTTGGGTTCAATCTTGCGGTGTCCTTTCCCAGTGACAGTAGGGGCAGCAAGGCACGTATTGTATTGTTGCCATCGAGGATAACAAGATGGGGTTTATATCATATTGCATGAGTTTATCCCTCTACATCATGTCATCTTACTTAAAGCGTTACTCTGTTCTTTTGAACTTAATACTCTAGATGTATGCTGGATAGCGGTTGATGTGTGGAGTAATAGTAGTAGATGCAGGCAGGAGTCGGTCTACTTGTCTCGGACGTGATGCCTATATACATGATCATACCTAGATATTCTCATAACTATGCTCAATTCTATCAATTGCTCAACAGTAATTTGTTCACCCACTGTAATACTTATGCTCTCGAGAGAAGCCACTAGTGAAACCTATGGCCCCCGGGTCTATTTTCCATCATATTTAATCTCCCGTCAACTGGCTATTTCTAACGCCGTTTATTTTACTTTCTTTACTTTGCATCTTTATCATAAAAATACCAAAAAAATTATCTTATCATATCTATCAGATCTCACTTTCGTAAGTGACCGTGAAGGGATTGACAACCCCTTTATTGCATTGGTTGCGAGGATTTTATTTGTTTGTGTAGGTGCGAGGGACTCGTGCGTGGCCTCCTAATGGATTGATACCTTGGTTCTCAAAAACTGAGGGAAATACTTACGCTGCTTTACTGCATCACCCTTTCCTCTTCAAGGGAAAACCAATGCAGTGCTCAAGAGGTAGCATCCTGCGTCAGAACACCAAGAGCGTCGTTTGATAGTTCACGAGCCTTCTACCACAGAGGCTCCTAAAGCTCAAGAAGATCTAGCTGTTGACCACACCGCAGCTGAAGACATTGGTCCCCAAGACAATGTAGATGATGATGAAGTCATTCCTCAGATCGAGCACCAAATGGTATCATCGCCTGTTCTCACAAACAGCGAACTCATCAACATTGGTCGTCCTTTGACGCCAATTGCTCAGGATGATTCATGGGCTGATCACCCTCAAGACTCCCCCCCCGTCAAGAAGAATCACCACGCACTCCCCCAACTCAAGTCACCACTCCGGTGCTTGATGATGAAGACTTTGTGGCCCAGACAACTCCATCTCCACAAGCGTCGCCAGCGTTTCGCAGGCTTCGCAAAGGACCAAGGTCACAAGTCACTCTTTCGAGTGTTCCAGAAGGAGAAGAGCACCACCACTCAGTATCACACCAAGTGTTTCCTGAAGCCACTCCAATTGCGAACATCTCAGAGTCTGAAGCCAAAGCTGCTGAAGACATTCCAGCTGCATCAGCCGATGAACAAGAAGAACCAAGTCAAGAAGAAGAACATGTTGCTACACCCCTGTCCAACCAAGAAGTTGTTCTCGAGGAGAACGTGTCCGACCCTCCAGCTACTCAAGTGGAGGTTGACAATACTGAGGCGGCCACAAACAACACTACTGAAGCCAATGACGTTGTCATGGCTGAAGCTAATGTGGCGCCTAAAGCCAATGCTGCACCTGAAGCAAATCTGCAGCCTGAAGCTAATGCCAATGCCACTGCTCCTGTACCGCCTCCAAGGCCACACACCATTGAGCAAGCATTTGATCATGGTCAGTTGGTTACTGTCCGATGGCCCATTCTGGTTCCTCCACCTGCTGCAGGTCCACAATTTGACTATCATGTAGAGCACAAGCCTCAGGTTCAGAAGCCTAAGCCAAGGCTGCCAAGGTTTCCAGGTACTGCAACTTCACCAGGATCTTTTAATGCAAATGGCTTCATTGCACACAACACCTTCTTTGATAGTGCCAAGAACCCCTACTCGAAGCCAAGAATTTCATCTGATTGGTTCTGGAGCTATCAACAACGCAGTTAATATTCCTGTGTTCTTCATGATCAAGGGCGCATCTTTCCCCATATGCATCTAGACTGTGAAGCTATTGCTGGACTGCCCTGCTTAGAAGAAGCCCTTGACTGTTTCCGAGATGCTGGTCTGCTGCAATTTGTGACTAATAAAGAGCACTGGAATGAAGAGCTTCTGCTACAATTCTATGCTACCCTCCACATTCGCGGCTACAACAGGGATCCGAAGACTTGGATCCTTGAGTGGATGACAGGCAATGTACACCACGAAGCCAAAGCTCTGGATATTATTGAGCTCACAGGCCTGCCCACTCCAAGTGAACTCTTCGCGCCTGGTTGTCAGCTTCACCGCAATGCTTTGGAAAGCATCTTCCAGAAGCCTGAGCCCAACATGAGCCAAATGCTGAGCATGATGAAGCCTCTGCCTCGCGACGCTGAATATCCAAGGGAATTCCTTGTTGAAGACCTAGAGTATCTGCCCCGCACTATTTATCATATCATCAGGCGAACTCTATGGCCTGTCAAGGGACATTCTTCTGCAGTGAAGCTTGAAGGAGCAATGAAGACATTGGTCTTTTATATCTTCAATGGCATCAGCTTCAATGCTCGAGACTTCTTTATCAGGCAATTGGCTGCATCTGGCTCTGATCTTTTTGGATTGAAATTCTATGCTCCATGGGTAATGCGCCTCATCAAGCTTCATTCTATTGTCAACTATCAGCCGTCTGCGCGCAATCATCTAATATTCTTGCCAGAGGTTGATATGTCTGTCGAAGCCATCTACCCAGAACCTACCAAGGAGCCAATTTATCTTCACAATGCTGATCACCAAAGCTTCACTCAGCCCATTGAAGGAGTTCTAGCTGCCACTCGTGTTTATCCTTTGGATGGCAATACACGTGCACCTCATCGTGCCCATACTGAAGCCACTGAAAGCACAATTTCTCAAAGGCCTCGAAAGCGACCTCGTGTTCTTAATGACCGAGGGCTTCTCGTTGCCCTGCATCAAAAACAGGATAAGCATCACAACTGGCTGAAGCATCAGATGCAAAGCCTCTTGGTGGATGTCAATCGTATTCGCAACCTTGCCATCAAGAATGCATTTGTCACTCATGAAACCTGTCGGAGATCGTGGAAGAGTCTGACATTGCTTAGTGCTGAAGCTGATCTTCAAGATGATGGCTTCACCGAGAGATTCAAGTTTGATTCCACTCATCCCAGGAATGTTGTCTTGCGTCGGACTCCCTCACTCGAAGACTCTGAGTACTCCTCCTTAGCTGCAACTGTTAATGCCAGAGTCATTGATGACCAAGATGATGCTACTTCACCACCTCCAACTTCAGCGCGTATCGACACTGCACCAAGTTCTTCTGCACCACCGAACCTCAACGACGACCCTGCTGCTTCACCACCTACTCCTCATGGGAATGAGTAGAGGCTCAATGTTGAGGATATAGACCTTAGAGTCACCCGCCAGGAGGGGCCGGGTTACTCATATGGTCACTGCCAGAAGCCCGGCGCCAAGCTTAAAGACGGTGGGCCAAAGATGGGCTTAAGACCCGGATATGGCTTAAGGCCCATAGTTGCAATCATTATTATGGTAGAACTTGTAGTGTAAGGCAAGAATAGTTGAGAGTCCGAGCCGGACACTCTTATGAGCCGGCCGGGACTCTGAGAGCTGCTGGGCGTCAGCCTCCCTATATAAAGGGACGACCCGGCAGCGGTTTAGGAACAAGAACAATCTCATCGAGAGCCGGGCATAGCAGTTTAGCTCCCTGGTGATCGTAACCCTAATCAATATCACCTCAAACTGGACGTAGGCTTTTACCTTCACCGTAAGGGGCCGAACCAGTATAAACCCCCGTGTTCCTTGTCCCGCATTAACCCCTTCAAGCTTCCTAGCTGCGATTGCTCCACGACTAAGTCCTAGCTCGAGGACATCTGCTGTGACAATTCCATGACAGTTGGCGCCCACCGTGGGGCCAGCACACGGTGGATTTGAGTTCTTGAAGGGCAGCTTCGAAGGGCTCAAGGGATACGCTATGGGCCGGATGACCAAGAGTCGTCGCGGCAAGCTCTACATCGACGATGCAAACTGGGGCCCCGACGCCGGCTCAATTGAGTACGGGTACCGGGTCCCCTTCGGCGGAATTCATGTTTTCATTGGCAAAATTGGTGAGCCGGGCCCTGAGCCGGATCTCTGCGCCGATCTCATCGAGACGGCTCAGCGTGCACGACCCGCCCGGGCCCGGCCTGCCTTAAGGCGCGCGTTTGTGGGATGTATCCATGGAGGGCCCTCTGATCTTTCTGGGTCTGGTGATGAGGCGGCCGCCGGCTCTGACGGCGAGTCGGCCACCGATGAGTCAAACTCGTTGTATCAACTTCAAGATGGCAGGCTCATGGGTTGTTCCGATGGTGACAGTATTCCGGACCCGTTTGAGCCGCCAAGTCAGGTTGGAGTCTTTATGGCTGGCGCGCAGCCTGTTCAGAACCCCGCTGCTGGAGCGGGAAACCCGGTGCCTTCTCCGGCTCAGGTGCTCATGGATGGAGGCAGCAGCATCAACATCCTCTATTATGAGACTTTTCGCCGTATGGGGTTGGTTGATAAGAACCTTAGCCAGTCAAACACTATCTTCCATGGTGTGGTACCTGGTAAGTCGGCTTATCCAGTCGGCAAGATCGAATTGGAAGTGGCCTTTGGAGATGAGAACAACTACAGGGTGGAGAAATTGACCTTTGAGGTGGTTAAGATAAGAAGCCCGTACCATGCTATATTTGGGCGGCCGGCTTACGCCAAGTTCATGGCTCGGCCGTGTTATGTGTACTTACAACTCAAGATGCCGGGTCACAACGGGACCATTACGATTCACGGCAGCCGGAAAGTGGCCCTGGAGTGTGAGGAAGGCGATGCAGCTTATGCAAAATCTGTTTGTGCAACAGAGGAGTTGAAGTTTTACAAAGACAATGTTGACCCAACAGATATGACCTCTCTGAAGAAGCCGACTACGGGGAATGAGCCGGCGATGAAATTTAAGTCAGCGGATGAGACTAAACTTGTTGATTTCGTTCCAGGAGACTCATCTCAGCAATTTAGCATCAGTGCCAATCTGGATCCAAAATAGGAAGGCGCGCTCATCGAGTTCATCCGTGAGAATAGGGACATCTTCGCATGGAAACCTTCTGACATGCCAGGTGTACCTAGAGAGCTCGCTGAGCACACTTTCAATGTTGATCCGAAATTTAAGCCGGTCAGGCAGTTCCTTCGGCGGTTTAATGAAGAGAGGCGGAAAGCTATTGGTGAAGAGGTGGCCCGGCTCTTGGCGGCCGGGTTTATTGTTGAAGTCTTTCACCCAGAGTGGTTGGCTAACCCGGTGCTCGTACTCAAGAAGAACGGCACCTGGCGGATGTGTGTGGACACAGACTTAAACAAGGCGTGTCCGGCTGATCGTTTTGCCCTCCCCCGTATTGATCAAATCATTGATGCTACGGCAGGTTGTGCACGCTTAAGTTTCTTGGATGCTTATTCTGGATATCATCAGATTAAGATGGCAGTTAAGGACCAGGAGAAGACGGCGTTCATCACTCCCTTTGGAGCCTTCTGCTATGTGTCTATGCCCTTTGGACTCAAGTGTGCACAGGCGACTTACCAGCGTTGTGTACAGAACTGTCTTCATAAACAGATTGGGCGCAATGTTCACGCTTATGTGGACGATATTGTGGTTAAATCCATAAAAGAGGAAACCCTGATAGATGATTTAAGGGAGACCTTTGATAACCTCCGGGTCTACAAGATGATGCTAAACCCGGCCAAGTGTGTTTTTGGTGTTCCTGCAGGCAAACTCTTGGGTTTTTTGGTTTCTGACAGAGGCATTGAAGCTAACCCGGAGAAGATCAAGGCCATCACCTCCCTGGCTAAGCCGGCGTGTATAAATGGCGTTCAGCGCTTGGCGGGTCGCATCGCTGCTTTAAGCCGGTTTATAAGCCGTTTGGGTGAGAAAGCCATGCCATTATATCAGTTGATGAAGAAAACTGATAACTTTGTCTGGAATGATGCGGCTAATACTGCCTTTGAGGATTTGAAAAAGCAGCTGGCAGAGCCCCCAGTCCTTGCTGCTCCGGTTGATAAGGAGCCCTTATTACTGCACGTGGCGGCGAACACACGAGCCGTCAGTGTGGCTATGGTGGTGGAGCGCAAGGAGGAGGGCAAGGAGCATCTGGTTCAGCGGCCGGTTTATTATGTCAGCGAAGTGCTCATTGAGTCCAAGCAGCGGTATCCGCATTGGCAGAAGCTTGATTATGGTGTGTTCATGGCAAGCCGGAAACTCAAGCATTATTTTCAGGGTCATCCCATCACTGTGGTCAGTTCTGCCCCTCTTGGTGATATCATTCAAAACAGGGAGGCCACAGGGAGAGTAGCTAAGTGGGCTATAGAGCTTGGACCTCATGGTCTCAAGTACGTGCCACGCACTGCTGTTAAATCTCAGGCCTTGGTGGATTTCATCAATGACTGGACAGAGTCACAAGTGCCCGAGCAGAAGCCGGATAACACATATTGGACTATCCACTTCGATGGGTCCAGGCAGTTGGAGGGCTCCGGGGCTGGAGTCGTGTTGGCTTCCCCTAAAGGTGACAAGTTCCATTATGTGCTACAATTGTTGTTTCCTTGCACTAACAACGCGGCTGAGTACGAGGCCTTGCTCCATGGTCTTCGGATGGCTAAGGAGATGAGCTTAAGCCGGGTAAGGTGCTTCGGCGACTCAGACTTGGTGGCTCAACAAGTATCAGGAAAATGGGATTCCAAGGACCCTCTCATGGCGGCTTATCGCCGCGAGGTTGATGCCATTGCTGGGCACTTTCAGGGTTATCAAGTGGAACACATCGATCGCAGGAAGAACGAGGCGGCAGATGCTTTAAGCCGGCTGGGCTCTCAGCGAAAACCGGTGCCGCCCAACACTTTCCTGGACGTCCTGTATAGCCCTTCTGTTAAGTTGCCTATAGAGGAAGACTTGGTTGTCCCTGACCCAGAGGCCCGACTGGTGGCGGCTCTTCATATCATACCAGACTGGACAAAGCCATATCTGGCTTGCATGACCCGGGGCGAGTTGCCTAAGGACGAAACTTTGGCCAGGCAAATAACCCGGCGGGCTAAGTCAATGATTGTTATCAATGGAGAGTTGCATCACCGCAGTGTTACGGGAGCGTTTCAGCGTTGTGTTTCCCCTGAGGAAGGTCAAGAAATCTTGCGTGAGATCCATGAAGGGGATTGTGGCCATCATGCTGGCTCAAAGTCTCTTGTGGCCAAGGCTTTTCGTCATGGTTTTTATTGGTTGACGGCTCATGTTGATGCGGAGGACTTGGTCAGTAAGTGTGATGGTTGCCAGAGGTTCTCACGACGGGCTCACGTGCCGGCTCAGGAGCTGAGGATGATCCCAATCACTTGGCCCTTTGCGTTCTGGGGGCTTGATATGGTTGGGCCTTTTAAGAGGTCCAAAGATAAGAAGACCCACCTCTTGGTGGCAGTTGACAAATTCACAATGTGGGTGGAAGCTGAGCCAGTTAGCAAGTGCGATGCAGCCACGGCGGTTCAATTTATGAAAAAGGTGATTTTCCGCTTTGGTTTTCCGCACAGCATTATAACTGACAATGGCACCAATCTCTCCAAAGGCGCCATGGAAGAGTTTTGTCAGCGAGAGCATATCCGACTTGATGTTTCCTCAGTGGCTCATCCTCAATCCAATGGTCAAGCTGAGAGAGCTAATCAGGAGATTCTGAAGGGCATCAAGCCCCGGCTTTTGGTCCCTTTGCAACGAACGCCGGGTTGTTGGGTGGAGGAGTTGCCCTCCGTGTTATGGAGCATCAACACTACTCCTAACAGGTCTACAGGTTTTACGCCTTTCTTCATGGTTTATGGAGCAGAAGCAGTCCTCCCCAGTGACATCCGTCATGACTCACCTCGCGTGGCGGCTTACATCGAGGCGGATAATGAACAGGCGCGCCAAGATGCTCTGGACTTGTTGGACGAACAGCGTGATGTGGCAGCAGCCCGTTCAGCGATTTACCAACAAGACCTGCGCCGTTATCATAGCCGCCGGGTTAAATCCCGGGTCTTCCAGGAAGGCGATCTCGTGCTCCGGCTCATCCAGGATCAAACGGATGCACACAAGTTATCCCCGCCTTGGGAAGGGCCCTTTGTGGTCAGCAAGAACTTGCACAATGGGTCATATTACCTCATTGACATTCGGGAGCACAAAGATTCACGTAAGTCGGAGGAAGAGACCCGTCGGCCGTGGAACATAGCTCAGCTTCGGCCTTACTACACTTGAGCCACCGGCTCTCGTGGTGTACATATTTCTCTCAGCCATGTATATATTATGATAAGCAATAAAGCAGGGCCTCTGTCCTTTTTTCTCCTCCAAATATGCACGTGTTGTTTTCATTGCAAGATTACATGATGACATAAAGGAGGATCCGGCTTATGATCGTATTCGAATTTAGCCGTAAGAAATAAGGTCACTTGGGGGCTTCCTGTTCAAACATGGGTTGTATTCGAACCAAAGAGAACATAGCTGTCGATACCCATTTGATTGGCAAAGTGCCGAGCTCATTGGGAGGTTACCTTTGGTCATATCTGAATCATAGTTTAACCCCTCTGAGAACCGACGTGGATCATATTCGAATCAGCGTCGTTAAACAATTCTTAACATCACTTGGGGGCTTCCTGTTCAAACATGGGTCATATTCGAACCTAAGAAAACATAGCTGTCGGTACCCTCTTGATTGGCATCGCCACACCCACTGGGGGCTATATGATCGTATCCGAATCTTAGCTTAACCCCTTTGGGCTGGGTCTCTGGTCGTATTCGAACCGGAAGCCCCTAAGTTCTTCTGCTTTATCACAAGTTTTCTCTGATTATGTCAAGGTGTGTACAGCCGGGTCTCGCTTTGCCGGCTTAACTTTGGTTTACAGTGTTAGTTGCACACAATGGGTAAGTACATCAGAATTAAGGTACCAACCTTATTACCCGGGTTATCTAAACCGGAAGTATGCTTACAGGCCGCTAAGTGTGTTATTACGGCTGTGTTAAGGATATAATTGAGGACCAGTCTTTTTGATTCATATTCCGGGTTATATATCTAAAACATATGATTCTCAGGGCGGTAAGCCGCCTCGAGACTTGTGATTTGCCCTTCTATGCAGGATAATTAAAGGCACCTCTTTTGAGGTTAAGGAAAACAAAGGATTGATTATGACCCGGAGAAATATCAAAGAGACAACTTCAAAAGACTTTAGCATTCAATACGTGCACGATGGCACGACAGAGATAAACTGTTGCACCTACTCTATTACAAAAATCATCAAGTCTAAAAGGGTGGAGCTTTGTTTGGTAAACCCCCAGCCGAGTTACGATGCTTGCTGAGTTGAAGTCTCCGGCTCGTTCATATCCTCTCCTCCGGCTGATCCCAAGACCTGGAAAGTTGATGACTTCCAGTCGATGCCGTTGAGAGCTTCGAATTGGGCTTCCTCGTCAATTAACCCGGCTGGGTCAATCTCCGGGGCGAAAGTGTGCTGACGAGCCGGCGGGATCAAGTTGAGGGCTTCATAGCGAGGGGTTGGAATCCTCTGATTCTCCGCATTGTAACCCGGCTGGTACTTGGTCAGATCTGTGTCGTTCCCGATAAGGGTGGCCACCGGGCGTACAGCCTTCACGCAAGCTGCGAAGTCCTTCTGATCGAAAGCTGAGCCATCTTCCTTCAGGCTTGGATAGCCAAGGGCGATGTCCGCCGGGTCTAACTCCGGCAGGAATGCCTTGGCCCGGCTCAGCGCAGCGATTGCTCCGGCTCTTGCAGAGGCCCGTCACAGCTCTTGAATCCGTTGAGGCAGTACAGCGAGCCGGCGAAGGACTTCTGCCAAGTGAGTCGGCACCTCGTTGGACAAGGCCACTACAGCTAAGGCACGCTGTGACCTGGTGTAGAGCTGCTCCACCAGGGTATACACGGCCTTTAGCTTGGTGACCACGCTCTGGTTGAGGTTGGCACTTCTGGGACCTGTTGAACAGAATCAGATAAGCCGGCGACAAGGATGAATTATGAGATATAAGCATTCTAAACTTGATGGAAGCCGGTGAGGCGACTTACCGAAGATGGCGGCCACCATCTGGGAAACCTGGCGCTTTAGGCCGGAGAGCTCGACGGTCTTCTCGGAAAGAGTCTTCTCCGCCTGTTCAGCCCGGGTCACCAATGCGGCCTTTTCTTCGGCCCATGCCTTCCGCTCAGCATCGAACTCTGTCTTCAGCTTCTCTTGCGCGGCGATGCTGGACACGAACTTGGCGTTTGCCTTCCGGGTCTCCATTTCTTGCATCTTCAGCCGGCTCGTGAGATCAGCAAGGTCAGTCTCCAGCTTCTTGCCAGCAGCCTGTATAAGTTTCCGAGTTATGGCATGAACAATTATTATACAAATTTAAAGTCCCAAGCGTTTTCCAAGCAAAGACACTTGGCACTTGGGGGCTAATGCATATTGAACGTTTTCTATCTACATATTTCCGGTTCAAATGGAGTAAGCCGGAACCTAAGTCTACAACGTACTCAGTCATAAGTCGTCGACTTGGGGGCTAGCATGGTACAGGTAACTAAGCAGTAAATAAGAGGACAAAAGGATGTTACCTCAGACTTCTGCTGGATCTGGGTCACCATGGCAACCTCGGCGTCCCGGCTCTTGTGCACTTGGCTGATGTAGCCAGAGACGAGCTCTCCAATGCTCAGGTTGGTGTAGTCGGAGAGGTCCAGGTTCACCCGGTGGGGCTGCAGCAACTCCCCCTTAGCAGAGCACTTGGCCAGCACGGTAGGTCTCCCCGGTTCAACGAACTCCGTCCGGGTGATTACCACGTCCGGGTCATTTGTTGGTTGGGCCGAGCCGGAGGCCTCCGGGTCAGCAGAAGCTTCTACAGGCGCCGTGTCCATTGGAATGGTGGCTTCGGGGGCGGAGGCAGCTGGCGGTTCTTGGATCGTCACCTCCGGCTCAGGCAAATCCGGCACTCCGGCCGACTTGGTCTTCTTCACCCTCTTGGTGAGCTTTGCCTGGGCACCGAAAGAATAACAAAGGTTAGTACAAAAAATATGAGTAAAGATCAGAACAACATGAGATGATTATCGTTACCCGGGCGCGGTCTTGAAAGCCGGCAGATTCGACTGCATAGAGTCGCCGGAAGAAGGGGAAGTCTCCTGATAATTTGAGTCAGAAGAATTAAGCGGTTGGCGTATAACACCCGCAAAAGGATGAAAAGGGTATAATTTTGCGATCACCTCGGTCCGGCGTTTCCTTGATGCATCAGGTAACCCGGAGGAGAGGTCAGTGTCCTTGCTGGTCCGGGTGTGCCACCGGCTCTCATGAACCTGTCGCTTCAAAATAAATTGAGGATCTTGGTAAGCTAAAGGATGGGAAAAGCTTACTTTCCGGGTTACTCTTCGGGTTTTCAGCCTTGGCAACGGCTCCGAGTCGGAGGAAAGTATTGTTACCTCTTCAACCACCGGGTTACTGGCTCCGGTGTCCTCCTGTTGATAAACAGCATTGATAAGGCGGACAGAAATAAACGACAAGTATAACAAGAGCTTACAGGTTTAGGAATTACCTCAAACTCGGAGCTGTCACTTAGCTGCAACAGCTCCGAAGCAGTGGGCCTACTTCCCTTCTTACGGGGAGCGGCTTTCTTGGCGGCTTTCTTCACCTTTCTGGCCTTCTTGGCCGCCTCATGGTCATATTTGACCCGCCAGAACTTGTCGTCAGCCTGAAAAATACAATGATGATTTCTTCAAACGATTCAGATGAAGGTTATATACAGAAGAAGATAGGATGATCAGATTGGCGGCTTACCGCTGGGGCTGGGTTGGTCTTGCAGAAGGGGGCTAACCCGGTCCTTCCACAGTCTGCCAGGCTCTCGTTCAAGAGAGCCTTGGTCATCTCCTCTGCAACGTCTTCAGGAAGATCATTGCGGCTGTGTCTCTGAGGGTCGTCTTTTCGGCCCGTGTACTCACACATTAAGCCGGGGCAGCGGCTCAATGGGATCACCCGCCATGAGATCCAGACCCGGACCAGATCGATTCCATTTAGACCATTACCCAGGAGAGCCTTGATCTTGTTGATGGTGGGAAGCAGAGGCTGGCGCTCCGTCGGAGTCAGTTTGTCTGACAATGGGTGTGTTGACTCCAGACGTGATGGGCGAAAGCCGGGCAGCGGACTTTCATCAGCCGGTGACGTATCTTGGCAATAGAACCAAGTCATGTTCCAGTCCTTTGGGTGGCTCGGCAGCTCGGCATAAGGGAAAAGACAGTCTCTTCGCCGCTGAATGGAGATGCCACCTAGCTCTAGACTTGGTCCATTGGCGCACTCATTCTGACGGTTTAAGTAAAAAAGCTCTCTGAAGAGCAGCAGACTAGGTTCTTCTCCAAGATAAACCTCGCAGAAGACTTGGAAATTGCAGATGTTGGACACTGAGTTAGGTCCTATATCTTGAGGCCGCAAGTCGAAGAAGTTCAGAACGTCTCTGAAAAACTTTGAACCGGGCGGTGCGAAGCCCCGGCTCATATGATCCGCAAAAATCACTACCTCCCCGTCCTTTGGCTGTGATCTCTCTTCTGACGGGTCAGGGGCACGGTAGGACATGACATCCTTCTTGGGCAGATATCCAGCCTTAACAAAATCTGCTAGGGTCTCATTGGTGACATTGGACCTCATCCAGTTGCAAGTAATGGGAGCTTTGGGAGGCATGGTGAAAGTCGGCGGTCTATGATAAAAGGAAAAAATGTCTGGGTTAATTATGAGCCGGAGGAAATCTACAGTTCAATGTCAAGGTGGCGGCTTATGAAGGGGACTAATGGTATACACTTAAGTGCATCGGGCTATTTAAGCCGCCGAGGGATTGAGAGTAATTTGATCGTCTACAGGCCTTATTACAGCTAAGCCGGAAATTTTTATGGCGCATGGCTTTCTTTAAGCCGGACGGTTCTACGGCGCGTTGGTTTCTTTAAACCGGAACTATAAACCGCCGGGATTCAATGATTGCCGTTTTTTACTAAGTGTGGTAAAACAGGTTTCACACATTGCAGTAACTTTTTTGGATCAAAATGGTCGGGCAAAAGATAAATTTCTAGACCTAGAAACAGAAGCGAGGGAGTTCTTGGGCTCGAACAAAGTTCCTATGCAGTAAAAAGAGAGCTGCTTGCGTGTAAAATGGGTGCTAAACAGTCACCGCAATAGTTCTATGCAGATCTAAGATCAAAAGGAGCAGTAATAAAGAAAACTACCGGAGTTTGTGGCAATGGTGATGAACTACGAAGAACACGGACGAACCACTCGAGCCCTAGTACGGATCTGCCCTATGGAGTAGATGAGACTCACCGGAGCTGGAGAGGAGCGGAGGTTGCCGCCGTTTGTCTGGTCCGAGTCAGGGTGATGCAGCGGCCAAGGTTGACGAAGACCGGGGGCGCGACGGCGGTGGCAGTAGCAGAGCTCGGGCAGAGGAGCAATGGCACGAGGAAGAAGATGGAGAGAGAAGTGGCTGAGAGCCCGTCGGGCCGGCCTATTTATAAGGCAAGTTCATAAGTGGGCGCGAGATTCAAGGAGACCACGGCGTGGTTATCTCCCCACGAAACGCCTCGATTTTCGGGATGACAGTAAAGAAAAAGATCCGTTGCGGATCTGGCGGAGTAAAAACGGACTTAATGGAAGATGACGTCACGGCGGATTATCCGGAATCCAGAGGATGACATCACGCCGGGTTATGGCCTTCACACAACTGTAAGCCGGAGGTTTTTCTGTCGAAGGAATGGAAGATTGATATTAGTCGGCTCAAATCAATCTGGGGCCTAATGTTGAGGATATAGACCTTAGAGTCACCCGCCAGGAGGGGCCGGGTTACTCATATGGTCACTGCCAGAAGCCCGGCGCCAAGCTTAAAGACGGTGGGCCAAAGATGGGCTTAAGACCCGGATATGGCTTAAGGCCCGTAGTTGCAATCATTATTATGGTAGAACTTGTAGTGTAAGGCAAGAATAGTTGAGAGTCCGAGCCGGACACTCTTATGAGCCGGCCGGGACTCTGAGAGCTGCTGGGCGCCAGCCTCCCTATATAAAGGGACGACCCGGCAGCGGTTTAGGAACAAGAACAATCTCATCGAGAGCCGGGCATAGCAGTTTAGCTCCCTGGTGATCGTAACCCTAATCAATATCACCTCAAACTGGACGTAGGCTTTTACCTTCACCGTAAGGGGCCGAACCAGTATAAACCCCCGTGTTCCTTGTCCCGCATTAACCCCTTCAAGCTTCCTAGCTGCGATGGCTCCACGACTAAGTCCTAGCTCGAGGACATCTGCCGTGACAATTCCACGACACTCTATGTTTTCAAACCTTTTTGGTCCTTACTGACAAAAGGGGGAGAAGCATATGAGTTGATAGTCTTCAAGCGGGTCGATATGGGTGGTTGCTATACTTTTGCCAAGTGCTTACAACTCTCGCTTTTGATACATTTGGTTCTTTGAGTTGTAATACTTAAACTTGATGGTCGTCTGCTACTTTTTCTGCTATTCTGTGATGCGATGATAAATTCCGCATATGCGATGATAAATCCCGCACGAAGTCATATTGCAGACGTCCATTTTTCATTATGCATGTCATTATCTTGGTCATATCTTATCATGCATGATGAATTGCCTTCATAAGTTGAAGAGGATCTCCACAAGTACAACCTGCCATGTGCATTTGCGTTCCAAAAGCAAAATACTAAGATGCACATCTTCAGGGGGAGCCTTTTGCTACTTATGAAGACAATACCTTTATTCTTTACAATTTCACATATTTTTATCCCCGTTGAAACTTTCAACCAGTTTGTCATCAATCACCAAAAAGGGGGAGATTGTAAGTGCATCTAGTGCCACCCCTAGTTGGTTTTGGAGTATTGACGACAAACCTGGTTGAGGGACTAATGTGTTTGTGAGAATTGCAGGATAACACAGGTGGCAGTCCCTCATTGATTCGGTTTACCTGCCGGAGATGACCCCTAAAAATGTTGAAGACATTGAAGACAATGGTGGTGTGTGAAGACAATCACATCGAAGCTTATGGCTCGAGAAGACATTCACGTGAAGACTATGGAGTGTGAAGACATAGCTGTTTCGTAGTTTCCTTTTCTTCTTTGTTGAGTCATAGGAACCACCGTACTGTTAAGTGGGGTCCAAGTGAACAAAGTCAGAGTGACTGAAGTGATGCTCAACCAAATCCTAAGTCTTTGAGCGAAGACAATGAGAGCAAATCTTATCCAGAGCTGGATGAGTCAGCTTTACTTGTAGCTCAAGTCAAGCTGCCGCGTGTGTTTGAAATCTGACCGTTGGAACACGTGTCAGTTCCTTAGTGACCCAGGGTCATTTCGGACAAATCAGGTCGGGTTGCTTAGTGGCTATAAATAGCCCACCCCCTACACCATAAATTGGTGGCTGCTCAGAGTTACTGCACGGCTTTTGTCGTTTGAGAGCAACCCACCTCCGAAGCTTTTGAGAGAGAGAAATCCTTGCAAGGACGAAGCCCAAACACAGAGCCAAAGAGTGTTAGGCATCACTGAAGTCTTTCTGTCCGCGTGACCTGAAGACTTGTTACACTTGAGGACTGTGAATCCTCCAGCCGGTTAGGCGTCGCATTCTGAGCATCCAAGAGTCATTGTGGATCACCGGTGAACGAAGTCTGTGAAGGTTTGGAAGTCTACCTTGAAGACTTACCAGAGTGATTGGGCGGGGACTGGGTGTCCTTAGCTCAAGGGGAATAAGGTGAAGCCGTGGTCTTCTGAGTTGAATCTCAGCCTCCCTAACCAGACGTACAGTTGTCACAGCAACTGGAACTGGTCCAACAAATCCTTGTCCTCTCCAAGAGATTGGTTCTATCTTCTCCCTCTCTTTACTTATAGTTTGTCTTTGTGAAGTCATTGCCTGCTTGCACTATCTGTTTGACTTCACTGTGTAACTACTTGTTCTGATTGGCTTCATACTATCTTCCATCCTGATCCATACTGCCTAGCTGCTAATAGTTTTCGTGCTTTCACTTCATTGAATACTTGACTATGGCTTGTCTAGTGTAGTCTACCTTCCGCTGCATATTAATAGGTTCATTTCTATCGTTTGTCTTCTAAACTCCCATGTTTTGAGGACTTTCATAAAAATCGCCTATTCACCCCCCTCTAGTCGATCACTGGCACTTTCAAATAGCCCCCAAGTTATATTGTTTATCTCCTAAAACAGGACTTCTAAGAACACTAAGATCAGGGACACACATGTGACATGCTTCATCCTTACCATTTATGCACCTACCTATGAAGAGAGCAAAATAATGTATAGCAGGAAAATGAATGCTCCCTATGGTAGCTTGTCCATAGGGAGCTACTCCCACAAGTGCCTAGAGACTATATCATGCATTAGAACTACTTGGGACCATATAAATTTGACATGCAAGCTCAAGAATAGGGTCACCTAGGCAGCAAAAATTTGCAATGAATAAAGCACTAGAACAAAAACTAATTGGACCATTGGAGGAGTCACATACCGAAGAACAATCCCCCAAAGCAGTTTTGTGAGTGGAGCTTTGAGCAAGGAGATCGAAAATGGCAGCAAGATGAGCAAGAACTCGTGCTTGCGCTGGTTGGTGATTTTTTTGGAAGGAAGGAGTGTGTGGTGGCTGGAATAAGTGGAGGGGAGCCACCATGGGCCCACGAGGCAGGAGGGCGCGCCCAGGGGGTGGGCGTGCCCTGTACCCTCGTGGCTAGGTGCTTGCTCCCACTGATGTGTTCTCAGTGCCAGATATTCTCAAATATTCCAGAAAAAATCATATTTCATTTTCGGGGCATTTGGAGAACTTTTGTTTTCGGGGTATTTTTTTATTGCACGGATAACTCAGAAAACAGACAAAAAAAAATACTATTTTTGCTTTATTTAATCTAAATAACAGAAAGTAAAAGGAGGGTACAGAAGGTTGTGCTTTCTAACTTCATCCATCTCAAGCTTATCAAAAGGAATCCACTAACAAGGTTGATCAAATCTTGTTAACAAACTCATTCCGAATAACATGGAACCGGAGAAATTTCGAATAACACTATGTTACCTCAACGGGGATAAGTACATCCCCAATAATAAGAATATCATATCTCTTTTTGACAGTAGGAAGAGGAAATTCAAAACCTCCAATAGTAATCATTGAAAATTTTCCAATAGAATTAATACTGTGGACTTGAGGTTGTTTCCTCGGAAAGTGTACCGTATGCTCATTACCATTAACATGAAAAGTGACATTGCCCTTGTTGCAATCAATAACAGCCCCTGCAATATTCAAAAAGGGTCTTCCAAGAATAATAAACATACTATCGTCCTTGGGAATATCAAGAATAACAAAGTCCGTTAAAATAGTAACGTTTGCAACTACAACAGGCACATCCTCACAAATACCGACATGTATAACAGTTGATTTATCAGCCATTTGCAAAGATATTTCAGTAGGTGTCAAATTATTCAAATCAAGTCTATGATATAAAGAGAGAGGCATAACACTAACACCGGCTCCAAGACCACATAAAGCAGTTCTAACATAGTTTCTTTTAATGGAGCATGGTATAGTTGGTACTCCTGGATCTCCAAGTTTCTTAGGTATTCCACCCTTAAAAGTATAATTAGCAAGCATGGTGGAAATTTCAGCTTCCGGTATCTTTCTCTTATTAGTAATAATATCTTTCATATACTTGGCATAAGGATTCATTTTAAGCATATCAGTCAAACGCATACGCAAAAAGATAGGTCTAATCATTTCAGCAAAGCGCTCAAAATCCTCATCATCCTTTTTCTTGGATGGTTTAGGAGGAAAAGGCATGGGTTTCTGAACCCATGGTTCTCTTTCTTTACCGTGCTTCCTAGCAACAAAGTCTCTCTTATCATAACGTTGATTCTTTGATTGTGGGTTATCAAGATCAACAGCAGGTTCAATTTCTACATCATTATCATTGCTAGGTTGAGCATCAACATGAACATCATCATTAACATTATCACTAGGTTCATGTTCATTACCAGATTGTGTTTCAGCATCAGAAATAGAAATATCATTGGGATTCTCAAGTGTGTCAACAACAGGTTCACTAGAAGCATGCAAAGTCCTATCATTTTTCCTTTTCTTCCTCTTAGAAGGACTAGGTGTATCAACATTATTTCTCTGAGAATCCTGCTCAATTCTCAGGGTGGCCCTCAGGATACAAAGGTTCTTGAGTCACTTTACCCCCTCTAGTTGCAACTCTAACAGCAAAGTCACTATTCTTACTATTCAATTCATTGAGCAAATCATTCTGAGCTTTAAGTACTTGTTCTACTTGAGTGGTAACCATAGAAGCATGTTTACTAATAAGTTTAAGTTCACCTTTAACTCTAGACATATAATCACCCAAGTGTTCAATCATATAAGCATTGCGTTTCAATTGTCTACCAAAATAAGCATTGAAGTTTTCTTGTTTGACAGTAAAATTATCAAACTCATCTAAGCATTGGCTAGCAGACTTATAACGAGGAATATCACCTTCATCAAATCTATAGAGAGAATTTACCTTTACTACCTGTGTCGGGTTATCAAGACCATGTATTTCTTCAACAGGCGGCAAATTAAAACCATGTATTTCTTCGATAGGCGGCAAATTAAGACCATGTATTTCTTCAATAGGAGGTAAATTCTTAACATCATCAGCTTTAATACCCTTTTCTTTCATAGATTTCTTTGCCTCTTGCATATCTTCAGGACTGAGAAATAGAATACCCCTTTTCTTCGGAGTTGGTTCAGGAAGTGTCCAATTATTTTCATTGGTCAACATATTATTCAATATCAATTCAGCTTGATCAACTGTTCTTTCCCTGAAAACACAACCAACACAACTATCCAGGTGGTCTCTGGAAGCATCGGTTAGTCCATTATAAAAGATATCAAGTATTTCATTTTTCTTGAGGGGATGATCAGGCAAAGCATTAAGTAATTGGAGAAGCCTCCCCAAGCTTGTGGGAGACTCTCTTCTTCAATTTGCACAAAATTGTATATTTCCCTTAGAGCGGCTTGTTTCTTATGAGCGGGGAAATATTTAGCAGAGAAGTAATAAATCATATCCTGGGGACTACGCACACAACCAGGATCAAGAGAATTAAACCATGTTTTAGCATCACCCTTTAATGAGAATGGAAATAATTCAAGGATATAGTAGTAGCGAGTTTTCTCATCATTACTGAACAGGGTAGCTATATCATTTAATTTAGTAAGATGTGCCACAACAGTTTCAGATTCATAGCCATAAAAAGGATTAGATTCAACCAAAGTAATTATATCAGGATCAACAGAGAAATCATAATCTTTATCAGTAACAAAGATAGGTGAAGTAGCATAAGCAGGATCATATTTCATTCTAGCATTCAGAGATTTTTCTTTTAGCTTAGCTAATAATTTCTTAAGATCTCTCCTATCATTGCAAGCAAGAAAGTCTCTAGCAGTTTCTTCATCCATAACATAACCCTCAGGCACAACAGGCAATTCATATCTAGGGAGAGAATCTTCATCATCACTTTCATCAATATTATCAGTTTCAATAATTTCATTCTCTCTAGCCCTAGCAAGTTGTTCATTGAGAAATTCACCAAGTTGCACAGTAGTATCAAGCATAGAAGTAGTTTCATCATAAGTATCATGCATAGCAGAAGTGGCATCATCAATAACATGTGACATATCATAATTAATAGCAGAAGCAGGTTTAGGTGTCGCAAGTTTACTCAAAACAGAAGGTGAATCAAGTGCAGAGCTAGATGGCAGTTCCTTACCTCCACTCGTAATTGAGGGATAAATTTTGGTTTTCTCGTCTTTCAAGTTCCTCATAGTGACCAGCAGATATAAATCCCAAGTGACTCAAAGAATAGAGCTATGCTCCCCGGCAACGGCGCCAGAAAATAGTCTTGATAACCCACAAGTATAGGGGATCGCAACAGTTTTCGAGGGTAGAGTACTCAACCCAAATTTATTGATTCGACACAAGGGGAGCCAAAGAATATTCTCAAGTATTAGCAGTTGAGTTGTCAATTCAACCACACCTGGATAACTTAGTATCTGCAGCAAAGTGTTTAGTAGCAAAGTAGTATGGAAGTAACGGTAACGGTGGCAAAAGTAACAGTGATAGTTTTATAGTGATTGTAACAGTGGCAACGGGAAAGTAAATAAGCGAAGAACAATATGTGAAAAGCTCGTAGGCATTGGATCGGTGATGGAGTATTATGCCAGATGCGATTATTCATGCAACAGTTATAACATAGGGTGAAACAGAACTAGCTCCAATTCATCAATGTAATGTAGGCATGTATTCCGAATATAGTCATACATGCTTATGGAAAAGAACTTGCATGACATCTTTTGTCCTACCCTCCCGTGGCAGCGGGGTCCTATTGGAAACTAAGGGATATTAAGGCCTCCATTTAATAGAGTACCGGACCAAAGCATTAACACATAGTGAATACATGAACTCCTCAAACTACGGTCATCACCGGGAGTGGTCCCGATTATTGTCACTTCGGGGTTGCCGGATCATAACACATAGTAGGTGACTATAGACTTGCAAGATAGGATCAAGAACTCACATATATTCATGAAAACATAATAGGTTTAGATCTGAAATCATGGCACTCGGGCCCTAGTGACAAGCATTAAGCATAGCAAAGTCATAGCAACATCAATCTCAGAACATAGTGGATACTAGGGATCAAACCCTAACAAAACTAACTCAATTACATGATAAATCTCATCCAGCCCATCACCGTCCAGCAAGCCTACGATGGAATTACTCACGCATGGCAGTGAGCATCATGAAATTGGTGATGGAGGATGGTTGATGATGACGATGGCGACGGATTCCCCTCTCCGGAGCCCCGAACGGACTCCAGATCAGCCCTCCCGAGAGAGATTAGGGCTTGGCGGCGGCTCCGTATCATAAAACGCGATGAATCCTTCTCCCTAAATTTTTTCTCCCCGAACGTGAATATATAGAGTTGGAGTTGAGGTCGGTGGAGCACCAGGGGGCCCACGAGGCAGGGGGCGCGCCCAGGGGGTAGGCGCGCCCCCCACCCTCGTGGACAGGGTGTGGGCCCCCTGGCCTTGATTCTTTTGCCAGTATTTTTTTATTAATTCCAAAAATAATCTCCGTTCATTTTCAGGTCATTCCGAGAACTTTTATTTCTGCACAAAAATAACACCATGGCAATTCTGCTGAAAACAGCGTCAGTCCGGGTTAGTTCCATTCAAATCATGCAAGTTAGAGTCCAAAACAAGGGCAAAAGTGTTTGGAAAAGTAGATACGACAGAGACGTATCAAGGCGGTCCCCCAACTGTACCCTGCATCCAGTCGGCTAGGAAGAAGAGATACGACCAGGGGGCAGAGTTCCCGGAGCAGTCTAGAAACACGACCTCTGTGAGAAGGTACCATAGGTAGGCCCTCGCGTACTGCTCCACCGTACCCTCATCGGCATTTACCAGGCATTTCTTCCAGTTGTTCAGGAGCCAGGGCAGTGACACACTAGATGTACGGTTACCCTTAGCATCGGGGCAGTCGACGATGAGGGTGGTAACCCTCTGCTTCCAGTTGGTCCTCTCCACTCGCCCGGTGAGTGCATGACCCTCGATCGGTAGGGCCATTATCACCCCCCAATCCTCGAGGGTCGCCGTCATCTCCCCGCATGGGAGATGGAAACTATGCGTCTGTTGGAAATATGCCCTAGAGTCAATAATAAATTGGTTATTATTATATTTCCTTGTTCATGATAATCGTTTATTATCCATGCTAGAATTGTATTGATAGGAAACTCAGATACATGTGTGGATACATAGACAACACCATGTCCCTAGTAAGCCTCTAGTTGACTAGCTCGTTGATCAATAGATGGTTACGGTTTACTGACCATGGACATTGGATGTCGTTGATAACGGGATCACATCATTAGGAGAATGATGTGATGGACAAGACCCAATCCTAAGCCTAGCACAAGATCGTGTAGTTCGTTTGCTAAGAGCTTTTCTAATGTCAAGTATCATTTCCTTAGACCATGAGATTGTGCAACTCCCGGATACCGTAGGAATGCTTTGGGTGTACCAAACGTCACAACGTAACTGGGTGGCTATAAAGGTGCACTACAGGTATCTCCGAAAGTATCTGTTGGGTTGGCACGAATCGAGACTGGGATTTGTCACTCCGTGTAAACGGAGAGGTATCTCTGGGCCCACTCGGTAGGACATCATCATTATGTGCACAATGTGACCAAGGAGTTGATCACGGGATGATGTGTTACGGAACGAGTAAAGAGACTTGCCGGTAACGAGATTGAACAAGGTATCGGGATACCGACGATCGAATCTCGGGCAAGTAACATACCGATTGACAAAGGGAATTGTATACGGGATTGATTGAATCCCCGACATCGTGGTTCATCCGATGAGATCATCGTGGAACATGTGGGAGCCAACATGGGTATCCAGATCCCGCTGTTGGTTATTGGCCGGAGAACGTCTCGGTCATGTCTGCATGGTTCCCGAACCCGTAGGGTCTACACACTTAAGGTTCGATGACGCTAGGGTTATAGGGAATAGATATACGTGGTTACCGAATGTTGTTCGGAGTCCCGTATGAGATCCCGGACGTCACGGGGAGTTCCGGAATGGTCCGGAGGTAAAGATTTATATATGGGAAGTCCTGTTTTGGTCACCGGAAAAGTTTCGGGTGCTATCGGTAATGTACCGGGACCACCGGGAGGGTCCCGGGGGTCCACCAAGTGGGGCCACCAGCCCCAGAAGGCTGCGTGGGCCAAGTGTGGGAGGGGACCAGCTCCAGGTGGGCTGGTGCGCCCCCCCCCCCACCAAGGCCCAAGGCGCGGGGAGAGTGGGAGGGGGCAAACCCTAGGCTCAGATGGGCCTAAGGCCCATCTAGTGGGGCGCCCCCCTCTCTCCCCCTTCTGGCCGCCCCCCTAGATGGATCTAGGGCTGGCCGCACCCCTTGGGGGCAACCCTAGATGGGGTGCAGCCCCTCCCCCTCCCCTATATATACTTGAGGTTTTGGGGCTGCCACACACATGAGACTTCCTCTCTCTTGGCGCAGCCCTACCCCTCTCCCTCCTCCTCCTCTCCCACGGTGCTTGGCGAAGCCCTGCAGGATTGCCACGCTCCTCCATCACCACCACGCCGTCGTGCTGCTGCTGGACGGAGTCTTCCCCAACCTCTCCCTCTCTCCTTGCTGGATCAAGGCGTGGGAGACGTCACTGGGCTGCACGTGTGTTGAACGCGGAGGCGCCGTGGTTCGGCGCTTAGATCGGAATCAACCGCGATCTGAATCGCTACGAGTACGACTCCTTCATCCGCGTTCTTGCAACGCTTCCGCATCGCGATCTACAATGGTATGTAGATGCACTACCCTTCCCCTCGTTGCTAGATTACTCCATAGATTGATCTTGGTGATGCGTAGAAAATTTTGAATTTCTGCTACGTTCCCCAACAGTGGCATCATGAGCTAGGTCTATGCGTAGTTTCTATGCACGAGTAGAACACAAAGTAGTTGTGGGCGTCGATTTTTTCAATTTACTTGCCGTTACTAGTCTTATCTTGATTCAGCGGCATTGTGGGATGAAGCGCCCCGGACCGACCTTACACGTACACTTACGTGAGACAGGTTCCACCGACTGACATGCACTAGTTGCATAAGGTGGCTAGCGGGTGTCTGTCTCTCCCACTTTAGTCAGATCGGATTCAATGAAAAGGGTCCTTATGAAGGGTAAATAGAAATTGGCATATCACGTTGTGGCTTTTGCGTAGGTAAGAAACGTTCTTGCTAGAATCCCATAGCAGCCACGTAAAACATGCAACAACAATTAGAGGACGTCTAACTTGTTTTTGCAGGGTATGCTATGTGATGTGATATGGCCAAAAGGATGTGATGAATGATATATGTGATGTATGAGATTGATCATGTTCTTGTAATAGGAATCACGACTTGCATGTCGATGAGTATGACAACCGGCAGGAGCCATAGGAGTTGTCTTAATTTATTGTATGACCTGCGTGTCAATGGAACCGCCATGTAATTACTTTACTTTATTGCTAACCGTTAGCTATAGTAGTAGAAGTAATAGTTGGTGAGACAACTTCATGAAGACATGATGATGGAGATCATGATGATGGAGATCATGGTGTCATGCCGGTGACAAAGGTGATCATGCTGCGCCTCGAAGATGGAGATCAAAAGGCGCAAGATGATATTGGCCATATCATGTCACTTTATGATTTGCATGTGATGTTTGTCATGTTTACATCTTATTTGCTTAGAACGACGGTAGCATAAATAAGATGATCCCTCACTAAAATTTCAAGAGACGTGTTCCCCCTAACTGTGCACCGTTGCGAAGGTTCGTTGTTTCGAAGCACCACGTGATGATCGAGTGTGATAGATTCTAACGTTCGAATACAACGGGTGTTGACGAGCCTAGCATGTACAGACATGGCCTCGGAACACATGCGAAACACTTAGGTTGACTTGACGAGCCTAGCATGTACAGACATGGCCTCGGAACACAAGAGACCGAAAGGTCGAACATGAGTCGTATAGTAGATACGATCAACATGGAGATGTTCACCGATGATGGCTAGTCCGTCTCACGTGATGATCGGACACGGCCTAGTTTGACTCAGATCATGTATCACTTAGATGACTAGAGGGATGTCTATCTGAGTGGGAGTTCATTAATCAGATGAACTTAATTATCATGAATATAGTCAAAAAGTCTTTGCAAATTATGTCATAGCTTACGTTTTGGTTCTACTGTTTAAGATATGTTCCTAGAGAAAATTTAGTTGAAAGTTAATAGTAGCAATTATGCGGACTGGGTCCGTAAACTGAGGATTGTCCTCATTACTGCACAGAAGGCTTATGTCCTTAATGCACCGCTCGGTGTGCTGAACCTCAGCGTCGTCTGTAGATGTTGCGAAACATCTGACATACACGTTTTGATGACTACGTGATAGTTCAGTGCGTAATGCTAACGGTTTAGAATTGTGGCACCAAAAACGTTTTGAAACGTCACAGAACATATGAGATGTTCCGAAGACTGAAATTGGGATTTCAGACTAGTGCCCACGTCAAGAGGTATGAGACCTCTGACAAGTTTCTTAAGCCTGCAAACTAAGGGAGAAAAGCTCAATCGTTGAGCATGTGCTCAGATTGTCTGAGTACCACAATCGCTTGAATCGAGTGGGAGTTAATCTTCCAGATGAGATAGTGATGGTTCTCCATAGTCACTGCCACCAAGCTATTAGAGCTTCGTGATGAACTATAACATATCAGGGATAGACATGATGATCCTTGAGCAACTCGCGATGTTTGACACCGCGAAAGTAGAAATCAAGAAGGAGCATCAATTGTTGATGGTTAGTAAAACCACTAGTTTCTAGAAGGGCAAGGGCAAAAGGGATACTTCATGAAACAGCAAATCATTTGTTGCTCTAGTGAAGAATCCCAAGGTTGAACCCAAACCCGAGACTAAGTGCTTCTGTAATGAGGGGAACGGTCACTGAAGCAGAACTACCCTAGATACTTGGTAGATGAGAAGGCAGGCAAGGTCGACAGAAGTATATTGGATATACATTATATGAATGTGTACTTTACTAGTACTCCTAACAGCACCAGGGTATTAGATACCGGTTCGGTTGCTAAGTGTTAGTAACTCGAAATAAAATCTGCGGAATAAACAGAGACTAGCTAAAGGTGAGATGACGATATGTGTTGGAAGTGTTTCCAAGGTTGATGTGATCAAGCGTCGCATGCTCCCTCTACCATCGAGATTGGTGTTAAACCTAAATAATTGTTATTTGGTGTTTGCGTTGAGCATAAACATGATTGGATTATGTTTATCGCAATACGGTTATTCATTTAAGGAGAATAAATGGTTACTCTGTTTATTTGAATAATACCTTCAATGGTCTTGCACCTAAAATGAATCTCGATCGCAGTGATACACATGTTCGTGCCAAAAGATATAAAATAGTAATGATAGTACCACATACTTGTGGCACTGCCATTTGAGTCATATTGGTATAGAACGCATGAAGAAGCTCCATGTAGATGGATCTTTGGACTCACTCGTTTTTGAAAGGATTGAGACATGCGAACCATGTCTATTGGTATATATGCGTAAAGAAACTCCATGCAGATGGATCGTTTGGACTCACTTGATTTTGAATCACTTGAGACATGCAAATCATACCACATGGGCAAGATGACTGAAAAGCCTCGTTTTCAGTAAAATGGAACAAGAGAGCAACTTGTTGGAAGTAATACATTTGATGTGTGCAGTCCAATGAGTGCTGAGGCACGCAGTGGATATCGATATGTTCTTACTTCACAGATGATTTGAGTAGATGCTGAGAATATTTACTTGATGAAACACAAGTCTGAATTATAGAAAGGTTCAAGTAATTTCAGAGTGAAGTTGAAGATCGTCGTGACAAGAGGATAAAATGTCTGTGATATGATCATAGAGATATCCGAGTTACGAGTTTGGCACACAATTAAGACATTGTGGAAAGTGTTTCACAATTAATACCGCCTGGAACACCACAGTGTGATGGTGTGTCCGAACATCATAACTGCACCCTATTGGATATGGTGCATACCATGATGTCTCTTATCGAATTACCACTATAGTTTATGGGTTAGGCATTAGAGACAACCGCATTCACTTTAAAAGGGGCACCACGCAATTCCGTTGAGACGACACCGTTTAGAGAAACCTAAGTTGTCGTTTCTTAAAAGTTTGGGGTTGCGACGCTTATGTGAAAAAGTTTCAGGCTGATAAGCTTGAACCCAAAGCGGATAAATGCATCTTCATAGAATACCCAAAACAGTTGGGTATACCTCCTATTTCAGATCTGGAAGCGAAAATAATTGCTTCTAGAAACGGGTCCTTTCTCGAGGAAAAGTTTCTCTCGAAAGAATTGAGTGGGAGGATGGTGGAGACTTGATGAGGTTATTGAACCATGACTTCAACTAGTGTGTAGCAGGGCACAGGAAGTTGTTCCTGTGGCACCTACACCAATTGAAGTGGAAGCTTATGATAGTGATCATGAAACTTCGGATCAAGTCACTACCAAACCTCGTAGGTCGACAAGGATATGTACTACTTCAGAGTGGTACGTAATCCTGTCTTGGAAGTCATGTTGCTAGACAACAATGAACCTACGAGCTATGGAGAAGCGATGGTGGGCCCGGATTCCGACGAATGGTTAGAAGCCATGAAATCCGAGATAGGATCCATGTATCAGAACAAAGCATGGACTTTGGTGAACTTGCCCGATGATCGGCAAGCCATTGAGATAAATGGATCTTTAAGAAGAAGACGGACGTGGACGGTAATGTTACCGTCTATGAAGCTCGACTTGTGGCAAAGAGTATTTTCACAAGTTCAAGGAGTTGACTACGATGAGATTTTCTCATCCGTAGCGATGCTTAAGTCCGTCGGAATCATGTTAGCATTAGCTGCATTTATGAAATCTAGCAGATGGATGTCAAAAACAAGTTTCCTTACCAGTTTTTGTAAGGAAAGGTTGTATGTGATACAATCAGAAAGGTTTTGTCGATCCTAAGGATGCTAAAAGGTATGCTAGCTCCAGCGATCCTTCCATGGACTAGAGAAAGCACCTCGGAGTCAGAATGTACGCTTTGATGGAGTGATCAAAGTTTTTGGGTTTATACAAAGTTTGTTAGAAACTTGTATTTACAATAAAGTGAGTGGGAGCGCTACAACATTTCTGATAAGTATATGTGAATGACATATTGTTGATCCGAAATGATGTAAAATTTCTGGAAAGCATAAAGGGTTATTTGAAAGGAGTTTTTCAAAGGAAGACCTGGATAAAGCTGCTTACATATTGGGCATCAAGATCTATAGAGATAGATCAAGACGCCTGATGATACTTTCAAAGAACGCACACCTTGACATGATTTTGAAAGAGTTCAAAATAGATCAGCAAAGAAGGAGTTCTTGGCTGTGTTACAAGGTGTGAGTATTGAGTAAGACTCAAGACCTGACCACAGCAGAAGAGAGAGAAAGGACGAACGTCGTCCCCTATGCTTTAGACGTAGGCTCTACAGTATGCTATGCTGTGTACCGCACATGAAGTGTGCCTTGCCATGAGTTGGTCAAGGGGTACAATAGTGATCCGGGAATGGATCACATGACAGCGGTCGAACTTATCCTTAGTATCTAGTGGACTAAGGAATTTTCTCGATTATGGAGGTGAAAAGGAGTTCGTCGTAAAGGGTTACGTCGATGCGAACTTTGACACTAATCCGGATGACTCTGAGTAGTAAACCGGATTCGTATAGTAGAGCAGTTATTTGAAATGGCTTCAAGTAGCGTGTGGTAGCATCCACAAGATGACATAGATATTCGTAAAGCACACACGGATCTGAAAGGTTCAGACCCGTTGACTAATAACCTCTCTCACAAGCATAACATGATCAAACCAGAACTCATTGAGTGCTAATCACATAGTGATGTGAACTAGATTGTTGACTCTAGTAAACTCTTTGGATGTTGGTCACATGGTGATGTGACCTGTGAGTGTTAATCACATGGTGATGTGAACTAGATTATTGACTCTAGTGCAAGTGAGAGACTGTTGGAAATATTCCCTAGAGGCAATAATAAATTGGTTATTATTATATTTCCTTGTTCATGATAATCGTTTATTATCCATGCTAGAATTGTATTGATAGGAAACTCAGATACATGTGTGGATACATAGACAACACCATGTCCCTAGTAAGCCTCTAGTTGACTAGCTCGTTGATCAATAGATGGTTACGGTTTCCTGACCATGGACATTGGATGTCGTTGATAACGGGATCACATCATTAGGAGAATGATGTGATGGACAAGACCCAATCCTAAGCCTAGCACAAGATCGTGTAGTTCGTTTGCTAAGAGCTTTTCTAATGTCAAGTATCATTTCCTTAGACCATGAGATTGTGCAACTCCCGGATACCGTAGGAATGCTTTGGGTGTACCAAACGTCACAACGTAACTGGGTGGCTATAAAGGTGCACTACAGGTATCTCCGAAAGTATCTGTTGGGTTGGCACGAATCGAGACTGGGATTTGTCACTCCGTGTAAACGGAGAGGTATCTCTGGGCCCACTCGGTAGGACATCATCATTATGTGCACAATGTGACCAAGGAGTTGATCACGGGATGATGTGTTACGGAACGAGTAAAGAGACTTGCCGGTAACGAGATTGAACAAGGTATCGGGATACCGACGATCGAATCTCGGGCAAGTAACATACCGATTGACAAAGGGAATTGTATACGGGATTGATTGAATCCCCGACATCGTGGTTCATCCGATGAGATCATCATGGAACATGTGGGAGCCAACATGGGTATCTAGATCCCGCTGTTGGTTATTGGCCGAAGAACGTCTCGGTCATGTCTGCATGGTTCCCGAACCCGTAGGGTCTACACACTTAAGGTTCGATGACGCTAGGGTTATAGGGAATAGATATACGTGGTTACCGAATGTTGTTCGGAGTCCCAGATGAGATCCCGGACGTCACGAGGAGTTCCGGAATGGTCCGGAGGTAAAGATTTATATATGGGAAGTCCTGTTTTGGTCACCGGAAAAGTTTCGGGTGCTATCGGTAATGTACCGGGACCACCGGGAGGGTCCCGGGGGTCCACCAAGTGGGGCCACCAGCCCCAGAAGGCTGCGTGGGCCAAGTGTGGGAGGGGACCAGCTCCAGGTGGGCTGGTGCGCCCCCCCCCCCACCAAGGCCCAAGGCGCAGGGAGAGTGGGAGGGGGCAAACCCTAGGCTCAGATGGGCCTAAGGCCCATCTAGTGGGGCGCCCCCCTCTCTCCCCCTTCTGGCCGCCCCCCTAGATGGATCTAGGGCTGGCCGCACCCCTTGGGGGGCAACCCTAGATGGGGTGCAGCCCCTCCCCCTCCCCTATATATACTTGAGGTTTTGGGGCTGCCACACAAATGAGACTTCCTCTCTCTTGGCGCAGCCCTACCCCTCTCCCTCCTCCTCCTCTCCCGCGGTGCTTGGCGAAGCCCTGCAGGATTGCCACGCTCCTCCATCACCACCACGCCATCGTGCTGCTGCTGGACGGAGTCTTCCCCAACCTCTCCCTCTCTCCTTGCTGGATCAAGGCGTGGGAGACGTCACCGGGCTGCACGTGTGTTGAACGCGGAGGCGCCGTGGTACGGCGCTTAGATCGGAATCAACCGCGATCTGAATCGCTACGAGTACGACTCCTTCATCCGCGTTCTTGCAACGCTTCCGCATCGCGATCTAGAATGGTATGTAGATGCACTCCCCTTCCCCTCGTTGCTAGATTACTCCATAGATTGATCTTGGTGATGCGTAGAAAATTTTGAATTTCTGCTACGTTCCCCAACAGCGTCTCGGGTCGCCGCCGGTCAATCAAAGCCGTGAGAGCTGCGTGGACAAGCGTCGGCGGCTGACGCTTGAACTGCAGGATGAAACCAAGCAGTCGGGCTCTCCTAAAGTACGGCGTGTAGCGCTCGTCGTACTCTATCTTCACAGCATTCGCGTAACCCCTCATGCGCAGTGGCGGGAGCATCTGTCAAAAAGTGGACACCAAAAGTTAGTATCTTACTTTACCAATCTGAAAACTTTGGTTCAATATTTCGATCATAGTACTTACCACTCCGTTATCTATGAAATGGGCACGATGACCCTTGTCGAACGCGTAGTCAAGCATGTAGTACCGTTTGCCAATGTTGTCCGCAAGAGGTGCCTGCCTAAATAAAATTTCATAAACATAAGCATTATAAGCATAAGCATAAATAAAAAATGAAACATGGTTGATTCATTCATATAACATTCATATATAACATCCACATGCTTCATATATCAAAACAAATTACTCCCCTCCAACATGCATCATATCATCATTTTTTTAACAAAAGAAGTTATGAACTAGGGTTCATCTTGAGGGGTTCACCATTTTTACTCCAACCAAATCCACTACTTTCATCATATAACATCCACATGCATCCTATATCAAAACAAATATCTCCAATATTCATCATATCATAAATTTTTTAACACAAAAAATCATGAACTAGGTTCATCTTGAGGGTTCAACATTTTTTCTCCAATTACATCCACGACTTGCATCATAGCATATTAACATGCATCATCATATCACAACCAATTCCTCCAACATGCATCATATTAAAAAAATCTTTCAAAAAAATATGAACTAGTGTTCATCTTCACACAACCATACCAACTAGTGACTAGAGTTCATATCTAACACAATATAACATCTAGAATCAACTAGTGACTAGAGTTCATATCTAACACAATATAACATCATAGGGTTCAAAAAGGGGAGTGATTTAAATCAAATAATGCGACGAATCGGAAGCTATTTGACTAAAACTAATTGGAGGAATCGGAGGAGCTTACTTTTCTCTTTTTGGGACCATCTCGATCCGCAAAAACGATGAAGAAACGAAGAAGATCGGTGGGGGAAGTGGAGGAGATGAGAGAGGGGGCGAGAGAGGAACCGCCTCTTTGTTCTTGGGGATTGGGGCGGCTTGGTGTGGGGGCAGAAGGGGGTGGGGCGGGCGGCCGCACCCAATAACTGTCCGCGCCCTACCGCCAAGGTCCCTGGCGGAGGATCAGACAGCCTACCGCCAGGACTAGCGTCGGTAGGGTGCAACGGAGGGGGACAGCGGACGTTTGCGCTGCTGACGTGGACTAGTTTCCTACCGCAAAGCCCCATGGCGGTAGGCTATGTAATCCTATCGCCGAGCCTCCTGCCCGTAGGAAAAAGGGACAGATTTAAAAAAATCAAACAGGGGTAGATCCCGAATTTAGACCAGAAAAAGATCAAAACACGAAATTTTGCCGCGTCCAGAAACACTATTATCCCCTAAAAATATATAATATATCCAGAAACACTATTCTACAGAAAAATTGTATGGGTTAATGTTTTTCTTTACAGAAACTGGTAAATGTTCATTTTAATGATTTTTTGGATAATGTTAAAAATCCGCATCCTCAGAGCAAACATATTGTTCAAGAGGGGTTCCGAATGGTAATCAAAGCTCGAAGTGTTGGCAATCAATTGATAAGACCGGACGAGCAACACACATTTGAGATCAATCAATTATATATTGAGGATGGATCAATTATTTTCCACATGTATGTTACATGGTGAGGCTATGCTTGCATGTTGAGAAAAATAGTTTAGTGGGCGCTAACTATTAAGATATAGAAGATGTTATATCTCCCGGTCAGAGGTGAACTAATTCTCTGGTTTAAGGGGATAAGTGGGACTCCGCTTGCATCCTTAGTTATAACACACAATATTCATCTACATGGCATTTCGAGACAACGTACAAGAGACGATAGAATCTTGGAAGCAATTGCAAACAATGTCCATGTCCTAATCCGTATCAAATGTATTTATCTTGTGTGCTCCACATTTTTCTTTAATTGTGCCCTAAGGCCATGAGGTTTACTACCCCAACTCCACAATCGGAGCTTGTCCTTGGACAATCTCAGATGACAAATTTCCATTGCCTCACAGACCTCTATCACAACCTCGGAGCTTGCCACTAGTGAAGTTATGGATCCCGGTAGTTTATTTCTCGTAATCACAACCTCGATGACTTTTGCTATTTTTCCTTACAGGTTGAACCATTTTTACCTTTTGTTCTATAAATCAATTCCAAACATACAATACGCTTATCCTTGTAACTAGCAAAGCTAGCAAGACCTCGGTGACAAGTTGGGGACCAAGAATAAGTTCTTAATTGTGTGCAAGTATTGATTGTTGAGTCGTAAATTGAGCACCAATAGATTGATAACCTTGGTTCTTCACTGAGGGAAATTTGCTGCTTACTGCAAGCCCTTACTCTTCGAGGCCCAACACCTCCCTATAAGGATAATAGGAAGCACCCCTGATGAGTCGATAGCTGGTCTCCATCCATCAGAAATGACTGGATAATGCCACGACTAACCTGCTTTTAACTCACCTACCATGGTATTTTCTGCCCTACGAGTGAATACTACTCGGCTTATCAATTTTATTCCACAGGAGTTTTATGAGCCCCTCACAATGTTCCTACAAGCAACAATGGCGCGCGCTCAGGCGGATACAACTTGGGTAACTTGCCCATGGGAGGAGGCTAAATCACTTGACAAGCTACATCCAAATCGTGAAGGACTCGTGTGGTATTGATGATGACGTAGCACCCAAGTACTGTTAACGGCGCATCGTTGCCTTGGAGTACAAGACATAAACATATAAGGCGGGCAGGGATCCCTGAACTAGGAGATCCGCTTGTAAATCGACCCAAGCTCATGTAACCCTAGCTACCATGTCAACATATAAGGCGAACAGGGATGACTTAATCTTTGAGGCAAGCATATGACTACTGGCAGGATCAACCGGGTAGCACGTCCTCGGTGACGCCCGGCGTCAGCCATCCTCCTGCGCTTCCACTTGCGTGGAAACTCAGAGGCAACAGCCAAGCCAGATGTCGCTTTTGAGTGGCATAGCTCATCCTCCTTGAGGATCGGCACAGAGAGTCACGTATCCTACCACGTAACTATGAAGAGGTAGAGGCATTCCCTGTTCGATGTGTTCTCATGTTCCCGTAGACACACAAACCCTAGAGAGTTTGTCTCAAAACCTTGACATCTCAAATCAAAAGGCGCATACTGAATACCAACAATACAATCCGCCAAACACAAGAAGTAGGGTATTACCTGGATACCCAATTTGGCTCTCTGGAACATTTGCTCTTGCGCACCAAATATTTTTGCAAATGTAAAAAAAAAGAATGATTTTTTGTAGACATGTACATATACTCACTTCTAAATGTTATCTGCAAATGCTTAGGTGGAAAGTCCAAACATTTCGGTCTGTAAAAAAGAAAAGTTGAAACACCAAAATTTTAGCATTTCTCAATCACTTTGTAGTAGTGCAGTAGCATCATTCATATGAAAATCTCTTTGTTGTAGTGCAGTAGCATCACATATGAACATGGATTTTCGTATGAATAGTCTTGGTTTATGAAATTACAAGATCGAATGACATGAACAAGTCAACAATATACTACTCCCTCAGTCTCATAATATAGGGTTCGGCTCCTCTGCTGTACAGTTGTTACTGTACACGTGCTGTAGCAGGCAGAATCTACCATCCATTATTATCCAATGGCTCTCCTTTCTCTCCCTTAATTCTATTATTATTAACTAGAAACAAACACCCCTATAATAGTCCAAAGGAAATCCTCCACGCCTGTAGAATTGGCGCCAAACTCCTGCTGTCCGTCTTCCTCGTTCCTCCTGATACATGCCTATTCATTTGCTGAATCAGAGATTATATAACATAATGCAGAGTAAGCACTTCTTTTGTTCTTGCCAAGATAAGCACAATGCATGGGATGACTACTTACCTGAAAGTCACCAATGGCATGGCTGCCAAGTTCCTCCTAATTCGGAAACATGTTCACAGAGAAATTATACTCTATGGACAAAGACCATATTGCATGAAGAATTATACAGATCATCAAACAACCATATGTTGTAGCTTCTATAACAGGAGAATGAAGAAAGGAGAAAGCAATTTTAAGTAATAGCTGGTAAGACGTTTCTTGGATTGGATCCGTGAGCTGCAGCTTGTGGAGTTTGGCCGGGCAGGCGTGTAGGGAGGTCCAGCTGCTGCGCCGCCGCCGTCGTCCTGCAGCCACAAGATCATGGGGCGTCGGCCGTGTTGTCAGAGGAGGACGCGGCCACTTGGGCGTGCTCTTCGCCTCACCCGTTTGCTACACTCCTCCTCGTTGAGGTCGCCGGAAGGAGTCTCCGGCTTGTCGTCGTCGTGGTGCTGTTGGAGTACGTCGTCGCCCTGCTGTTAAAGGAGCTCGCCGTCGCGCAGCTCCTTCTCCCCGGATCTAGCTGCGATCCTCCGTCCTTGACCAGCAGGGAGAGGCAGCGACGCGCGAGCACGGCCTTGGACGGCAGCCGCTCTCCTAGGGCCGCCGGAGCCATTGGTGTCCGCTGGAGGATTCAGCTTTCCGGTCTATATTTTCTTCTCGGTGTGCGTTTTATCGAAGAATGGAAATAGAATTAAGGGGGAGAAAGGAGAGCAGTTGGATTGCAATGGACGGCCGATCTTGCATTCTACAGTACCCGTACAGTAAACACTTAACTGCATAGGAGCTGAACCCCATAATATAGGATGTTATTACAACGAAAATTCGTTGGCGTGGACGAGCTCGCCTGCTCGCGTTATCTGTAGGCGTCCGTCCTCATCGAGATATGAAACGCACTCCGTATTCCAGCTCGTAGACGATGACTCATTTAATGAGTAACGCGGACGGGAAGATACAGTTTGTACGGTGCGGGTGACGGACGTTGAGGTGCTAGCGACGGAGGTTTTCATCCTGTAGCTAGACTGAATTCCGCTCGGGTCGACCTCCCAACTCCATTAAACTCCCCATCTATCATCGACCGCGGCTCAGTCTATAATAGTTCATCCCCAAATCGAAGGAACAAACCCTAGTTGCACACTGTTCCTCAATTGACCCCCAAATCGGAGCAAGGAACAGCAGCCGCAGAAAAGATGGCAAATCTGAATCAAGGTGCTGATCCGGCGGCACTTCCAATCGTGCCTTGCCCGGACTGTGGCAGGAATGTAGTTGCCTATGTTGCTCGTTGCGGGCAGAGCGCCGGCGAGCGATTCTGCAAGTGCCGCAATCACAATGTAAGTGTCCAGTTTTTGCATAGAGTTCTTCAGACTTGTTCAACATCTCTTGTCTGAACCTTCTTCGCCGGTCAACGACAGCCGTCAGGTGGTTGATGTGATTTCTACAAGTGGCAGCAAGCTTACACCGACCACCTCGCATCGCTTGGTCCAGCCGCGCCCCTATTGGCGCAAATCGAGCAAGGATAAGAGCAAGGCGGCCGAGCTTTGGGAGTTCAAGATCTACAGGTGCCGCACGCACCACAGGGCAGCAGAACGGCACGCCGGAGCGCACCCAGTTCGTTTCTTCAGTCAGCGCCGCTGCAGGATACATGCTCGCCGCGCTTCCAGCTGCTGGGCGCCAGGGAACCATTGGCGTTGACGCTGCATATTCCCAATCTGGTGGTCTCCGTGGCCAACCTTGTCACTGGGGTGGTTGTGGTCATGCACGTGCTTGGTTAGGCACCAGCTGCGAATAGAGCACGGTGTACCATTGTACCTGCAAATCAAGTGTTATGATGTTTGTATCATTGGTTAGCAGCCAAGTATGTAATGGTGTAGGCGCAGCTAGGGTGTTGCTGATGGCGTACTTTTGTAATGATCAAGTTTAAGCCGTGTGATGTAGTCTCGTTTTGTGCAACTAATAATATTAATGGAAATATGTTTTTAGCTAAGCAGGTGTAAAAAGAGAAGGTTAACTCTGACGGATCCCTTTCAAGAGTCTGAAAATCAAACTAGCAGGATTCTAGCCCATTGCACACAGCAGGGGCCGCGTCGGACACCTATAAGGCGTCACCTGTATTGAATTACTGCCACCAGTCTACCCCTCCCAGCGGTGCAGAGGAACATGATGTCAAGCAATTTTGTAAGAGGGGAACAAATAAAATCAACTGAATCTCTCATCACACAAAGCACCAAATCAGATTGATTTCTCAAACAAGAACGCGGTGAAATACAAAAGGGGAGATGCACATGCACACTACAACATTAGGCAAGTCTTAAACTCATACATTTTTTCTTCTACATGATAAATATTCAAATCACAGCGACAACCTGACCACAAACAACACGTACTTCACTGACGGTTATTATTACAACAAGAGTCTTCCGGTTAAAGTTAACAGCTACAGAGCCCTCAACAACACAGAACAAAAACAATGAATCTAAATGAAGTCGCCGGCAAATTGCATTTGGCTCTAAGGTAGCATTTTCAACAACATGGAGTTCAACCCTAGGCTTGCTGCAGGTATTTTTCCTGTGACCACTGACGCCACAATTCGAGCATTTTGCCGCTTTCCTTTCTTTTTGAGGAAGATCACCTCATTGTGGACATGTGGTGATCTTGTGCCCTGGTTCTCAACATATACTGGAGAAGCGAGTTCGTTTACTTGTCCCGCATCCATTTCCAGCTTGTGCATTTGCTGTCAGTATGTACTTCTTGCTTTTTGCACCACGATCATCATACGGAGGTTTATCCCTGCAAGTGATTGGTCGACCGGGCTTTTGTTTTCGTTCTGGAGCTTTTAGCCCCATGAAATTACCAATTGCACGTGCCACTTGCAGCAACGGTGAGTCGTGTATGGCATCACTTTCTCTATTGCTACTTCCATCGCCTTGCATTGATCTGCAAATGCAATTCAACATTCATTTTATTGAACTAGTATACTGAAAAAGAGAGAACATCACAAAGAGTGTGCTAGCAAAAATGGTAAATCAATGCACTAGTCGTCTCATCGGAATCATGTGAAGTAGCTGAGTGTGAATTATGAACCTAGATGAAATTTTAAATTTTAAACACATCATTTTTTTGTTCACCTGTGAGCACGGTTTGTGGATGTTTGTCGCCCATCATGCGGGTAAATCCAGTGAACACCCATTGAAAAGTTTCCACTGTCCCATCTCTTACTAGCACGCCACCAAAAATCATGCTCTGGAAGTGATTATTGACTCTCACAAGCAGCCCAAATGGCATATCATACAGGTTTGTGTGTAACGCTCACGCCGCGTCATGTACCAAGGGATTTACTTTTTACCTTCACTGAATGGCAGCATAGCAGACCTGTGTGTTCGAAACTAGAACACTCACATATCAACTCATTCCCTTCGACGGCAAGTTCTACTTTGTAGACAATCCTGCACCACTTCTCATATTTTTCTGGGTGGTATCGTTGCACCAAGTAGGTTTTCTGTCTAGTCACCTCCTCTACTCTGTATTGACCTGCTCCGTATATAATCTCACCAAATTTTTAGAACATGGTTCGTGTATAGACTCTGCTTGCATGCAACTCTATTGGTGTGTTCATTTTCAATACTGGGGCTACCTGTTTGTGTGGAGAATGCATCAGTTACATAGCACACATCAGTCAGTAAGAAAGATATGATATTTCGAAAACTTACAATTTTTGTGCGTCTCTCCTCATAGTTTTCACTTGCTTCCCTATCAAAAAGAAGCCGCATGTACTGTCAAAGAGATGCATGGGGCAGCTTGCTGGAACATAACCCTTGAGCATATGGTTGTCATTTTGGCACATAATTTACCTTTGAAGTATGGTTTAGCCCATTTTGCTCTTGTTTCATAGATGTGAGTAAGGTAAGGATGTTTTTCCAAGCCATGTGATTCTGTCAGTTGCTTCCATGCAGTTTCGAATTCCTCCAGTGTCAGCATGTGATGTATTATCTTGTGGAACTCTGACCTGAATTTGTTGCGCTTTGTGTAGTATGGTCCCAGAGATTCCTTTGCCTTCTTCAGCACGTGCCACTTGCACCAGCGGTGAGTGGTTTCTGGCATCACTTTCTCCATTGCTATCTCCATGGACCTGCATTGATCTGCATATACATGAAAGGAGAAGCGCTCTTAGGCAAGTAACTCAGTGAAAGGAGAGCAATATATCAAAAGAAGTGCAAGTGGAGTCTAATGAGTCAATTTTTAAGGCACAATTAGGCAAAGTGAAATGTAGGTAATTGAAGATATAAACTATATGGAAAATCTAACTGCTAGATATAATGTCCCTTTTTACCTGTAAGCAAAGTTTGTGGATGTTTTCCGCCCATCATGCGGATGAATTCAGTGAACCCACTGAAAAGTCTCGACTATCTCATCTCTTACTAGGACGACACCAAATATCATGGTCTGGAAGTGGTTGTTGACTCCCACAAACAGGCCAAATGGCATGTCATAGAGGTCGGTACGGTATGTTGTATCAAATGTTATTGCATCTCCAAAGAAGTGGTACTGGGCCCTGCTTGATCCAGTTGACCATAACAAATTCCGTATGCGGCTATCCTCATCCGGCTGCACTCTGTAGTACAGACCAATATCTTTTGCTCCCAACTCAGCAAAAGCATCCATTGTCTTCCTGACATCATCGTCTGCTTGCTCACGGCTGATCTTGCCACATAGCCCCCTCAACACTCTTTTGGTGAATGGCACATTGGACATTGAACCAAAGAAACTACAAATTATATTGTAAACCTTGCCAATGCTATTGTTATTTTCACGGAGCTGCTTAACCACATCACATGTGTATATATCGATATGTCTCTGTGAGGGCTAGTACACCTTCTCGCCACACTTCTCCATTAACGAATGGTTGTGTGATGGTATGAACTCACTTATGTACCATCCATTGTCCTTTGATCGGAGCAATCGTATGAGCGCGGGGCACCTGCACCGGCAAGTCCGGGTGTTGCTTTTCTTCGGAATCCCCTGCAAATGCCACAAAGAAACAACAGTCAGTTTTCTTCTCAATGTTTTTTCAAGAGCACTCATTCTGCCAGCACACGGAGGGCGTTCTTCAGGACTTCAGGTGCATGCCCAACACGCAGTCTGCACAACGCAGACATACATAATTCAGAAAAAATGGGCTAACTAGCTTAGATTCAGAAAAATACATCGTAACAGCATTTAAAATGTGGCTGTCTGCCTGTATATCGTAAAGACCAGCATAGATCGATATGATACATGATGGGAACAAATTATCAGTCCAGTCGAATTTACAGGTTTATTGAGCCTACAAATGTGGCGTATACCTCTTGGTCCAGCCCGGCGCCTGAGGATCGTCTTTGCCCATCGACTGCTCTGAGTTCGGCGCGGACAGAGCCACTCCATTGCATTCGCTCTGCAAATCTAGTTCCCATGTCACCGCCGCATCGCCCACATCACCGATACTGGATTCGGTAGCCGTGCATACGAAAGTTTGGTTGCCTCCGCCGGTCAGCAGCGATTCATCGGCGGTGAGATCTGGCAGAGGAAACCTACGGAAACGACGGGCGCGCACTAATAAGATGCGAGTCTGCTTACATCCGCCGGCGGCGAGAACAAAAAACGGCGGCAGCAAAACATACCTGTAAACTGGCTCCGATAGGAACTCCAAGCCCTCGCCTGTCGCCTCCGCCGTCGCCATAGCTATGCATCCCTGCCGTCGTGCAGCGTCTCGAAGGATAGTTTTTTTTCGCAGAAGCTTTGCCGCGGGAGTATGGACCCACAATGTCATAGCACGGCCATCCCCTTCTGTTTTTTCCCCGGAGGAAGACGCTTATCCGATAAGGTTACGCCATTTTTGCGAGAGGGGTTATGTACCGTGGGAAACAGAAATGAGCAAGCGGCACATATGCAACTTGTACCATCAAGGGAACTGTGATCGTTGACGGACCCGTCTCTGTATTATACTGCTTAGTTGTTGTATCTGTCGCGCCTCTGACCGAACGCACTTAATACACACCTCAACGCGGCAACGTCCCATTGGTACACATACCGGGAGCGCGCGAGCTCGTCCATACCATCGCCGCTCTCGTTATTACAACCGATATACTCACATATTGGTTGTAATAACATCTTATATTACAGGATGAAGGGAGTAGAACATAGATAAATTATCTAGATCAGTTGCATCATTCATGAATTCCATAGTTCTTAAACCTGATGTCATAGGGTTTTTTTTTCTTTCCACTACAATGGCTACATCTTGAGGATAATCACACTTAACAATACTAGATGCAGGATTACACTAGAAAAAACGAAGGGTCACACATAGATGGCTTGCTTATAGCCTTCGCTGTGGCTGCAGCTGCGAAGGCTCCACAAGACCTTCCAAGACAACAAGCTGATCGAGCAATGCAAACTTCTCATCCTCGAGAGTTTTGGCTTCCTCTTCTGCCATGCCTAATTGTGCATCCAGCGTGTAGTTCTCTTCCTCCAGCATCATGTACTTCCTCCGTAGCGCCCGATATTCATCTGCAGGACCAGAATCTGGTAGCGAGTCCGGAGTTCCTCGGTCAGACTGCGGCGTGGGAGGGCGGGGCTCACTCCTGAAGCTTCTCTTAGGTGGCTTCTGTGTATTGGCCAACGAATGTGGAACATCCCTCCGCAGCAGTTCAGGTTCAGTTTTTATCTGGACTGAAGGCAAAGGCCGATACACAACCTTTCTCTTCTGTGACTTCGAGGCCGAGAAATCCTCTCGCCCCATACCTCTAGGGTCTTGCATTCTGTCGAAACAAGACTAACCTGACAAACACAACTCAAGTTAACCAATTTACCAAAGGAGCAATAAAATTGTGAAAGACAAAGAAGGCTATATGATGGGATCGATCAGCGTTACATTATGTTCAAAAAAATACTACATCAAGGAATGCTCGTCTGAAATGAAACCCCACGCTCACAGTATCATCCCGTCCAAGAGGAGCAGATGTTAGTTGTTGGTTTTTACCCTTTGCCATTACCCAATAGGATGCTCAGCCAGCAAAGGTGGGAGCAACTGCCAGGATGTTGCAGGATAACCTGTATCTGCTGTTATCTTGCTGACGTTTCCCCCCTACTGATTCCAACCCGCAGCTTCACAGCACCAAAATCGAAGGAACTCGCAGCAGCAAGTGCCATCGAAGTCGACCTGACCTAAGCCATCGGCGCAACCATCCTCGAGGGGCGTCGGCGGCGCTGGCACGAGATCTCTACTCCCTACCACAACCGTCTACACGACAGTACGAGGAGAAAGAAAATTTATCCGGCGGAATCAACTGAAGCCGGAGAGTACAGGAATCCGGACTAGGGCAGGCAGTGGTGCGCCGCGAACCCACCGCCCTCGCCGGCGTTGATCGGGAACGAGATGGGGGGCTTAATTACCTTGCTGGTGCCCGCGGGGGAGCAGGGGGACGGACGCCCTGGGACCGGCTGCTCGCTGCCGCGCCGGCGTCGAAACTCCAAACGGATTCTGCGCGTGCGGTGGTGGGAGCCGATCTGGCGTACAGGGTTGGGAGGCGCGCGCGTGGGGTTGTGGAATCCAGGGAGGGGAAGGCTTTGCGACTTGAGTCGAGAAGACGGGGAGAGAGGTTTATTTTTTTTCTAGAACAGGGAGAAAACTGAAAAGGGGGTTGGGTTGGGGAGGGCAAGGAATAGGCACACATGGGCCGTGAGAATGGGTGCGTTATGCCACGCTGGGGAGGCGGCGAATGCTATTTCTCGCGTTAAGCGAGTACGTAGCACTCCTTCTAGATATATATATATATATATATATTTATTTATTTATTTATTTGAGGGACAAACTTTTCGGACAAAGGGAGTATATATTAGTAGACAATGGACCTTGTGTTGGTTGGGTTGGGGAAGAGAAGGAATAGGCACACATGGGCCATGAGAATGGGTGCGCCTATGCCACGCTGGGAGGCGGCGAATGCTATTTCTTGCATTAACCGAGTATGTAGAAACCCTAATATATCCTAGTAGAACACCCGTGCGTTGCTGGGCTATGATGCATATAAATATCTACTACTTAAAAAGAATGTAAGGTTCCCATTTCAGCTCTTCTTCATCCAACCTGCTTATAAACGCCCTCCATCCCCCCTCTTCCCTTCTACTCTTTGATATTCGGCGTCCTACCGGAGGGGGAATCGATCACGGAGGGCTTCGACATCAACACCATTGCCTCTCCGATAAAGCGTGAGTAGTTTACCATAGACCTACGGATCCATAGCTAGTAGCTAGATGACTTTTTCTCCCTCTTTGATTCTCAATACCATGTTCTCCTCGATGTTCTTGGAGATCTATTCAATGTAATACCTTTTTGCGGTGTGTTTGCCGAGATCTGATGAATTCTGCATTTATGATCAGCTTACCTATGAATATTATTTGAATCTTCTCTGAATTCTTATATGCATGATTTGATATCTTTGCAAGTTTCTTCGAGCTATCGATTTGGTTTGGCCAACTAGATTGGTTTTTCTTGCAATAGGAGAAGTGCTTAGCTTTGGGTTCAATCTTGCGGTGCTTGATCCCAGTGACAGAAAGGGAACCGACACGTATTGTATTGTTGCCATCGAGGATAACAAGATGGGGTTTTCATCATATTGCTTGAGTTTATCCCGCTACATCATGTCATCTTGCTTAAAGCGTTACTCTGTTCTTATGAACTTAATACTCTAGATGTAGACATGAGTCGGCCGATGTGTGGAGTAATAGTAGTAGATGCAGGCAGGAGTCGGTCTACTTGATACGGACATGATGCCTATATTCATGATCATTGCCTTAGATATCGTCATAACTTTGCGCTTTTCTATCAATTGCTCGGCAGTAATTTGTGTACCCACCGTAATATTTTCTATCTTGAGAGAAGCCTCTAGTAAAACCTATGGCCCCCGGGTCTATTTTCTATCCTATAAGTTTCCGATCTACAATTTTAGTTTCCTATTTACTTCCTTTGCAATCTTTTACTTTTCGTTCCATAAACCAAAAATACCAAAAACATTACTTTACCGTTTATCCATCTCTATCAGATCTCACTTTGCAAATAACCTTGAAGGGATTGACAACCCCTTTATCGCGTTGGGTGCGAGTTGGTGTTTGTTTGTGCAGGTATTCGGTGACTTGTGCGTTGTCTCCTACTGGATTGATACCTTGGTCTCAAAACCGAGGGAAATACTTACTCTACTTTGCTGCATCACCCTTACCTCTTCAAGGGAAAAACCAATGCAAGCTCAAGAGGTAGCAGGAAGAATTTATGGCGCCGTTGCCGGGGAGGTTTACGCCAAGTCAAGTCAAGATTGGATCTCCCGTCAACTTGCCAATTTCTACCGCCCTTGCTGGGGAGATCTACGCCAAGCCAAGACATACCAAGTACCCATCATAAACTGTCATCTCTCGCATTACATTATTTGCCATTCGCCTCTCGTTTTCCTCTCCCCCACTTCTAGAACGATTTTCGAAAATATTTGCCTTTTCTTCGCCCCTCTTCCGTTCGTCTTTTTCGCTTGCTTTTTGTGTGCTCGTGTGTTTAATCGCTAGATTAGCTCTCATGGATAGTCCTCCCATTATCCTGAGCACTCCTGATAATGAAGTCCTCAATTTCAAACAAAGGGAAGGAGAAAATTTGAAAGATGCTTGGTATAGAATTTGCAATGCTCAAAATAGATCTACTCAAAAGCAATGTACTGCCGTTCTTCTTCGCAACTTTTATGTAGGCGTCACTCCTTGGAATAGATATGTTCTAGATACCATTACCGGAGGAAATTTCTTGGGGAGCCATACTTTTGATTCTTATAATGCCATGATAGATTTGCTAGGTCACCCACCTCTTTTGGTTAATGGTACTGCTTTAACTTTGGATCATGTGATGCAAAGACTTGATATTATTGAGAATAAAATTGCTACTGTTGAGTTGATTGAAAATTTGGATAAAAAGATCCGTAATCGGATTACTCAATATGGATCTAAAGTAGGAGTTACTTTAAAGAATCTTAGGGAAAAGGAACCTATAGTTAATGAAAAGATAGATCAAGATTCTACTAGAATTGGCAAACTAGAAGATATTATTACCAACTTGGGTTCCGCTTTTTCCTCCGTTAAAACTACTCAAAATCTTCCTCCTACTAAGATTGCCAAGTTTACTTACGTTCCTAAGAATAAGTGTGAATCTTCTAGTAAAGACGATGAAGATCTCAAATCAATAAGTATTCACCCCAATTTTCTCGATATCATTAAGGAACCAATTGTCACGAATGAATTTCTTGATTTCTTGCCTAGGAGTTTGATCATTGATAAAACCAAAGAATCTCCTAAAAGTTATAAATGTGTAATTGAAGAATTGCATACCGAAGATGAGAATACTTAGATATATTCGTGTTTTATGCCTAGCTAAGGGCGTTAAACAATAGCGCTTGTTAGGAGGCAACCCAATTTTATTTTTGTTTTTGCTTTTTAGGTTCTGCTTTGCAATAAATAATTCATCTAGCCTCTGGTTAGATGTGGTTTTATGTTTTAGTTAGTTTTTGTGCCAAGTAAGACCTTTGGGATAGCTTACGGTGACAGTTGATTTGATCTTGTTGAAAAACAGAAACTTTTGCGCTCAGGAAAATAATTCTCATTTTTAACAGAAGAGTGATTTTGAGTTGATTATTTTTTCAGAAGATTAATAAACAAATTGCTTAGGTCGTCCTAATTTTTTAGAATTTTTGGAGTTAAAGAAGTATTCGAAATATCCAGATTTCTACAGATTGTTCTGTTTTTGACAGATTCTGTTTTCTATGTGTTGTTTGCTTATTTTGATGAATCTATGGCTATTATCGGGGGGTATGAACCATGGAAAAGTTAGAATACATTAGATATTACACTAATATAGATAAAAAATGAGTTCACAACAGTACCAAAAGTGGTGATTTATTTTCTTACACTAACGGAGCTTATGCGATTTTCTGTTGAGTTTTGTGTTGTGAAGTTTTCAAGTTTTGGGTAAGGATTTGATGGACTATGGAATAAGGAGTGACAAGAGCCTAAGATTGGGGATGCTCAAGGCACCCCAAGGTAATATTCAAGGATAACCATGAGCCTAAGCTTGGGGATGCCCCGGAAGGCATCCCCTCTTTCGTCTTCGTCTATCGGTAACTTTACTTGAGGCTATATTTTTATTCACCACATGATATGTGTTTTGCTTGGAGTGTCTTGTATGATTTGAGTCTTTGCTTTTTAGGTTGCCACAATCATCCTTGCTGTACACACCTTTTGAGAGAGACACGCATGAATCGTGATTTATTAGAATACTCTAAGTGCTTCACTTATATCTTTTTAGAGCACGACGGTGGTTTTATTTTATAGAAATTGATGAACTCTCATGCTTCACTTATATTAGTTTGAGAGTCTTTAAAATAGCATGGTAATTTGCTATGGTTATAAAATTAGTCCTAATATAATAGGCATCCAAGAGGGATATAATAAAAACTTTCATATAAAGTGCATTGAATACTATGAGAAGTTTGATTCCTTATGATTGTTTTGAGATATGAAGATGGTGATATTAGAGTCATGCTAGTGAGTAATTGTGAATTTGGGAAATACTTGTGTTAAAGTTTGTGATTCCCGTAGCATGCACGTATGGTGAGCCGTTATGTGATGAAGTCGGAGCATGATTTATTTATTGATTGTCTTCCTTATGAGTGGCGATCGGGGACGAGCGATGGTCTTTTCGTACCAATCTATCCCCCTAGGAGCATGCGTGTAGTACTTCATTACGATAACTAATAGATTTTTGCAATAAGTATGTGAGAATTTTATGAATAATGTTGAGTCCATGGATTATACGCACTCTCACCCTTCCACCATTGTTAGCCTCTCTAGTACCGTGCAACTTCCGCCGGTACCATAAACCCACCATATACCTTCCTCAAAACAACCACCATACCTACCTATTATGGTATTTCCATAGCCATTCCGAGATAGATTGCCATGCAACTTTCCACCATTCCGTTTATTATGACACACTCCATCATTGTCATATTGCTATGCATGATCATGTAGTTGACATCGTATTTGTTGCAAAGCCACCGTTCATAATTATTTCATACATGTCACTCTTGATTCATTGCACATCCCGGTACACCGCCGGAGGCATTCACATAGAGTCATATTTTGTTCTAAGTATCGAGTTGTAATTCTTGAGTTGTTAGTAAATAAAAGTGTGATGATCTTCATTATTAGAGCATTGTCCCATGTGAGGAAAGGATGATGGAGACTATGATTCCCCCACAAGTCGGGATGAGACTCCGGACGAAAAAAAGAGGCCAAAAAATGAGAGAAGGCCCAAATAAAAATAAAAATAAAAATAAAAATAATGAGAGAAAAGAGAGAAGGGGCAATTCTACTATCCTTTTACCACACTTGTGCTTCAAAGTAGCACCATGATCTTCATGATAAGAGAGTCTCCTATATTGTCACTTTCATATACTAGTGGGAATTTTTCATTATAGAACTTGGCTTGTATATTCCAATGACGGGCTTCCTCAAATTGCCCTAGGTCTTCGTGAGCAAGCAAGTTGGATGCACACCCACTTCGTTTCTTTTTGAGCTTTCATAAAATTATAGCTCTAGTGCATCCGTTGCATGGCAATCCCTACTCACTCACATTGATATTTATTAATGGGCATCTCCATAGCCCGTTGATACGCCTAGTGTTGGGAACACAGTGTTTCAAAAAATTTACCTACGATCACGCAAGATCTGTCTAGGAGATGCATAGCAACGAGACGGGAGAGTGTGTCCACGTACCCTCGTAGACCGAAAGCGGAAGCGTTTAGTAACGCGGTTGATGTAGTCAAACGTCTTCGCGATTCAACCAATCCTAGCACCGAACGTACGGCACCTCCGTGTTCAGCACACATTCAGCTCGATGACGTCCCTCGAGCTCTTGATCTAGTTGAGGACGAGGGAGAGTTTCGTCAGCACGACGGCATGGTGACGGTGATGATGAAGTTACCGGTGCATGGCTTCGCCTAAGCACTACGACGATATGACCGAGGTGTGTAACTGTGGAGGGGGCACCGCACACGACTAAGAGAAGACTTGGTGTGCCTTTGGGGTGCCCCCTCCCACGTATATAAAGGGGGAAGGAGAGGTGCCCGGCGTGCCAAGGGGGGAGTCCTACTTGGACTCCCGGTCCAAGTAGGATTCGGCCCCCTCCTTTCCTTTCCGGAAAAGGAGGGAAGGGGAAGAGGTGGAGGAGAAGAAGGAAAGGGGGACCGCCACCCAACCCTAGTCCAATTCGGTTTGGCCTTGGGGGGGGGAAGCCTCCACCTGGACGCCGCCTCCTCTCTCCACTAGGGCCCATGAAGGCCCATTAACTCCCGGGGGGGTCCGGTAACCCCCGGTACTCCGAAACTTATCCGAAACGACCCAAACCATTCCGGTGTCCGAATGTAACCTTCCAATATATGAATCTTTACCTCTCGACCATTTCGAGACTCCTCGTCATGTCCGTGATCTCATCCGGGACTCCGAACAAACTTCGGTCATCAAATCACATAACTCATAATACAAATCATCATCGAACGTTAAGCGTGCGGACCCTACGGGTTCGATAACTATGTAGACATGACCGAGACACATCTCCGGTCAATAACCAATAGCGGAACCTGGATGCTCATATTGGCTCCTAGATATTCTACGAAGATCTTTATCGGTCAAACCGCATAACAACATACGTTGTTCCCTTTGTCATCGGTATGTTACTTGCCCGAGATTCGATCGTCGGTACCCTCATACCTAGTTCAATCTCGTTACCGACAAGTCTCTTTACTCGTTCCGTAATGCATCATCCCATGACTAACTCATTAGTCACATTGCTTGCAAGGCTCATAGTGATGTGCATTACCAAGAGGGCCCAGAGATACCTCTCCGATACACGGAGTGACAAATCCTAATCTCGATCTATGCCAACTCAACAGACACCATCGAAAACACCTGTAGAGCATATTTATAATCACCCAGTTATGTTGTGACGTCTGATAGCACACAAGGTGTTCCTCCGGTATTCGGCAGTTGCATAATCTCATAGTCTGAGGAAAATGTATAAGTCATGAAGAAAGCAATAGCAGAAAAACTAAACGATCATTATGCTAAGCTAACGGATGGGTCTTGTCCATCACATCATTCTCTAATGATGTGACCCCATTCATCAAATGACAACACATGTCTATGGTCAGGAAACTTAACCATCTTTGATTAACGAGCTAGTCAAGTAGAGGAATACTAGGGACACTCTGTTTGTCTGTGTATTCACACATGTACTAAGTTTCCGGTTAATACAATTCTAGCATGAATAATAAACATTTATCATGATATAAGGAAATATAAATAACAACTTTATTATTGCCTCTAGGGCATATTTCCTTCACCTAGTTGATGTGATACTATCTCCTTCTTTTTGTCTTCTCCACAACCACCTTCTATTCCACCTATAGTGCTATGTGCATGGCTCATGCTCATGTATTGCGTGAAAGTTGAAAAAGTTTGAGAACATCAAAAGTAAGAAACAATTGCTTGGCTTGTCATCGGGGTTGTGCGTGATTTGAATATTTTGTGTGATGAAGATGGAGTATAACCAGACTATATGATTTTGTGGGGATAAGCTTTCTTTGGCCATGTTATTTTGAGAAGACATAATTTCCTTGCTAGTATGCTTGAAGTATTATTGTTTTTATGTCAATATTAAACTTTTGTTTTGAATCATATGGATCTGAACATTCATGCCACAATAATGAAAATTACATGGATAAATATGTTAGGTAGCATTCCACATCAAAAATTCTGTTTTTATCATTTACCTACTCGAGGACGAGCAGGAATTAAGCTTGGACATGCTTGATACATCTCCAATGTATCTATAATTTTTTATTGTTCCATGCTATTATATTATCTATGTTGGATGTTTTATATGCATTAATATGCCATTTTATATGATTTTTGGGACTAACCTATTAACCTAGAGCCCAGTGCCAGTTTCTGTTTTTTTCCTTGTTTTAGAGTTTCGCAGAAAAGGAATACCAAATGGAGTCCAAACGGAATGAAACTTTCGCGATGATTTTTCTTGGACCAGAAGACATCCAAGGACTTGGAGTACACGTCAGGAAAGCCACGAGGCGGCCAAAAGTATGGTGGGCGCACCCAGGGGGTAGGGCGTGCCCCCCACCCTTGTGGGCCCCTCGTGACTCCACCGACCTATTTCTTCCGCCTATATATTCTCAAATATTTCCAAAACCTACCAGGAGAGCCACGCAAACACTTTTGCACCTCCGCAACCTTCTGTACCCATGAGATCCCATCTAGGGGACTTTCCCGGCGTCCTGTCGGAGGGGGAATCGATCACGGAGGGCTTCTACATCAACACCATTGCCTCTCCGATGAAGCGTGAGTAGTTTACCACAGACCTACGGGTCCATAGCTAGTAGCTAGATGGCTTCTTCTCTCTCTTTGATTCTCAATACCATGTTATCCTCGATGTTCTTGGAGATCTATTCAATGTAATACCTTTGTGCGGTGTGTTTGCCGAGATCTGATGAATTGTGGATTTATGGTCAACTTATCTATGAATATTATTTGTATCTTCTCTGAATTCTTATATGCATGATTTGATATCTTTGCAAGTCTCTTCGAACTATCGATTTGGTTTGGCCAACTAGATTGGTTTTTCTTGCAATAGGAGAAGTGCTTAGCTTTGGGTTCAATCTTGCGGTGCTTGATCCCAGTGACAGAAGGGGAACCGACACGTATTGTATTGTTGCCATCGAGGATAACAAGATGGGGTTTTCATCATATCGCTTGAGTTTATCCCGCTACATCATGTCATCTTGCTTAAAGCGTTACTCTGTTCTTATGAACTTAATACTCTAGATGCAGACAGGAGTCAGTCGATGTGTGGAGTAATAGTAGTAGATGCAGGCAGGAGTCGGTCTACTTGATACAGATGTGATGCCTATATTCATGACCATTGCCTTACACTGGTACGGGTTGGTCCTAAACAAACGGTTTTTAGCTCCTTTCCACGACGACATTTGGAACCGTCGCCAAGTGAGTATGTGCGATAGGGTGTCCTTCCCACACACCCAGAAATCGCCAGGGATAGGCCCTCCTGGGACCCAGGCTGGGGTCGTGTGCGATCGGGCGAGGCATCGAAACCCAATCATTTCCGTAGGTATGTACATCCCACACGGTAATCCGAGAAAATCATTTCCGTAGGTATGTACATCCTACATGGTAATCCAAGAAAATCATTTTCGTAGGTATGTACATCCCACACGGTAATCCGAGAAAATCATTTCCGTAGGTATGTACATCCCACACGGTGAATCCCAGAAAAACATTTCCGTTCGTATGTATATCACACATAGTCAATCTAAGGAATACGTTTCTGTTCTTATGTAAATCCCACGCAGTCAATCCAGGGAAACCGTTTCCGTTCGGATGTACATCCCACACGGTTTTATGTATACGCTCGTGTGTGAAAGGTGTAACTATCACACACACTCTGTCTTGGTTAACTGTTTCATTAACTACATCACACACGATTTGATGTAGAAAACTGTGTGGCATTGAGCTATCATCACAAGCGCTTTTACTGCCAGAACCGTTTGCAAAGTTCCATGTCCATCTGTTCTCTTTTTATTTTTTCCTGTAATTTATTATTCTAATTGGAAATTTTGAAATACGAAACATGCAATTCAAATTCTCAGCACAATGGTTCAACAACGAATCCATAAATAAAACTGTCAGTACAATATGTTCAGTAATTACAGGATTATGCAGCAATTAACATGATGAACCACTGTATTTAAAGGCGGTAAAGGTGAAGAGACAAGTTTAAATCATTTTGACTGCAGACGGTGTTGAAGAAGCGGAATGCCCATAATGTGCCTTCTTGCATGCCATAGGCACGAAGCACTTTTGTCCAACCCCTTGTGACGATCACCCTCCCATCCTTCACCGCCTTCAGGAAGACTTCTAGAGCATTATCATGGTAGCATGAATTATATACTTTAACTTTAGTTGCCTCCACTCCGGTCATGTAGTTTGCAAGGTAATCATCAGTAAATAGCTTCGAAAACTACTGAAAAGAGAAAAATATCAGATACTGAGGTCTAATAGCGTAATTTGTTGTGGGCAGGGGGAAAAGGCAACACATTACTTACCATCCTAAAGTTCACTGTTGTCTTCGACAAAGTGTAAATAAAGAGCTTAATTCCAATCACCCGCTTCTTTCGCCTAACAATCTTTCTTAGTTTCCTCACTTGACGCTTGTTCATGAATATCTCATTGCCCCATACACAAAAGGGATCCTGATACGTCTCCAACGTATCTATAATTTTTGATTGTTCTATGCTATTATATTATCTGTTTTTGGGCTTTAATATACCTTTTTATATTATTTTTGGGACTAACCTATTAACCGAAGGCCCAGTGCAAATTGCTGTTTTTTTGCCTATTCAGTGGTTCGCAGAAAAGGAATATCAAACGGAACGAAACCTTCGCGAGGATCTTTTTTCGAACAAACGCAATCCACGAGACTTGGAGTGGAAGTCAAGGAAGCAACGAGGCGGCCACGAGGCAGGAGGGCGCGCCCGGGGGGGTAGGAGTGCCCCCACCCTCGTGGGCCCCTCGTAGCTCCACCGACCTACTTCTTTGGCCTATATATACTCTTATACCCTGAAACCATCGGGGAGAGCCACGAAACCACTTTTTCCACCGCCGCAACCTTCTGTACCCGTGAGATCCCATCTTGGGGCCTCTTTCGGTGATCTGCCTGAGGGGGATTCGATCACGGAGGGCTTCTACATCAACACCATAGCCTCTCCGATGATGTGTGAGTAGTTTACCACAGACCTTCGGGTCCATAGTTATTAGCTAGATGACTTCTGCTCTCTCTTTGGATCTCAATACAAAGTTCTCCTCGATGTTCTTGGAGATCTATTCGATGTAATTCTTTTTGCGGTGTGTTTGGCGAGATCCGACGAATTGTGGGTTTATGATCAAGATTATCTATGAACAATATTTGGTTCTTCTCTGAATTCTTATATGCATGATTTAATATCTTTGCAAGTCTCTTCGAATTATCGGTTTAGTTTGGCCTACTAGATTGATCTTTCTTGCAATGGGAGAAGTGCTTAGCTTTGGGTTCAATCTTGCGGTACTCGATCCCACTGACAGAAAGGGAACCGACACGTATTGTATTGTTGCCATCGAGGATAAAAAGATGGGGTTTATATCATATTGCTTGAGTTTATCCCTCTACATCATGTCATCTTGCCTAATGCGTTACTCTGTTCTTATGAACTTAATACTCTAGATGCATGCTGGATAGCGGTCGATGTGTGCAGTAATAGTAGTAGATGCAGAATTGTTTCGGTCTACTTGTCATGGACGTGATGCCTATGTTCATGATCATGCCTAGATATTCTCACGACTATGCGCTTTTCTATCAATTGCTCGGCAGTAATTTGTTCACCCACCGTGATATATGCTATCTTGAGAGAAGCCACTAGTGAAACCTATGGCCCCCGGGTCTACTTTACATCATATAAGTTTCCAATCTATAATTCTAGTTTACTATTTACTTTGCAATCTTTACTTTCCAATCTATACAACAAAAATACCAAAAATATTTATCTTATTATCTTTATCAGATCTCACTTTTGCAAGTGGCCGTGAAGGGATTGACAACCCGTTTATCGCGTTGGTTGCAAGGTTCTTGATTGTTTGTGCAGGTACTAGGCGATTTGCGTGTAGTCTCCTACTGGATTGATACCTTGGTTCTCAAAAACTGAGGGAAATACTTACGCTACTTTGCTGCATCACCCTTTCCTCTTCAAGGGAAAACCAACGCATGCTCAAGAGGTAGCAGATCGAAGCGTGGATCAGTACCCCTCATATATGTACCTACAAGCAACCAGTAAATGTTAGAAGCTAAGCTGAGATTGCACAAATGATGTAAAATACAACTACGTATGTTCCTAAGTACAAGTATTTGTCGGTGGAAACGACACCTATGGGATCACTGGGATCCCTTCTACGGTTGGCGGGCGTGGGGTCGTGCAAAGAGTAGGTCTAGGAGCCAGCACAAAGATCGTTTAGCCAGGTTTGGGCTGCGAGGATGCGTAAAACCCTAGTCCTGCTTTGGTGTGTACTTGAGTGTTCTTGAGTTCTTGAACTAGCTATGGTGCGTGTCTAGTCCAAAAAATCCCAATCCTCCTCCTGGATGCCTCGGGCCTCCTTTTATAGTCAAAAGGGGTTGCCACTGTGGCACACAGGAGGTGGAAAGGTGTACAATACACAAGCTTATCTCCTGTCATTACGGGACAAGGCGCATTAAATGCGCTTCTTAGGTGTCCCGTTGCTTTATTGGGGACGGCAACAAGGCCCGTCCTGTCCATTGCCGCTTTGTCTTGCTCCGACATGCGTCTAGGCCGACGAGGCATGCAGCGCCACATAGGCTGGCTGGCTGCTGAGATGGCGTGGTGGTAGGGTCTTCACGAAGATTTGCATGCCACCAGGTAAGTGTTCGCTGAGTTGGCCTGGAAGCCGCATGTCACCACGCAGGTGCCTGCGCAGCTGGTTGGGCTGGCAGCTGCATGGGAACGGCGGTGGAGTCTTGGCAGACGCGGGCCTGGATGCGGCCCTGTAGGTGTCTTCGGCAAGGGCCTTGCCGGGGCCCCGGCAAGGGCCTCACTGTGGCATCGCGGTCGTCCCCGGCAAGGATCTTGCCGGGGGTATCGTGGATTTCCTCGGCAAGGATCCCGCTGAGGGTTGTTGTCTTCTGGTCCTCATCTGATCTTGTGTGTTTATGATCTTGACGAAGATCTGCATGCCACCACGGAGGTGCCTCCCGATCCTTGGTTCCAATGTGGTTGTTGACGTCTGGAACCCTTGGGCTCAAGGGCGGCTCGCTCTACTGGCGTTGGGCAAGTTGCCCCGGCAAGGCTCTTGCCGGGGCCGCGGAGGCCACCCCGGCAAGGGTCTTGTCGGGAGAGTCCACCTCGCCCTCTTGCTCTTTGTGTCTCCAGTCTTGGCGTTGTTTTGTCCGTCTTGTGCTTTCCTCTGCCCTACTTAGTGTGGCCGCGGGCGCGGCTCTGACTGCCCGTGCACAAGTAGAGGGGTACAAAAAGGGCCCCTACTTTTGTACACCGACAGGAGCCCCCGGGCCTGGTCCACACGTAAGCGCAACGCGTTGTTGGGCTAGGCCCAGAACGGTGCGCGGGCAGGCGGGGCGGAGTTTTACCGCGGTAATTCCCTTGCTCGTTGCGCTTCCCCACGACCCGCGTTGAATGCGCCTCGTGGAGGGTCGTGCGTGACGTGGGGGTCGCGCGTGGGGCGGTTCCTGCCTCATGCGTCACATCGTGGTAAAGTTGCGGCTCGCGCCTTCCCCATAAAAAGAGGGAGACGCAGGGGCGCGACACATTTACTGAGCGGACTCGGGTCATGGCCTTCGAGGCGCCCGTGCCCCGTGACCACGGGGTGGAAAACGGTCACCTCACTTGTCCCCTCGAGTTCTGTTCGCTCGCCACGTGTCTCCCATGCCTTGAAGATGGTAGGCAGCGGGTGTGGGCCTGGAATGACGAGACGGGAAACCGGGTCGCCGCTGATTGGAGCAGCGGGTCGGTCTCGATTCCCTGCGCCCTTGCTGGCCGGATTGGTTGAGCGAGGCGGTCGAGCCCCGACCCCTCCCCTTTATAAGAAGGGGGGGGAGATGGCACCCCTCAATCCTTCACCACTCCGCCTCTTTCCACCTTGGCTTCCTTCTCTCTTCTGTCATGGCGAGAGGGTGCGCCGGTGCTTCGATGGTGGCGTCGAGGGTCTCCGCTCGACAGCGCACCCCTCCTTCCCAAGAGCTCGTGGCGGTGGAGCCGGCCACGAGGGGAAGGGGGAGGGGGCGTGGCCGAGGTCATCGTGGTGCTCAAGGAAGAGGAGGACGGGGCGGCGCATCGGCCTCGCCTCCGCCGGCGGTCCCTCCCCCAATGGAGGGCCACGTCGGGGACCAGCCCCGTGAGTTCTTCATCAGGCTGCGCCGGCCAGCGCGCCGTCGTCTTCGTCTCCCTACTCCATTCGCTCGGGAGATGGAGCTCGACCCGCCATAGTCTCTGAGGTTGCACATGAGGGGCTGCGGGAATGGCGGCATGCGGGTGGACGTCGATTTCCCCGCCCCTCACGTCATGTATCTTCGCCGCGGGTGGAAGACCTTCGCTCGTATCCACAGCCTGATGGTGGGGCTCGTTCTCTATTTCAAATTAATGGAGAACGGCCTGCTCTCCGTCAAGGTCTTTGGAGATCTTGGAACTCGCCTAAAGTGCTGCATGGAGAGCTCCTCCGATGACGAAAACTCTTCCTCAAGCGGGAGTGACGAGGAGGACAGCGACAACAACGACGAGGGTGTCGAGCGGAGGGACGCCGACTCCGACTCCGACTGACCACGTCACTCCTCCCTTGGCCACGCGCCCTGCCGAGGCCCTTCCTCATCAAGCTGTCCATCGGCGCGTTCCCCATCGCCCCTTTTTTGCCTTCACCTGCCGCACCTGGGAGGAAAAGGGCAAGAACGGGGATCACGGGGCACTTATCTTTTTTCAGTTTGTAAGCCTACGGGCCTTAGTAGAATTTAGACCTAGTAATCCCATTGCTCATGTATGCATTCCGTACGAACTACACTTGTTAGCAACGTATTAATGAAGAGAAGGGTGTTTGCCGGGTTTTGTTTGTGCGTGGGCGAGTGCCACACCAAGGAGCAAGTCCTCATTATCTTAAGATAAACACCGTCTCTCGGCAACATGCCTTGCCGTCTTCCTGCCCTATAGCTCGACTACACTCACACCCTTGGTGGAGGTAGGAGCCAAGTAGGATTAGGCTCTTCGCTCGTCCCTTTCCCATCGCGCTACAACCAAGGTCCGGCCCAAAGTAAGGTTTTCGGACATGGGATAGAGGGAGCAAGATGGTACGAGAGCGAGCAAAGTCTTGCACGTTCAAGTTTCATATGGAGTCACAGAGTGGGGGAGAAAGACTTATCCGATGCCGCAGCCCCCGGCAACCTTGGCTTGCCGTGACTAGATTCTTAGACCTGCAGCCCCCGGCAACCTTGGCTTGCCGGGGTCCGGGCATCGGCCTGTTCTCTTTTCTTCTAGAATAGCTCAGCAGAAACGTCCACACATCCTGCAAACCAAAAAGGGGCGGAAAGGAACATAGAGATGTATACTTGACCTCTATGCTAAGGGTTAGTCGCCGCCAAGCACTATCAACCTTAACACAGAGAGAGACTCAACCTAGCATGCATGCTAAAACTTAGGGCGCCAGCGCTTCATTTATTTATGCTCAGGTTCTGCGCCTGGCTCTGTACAAAGGGTTACATGCCTTGCCGGCAAGGCTTGTACAAAAGGTGGTTTGTCGGGGAGCCCGGCAACCGCGCCTTATGGGTAAAACTTGCGAAGATGTTCGATGTTCCAGGAGTTGTTCACTGGAATACCATCTTCGGTCTCCAGGCGGACTGCGCCGGGCCTGGTGACTCGTGTTACCCGATAAGGGCCTTTGGTGTCAACTTGTTGGAATTCTTGGCCGACTGAACGTGCCGAAGAACAAGGTCGCCTTCCTCAAAGCTTCAGGCATGAACCTTGCTGAAAGTGCATTATATCGACTAGAGGGGGGGTGAATAGGCGATTTTTATGAATTCTTCACTGAGGAATTTGTGGGTGAGGAAATTCCTTAGCGAAGAACTACTTGCAGCGGAATAAGTACTCAAGAGTGAGCATAGCAAAACATAGGCATGGTCATCATGATGAAATGAAGACAAACACAGAGTACAGAAAGCGTAAACACAGGATAGCACAGGATGAAGACAAACAGACTGAAGAAATTGAACTGAGGAAATTGAGAAAGTCTTCAGTCAAAGTATTCAAACACAGATATGACAAGCACACAACACAGTAATGAGGAAATGAAAGAGTTGAGGAAATAGAACCAGTAAGCTTGGTGAAGACAATGATTTGGTAGACCAGTTCCAACTGTTGTCTCAGTTGTACATCTGGTTGGAGCGGCTAGGTATTTAAACCTGAGGACACACAGTCCCGGACACACAGTCCTCACCGTATTCTCCTTGAACTAAGGTCACACAGACCTCGTCCAATCACTCGTGGTAAGTCTTCTGGTGACTTCCGAACCTTCACAAACTCAGTCACTCGGCGATCCACAATTCCTCTTGGATGCTCTAGACCATGACGCCTAACCGTCTGGAAGAAGCACAGTCTTCAAAGGTAACAAGCGTCGGATCCACGCACGATCAATCTCTTCAGTGATGCTCAATCACTTTGGGTTTGTAGGTGTTTGGGTTTGGGTTTTCCTCACTTGATGATTTTTGGTCAAAGTCCTCGGAGGATGGGATGCTCTCAAATGACAAATGTCAGTTTCTCTCGGAGCAGCCAACCAGCTAGTGGTTGTAGGGGGCGGCTATTTATAGCCTAGGGAGCAGCCCGACATGATAAGACATAAATGCCCTTCAATGATATGACCGTTAGGTGGATAAGATATTTTGGGACAGCTGGCGCGTAGCACAACAACGGTCGGAAATATGAGGCTCAAATTCCTCAGGGCTATCATGTTCCTCACTGTGTAGGCAATCCGCATTGGCGAATTCCTAACTCCTTAGTCAGAACAAATTCCTCAGAGACCAGAAGAGCTTCGTCTCTGTCACTAAAGAATATGACTGAACTGTATGAGATTTCCAATGGCTTCACTCGAAGGGATTGGTAGGTGTAGGATTTTGAGTTGAGCATCACATTGAAATTTTTCCTTAGTATTTCCTCGACCCCCTTAACAGTACAGTGTTTCCTATGACTCAAGAAAGAGAAATGAAACTACGAAAACAAAAGTCTTCACGCTTCATGTTCCTCAAATGAATACCAAGTCTTCAAGGTTACACCAATTTCTTCACTTTCAAAGTCTTCAGAAAGTCTTCAGAAATCCAAAGTTTCAGTTGAAGAACTTCATTTTTAGGGGTCGACTTTCTCTGTAAATATCAAACTTCTCATAGACTTATAGACCTGAGTACACTCATAAACACATTCGTCCCTTAACCTATAAGTCTTCAATACACCAAAATCACTAAGGGGCACTAGATGCACTTACAATCTCCCCCTTTTTGGTGATTGATGACAATATAGGTTAAGTTTTCAACGGGGATAAACATATGAAGTGGAAATACTGATATTGAGGAATTTTGATTGCAAGATATAGAAGAACTCCCCCTGAAGATGTGCATAGTGAGGAATTTGCTTTTGAAGCAATGCACACTTGAAGAGTTAAATCATGGAGATCTCCCCCTATATCTTGTAATTCATACACGCATTTGACATAATATATGAAGAATTTGAAATGCATGATGAAATATGGTGACTGATGTAATTCAGCATGCGTGCAATAACATTAACAAGGAATAAGCATGCAGAAGAAACAGCAAAAGTATCAGGCCACCATAGAGTTTTAAGTTTACAACTCGATCCAACAAAGTCATCAGAAGAACGAGAGTTGTAACTTAGAAAAAAAAACACCCATATAAGATAGACCCGCTTGAAGACTAACTCAAATTTCTCCCCCTTTGTCATCGAATGACCAAAAGGTTCGAAAATGAGGACTAACGCGCCCCGAAGAATATCAAGTTGATGAAGGAGCGCCAGCGTTGTTGGGGTCGTTTGTTGATGTAGGGCCTGCCGCAGTGTCGTCCAAGTCTTCATGCTCATCACTTTCGCGCGATGAAGAATAGGAGCTGGCCACCAAGGAAGGAACCTTGACCTTCTTGTATTTCTTCGGTGGTGGTGCAGACCAGTCAAAGTCCTCCTTGAGACCCATGTTCTTCAGATCTTCTTTGCTGTAAATGTGAGACAGAACAGCCCAGGTGTGACCGAAGACTTCATGGAGGTAGTAATGGTTTTTCTTCACTGCATTATGTGTAGCAGTCATGTTGTGAAGAATTGAACCAAACCGACGCTTAACCCATTTATGGTTTCGATCCACCTTCTGGTGAAGACTTAGCAGAAGTTCACGGTCAGTCATCACACGAGGAGCAGTAGCTTGAGGATTTGGCTTGGAGGCATGGGCAGCAGAATCATGAGTGGCAGAGTCATCATTGGTGGAATAAGATGCAGCCTTGCGAAATTGACCATCCAATGGACGAATGCCTTCATCTATAACAGCAGAAGCCTTGCCCTTGTCATCAGCTAAGGAAAATGTCCGTTTGAGGACTTCAATCGGGGGCAAGTAGCTGCAATGGTTCAGTGTATCAGCTTTGTAGTTGAGTGAAGACCTTGTTCTGATGAATCTCATAATCCACGGTGCATAAGGCTTCAGCTCAAATGGTGAAAGTGCAACATTTGCCAGAGTCCTCATGAAGAAATCGTGATAATTGACAGGAATGCCATGAATGATGTTGAAAACCAGATTCTTCATGATGCCAACAATTTCCTCATCAGATGAGTCGTGGCCTTTGATTGGACTCATAGTCTTCGTCAGAATGCGATAGACTGTCCTTGGTACATACTGCAATTCCTTCACGAGGTATTTTGCCCTTGAGGCTTGACCTGGTTTCAATGGCTTCATCAGCACTTGCATATAGTGATCAACAAGCTCAGGCTCTTGGTACATGCAACGAGCTCCTTCAGGTGGAGGACTGATGGGCAGGGCGTGAAGTAATTCAGTGGCCGGTGCCTTATAGTGAGTATTTTCAGTCATCCAGTCCAAAACCCAGGAGTTCACATCGTCAGGATATCCTGTGATGTGCAAAGTTGCGTAGAATTGAAGAATGAGTTCTTCATTCCAAACAACTATGTCTGTGCAAAAGTTGAGGAGGCCTGTGTCATGAAGCACACTGAGGACATGAGTGAAGCATGGCAGTGATTCCATGTCCACATGAGGAATATGCTCGTGATCGAAGACTTTGTCCTTATTGAAAAGTAGTGAAGAATAGAAGTTGGCCTGGCTGGCGGTCCAAAAGCGCTTCCTTCTAAGACGAGCAGAATCATAGGGATTGTAGTCAGTGAAGAACACGTGCTCGCCAAAGAAATCATCAGCCTTGAATTTCTGCTTCTTTGAGAATGGATCCTTTGGCTTGGGCTGAGGAGTGTCAGTCAATTGTATTATCACCTCAGGAATCGCAATCTTAGGTTCTTCAGGCTGAGGAATTTCAGCTTCTACTCCAGTGACAGCCTGGTTCTTCAATTCTTCATGTACATTTTCTTCAGCACTAGTGGCTGGAATTTCTTCATGGACAGATGGGGTTGCACGAGGTTCTTCAGATCCCATTTGTACTTCAGTAGCAACAGGGGACTGAGGAATTTGCTGTAAAGGTGTGAAGAGTGGAGAGTTGGGGTGCTGACTTTCCCAAAAGTCATCATTCATCACTGGTGTGGTACAGCCAATGTCCACGTCTTCATCTTCTATTTCTTCAACGCCGGCCTCTTCAGCAGTAAACTGAGGCATAGGCGAGGAAACAGCTGGAGTTGAAGGGATTTCATCCACTTCAATTTCTTCATCCATCTGCTCTGGCGAAGCAGCAGAAGGATTTTCTTCATCAGATCCGCTAGGGATCACATATTCTTCATCAAAAGGAACAAGGTCCTTTGATGGCATGGTTGAGATCGGAACAGCATCAATGGGGTTTGCAACTGAGCTGGTCAATTTCTTCATCTTCTTCGGAGCTGAAGAATCTGATGAATCTGATGCTTTCCTTTTCTTCACTGCTGCACGCTCTGCGGCCTTGGTCTTCTTCACATCTGATGCAGATGGAAGAATTGGAGTTGGGGTAGGCGCAGGAGGATCAGAGGAATGTGGTTGATTTTCTTCAGGCACAACTGATGCAGTTGCCCTGACCTCTTCATTTTCTTCAGGCGCACCACTAGTGGATGCCCTGGCAATTTCATCAGCGGCTGGAATGCAGTCATCAACCCTGGAACTCACATTTTCTTCAGCAGCTTGAATGTCATCAGCGGTGTTGGCATGTTCTTCAGTTGGCTGAGCAGATGCTTCAGTCTGAGGAATTTCTTGTTGCGATGGGGCTGCAACATTGGAGGTGAACTTCTCAGTCAGTTTAACAAACCTGACCTTGGCTCCTTGCCAATCAGCATAGTAAGCATTGAAATCATCGCTGAGGACTTTGATTTCAGACTGGATCTTCACAAGATCATCAGTTGTCATAGAGACAACGTTGTTCTTCAGGAATTTCTCCTTCCTGTACTGCGCTTTCTTAATCTGCCTGGCCTTCTCAAATTTCCATTTCTCTTCTTGGATGAAGGAAGTCAGCATATGATTTTGGCCAGGAGTCAGCTTGAAGTCAGGCATAGGAGTGTTTGGGTCCTTGTGCCAGAGATCAATGTAATCGAGGATCAACTTTGGATCCAAAAGCAGAGGCACATTTGTGCCCTTGGCTCTAGCGGCCCTGACTTGCCTATCTCTGATGATTTCAGCAAGTTCTTCATCATCAGCTTCGTCTTCTTCAGACGGCACTTGGAAGGCGACCTGCTTCTTGTGAGGACTTGGGCGAGAACCTCGTCCAGCAGTGGTCTTTGTCTTCAGCAGAGAGGGTCCTGTTGAAGAATTTGGAGCAGCTGAGGAACTAGCTGAAGCTCCTGAGGCAATAGAGATGCCTGTAGTCCTTTGGCACGTGGCAAGATGCACAGGTGCTGAGGATTTGGTCGGAGCAGCTGAGGACTTATGCGGAGGAGCTGAGGATTTTGGAGGAGCAGGAGCAGCGTGAGGAATTGGCCGTGAGGGCTTTGAGGATTCTGGCCATGAGGGCATTGAAGGTGAAGCACTTGGCTTACGCGCAGGCTTCTTTGCCATGGATTTCTTCGGCTTGACAGAGGCCTCAGCGGCAGTAGCAGCAGCAGAGTCTTCATTGAATTTCCTCACTGCTTCTCTGGCTTGTCTAGCCAGCTTGGCCTGGCGCTTGGCCCATTCATCAGGATAATCCTCACCACGCTTAAGGCTGGTGAGATCAGCTTCTTGGCCAGGTGCCAACGGAGGTCTTGGGCATGGAGGATTGAGTGGAATTTCTTCATGTACTTGGGAGTCACATACCTGTACTCCCTCCACTCTCTTGCCCATCTCCTCTCTATCTTTTGAATGCGCACCTTGCGCTGATTTTTATCTTCCTCAGGGGGTGTGCAGTACCCAACATAGATGTCCTCAGGGATTTCAAATGCAGTGTTGACCTCAGGCCTCTTTCCTCCTTTCTGTGGCTTCTTTCCATCAGCCATTTTCTTCAGATGAGGAATTTGAACAATTGAATTCTCTGAAGAAGTATGCAACTTTTCTTCGAGGAACGCTGCAAATGAGTTAAGTTGATGAGAACCTAGAGATTCAGCAGCGGACATGAGTACCTGTGAACAGAGTATAGTTGCGAGGAATTTGGAGAGGTCATATGCGTTCTCAGAAGGTTTTTCAAAAAGAACAAGTTTGAGGAATTTGACCAGATGAGTATTGAAGAATTTCACTAAGCGTTCTTTGTCTTAGGTTCCAGAGTTGTATAGATCGAAGATCCACACAATTGAGGAATCTTGACGAAAAATTATTGCTTAGAGAAACGAATCAAGAACAGATGACATGTGAGGTGTTTAGTGTGTGAAGAATTTGAAGAATAAACACCTTTGAAGATTTTGTAGAAATCATTTGAATCAAAGAGGGCAGTAAAAGTAACTTTTAATTACACTGGACGAAGAACACGATGAACTGTGAGGTAGAGATGAGAAGTTCGTCTGTGCAGATCTTCCACGCCCTAACTCGGCGGAGGAAGACAGCTACGGCGGCGGCGGAGTGAAGATTTCCGTGGCCGGTGCGAGTACGGTGGCGACGAGGTCGAGGCAGTGAAGCTCTTCCTCACCGGCGACGATGAAGTAACGGCGGCGCTAGGGTTTGAGAAGCTCGAGCTGGAGAGAGGTCGAGCGGAGTAAAGGAAGTGAGGAAGGGGAGAGGGGGTATTTATAGCCACGGTGAAAAACTGTTCGCCCGAAGATTTTGGATGAACGTGCCCCTGACCCTTCTCATTCGCTTGACATGTGTCACCCACATACTGAGAAGTGGAGATCGTGTTAGATCGTGGGTGAATAGATAAGTATTTCATGGGATGCGAAACGGTTTGAGCGGCAAAGCCGAAAATTTGGATAAGATAAGTTAAAAGTTCCGTTCGCAAATTCTTCAGCTGACAAGGACACAGTGAAGATTTTGAATGAGTTTCAAATAGAACGCACATGAAGAATTTGTGAATAGATTGGGTTGAGTATAGCATAGAGGGCGAAGGGTCCGATCACATTCACTTAGCAGAAAAACCAACTTGAAGAATTAGCCATAAGTGAATGCTGTAGAGGACATAAACATATATATATATATATATATATATATAGCCAATGAAGAAAAACGACGGAAAAAGTGAAGACAATGCAAAGTTGAAGAAAATGAACAACTGAGGAATTTCACCGAGGAAAAACTCAAATTGAAGATTTTCAACTTTTGGTGGTGGCGTGACCCACCGTATAAGAATGATGATTTCAGACACCGCGTACAATTGTCGTAGGGTTCTGAGAATCAAATTCTTCGTTAAATTCTTCACACTTAGAGTGCTATTCTTCATTGATGGAAGAAAAATGTTTCTTCATGTGTTGCACATCTAAGTCATCAATTTTGCATGAGTGTTAGGATGAGTGTCCTTTTCAAAGAACATTCGAAGATTCTAAGATATTTAGCTCACACCGCAGCTTGCTAAATCTCTTCTCATCCAAGGGCTTTGTGAAGATATCGGCTAGCTGTTTTTCAGTCTTCACATGCTCAATAGAAATGTCGCCCTTCAACACATGATCACGAAGAAAATAATGACGAATCTGAATGTGCTTTGTCTTCGAGTGCTGAATTGGGTTGTGAGCAATCTTGATGGCACTCTCATTGTCACAGTAGAGAGGCACATTCTTCATGTTGATGCCGTAGTCCTTGAGAGTTTACTTCATCCACAACAATTGAGCACAGCAAGAACCAGCAGCAATGTACTCAGCTTCAGCAGTAGACAGTGATACGCAGTTTTGTTTCTTCGAGGACCAATAGACCAAAGATCGTCTGAGGAAATGACATGTACCAGATGTTGACTTGCGGTCCACATGATCACCAGCATAGTCAGAGTCAGAATATCCAATGAGATCAAAAGCCGAGCCCTTGGGGTACCATAATCCAAGTGTTGGTGTGTGAGCTAGATATCAAAGAATATGCTTCACAGCCTTATGGTGTGATTCCTTCGGTGTAGCTTCAAATCGGGCACACATGCAAACACTAAGCATAATATCTGTCCTAGATGCACATAAATACAATAAAGAACCAATCATGGAGCGGTATACCTTTTGATCGAAGTCAATACCATTTTCATCAGTGCACAGATGGCCATTTGTGGGCATCGGAATTTTGACGCCTTTGCAATCTTGCATGCCGAATTTCCTCAGTACATCCTTGAGGTATTTCTCCTGAGATATGAATATGCCATTGCGCTGTTGACGAATTTGAAGACCTAAGAAGAATTTCAATTCTCCCATCATAGACATTTGATATTCTTCACTCATCATATAGGCAAATTCATCACTATACCGTTGGTCAGTACAACCAAAGATAATATCATCAACATATATTTGGCACACAAACAATTCACCATCGCAAGATTTAGTGAAAAGAGTAGGGTCGAGTGAACCGGGTTTTAAGCCTTTCTTCATGAGGAATTCCTTCAAAGTATCATACCATGCCCGAGGGGCCTGCTTGAGGCCATAGAGGGCCTTATTGAGTCTGAAGACTTTGTCAGGATGCTTTGGATCTTCAAAACCTGGGGGTTGAGCAACATATACTTCTTCCTTAATCTTACCATTGAGGAATGCACTTTTCACATCCATTTGATATAAAGTGATATCATGATGGTTAGCATAAGCAAGTAATATGCGAATAGCCTCAAGTCTAGCTACAGGTGCAAAAGTTTCATCAAAATCAATTCCTTCAACCTGTGTGTAGCCTTGAGCTACTAGTCGTGTCTTATTCCTCACCACAAGGCCATTTTCATCTTGCTCGTTGCGGTAGATCCACTTTGTGCCAATGATATTGTGCTTGCGAGGATCTGGACGTTTAACCAGTTCCCAGACGTTGTTGAGCTCGAATTGATGTAATTCTTCTTGCATGGCCTGAATCCACTCAGGCTCCAAAAATGCTTCATCTACCTTAGTGGGCTCTGTGATAGAGACAAAAGCATAGTGCCCACAAAAGTTAGATAAATGTGAAGCTTTTGAGCATGTGAGAGGACCTGGTGCTTCAATGTCATCGATGATCTTTTCAACTTGCACTTCTTTTGCAACGCGAGGATGAGCTGGTTGTCGTCGAGGAATTTGATCAACATTTTCTTCAGCACCATTTTCTTCAGCATTTTCTTCAGGTGCATTAGCTCGACGTTCTTCACGTTCTGGAATGAATTCTTCAGCAGATTCTTCAGTAGGAATGACATCCTCAGTAGCCTTGAACTTGATAGTTTCCTCAGGTGCTGGTTCATCTATCACAGAGGGTAGGTGCTCTCTTTGTGAGCCATTAGTTTCATCGAACCGCACATCTACAGTTTCAAAAACCTTGTGAAGAACGTTGTTGAAGACTCTGTACGTGTGCGAGTCCTTTCCGTAACCAAGCATAAAACCTTCATGTGCTTTCAGTGCAAATTTAGCATTGTGATGAGGATCTCTAATCCAACATTTAGCACCGAAGACTTTGAAATAACTCACATTTGGTTTCTTGTCAGTGAGGAGTTCATAGGCAGTCTTCTTGAAGAATTTGTGAAGATATACCCTATTGATGATGTGGCACGCAGTATAAATTGCCTCAATCCAGAAGTGACGAGGCGTCTTGTACTCATCAAGCATAGTGCGAGCCATCTCAACAAGAGTTCTGTTCTTGCGCTCCACGACGCCATTCTGCTGAGGAGTGTAAGGAGCAGATAACTCATGAGTAATACCAAGTTCATCAAGATAGTCATCAAGACCAGAATTCTTGAACTCAGTTCCATTGTCACTTCTGATGTGCTTGATTTTCACACTGAAGTTGGTTGAAGCCCGAGGAAAATCGTTTGAAGACTTCCTGCACTTCATGTTTGTAAGTGACAATATGTACCCAAGTGTAATGAGAGTAATCATCAACAATAACAAAGCCATAGAGAGATGCATCATTTGTGACTGCTGAGTAATGGTTAGGACCGAAGAGATCCATATGAAGCAATTCAAATGGTCGAGTAGTGGTCATGATAGTCTTTGCTGGATGCTTAGCCTTGGTCATCTTTCCAGCTTCACAGGCTCCGCATAAGTGATCCTTGAGGAATTTGACATTCTCAATGCTAATGACGTGCTTCTTCTTCGCAAGCGTGTGCAAATTCCTCATGCCTGCATGACCAAGTCGTCGATGCCATAGCCAGCCTTCTGAAGCTTTTGCAAGTAGGCACACGGCTGGTTGCTGTCCTGTAGAGAAATCAACAATATACAAGTCTCCTCTCCTAAAGCCTTCAAAGACTTTGGAATTGTCAGCTTCCATAACCACAACACAACGATACTTGCCAAAGACAACAACCATATCAAGATCACAAAGCATTGAGACACACATGAGGTTGTATCCTAAGGACTCGACAAGCATGACTTTGTCCATGTGTCGATCCTTTGTGATCGCAACCTTACCTAGACCCAATACCTGACTTTTGCCTTTGTCAGCGAAGATGATATGCTTCAGATGCGATGGTGATAAGGGAGCATCCATCAATAGATTCTTGTCACCAATCATGTGATTTGTACATCCACTATCGAGGACCCACTCAGTGGCTTTGGGTTGATCATCCTGCAGATGAATTAGTGCAGCTTACGAACTTCATATACTTCATCAGTGAAGAATATGACATCACAATTAATCAGACCAATTTCATCAAGCAATGCAACAGTTAAAACAGTATGAGGACGTGAGAAATGAAAGTTCATTTCTTCATGATTAGCCTGTGTCCTTTCAGGCACTTTTCAGGTCTCCAGCAAATTCTTCAGACGTTTGAGCACGTTTGGAGACCTGACCCTGCATAAGAGATTAGTCCTTTTTCTTCACCACCCACATCTGAAGGGGTGGCAAAGAGTTCATCACTCTGCGAGCTCCATACGAGAAAGGTGGCACAGAAGCCAATCCATTTCGTTTCACATAAGAGGAGTTAGGGTAAGCATATGAATAAGCAGAGAAATTCTTCGAGGACTTATGAACATAATGATTAGAAGAATAATGCTCATATTCATAGCCCTTAGCTCTTCCCTGCGAAACAGAGTTGTTAGCACGATGATGTTCATATGAGGACTTTGATCCTTTTGAGGAATATGATCCACGTGAGGAATTCGATCCGTATGAGGACTTGGATCCATATGAAGAATTTGGTCCATATGAAGAATTTGATCTGGGGTTCCTATTCTTCACAGGTGGTGTCATGAGGACATTCACCTGAAGACTTTCAAGGCACCTTTTGGGAACCCAGATTTTCTTCACAGGAGAACTGTTCCTGTAGTTAGTGCCAACATATCTAGCAAATACTTCACCATTCTGATTTTTAAACAGTTTATAGTTGGAGTCAAATGACTCATCAGATGAATGAGAAGATTCACATGTAAAGCCAGATAGATTAGATGGATCAACTGGAGGTCCCTTTGCAGCAACCCATGAGGTTTTGGGGTACTGCTCAGGCTTCCAATATGTACCATCAGCATTGAGTTTCCTCTCAAAGGCAATACCCTCTTTCCTAGGGTTCCTGTTGAGGATCTGCTTTTTAAGCACATCACAAAGAGTCTGATGCCCTTTGAGGCTTTTGTACATGCCTGTCATGTACAATTCCTTCAGCCCTGCATCGTCAGTGATACTAGCAATGTCCTCAGATGAGGAATTAGTGATAGCAGAGACAGTTGAAGAATTTGTAGCATTGGAAGCATTTGAACATTCAGGTGAAGAATTAGCAGATTCACGTTCAATGCATTTCAAACATGGAGGAACAAATTCTTCCTGAGCAGCGCTGATTTGTTGAGCAAGTAATGAATCGCGCTCCTTCTGAAGATCTTCATAACTCACTCTTAGATTTTCAAGATCTTGCTTTCTCTGAAGAAATTCATAAGAAAGATTCTCATGATCAGATAAGAGAGTGTTATGATGACCTTGAAGGTTGTCAAATCTAGACTGAAGTCTCTGAAGATTTTCAGTTAAGGTTTTAGTGCGATCCATTTCTTCACCCAACATATCATCACTTTTATCTAGCATGTTTTGAACCTTTTCCAAGGCCTTTTGTTGTTTAGTGGCAATACAAACAAGCTTGGTATAGCTAGGTCCAAAATCATCATCAGATTTATCATCACTAGATTCAGAGGAGGTATATTTGAGTACCTTGGCACCCTTTTCCATGAAGAAATAGGTGGGAGCGTAGTCATCATTGCCTTCATCAGCCTTGTTGGTGAAGCCATTTTCTTCAGAGTTGAAGATAGACTTGCTGACGAATGCAGTAGCGAGAGCTAGACTTGCTACTCCAGACTCGGACTCCTCAGATGCCTCCTCTTCCTCATGTTCCTCAGATTCAGCTTTAGAGTCCATTTCCTTACCAATGAATGCCCGAGCCTTCTTGGAGCTGCTCTTCTTGTGAGATGTAGACTTTGAGGATTTTGATGATGAAGATTTTGAGGATTTCTTCTTTTTCTTCGCATCATCAGAACTGTAATCCTTGTATTTCTTCTTCTTTGATTCCTTTTCCCACCGAGGACAATCTTGAATGTAGTGTCCAGGTTTCTTGCATTTGTGACAAAGCCTCTTCTTGTAGTCACTGGATGAGGAATCATTGCTCCTTGAGGATCTTCCAAAGCGACCACTGTTGAAATATGCCCTAGAGGCAATAATAAATTGGTTATTATTATATTTCCTTGTTCATGATAGTCGTTTATTATCCATGCTAGAATTATATTGATAGGAAACTCAGATACATGTGTGGATACATAGACAACACCATGTCCCTAGTAAGCCTCTAGTTGACTAGCTCGTTGATCAATAGATGGTTACGGTTTCCTGACCATGGACATTGGATGTCGTTGATAACCGGATCACATCATTAGGAGAATGATGTGATGGACAAGACCCAATCCTAAGCCTAGCACAAGATCGTGTAGTTCGTTTGCTAAGTGCTTTTCTAATGTCAAGTATCATTTCCTTAGACCATGAGATTGTGCAACTCCCGGATACCGTAGGAATGCTTTGGGTGTACCAAACGTCACAACGTAACTGGGTGGCTATAAAGGTGCACTACAGGTATCTCCGAAAGTGTCTGTTGGGTTGGCACGAATCGAGACTGGGATTTGTCACTCCGTGTAAACGGAGAGGTATCTCTGGGCCCACTCGGTAGGACATCATCATAATGTGCACAAAGTGACCAAGGAGTTGATCACGGGATGATGTGAGTTACGGAACGAGTAAAGAGACTTGCCGGTAACGAGATTGAACAAGGTATCGGGATACCGACGATCGAATCTCGGGCAAGTAACATATCGATAGACAAAGGGAATTGCATACGGGATTGATTGAATCCCCGACATCGTGGTTCATCCAATGAGATCATCGTGGAACATGTGGGTGCCAACATGCGTATCCAGATCCCGCTGTTGGTTATTGACCGGAGAACGTCTCGGTCATGTCTGCATGGTTCCCGAACCCGTAGGGTCTACACGCTTAAGGTTCGATGACGCTAGGGTTATAGGGAAAGCATGTACGTGGTTACCGAATGTTGTTCGGAGTCTCGGATGAGATCCCGGACGTCACGAGGAGTTCCAGAATGGTCCGGAGGTAAAGATTTATATATGGGAAGTCCTGTTTTGGTCACCGGAAAAGTTTCGGGTGATATCGGTAATGTACCGGGACCACCGGGAGGGTCCCGGGGGTCCACCAAGTGGGGCCACCAGCCCCAGAAGGCTGCGTGGGCCAAGTGTGGGAGGGGACCAGCCCCAGGTGGGCTGGTGCGCCCCCCCACCAAGGCCCAAGGCGCATGGGAGAGTGGGAGGGGGCAAACCCTAGGTCCAGATGGGCCTTAAGGCCCACCCTAGTGGCGCCCCCTCTCCTCCCCTTGGCCGCCCCCCTAGATGGGATCTAGGGCTGGCCGCCAGCCCTTGGGGGTGGAAACCCTAGAGGGGGCGCAGCCCCTTCCCCCCTATATATAGTTGAGGTTTGGGGCTGCCCAAGAGATGAGAAAGTCTCTCTTTCGGCGCAGCCCTACCCCTCTCCCTCCTCCTCTCCCGCGGTGCTTGGCGAAGCCCTGCGGGATTGCCACGCTCCTCCATCACCTCCACGCCATCGTGCTGCTGCTGGACAGAGTCTTCCTCAACATCTCCCTCTCTCCTTGCTGGATCAAGGCGTGGGAGACGTCACCGGGCTGCACGTGTGTTGAACGCGGAGGCACCGTTCTTCGGTGCTTAGATCGGAATCAACCGCGATCTGAATCGCTACGAGTACGACTCCCTCATCCGCGTTCTTGCAACGCTTCCGCATCGCGATCTACAAGGGTATGTAGATTCACTCCCCTTCCCCTCGTTGCTAGATTACTCCATAGATTGATCTTGGTGATGCGTAGAAAATTTTGAATTTCTGCTACGTTCCCCAACACTGGCATCATGAGCTAGGTCTATGCGTAGTTTCTATGCACGAGTAGAACACAAAGAAGTTGTGGGCGTAGATGTTGCCAATTCTTCTTGCCGCTACTAGTCTTATCTTGTTTCGGCGGCATTGTGGGATGAAGCGGCCCGGACCGACCTTACACGTACGCTTACGTGAGACAGGTTCCACCGACTGACATGCACTAGATGCATAAGGTGGCTAGCGGGTGTCTGTCTCTCCCACTTTAGTCGGAACGGATTCAATGAAAAGGGTCCTTATGAAGGGTAAATAGAAATTGGCATATCACGTTGTGGTCTTACGTAGGTAAGAAACGTTCTTGCTAGAAACCTATACAAGCCACGTAAAAACTTGCAACAACAATTAGAGGACGTCTAACTTGTTTTTGCAGCATGTGCCTTGTGATGTGATATAGACAGAAGATGTGATGAATGATATATGTGATGTATGAGATTGATCATATTCTTGTAATAGGAATCACGACTTGCATGTCGATGAGTATGACAACTGGCAGGAGCCATAGGAGTTGTCTTTATTTTTTGTATGACCTGCGTGTCATTGAATAACGCCATGTAAATTACTTTACTTTATTGCTAAGCGCGTTAGCCATAGAAGTAGAAGTAATCGTTGGCGTGACAACTTCATGAAGACACAATGATGGAGATCATGGTGTCATGCCGGTGACAAAGATGATCATGGTGCCCCGAAGATGGAGATCAAAGGAGCAAAATGATATTGGCCATATCATGTCACTATTTGATTGCATGTGATGTTTATCATGTTATGCATCTTATTTGCTTAGAACGACGGTAGCATAAATAAGATGATCCCTCACTAAAATTTCAAGAGACGTGTTCCCCCTAACTATGCACCGTTGCGAAGGTTCGTTGTTTCGAAGCACCATGTGATGATCGGGTGTGATAGATTCTAACGTTCGAATACAACGGGTGTTGACGAGCCTAGCATGTACAGACATGGCCTCGGAACACATGCAAAACACTTAGGTTGACTTGACGAGCCTAGCATGTACAGACATGGCCTCGGAACACAAGAGACCGAAAGGTCGAACATGAGTCGTATAGCAGATACGATCAACATGGAGATGTTCACCGATGATGACTAGTCCGTCTCACGTGATGATCGGACACGGCCTAGTTTGACTCGGATCATGTGTCACTTAGATGACTAGAGGGATGTCTATCTGAGTGGGAGTTCATTCAATAATCAGATGAACTTCATTATCATGAACATAGTCAAAAGGTCTTTGCAAATTATGTCATACGCTTTAGTTCTACTGTTTAAGATATGTTCTAGAGAAAATTTAGTTGAAAGTTGGTAGTAGCAATTATGCGGACTGGGTCCGTAAACTGAGGATTGTCCTCATTGCTGCACAGAAGGCTTATGTCCTTAATGCACCGCTCGGTGTGCTGAACCTCAGCGTCGTCTGTAGATGTTGCGGAACATCTGACATACACGTTTTGATAACTACATGATAGTTCAGTGCGTAATGCTAACGGTTTAGAATTGTGGCACCAAAGACGGGTTTTTGAAACGTCGCAGAACATGTGAGATGTTCCGAAGACTGAAATTAGGATTTCAGACTAGTGCCCACGTCAAGAGGTATGAGACCTCTGACAAGTTTCTTAAGCCTGCAGACTAAGGGAGAAGAGCTGAATCATTGAGCATGTGCTCAGATTGTCAGAGTACCACAATCGCTTGAATCAAGTGGGAGTTAATCTCCCAGATGAGATAGTGATGGTTCTCCATAGTCACTGCCACCAAGCTAGTAGAGCTTCGTGATGAACTATAACATATCAGGGATAATTATGATGATCCTTGAGCTATTCGCGATGTTTGACACCGCGAAAGTAGAAATCAAGAAGGAGCATCAATTGTTGATGGTTAGTAAAACCACTAGTTTCTAGAAGGGCAAGGGCAAAAGGGATACTTCGTGAAACAGCAAATCGTTTGCTGCTCTAGTGAAGAATCCCAAGGTTGAACCCAAACCGGAGACTAAGTTCTTCTGTAATAAGGGGAACGGTCACTGAAGCAGTACTACCCTAGATACTTGGTAGATGAGAAGGCGGGCAAGGTCGACAGAAGTACATTGGATATACGTTATATGAATGTGTACTTTACTAGTACTCCTAGCAGCACTAGGGTATTAGATACCGGTTCGGTTGCTAAGTGTTAGTAACTCGAAATAAAAGCTGCGGAATAAACAGAGACTAGCTAAAGGTGAGATGACGATATGTGTTGGAAGTGTTTCCAAGGTTGATGTGATCAAGCATCGCATGCTCCCTCTACCATCGAGATTTGGTGTTTGCGTTGAGCATGATTGGATTATGTTTATCGCAATACGGTTATTCATTTAAGGAGAATAATGGTTATTTTGTTTATTTGAATAATACCTTCAATGGTCTTGCACCTAAAATTAATCTCGATCGCAGTGATACACATGTTCGTGCCAAAAGATATAAAATAGTAATAGTACCACATACTTGTGGCACTGCCACTTGAGTCATATTGGTATGGAACGCATGAAGAAGCTCCATGTAGATGGATCTTTGGACTCACTCGTTTTTGAAAAGATTGAGACATGCGAACCATGTCTATTGGTATATATGCATGAAGAAACTCCATGCAGATGGATCGTTTGGACTCACTTGATTTTGAATCACTTGAGACATGCAAATCATACCACATGGGCAAGATGACTGAAAGGCCTCATTTTCAGTAAGATGGAACAAGAGAGCAACTTGTTGGAAGTAATACATTTTGATGTATGCAGTCCAATGAGTGCTGAGGCATGCAGTGGATATCGTTATGTTCTTACTTCACAGATGATTTGAGTAGATGCTGAGTGTATTTACTTGATGAAACACAAGTCTGAATTATTGAAAGGTTCAAGTAATTTCAGAGTGAAGTTGAAGATCATCGTGACAAGAGGATAAAGTGTCTGTGATATGATCATAGAGATGAGTATCTGAGTTACGAGTTTGGCACACAATTAAGACATTGTGGAAAGTGTTTCACAATTAATACCACCTGAAACACCACAGTGTGATGGTGTGTCCGAACATCATAACTGCACCCTATTGGATATGGTGCATACCATGATGTCTCTTATCGAATTACCACTATCGTTCATGGGTTAGGCATTAGAGACAACCGCATTCACTTTAAATAGGGCACCACGAAATTCCGTTGAGACGACACCGTTTAGAGAAACCTAAGTTGTCGTTTCTTAAAAGTTTGGGGCTGCGATGCTTATGTGAAAAGGTTTCAGGCTGATAAGCTCGAACCCAAAGCGGATAAATACATCTTCATAGAATACCCAAAACAGTTGGGTATACCTCCTATTTCAGATCTGAAGCAAAAGTAATTGCTTCTAGAAACGGGTCCTTTCTCGAGGAAAATTTTCTCTCGAAAGAATTGAGTGGGAGGATGGTGGAGACTTGATAAGGTTATTGAACCGACACTTCAACTAGTGTGTAGCAGGGCACAGGAAGTTGTTCCTGTGGCACCTACACCAATTGAAGTGGAAGCTCATGATAGTGATCATGAAACTTCGGATCAAGTCACTACCAAACCTCGTAGGACGACGAGGATGCGTGCTACTTCAGAGTAGGACGTGATCCTGTCTTGGAAGTCATGTTGCTAGACAACAATGAACCTACGAGCTATGGAGAAGCGATGGTGGGCCCATATTCCGACAAATGGTTAGAAGCCATGAAATCCGAGATAGGATCCATGTATCAGAACATAGCATGGACTTTGGTGAACTTGCCCGATGATCGGCAAGCCATTGAGATAAATGGATCTTTAAGAAGAAGACGGACATGGACGGTAATGTTACCGTCTATGAAGCTCGACTTGTGGCAAAGAGTATTTTCACAAGTTCAAGGAGTTGACTACGATGAGATTTTCTCATCAGTAGCGATGCTTAAGTCCGTCGGAATCATGTTAGCATTAGCTGCATTTATGAAATCTGGCAGATGGATGTCAAAACAAGTTTCCTTACCAGTTTTCGTAAGGAAAGGTTGTATGTGATACAATCAGAAAGGTTTTGTCGATCCTAAGGATGCTAAAAGGTATGCTAGCTCCAGCGATCCTTCCATGGACTAGAGCAAGCATCTCGGAGTCAGAATATATGCTTTGATGGAGTGATCAAAGTTTTTGGGTTTATACAAAGTTTGTTAGAAACTTGTATTTACAATAAAGTGAGTGGGAGCGCTGCAACATTTCTGATAAGTATATGTGAATGACATATTGTTGATCTGAAATGATGTAAAATTTCTGGAAAGCATAAAGGGTTGTTTGAAAGGAGTTTTTCAAAGGAAGACCTGGATAAAGGTGCTTACATATTGGGCATCAAGATCTATAGAGATAGATCAAGACGCCTGATGATACTTTCAAAGAACGCACACCTTGACATGATTTTGAAAGAGTTCAAAATAGATCAGCAAAGAAGGAGTTCTTAGCTGTGTTACAAGGTGTGAGTATTGAGTAAGACTCAAGACCTGACCACAACAGAAGAGAGAGAAAGGACGAACGTCGTCCCCTATGCTTTAGACGTAGGCTCTACAGTATGCTATGCTGTGTACTGCACATGTAGTGTGCCTTGCCATGAGTTGGTCAAGGGGCACAATAGTGATCCGGGAATGGATCACATGACAGCGGTCGAACTTATCCTTAGTATCTAGTGGACTAAGGAATTTTCTCGATTATGGAGGTGAAAAGGAGTTTATCGTAAAGGGTTACGTCGATGCGAACTTTGAGACTAATCCGGATGACTCTGAGTAGTAAACCGGATTCGTATAGTAGAGCAGTTATTTGAAATGGCTCCAAATAGCGCGTGGTAGCATCCACAAGATGACATAGATATCGGTAAAGCACACACGGATCTGAAAAGTTCAGACCCGTTGACTAATAACCTCTCTCACAAGCATAACATGATCAAACCAGAACTCATTGAGTGTTAATCACATAGTGATGTGAACTAGATTGTTGACTCTAGTAAACTCTTGGGTGGTGGTCACATGGTGATGTGACCTGTGAGTGTTAATCACATGGTGATGTGAACTAGATTATTGACTCTAGTGCAAGTGGGAGACTGTTGGAAATATGCCCTAGAGGCAATAATAAATTGGTTATTATTATATTTCCTTGTTCATGATAATCGTTTATTATCCATGCTAGAATTGTATTGATAGGAAACTCAGATACATGTGTGGATACATAGACAACACCATGTCCCTAGTAAGCCTCTAGTTGACTAGCTCGTTGATCAATAGATGGTTACGGTTTCCTGACCATGGACATTGGATGTCGTTGATAACCGGATCACATCATTAGGAGAATGATGTGATGGACAAGACCCAATCCTAAGCCTAGCACAAGATCGTGTAGTTCGTTTGCTAAGTGCTTTTCTAATGTCAAGTATCATTTCCTTAGACCATGAGATTGTGCAACTCTCGGATACCGTAGGAATGCTTTGTGTGTACCAAACGTCACAACGTAACTAGGTGGCTATAAAGGTGCACTACAGGTATCTCCGAAAGTGTCTGTTGGGTTGGCACGAATCGAGACTGGGATTTGTCACTCCGTGTAAACGGAGAGGTATCTCTGGGCCCACTCGGTAGGACTTCATCATAATGTGCACAAAGTGACCAAGGAGTTGATCACGGGATGATGTGAGTTACGGAACGAGTAAAGAGACTTGCCGGTAACGAGATTGAACAAGGTATCGGGATACCGACGATCGAATCTCGGGCAAGTAACATATCGATAGACAAAGGGAATTGCATACGGGATTGATTGAATCCCCGACATCGTGGTTCATCCGATGAGATCATCGTGGAACATGTGGGAGCCAACATGGGTATCCAGATCCCGCTGTTGGTTATTGACCGGAGAACGTCTCGGTCATGTCTGCATGGTTCCCGAACCCGTAGGGTCTACACGCTTAAGGTTCGATGACGCTAGGGTTATAGGGAAAGCATGTACGTGGTTACCGAATGTTGTTCGGAGTCCCGGATGAGATCCCAGACGTCACGAGGAGTTCCGGAATGGTCCGGAGGTAAAGATTTATATATGGGAAGTCCTGTTTTGGTCACCGGAAAAGTTTCGGGTGATATCGGTAATGTACCGGGACCACCGGGAGGGTCCCGGGGGTCCACCAAGTGGGGCCACCAGCCCCAGAAGGCTGCGTGGGCCAAGTGTGGGAGGGGACCAGCCCCAGGTGGGCTGGTGCGCCCCCCCACCAAGGCCCAAGGCGCATGGGAGAGTGGGAGGGGGCAAACCCTAGGTCCAGATGGGCCTTAAGGCCCACCCTAGTGGCGCCCCCCCTCTCCTCCCCTTGGCCGCCCCCCTAGATGGGATCTACGGCTGGCCACCAGCCCTTGGGGGTGGAAACCCTAGAGGGTGCGCAGCCCCTTCCCCCCTATATATAGTTGAGGTTTGGGGCTGCCCAAGAGATGAGAAAGTCTCTCTTTCGGCGCAGCCCTACCCCTCTCCCTCCTCCTCCTCTCCCGCGGTGCTTGGCGAAGCCCTGCGGGATTGCCACGCTCCTCCATCACCACCACGCCGTCGTACTGCTGCTGGATGGAGTCTTCCTCAACCTCTCCCTCTCTCCTTGCTGGATCAAGGCGTGGGAGACGTCACCGGGCTGCACGTGTGTTGAACGCGGAGGCACCGTTCTTCGGTGCTTAGATCGGAATCAACCGCGATCTGAATCGCTATGAGTACGACTCCCTCATCCGCGTTCTTGCAACGCTTCCGCATCGCGATCTACAAGGGTATGTAGATTCAGTCCCCTTCCCCTCGTTGCTAGATTACTCCATAGATTGATCTTGGTGATGCGTAGAAAATTTTGAATTTCTGCTACGTTCCCCAACAACCACGTCTTGAGAACTTTTGAAATTTCTTCACGAGCAATGCTAGCTCCTGGCTCAGTTCTTTAGGATCACCAAGGCTGCTGCCAGAGTCTTCATCTTCAGACTCAGAGACTGCCTTGGCCTTCAGTGCACGTGATCTGCCATAGCTCGAACCATAGAGGTTTCTCTTTTCAGCAAGCTGGAACTCATGAGTATTTAGCCTTTCGAGGATATCAGCGGGGTCAAGTGACTTGTAATCAACACGTTCTTGTATCATCAATGCCAGAGTATCAAATGAGGAATCAAGTGATCTCAACAATTTCTTCACCACCTCATGGTCGGTGATGTCAGTGGCACCAAGCGCTTGAAGCTCATTTGAGATGTCAGTGAGGTGATCGAAGGTTTGTTGAACATTTTCATTGTCAAGTCTTTTGAAGCGGTTGAACAGATTGCGAAGAACATCAACTCGAGAGTCACGCTGAGTTGAGACTCCTTCATTCACTTTGGACAGCCTATCCCAGATAAGCTTAGCAGTTTCCAAAGCACTCACTCTTACATACCGTCCTTTGCTCAGATGGCCACATATGATATTCTTCGCTTGAGAATCTAGTTGCTTGAATCTCTTCACATTGGTAGCGTTCAGTGAGGGTGAGACAGAGGGAACACCATTTTCCACAACATACCAGAGATCGTTATCAATTGCCTCAAGATGCATTCGCATCTTATTCTTCCAGTAGGGGTAGTCCGTCCCATCGAAGGTAGGACACCCAGCAGAGACCTTGATCATACCCGCGGTCGACATAACTAAAACTCCAGGCGGTTAAACCAAAATCACACAGAACAAGGGAGTACCTTGCTCTGATACCAATTGAAAGTGCGTTATATCGACTAGAGGGGGGTGAATAGGCGATTTTTATGAATTCTTCACTGAGGAATTTGCAGGCGAGGAAATTCCTTAGCGAAGAACTACTTGCAGCGGAATAAGTACTCAAGAGTGAGCATAGCAAAACATAGGCATGGTCATCATGATGAAATGAAGACAAACATAGAGTACAGAAAGCGTAAACACAAGATAGCACAGGATGAAGACAAACAGACTGAAGAAATTGAACTGAGGAAATTGAGAAAGTCTTCAGTCAAAGTCTTCAAACACAGATATGACAAGCACACAACACAGTAATGAGGAAATGAAAGAGTTGAGGAAATAGAACCAGTAAGCTTGGTGAAGATAATGATTTGGTAGACCAGTTCCAACTGCTGTCTCAGTTGTACATCTGGTTGGAGCGGCTAGGTATTTAAACCTGAGGACACACAGTCCCGGACACACAGTCCTCACCGTATTCTCCTTGAACTAAGGTCACACAGACCTCGTCCAATCACTCGTGGTAAGTCTTCAGGTGACTTCCGAACCTTCACAAACTCGGTCACTCGGCGATCCACAATTCCTGTTGGATGCTCTAGACCATGACGCCTAACCGTCTGGAAGAAGCACAGTCTTCAAAGGTAACAAGCGTCGGATCCACGTAGGATCAATCTCTTCTGTGATGCTCAATCACTTTGGGTTTGTAGGTGTTTGGGTTTGGGTTTTCCTCACTTGATGATTTTCGCTCAAAGTCCTCGGAGGATGGGATGCTCTCAAATGACAAATGTCAGTTTCTCTCGGAGCAGCCAACCAGCTAGTGGTTGTAGGGGGCGGCTATTTATAGCCTAGGGAGCAGCCCGACATGATAAGACATAAATGCCCTTCAATGATATGACCGTTAGGTGGATAAGATATTTTGGGACAGCTGGCGCGTAGCACAACAACGGTCGGAAATATGAGGCTCAAATTCCTCAGGGCTATCATGTTCCTCACTGTGTAGGCAATCCGCACTAGCGAATTCCTAACTCCTCAGTCAGAACAAATTCCTCAGAGACCAGAAGAGCTTTGTCTCTGTCACTGAAGAATATGACTAAACTGTATGAGATTTCCAATGGCTTCACTCGAAGGGATTGGTAGGTGTAGGATTTTGAGTTGAGCATCACATTGAAATTTTTCCTTAGTATTTCCTCGACCCCCTTAACAGTACGGTGTTTCCTATGACTCAAGAAAGAGAAAATGAAACTACGAAAACAAAAGTTTTCACGCTTCATGTTCCTCAAATGACTACCAATTCTTCAAGGTTACACCAATTTCTTCACTTTCAAAGTCTTCAGAAATCCAAAGTCTTCAGTCGAAGAACTTCATTTTTAGGGGTCGACTTTCTCTGTAAATATCAAACTCCTCATATACTTATAGACCTGTGTACACTCATAAACACATTAGTCCCTTAACCTATAAGTCTTCAATACACCAAAATCACCAAGGGGCACTAGATGCACTTACACTTGCGGCTATGGTAGCGGCGCAAGGCTTGGTGGTAGTGTGCTACTCACACAGCCGCCCGAAGACGATCTTCCTCAAGGAGCGTTGCGTCATCTTGCCGCAACTGCTCTTGCTCAAGCTCATCATAAGCGAGCACTCGAGGTGACCCGTACGTGAGTTCCGTGGTGAGGACTGCTTCTGCCCCGTAAACGAGGGAGAAGGGTGTCTGGCCGATGGCTCGATTTGGTGTCATTCTAATTGACCAAAGAACCACCGACAATTCATCAATCCAGCGTCGCCCGCACCTGCGTAGCCTGTCAAAAGTCCTTGTCCGGAGGCCTCACAACACTTCATCATTTGCCCTCTCAGCCTGGCCGTTGCTCCGTGGATGTGCAAGAGAAGCAAAACAAACCTTGCTACCGAGGTCCTGGAGGTACTACATGAAGGCGTGGCTCATGAACTGTGTGCCGTTGTTGGTGATGACTCTGTTTGGCACACCAAAATGGTAGACTAGCCCTTTGAAGAATTTGATGGCTGATTGTGCTGTCACCTTTCTCACTGCCTCCACCTCCGGCCACTTTGTGAACTTGTTAATCGCAACGTACAAGTACTCAAAGCCCTCGACAGCACGGGGAAAAGGGCCCAGTATGTCGAGCCCCCAGACCGAGAATGGTCAGGAAAGAGGGATTGTCTGGAGAGCTTGAGCTGGTTGATGAAGCTTCTTTGAATGAAACTGGCACGCTTCACACTTGGTTACTAGTGTCGTTGCATCCTGGAGGGCTGTGGGCCAAAAGAAACCTTGTCAGAATGCCTTGCCGGCAAGGATCCTCGACCCTATGTGCGAACCACATATGCCTCCGTGTATCTCTGCCAACAGCTCTAGTCCTTCCTCCCGGGGAATGCACTTCAATTTCACACCGTTTGGTCTTTTTCTGTACAGAACGTCGTCGACAAACTGATACATGGCAGACCGACGGGCTAGTTTCTCCGCTTCTTCCTGCTCCTCAAGGAGTTCCCCTGTTTGGAGGAATCGGACAGTATGTTGTGCCCATGCCGGAGCCTGGGGCTCAACGGTAAGGACCAAAGGCATTTCCTATGCCATGGGAACGGCTGTCTCTACGGCCAGGGCTTGACGCCCTGCCGGAGTCTGTGGCCCCATGGCAGGCTCGGTGTCCACGGCAACATCCTTGCCGGTGGCTCCTGGGAGCTCGGCGGGAAAGTACTTGCCGGGGCCTAATTTCCTGCGCTTGTTCTGCTCTGTCGATGGTTCAACGGATGGTTGAGTTAACTAAAGCACAAAAGTACCTGGTTCCACAGGTAGTTTGAGTGCAGCGCGCTTCGACAGGTAATTGGTGGTGTCGTTCTCCACTCAGGGAACATGCTCCACTTGTATACCGTCAAAACGCTCCTCCAGCTTCCTCACCTCATCCACGTAGGCCTCCATCAACGGGCTTTGATAATCTTTGTTAACTTGCTTGATGACGAGCTGTGAATCACCCCTGACGATGAGCTTCTTGATCCCGAGGTCTGCCGCGATCCTGAGACCGGCAAGCAACCCCTCGTATTCAGCAGTGTTGTTTGTTGACATCTCCCTGGGAAAGTGCATCTGGACTACATACTTGAGGTGCCCTCCGGTGGGTGCAACGAGCAGCACACTAGCACCGGCACCTTGCAGCGAGAAAGCCCCGTCAAAGTACATAATCCAGTTGCGACTTGTTTCCTTGCCGGGGAGAGTGGTCTCCTGGATCTCTTCTTCGGGCGTTGGGGTCCATTCGGCAATGAACTCTGCCAAGACTCTACTCTGGATTGTGGAAGCACTTTCAAACTTCAAACCAAAGCTTGACAGTTCCAAGGCCCATTCCAGAATCCTCCCGGTTGCGTCTGGGTTATGCAATATCCGTTGCAACGGGAGGCGGGTGACGACGGTGATTTCGTGGGCTTGGAAGTAATGACGCAGCTTCCTTGAGGCCATAAGGAGGCCAAAGAGCAATTTCTGCACGCCGGAGTACCTTGATCTAGCCCCCTGCAAGAGGGAGCTGACAAAGTAAACTGGGTGCTGCATCATCTTCTTCTTTTGCACCACTCCATTAGGTTGCACGGGCCCCATCCTACCGGCGTCAGACTCTGCCGGGGGCCTCGCCTCGCCGGCACCGGGCCCTGCCGGGGGAAGCCCTGGCTCGTCATCCGCCCGTCCTGCCGTTGTCGCTGCCTCTTCGTCGACCTCCCTCTATGCCACTAGCGCGGCGCTAACCACTTGGTTCGTTGCCGCAAGATACAGCAGCAACGGCTCTTGTGGTTTAGGAGCAACCAGTATTGGCGTAGAGGAGAGGTATTTCTTCAAATCCTGTAGTGCTGCTTCGGCCTCTAGGGTCAACTCCATTGGGCCCGCCTTCTTCAAGATTTTGAAAAAGGGGAGGGCACGCTCGGCAGACTTGGAAATGAACCTGCTCAGGGCGGCAACGCAGCCAGTGAGCTGGCGCACATCCTTGATCCGCTTAGGTGCCTCAATTTGTTCAATGGCCTTGATCTTATCTGGATTCGCCTCGATCCCGCATTGTGACACAAAGAACCCGAGAAGTTTGTCGGACGGAACACCAAAGACACACTTCTTAGGGTACAACTTGAGGTTGATCTTGCGCAAATTTGCAAATGTCTCTTCTAAATCTTGCACGAGTGTCGCCTTGTCCTTGGTTTTGACCACTATGTCATCCATATAAGCTTCCATATTTCTATGTAGCCGGGGCTCAAAACCAATTTGGACTGCTCTTGCAAACGTTGAGCTAGCACTCTTCATCCCGAAAGGCATTCGCAAAAAGCAAAATTTATCACATGGGGTGATGAATGCTGTCTTCTCTTCATCTTCTCTTGTCATGAAGATCTGGTGGTATCCTGAGTAGGCGTCAAGGAACGATAACAAGTCGCACCCGGCCGTGGAGTCAACAATCTGGTCAATGCACGACAACGGGAAAGGGTCCTTTGGACAAGCCTTATTGATATCCATGTAATCAATACACAGCCTCCACTTCCCATTTGCCTTGCGCACCACCACTGGATTGGCCAACCACGTCGGATGGAGTACTCCCCTCACCAAGCCTGCCGCTTCTAACTTCCTGATCTCCTCCGTGATCAACTCCTGCCGCTCCAAAGCTTGCTTCCTGACCTTCTGCTTGACGGGTCGCGCATGAGGACAGACAACAAGATGGTGCTCAATCACCTCCCTGGGAATGCCGGGGATGTCGGATGCTTGCCATGCAAACACATTGACATTCACCCTCAGGAAGGTGACGGGCGCGCTTTCCTATTTGCTGTCAAGGGAGGAGCTTATGGTGAAAGCCCCTCCCGTACCATCCTCCTTGACGGACACCTTCTTGGTCTCTGGTGGCGCAACTCTGGATTTCTTGCTCTTGGCGGTGGAGCCTCTGGCACGTCCTCGACGGGAGCACAACACTCCGAGGAGGTGCGCTTGCCGGAGTGGGAGCAAGAGGTCTTTCCGGTCTTCTTCCCTCCCAGGGCTTCAGCGGCAGGAGCAAGTGCCTTGGCGACAGTCGCCGCAACTGCCTCCCGGTAGAGTTGGTCAGCGCAGATCAGTGCATCCTTCTTGTCGGAGGGGACGGTGATGATGGTCATCGGCCCAGGCATCTTCAGCGTGTTGTAGGCATAATGTGACGCCGCCATGAACTTAGCTAGTGCCGGGCGGTCGAGGATCCCATTGTAGGGCAAGGGGATCTCAACTACATCGAAAACAATCCTCTCCGTCCTGTAGTTCAACTCGCCTCCAAACGTCATGGGCAGCGTGACCTTACCCTTCAGCTGAATCCTTCCCGGGTTGACCCCTTGAAACGTCCCCGTCTCTTCAAGGTCTCCATCAGGAATCTGCAGCCTTTTGATCACAATAGGCGAGATCAAGTTCAGACCGGCCCTGCCGTCAACTAGCATTTTTGTCACCTTGAGGTTGCGTATTGTTGGCGAAACCAACAATGGCAAGCACCCGACCGCAGTTGTGCGATCAGGGTGGTCCTCGGCGTCAAAAATGATGGCCGTGCTGGACCACTTTAGTGGCTTTTGAGCATCGAATGATGGTTCCGCTGTTGTGATCTCACGCGCCCACTGCTTGAGCTGGTGGCGAGAAGTGTGCAGTGAGGTGCCACCGTCGACGCACATGGCCTCCGTAGCTTTCTGGAACTCTTGCTCACCGGACTCGTCGTCCTAGTCATGACCGTTGTCTTCCTGCTTCTTGTCACGGCCCCGAGCGGGCCTCTCTTGCTGGCTATCCTTGCCGCGGCGACCCCCTTGGCCGCCATGCTTCTTGCCGGATCCTTCGGCACCATCCTGACCCTTCTCCTTGTCTCGCCTCTCATACTCAGCCTTTTGCTTTTCAGCAAGCAGCTCAACTTGTCGGCAGTTCTAGAGGTCATGGCCCTTGGTGCGGTGGATCTTGCAGTACTGCTTGTCGAAGCCTCCTGGCTTGTTGGCAGCCGCCAAGGCCCGGCAAGCAGCGCACCCGGCAATTTCCTTGCCGGGGTCGTCTGCCTTGGCCTTCTTGGCAGCGCCGATGTCCTCGGATCCCTCGACGGCAAGCACAGTCTTGCCCTTGCGTTTCCTGTTACGGCACCGGCCCTTCTTCATCGGGGTGGCTGTGCCTTCGTCTGTGGAGTCGGTTTTCGCACCGGCGTCCTCGCCGGGGTACTTCCTCCCCTCTTCAGCTCGAGCGCACCTATCGGCCAAAACATAAAGTTTGGCCACATCTTTGACCTTGTTCATCGCCAGCTCTTCACGCATCTTGTGGTTGTGCACATTCTGGTGGAATGCGCTGATCACGACGGCGGGATGAACATATGGGATGTTGTACTGCACCCGGCTGAATCTCTGTATGTACTTGCGCAGGGTTTCACCTTCTTTCTGGGGGATGATATGCAAATCGCTTGCCTAGCCATGAGCTTGGTGGCCCCCCGTAAAGGCGCCAACAAACTCATGGCACAAATCTGACCAAGAAGAAATAGAATCCACCGACAAGTGCATCAACCATGACATGACATTGGGTTTAAGTGCCAACGGGAAGTAATTGGCAACCACCTTGTCGTCGCGAGCCCCAGCAGCTTGCATGGCGATGGTGTAGATGCTGAGGAACTCCGACGGATGGGTCTTGCCGTTGTACTTCTCGTCGATGTCGGGCTTGAACGTGTGGTGGGAGGGCCACTGGAACTGCCGCAGCTCGCGGGTAAAGGCTGGGCAACCCACCTCGTAGGGTAGGCCGCCAGAACCCCCTGGTGCTGGGTGGTCCATAGTGGGTCCTGCCCGCCTATCCGACTGGTGGCGCATCGCGCCGACGCTCGATAGTGGTTCAAGCGTCTTCATGGGCTCGCTCCTGAAGAACTTGGCGCTGATCGCGGTGGGTCCGTGGATCGGACGACGCTATGGAAATGTTATCACAAGCATCATCACGACAGACTGACACCCGCGGTGGCTGGCGTGGCCGACGATAGTGCACCGTGGCTGCAGCACCTCCGGTCCTTCCACTACTGGCATGCGGTGGCTCGACGGAGCGCCGGCCTGAGGGCCCCACTGGTCGTGGCTCATCTTTGTTGGCAACACCGATGAGGCGCCGGGTGGTGGCTCTCCACTCGTCAAGCTTTTCCGTAGCAGGGGGAAAATCGAGGAGCAACTGCGCACGCGCCAAGGCTTCTGCTGGCGTGGGTGGCGGCGAAAGCTGCGTGGACCGTGACGCGCTCCGGCTTCTAACCATGTTAGAAGGAGCTCTATCACGGCCCGGCGGCTGTGCGCCATTTTCGCCAGCGTCTTGGCGTGCATGCTAGCCTTCTATGCCCCGCGAATGAAGCGCAGGACTCTTCCCATGGCGGCGCCTAGGGTCATCAGCGTGGTGACGCTGCTCATCACGCACAACCTGGGAGGAGCGCGTTGTGGGCGCCGGCGTAGGCGTCTTGGAAGTCGCCGCGCCGCCCGTAGGTGGCACGACGCCGCCCCTGGAGGGCCCCGCGCCGCCTGCGGGGGGCCCGGATCCGTCTTTGGATTTGGCGGCGTGCGTCCCGTCGTCTCGCGCACGAATGACGCCGCTCGCCCAGCTTTGACTGCCGAAGCGATGCGGGTGTTCACGGGCCGCGCCTCGGCTTCTGTCCGCGACCGCCCCGCCACTCGCCCGCACTGGTACGGGCCGTTCGGCTGCCGATGAACCGATTGCCATGATCGTCTTCTTCTTGGGAGCCATGGCGATGAAGGACTGCTAAACTAGCTGCTAGACCAGATTTTCACAACTGCGCCCCCCTACCTGGCGCACCAAAGATGTCTGGAAACGAACCTATGGGATCACTGGAAGGTTAACTACTCCAACTCGATGGCTGAGAGAAAAGTGAAATCCTAACTTTCCCGATCCCTTCTACGGTTGGCGGGCGCGGGGTCGTGCAAAGAGCAGGTCTAGGAGCCAGCACAAAGATCGTTTACCCAGGTTCGGGCCGCGAGGATGCGTAAAACCCTAGTCCTGCTTTGGTGTGCATTTGAGTGTTCTTGAGTTCTTGAACTAGGTACGGTGCGTGTCTAGTCCAAAAAATCCCAATCCTCCTCCTGGATGCCTCGGGCCTCCTTTTATAGTCAAAAGGGGTTGCCACAGTGGCACACAGGAGGTGGAAAGGTGTACAGTACACAAGCTTATCACCTGTCATTACGGGACAAGGCGCATTAAATGCGCTTCTTAGGTGTCCCGTTGCTTTATTGGGGACGACAACAAGGCCCGTCCCGTTCGTCGCCGCTCTGTCTTGCTCCGACACGCGTCCAGGCCAACGAGGCATGCAGCGCCACGTAGGCTGGCAGGCTGCTGAGATGGCGTGGTGGTAGGGTCTTCACGAAGATTTGCATGCCACCACGTAAGTGTTCGCTGAGTTGGCCTGGAAGCCGCATGTCGCCACGCAGGTGCTTGCCCAGCTGGTTGGGCTGGCAGCTGCATGGGAACGGCAGTGGAGTCTTGGCAGACGCGGGCCTGGCTGCGGCCCTGTAGGTGTCTTCGGCAAGGGCCTTGCCGGGGCCCCGGCAAGGGCCTCGCTGTGGCATCGCGGTCGTCCCCAGCAAGGATCTTGCCGGGGGTCTCGTGGATTTCCTCGGCAAGGATCCCGCCGAGGGTCGTTGTCTTCTGGTCCTCATCTGACTTTGTGTGTTTATGATCTTGACGAAGATCTGCATGCCACCACAGAGGTGCCTCCCGAGCCTTGGTTCCAATGTGGTTGTTGGCGTCTGGAACCCTTGGGCTCAAGGGCAGCTCGCTCTGCTGGCGTTGGGCAAGTTGCCCCGGCAAGGCTCTTGCCGGGGCCGCGGAGGCCGCCCCGGCAAGGGTCTTGCCGGGGGAGTCCGCATCGCCTTCTTGCTCTTTGTGTCTCCAGTCTTGGCGTTGTTTTGTCCGTCTTGTGCTTTCCTCTACCCTACTTAGTGTGGCCGCAGGCGCGGCTCTGACTGCCCGTGCACAAGTAGAGGGGTACAAAAAGGGCCCCAACTTTTGTACACCGACAGTATTTTTTTTGAGATTTCAATATGAACTACATGCGGATGTATATAGAATTATAGATATAGTTTAGATTAGAATCTAGATTCACTCATTTTGCTCCTTATGTAGTCTATATTGGAATCTCTAAAAATACTTATATTTAGGAATAGATGGTGTATAAGACATGGGATGCAGCTAACCTCGACGGCAAACAACAACATCGCCCATTGTAGCCCTGTGTAAGTACATGGAAAGCCAATCTTAACTACAACAGGGTTAACATCCACCAAAAATAGCAAATGGTAATAAAACAGCAACATCTGTAGTGATATCTTCATTTCGAATGAGTAGCACGGTAGCAAAGGGACGGATAAAAAAATGGATACAACTGTTAATTGCAACAGGCTTAACAATATCCTAATTCATGTTTTGTAAGTTTGTAGCCATTGAAATACAACTCTTTAAAAATGGATACAACTGTTAATTGCAACATGCTTAATGGCCATTGAAACCGGTATTGATAAAAATGCAATTGGCAGAGTTAAACATCACAGGGCAGGTGCTGCCAGAGCAGATAATGGCCCAGTTGTCTATAAAAAGGTAGGGAAAATAGCAAATAGCTCAAACGTGTTAGGCATGTTTACTACAACATGCTTAATACATCGATAATACAAAATATAGCCATTAATTGCAACATGTATTGGTAAGATTGAAATGGTGGGTACATACTTGGTAAGTCCTAAGAGCTAGTTGCTGGGGCACTTCATCTTGGCCAGAGCCCGCCCAAAGTCAGCGGCGGCAGAGGCGAGCTGTTCCTCCGGGTCAAAGCGTGGATCAGTGCCACTGACATGTGTACCTACAGGCAACCAGTAAATGGTAGAAGTTAAACTGCAATTGCACAAATGATGTGAAATACTGTCAGACATGGGATGCAGCTAACCTTGACGGCAAACAACATCATCAGCCGTTATGACCCTGCGTAAGTACATGGACAAGCATGTTAAGTACAACAGGGTTAGTATCCACCAAAAATAGCAAATGGGGCAGCATCTCTAGTATATCTTCATTGCGGAGAGTAGCATGGTAGCAAATGGACAGATTAAAAAAATGGATTCAACTGTTAATTGCAACAGGCTTAACAACATCCTAAGTCATGTTTTGTAAGTTTGTAGCCATTGAAATGCAACTGTTTAAAAATGGATTCAACTGTTAATTGCAACAGGCTTAATAGACATTGAAGCCGGTACTAATAAAAATGCAATTGGCATAGTTAAACATCACAAGGCAGTTGCTGCCAGAGCAGAGAATGGCCCAGATGTCTATAAAAAGGTAGGGAAAGTAGCAACAACATGTTAGGCATGTTTACTAGAACATGCTTAATACATCGACCGTACATAACATAGCCATTAATTGCAACTGGTATTGGTAAGATTGAACTGGTGAGTACATACTTGGTAAGTCCCGAGAGGTAGTTGCTGGGGCACTTCATCTTGGCCAGAGCTCGCCCAAAGTCAGCGACGCCGGAGGCGAGCTATTCCTCCGGGGCAAAGCGTGGATCAGTGCCACTGACATGTGTACCTACAGGCAACCAGTAAATGGGTAAAAGTTAAAATGCAATTGCACAAATTATGTGAAATACTGTAAGACATTGGATGCAGCTCACCTCAACGACAAACAAAAGCATCGGCCTTTATGACCCTGCGTAAGTACATGGCAGGCATGTTAAGTGCAACACAGTTAGTATCCACTAAAAATTGTAAATGGGCAGCATCCCTAGTGATATCCTGAGTCATGTATTGTAAGTTTGTTGCTGGTATTGGTGAAATTGAGCTGGACACGGTAATATTTGAACATCACACAGTGTGTAGTACTGAAATAAACAAGGCACGAACATGCTTAATACATCAACCATACAAATCATAGCCGTTGCAAGTGGTGTTGGGGAACGCAGTAATTTCAAAAAAAATCCTACGCACACGCAAGATCTATCATGGTGATGCATAGCAACGAGAGGGGAGAGTGTAGTCCACGTACCCTCGTAGACCGTAAGCGGAAGCGTTATGACAACGCGGTTGATGTAGTCGTACGTCTTCACGATCCGACCGATCCTAGTACCGAAAGTACGGTGATAACCCACAAGTATATTGGATCAATTGTAGCCTCTTTTGATAAGTAAGAGTGTCGAACCCAACGAGAAGCTAAAGGTAGAACAAATATACCCTCAAGTTCTATCGACCACCGATACAACTCTACGCACGCTTAATGTTCGCTTTACCTAGAACAAGTATGAAGCTAGAAGTACTTTGTAGGTGTAACGGGATAGGTTTGCAAGATAATAAAGAGTGTTTAAATAAAAAGTAGGGGCTGTTTAGATAAAGAAGCAATAAAGCTAGTATAGCGAGTGTGGAAAAGTGGTGGTAGGAGTTGCGAAATTTTCCCTAAGAAATTGACTACTTTACTAGACCGATAGCAAGTTTTATGTGGGAGAGGCCTCTGCTAGCACGTCATCCCTGACTTGGAATTCTATGCACTTATGATTGGAACTATTAGAAAGCATCCTCAACTACTAACGTTCATTAAGGTAAAACCCAACCATAGCATTAAGATATATTGGTCCCCCTTCAATCCCGTATGCATCAATTTCTATGCTAGGTTGAAGCTTCTGTCACTCTTGCCCTCCAATACATAGTCCTATCAACATACAACTAACCCTATGGTGTGATCCACGCGCGCACTCATATGATGGGCACCAAAGGAGAGCAACATAACCACAAGCATATTAAACCAATCATAGCAATTCGCCAATTACCGATAGGACAATGAAAATCTACTCAAGCATCATAGGATGGCAACACATCATTGGATAATAATATGAAGCATAAAGCACCATGTTCAAGTAGATGGTACAGCGGGTTGCGGGAGAGTCGACCGCTGTAGATAGATGGGGGAAGGTGATGGAGATGTTGGTGAACATGACGGAGGTGTTGGTGTAGATTGCAGTGACGATGATGGCCCCGACGGCGTTCCGGCGCCACCGGGAGAGAGCCCCCCTTCATCTTCTTCTTCCTTGACCTTCTCCCTAGATGGGAGAAGGGTTTCCCCTCTGGTCCTTGGCTTCCATGGCGGCGGAGGGGCGAGAGCCCCTCCGAGGTTGGATCTGTCTGTTTGTCTCTCTCTGTTTCTGCATTCCCTGATTCTGCCCTTTCACCGTTTCTTATATTCCCGGAGATCCGTAACTCCGATTGGGTTGAAATTTGGACATGATTTTTATCCGGATATTAGCTTTCTTGCGGCGAAAGAAGGGCAGCAACCGCCTTATGGAGTGGCCACGAGGGCACAGGGCGCACCTGACCCCCTGGGGCATGCCCCTCACCCTCGTGGGCCCCTCGGGCATCATCTCGCGATGATTCCACTTCCCAAAATTCACATATATTCCAAAACAAATCTCCGTCAGTTTTTATCCCGTTTGGACTCCGTTTGATATGGATTTTCTACGAAACAAAAAACATGCAACAACTAGGAACTAGCACTGGGCACTGGATCAATATGTTAGTCCCAAAAATAGTATAAAAAGTTGCCAAAAGTATGTAAATGTTGTAGAATATTGGCATGGAATAATCAAAAATTATAGATACGACGGAGACGTATCATACGGCACCTTCGCGATCTGCACACGTTCGGCTCGGTGACGTCCCATGAACTCTCGATCTAGCTGAGTGTCGAGGGAGAGCTTCGTCAGCACGACGGCATGATGACTGTGATGATGAAGCTACCGGCGCAGGGCTTCGCCTAAGCACTGCAACGATATGACCGAGGTGGATTATGGTGGAGGGGGGCACCGCACACGGCTAAGAAATCAATGATCAACTGGTGTGTCTATGGGGTGCCCCTTCCCCCGTATATAAAGGAGTGGAAGAGGGGGAGGGCCGACCCTCTCTATGGCGCGCCCTAGGGGGGTCCTACTCGCACCGGGAGTAGGATTCCCTCCCTTCCAAGTAGGAGTAGGAGAGGAAGGAAGGAGGAGAGAGGGAGGAAGGAAAGGGGGGCCGACCCTCCTCCCAATTCGGATTGGGCTTGGGGGGGCACCCCCTCCTAGGCCGCCTCCTCCTCTCTCCCACTAAGGCCCAATAAGGCCCATACACTCCCCGGGGGGTTCCGGTAACCCCCCGGTACTCCGGTATATGCCCGAACTCACTCGGAACCATTCTGATATCCAAACATAGTCATCCAATATATCGATCTTTATGTCTCGACCATTTTGAGACTCCTCGTCATGTCCGTGATCATATCTGGGACTCCGAACTACCTTCGGTACATCAAAACACATAAACTCATAATACCGATCGTCACCGAACGTTAAGCATGCGGACCCTACGGGTTCGAGAACTATGTAGACATGACCGAGACTCATCTCCGGTCAATAACAAATAGCGGAACCTGGATGCTCATATTGGTTCCTACATATTCTACGAAGATCTTTTATCGGTCAAACCGCATAACAACATACGTTGTTCCCTTTGTCATCGGTATGTTACTTGCCCGAGATTCGATCGTCGGTATCCTCATACCTAGTTCAATCTTGTTACCGGCAAGTCTCTTTACTCGTCCCGTAATGCATCATCCCGCAACTAACTCATTAGTCACATTGCTTGCAAGGCTTATAGTGATGGGCATTACCGGGAGGGCCCAGAGATACCTCTCCGATACACGGAGTGACAAATCCTAATCTTGATCTATGCCAACTCAACAAACACCATCAGAGACACCTGTAGAGCATCTTTATAATCACCCAGTTATGTTGTGACGTTTGATAGCACACAAGGTCCTCCGGTATTCAGGAGTTGCAAAATCTCATAGTCAAAGGAACATTTATAAGTCATGAAGAAAGCAATAGCAATAAAACTAAACAATCATAATGCTAAGCTAACAGATGGGTCTTGTCCATCACATCATTCTCTAATGATGTGATCCTGTTCATCAAATCACAACACATGTCTATGGTAGGAAACTTAACCATCTTTGATTTATGAGCTAGTCAAGTAGAGGCATACTAGGGACACTCTGTTTTGTCTATGTACTCACACATGTACTAAGTTTCCGGTTAATACAATTCTAGCATGAATAATAAACATTTATCATGATATAAGGAAATATAAATAACAACTTTATTATTGCTTCTAGGGCATATTTCCTTCAGTCTCCCACTTGCACTAGAGTCAATAATCTAGTTTACATCGCCATGTGATTTAACACCAATAGTTCACATCACCATGTGATTAGTTCATGTCGCCATGTGACTAATACCCAAAGGGTTTTACTAGAGTCAATAATCTAGTTCACATCGCTATGTGATTAACACCCAAAGAGTACTAAGGTGTGATCATGTTTTTCTTGCGAGAGAATCTTACCCAATGGGTCTGCCACATTCAGAGCCGTATGTATTTTGCAAATTTCTATGTCTACAATGCTTTGCATGGAGCTACTCTAGCTAATTGCTCCCACTTTCAATATGTATCGAGATTGAGACTTAGAGTCATCCGGATCGGTGTCAAAGCTTGCATCAGCGTAACTCTTTACGACGAACTCTTCATCACCTCCATAACCGAGTAATATCTCCTTATTTCACTAAGGATAATTTTGACCGCTGTCAAGTGATCCACTCCTAGATCACTATTGTACCCTCTTGCCAAACTCATGGTGAGGTTCACAATAGGTCTGGTACACAGCATGGCATACTTTATAGAACCTATGACTGAAGCATAGGGAATGAATTTTCATTCTCTTTCTATTTTTTGCAGTGGTCGGGCATTGAGTCTGACTCAACTTCACACCTTGCAACACATGCAAGAACTCCTTCTTCGACTGTTCCATTTGGAACTACTTCAAAATCTTGTCAAGGTATGTACTCATTGAAAAACTTATCAAGCGTCTTGTTCTATCTCTATAGATCTTGCTGCTCAATATGTAAGCAGCTTCACCGAGGTCTTTCTTTGAAAAAATTCTTATTCAAGTATCCTTTTATGCTATTCAGAAATTTAGTATCATTTCCGATCAACAATATGTCATCCACATATAATATCAGAAATGCTACAGAGCTCCCACTCACTTTCTTGTAAATACAGGCTTCTCCAAAAGTCTGTATAAATCCATATGCTTTGATCACACTATCAAAGCGTATACTCCAACTCCGAGAGGCTTGCACCAGTCCATAAATGGATCGCTGGAGCTTGCACACTTTGTTAGCACCTTTTGGATCGACAAAACCTTCTGGTTGCATCATATACAACTCTTCTTTAAGATATCCATTAAGGAATGTATTTTTGACATCCATTTGCCAAATTTCATAATCATGAAATGCGGCAATTGCTAACATGATTCGGACAGACTTAAGCATCGCTACGGGTGAGAAGGTCTCATCGTAGTCAACTCCTTGAACTTGTCGAAAACCTTTCGCAACAAGTTGAGCTTTGTAGACAGTAACATTACTGTCAGCGTCAATCTTCTTCTTAAAGATCCATTTATTCTCTATGGCTTGCCGATCATCGGGCAAGTCAACCAAAGTCCACACTTTGTTCTCATACATGGATCCGATCTCAGATTACATGGCCTCAAGCCATTTTGCGGAATCTGGGCTCATCATCGCTTCCTCATAGTTCGTAGGTTCGTCATGGTCAAGTAACATGACTTCCAGAACAGGATTACCGTACCACTTTGGTGCGGATCTTACTCTGGTTAACCTACGAGGTTCGGTAGTAACTTGATCAGAAGTTTCATGATCATCATCATTAGCTTCCTCACTTACTGGTGTAGGAATCACTGGAACTGATTTCTGTGATGAACTACTTTCCAATAAGGGAGTAGGTACAATTACCTCGTCAAGTTCTACTTTCCTCCCACTCACTTCTTTCGAGAGAAACTCCTTCTCTAGAAAGGATCCATTCTTAGCAACGAATGTTTTGCCTTCAGATCTGTGATAGAAGGTGTACCCAACAGTCTCCTTTGGGTATCCTATGAAGATCTTTTCTCCTATTTGGGTTCGAGCTTATCAGGTTGAAGCTTTTTCACATAAGCATCGCAGCCCCAAACTTTACGAAACAATGACTTGCTAAACCATAGTTCATACGGTGTTGTCTCAACGGATTTTTAGGTGGTGCCCTATTTAACGTGAATGCAGCTGTCTCTAATGCATAACCCCAAAACGATAGTGGTAATTCGGTAAGAGACATCATAGATGGCACCATATCTAATGAAGTACGGTTATGACGTTCGGACACACCATTACGCTGTGGTGTTCCAGGTGGCATGAGTTGCGAAACTATTCCACATTTTTACAAATGAAGACCAAACTCATAACTCAAATATTCGTTTCCGCGATCAGATCGTAGAAACTTTATTTTCTTGTTACGATGTCTTTCCACTTCACTCTGAAATTCTTTGAACTTTTCAAATGTTTCAGACTTATGTTTCATCAAGTAGATATACCCATATCTACTCAAATCATCTGTGAAGGTCAGAAAATAACGATACCCGCCACGAGCCTCAACACTCATCGGATCGCATACATCAGTATGTATTATTTCCAATAAGTCAGTTGCTCGCTCCATTGTTCCGGAGAATGGAGTCTTAGTCATCTTGCCCATGAGGCATGGTTCGCAAGCATCAAGTGATTCCGAAAGTCCATCAACATGGAGTTTCTTCATGCGCTTTACACCAATATGACCTAAACGGCAGTGCCACAAATATGTTGCACTATCATTATCAACTTTGCATCTTTTAGCATCAATATTATGAATATGTGTATCACTACGATCGAGATTCAACAAACCATTCACCTTGGGTGTATGACCTCAGAAGGTTTTATTCATGTAAACAAAATAACAATTATTCTTTGACTTAAATGAATAACCGTATTGCAATAAACATGATCCAATCATATTATGCTCAACGCAAACACCAAATAACATTTATTTTAGGTTCAACACTAATCCAGAAGGTAAAGGGAGTGTGCGATGGTGATCTTATCAACTGTGTAATCACTTCCAATTCACATCATCACCTCGCCCTTAACTAGTCTCTGTTTATTTTGCAACTCCCTTTTCGAGTTACTACTCTTAGCAACTAAACCAGTATCAAATACTGAGCGGTTGCTATAAACACTAGTAAAGTACACATCAATAACATGTATATCAAATATACTTTTGTTCACTTTGCCATCCTTCTTATCCGCCAAGTATCTAGGGCAGTTCCACTTCCAGTGACCATTTCCTTTGCAGTAGAAGCACTCAGTTCCAGGCTTGGGTCTAGATTTGGGCTTCTTCATGGGAGCAGCAACTTTCTTGCTATTCTTCTTTGAAGTTCCTCTATCTTTCCCTTTGCCCTTTTCTTTGAAACTAGTGATCTTGTTAACCATCAACACTTGATGCTATTTCTTGATTTCTACCTTCGCCGATTTCAGCATCGCGAAGAGCTTGGGAATTACTTTCGTCATCCCTTGCATATTATAGTTCATCCTTAAGTTCTAGTAACTTGGTGATAGTGACTAGAGAACTTTGTCAATTACTATCTTATCTGGAAGATTAACTCCCACTTGATTCAAGCAATTGTAGTACTTAGACAATCTGAGCACATGCTCACTGGTTGAGCTATTCTCCTCCATCTTGTAGGCAAAGTACCGTCAGAGGTCTCATACCTCTCGACATGAGCATGAGTACGAAATACCAATTTCAACTCTTAGAACATCTTATATGCTCCATGATGTTCAAAACATTTTTGAAGTTCTGGTTCTAAGCCGTAAAGCATGGTGCACTAAACTATTAAGTAGTCATCATACCGAGCTTTGTCAAACGTTCATAACGTGTGCATCTGCTCCTCCAATAGGTCCGTCACCTAGCGGTGCATCAGGGACATAATTCTTCTGTGTAGCAATGAGGATAATCCTCAGATCACGGACCTAGTCCGCATCATTGCTACTATCATCTTTCAACATAGTTTTTCTCTAGGAACATATAAAAAATAAACGGGGAGCTACATCGCGAGCTATTGATCTACAACATAGTTATGCAAATACTACCAGGACTAAGTTCATGATAAATTAAAGTTCAATTAATCATATTACTTAAGAACTCCCACTTAGATAGACATCTCTGTAATCATCTAAGTGATCACGTGATCCATATCAACTAAACCATGTCCGATCATCACGTGAGATGGAGTAGTTTTCAATGGTGAACATCACTATGTTGATCATATCTACCATATGATTCATGCTCGACCTTTCGGTCTCAGTGTTCCGAGGCCATATCTGCATATGCTAGGCTCGTCAAGTTTAACCCCAGTATTCTGCATGTGCAAAACTGGCTTGCACCCATTGTATGTGAACATAGAGCTTATCACACCCGATCATCACGTGGTGTCTCGGCACGACGAACTGTAGCAACGGTGCATACTCAGGGAGAACACTTATACCTTGAAATTTAGTGAGAGATCATCTTATAATCCTACCGTCAAACTAAGAAAAATAAGATGCATAAAGGATAAACATCACATGCAATCAATATAAGTGATATGATATGTCCATCATCATCTTGTGCCTTTGATCTCCATCTCCAAAGCACCGTCATGATCACCATCATCACCGGCGCGACACCTTGATCTCCATCGTAGCATCGTTGTCGTCTCACAAACTATTTCTTCTACGACTATCGCTACCGCTTAGTGATAAAGTAAAGCAATTACATGGCGATTGCATTTCATACAATAAAGCGACAACCATATGGCTCCTGCCAGTTCCTGATAACTGTGTTACAAAACATGATCATCTCATACAATAAAATTTAGCATCTTGTCTTGACCATATCACATCACAACATGCCCTGCAAAAACAAGTTAGACATCCTCTACTTTGTTGTTGCAAGTTTTACGTGGCTGCTATGTGCTGAGCAAGAACCGCTCTTACCTACGCATCAAAACCACAACGATTCTTCGTCAAGTGTGCTATTTTAACCTTCAACAAGGACCGGGCGTAGTCACACTCGATTCAACTAAAGTTGGAGAAACTGACACCTGCCAGCCACCTGTGTGCGAAGCACGTCGGTAGAACCAGTCTCGCGTAAGCGTACGCGTAATGTCAGTCTGGGCCGCTTCATCCAACAATACCGCCGAATCAAAGTATGACATGCTGGTAAGCAGTATGACTATTATTGCCCACAACTCCTTGTGTTCTACTCGTGCATATAACATCTACGCATAGACCTGGCTCGGATGCCACTGTTGGGGAATGCAGTAATTTCAAAAAAATTCCTACGCACATGCAAGATCTATCATGGTGATGCATAGCAATGAGAGGGGAGAGTGTAGTCCGCGTACCCTCGTAGACCGTAAGCGGAAGCGTTATGACAACGCGGTTGATGTAGTCGTACGTCTTCATGATCCGACCGATCCTAGTACCGAAAGTACGTCACCTCCGCAATCTGCACACGTTTGGCTCGGCGAGGTCCCACAAACTCTCGATCCAGCTGAGTGTCGAGGGAGGGCTTCGTCAGCACGACGGCGTGATGATAGTGATGATGAAGCTACCGGTGCAGGGCTTCGCCTAAGCACTGCAACGATATGACCGAGGTGGATTATGGTGGAGGGGGGCACCGCACACGGCTAAAAGATCAATGATCAACTTGTGTGTCTATGGGGTGCCCCCTCCCTCGTATATAAAGGAGTGGAGAAGGGGGAGGGCTGGCCCTCTCTATGGCGCGCCCTACGGGAGTCCTACTCCCACCGGGAGTAGGATTCCCCCCTTCCAAGTAGGAGTACGAGAGGAAGGAAGGAGGAGAGAGGGAGGAAGGAAAGGGGGGCCGCCCCCCCTCCCAATTCGGATTGGGCTTGGGGGGGGGGCGCCCCCTCTTAGGTGCCTTCTCCTCTCTCCCACTAAGGCCCAATAAGGCCCATACACTCCCCGGGGGGGTTCCGGTAACCCCCCCGGTACTCCGGTATATGCCCGAACTCACTCGGAACCATTCCGATGTCCAAACATAGTCATCCAATATATCGATCTTTATGTCTCGACCATTTCGAGACTCCTCGTCATGTTTGTGATCATATCCGGGACTCCGAACTACCTTCGGTATATCAAAACACATAAACTCATAATACCGATCGTCACCAAACGTTAAGCGTGTGGACCCTACGGGTTCGAGAACTATGTAGACATGACTGAGACTCATCTCCGGTCAGTAACCAATAGCGGAACCTGGATGCTTATATTGGTTCCTACATATTCTGCGAAGGTATTTTATTGGTCAAACCGCATAACAACATACGTTGTTCCCTTTGTCATTGGTATGTTACTTGCCCGAGATTCGATCATCGGTATCCTCATACCTAGCATAATCTCGTTACCGGCAAGTCTCTTTACTCGTTCCGTAATGCATCATCCCGCAACTAGCTCATTAGTCACATTGCTTGCAAGGCTTATAGTGACGGGCGTTACCGAGAGGGCCCAGAGATACCTCTCCGATACACGGAGTGACAAATCCTAATCTCGATCTATGCCAACTCAGCAAACACCATCGGAGACACTGTAGAGCATCTTTATAATCACCCAGTTACGTTGTGACGTTTGATAGCACACAAGGTGTTCCTCCGGTATTCGGGAGTTGCAAAATCTCATAGTCAGAGGAACATGTATAAGTCATGAAGAAAGCAATAGCAATAAAACTAAACAATCATAATGCTAAGCTAACGGATGGGTCTTGTCCGTCACATCATTCTTTAATGATGTGATCCCGTTCAGCAAAAGACATCACATGTCTATGGCTAGGAAACTTAAGCATCTTTGATTAACGAGCTAGTCAAGTAGAGGCATACTAGGGACAGTCTGTTTTGTCTATGTATTCACACATGTACTAAGTTTCCGGTTAATACAATTCTAGCATGAATAATAAACATTTATCATGATATAAGGAAATATAAATAACAACTTTATTATTGCTTCTAGGGCGTATTTCCTTCAAGTGGTATTGGTAAGATTTAGCTGGTCAGATCTTACATGTTAAGTCCTGGGGGGTAGTCGCTGGGGGACTTCATCTGGGCCAGAGGCTGCACCATGTCGGCGGCGGCGGCGGAGGCGAGGTGTTCCTCCGGGTCAACACGCAGAGCGGCCATCGCGCCATGGACCGCCATCAGCTCCTAGCGGGGGGTGGGGGGGGATTTGGAGGCATGAGGATGTTTCATAGGCACCATTTAAGCAATCAGGCAGGGGCCGTGATAGAGATCGGTGGGTTACCTGACTGGATCCGAGCAGAACGTAGATGTGGTTGAAGCTGTGGTTGCCGCGGTGGCAGTTTGAGATGCCGGTAGGGGGAGGCGCGAGGGAGGGCGGGGGGGGGGGGGATACTGAGGGGAAGGGGATGTGGTTGGAGGAATAAATTCTGAAATCGCGCGCCTAATGAAAATTTTGGTGCGAAACTTGAAACTTGGGCGGGGGAAACACACAACGCAGACGAAGCGCGTAAAATACTCGTGTGCGAGAAAAAATAAAGTTGGCAGATCCCGTGTGTTTTGTGATCTTCTAATGATTAACGCAAAAAACGCAGATGGGTGCGGCATAGAAGCCGTGTGTTTTGTGATCTTCTAATGATTAATGCAAAAAAACGCACACGGGCACACATGCTAATCAACGCTCAAAGCCCTCAAAGGATGCTCTTACCTACATTGCACGTTAATACTACAAACTTAAAGTACTACTGGTAATTTACTCTAATACTACAAACTTAAACTACTTCTCACATGCTGCCATCAGGGCATGCTGGCCAGACGCCGGCGTTCTCCTTCCCGGCCTTGTAGGCGGCAGCCCACCGTACTTCGATCTCCACCAAGCTCTCCTCACCACGGTGATGACCCACAAGTATAGGGGATCTATCGTAGTCCTTTCGATAAGTAAGAGTGTCGAACCCAATGAGGAGCATAAGGAAATGATAAGCAGTTTTCAGTAAGGTATTCTCTGCAAGCACTGAAATTATCGGTAATAGATAGTTTTGTGATAAGGTAATTTGTAACGAGTAACAAGTAATAAAAGTAGACAAGGCGCAGCAAGGTGGCCCAATCCTTTTTGTAGCAAAGGACAAGCCTGGAAAAACTCTTATATAAAAGAAAACGCTCCCGAGGACACATGGGAATTATTGTCAAGCTCGTTTTCATCATGCCCATATGATTTGCGTTCGTTACGTTGATAATTTGATATGTGGGTGGACCAGTGCTTGGGTACTTCCCTTCCTTGGACAAGCATCTCACTTATGATTAACCCCTCTTGCAAGCATCCGCAACTACGAAAGAAGAATTAAGGTAACCCTAACCATAGCATGAAACATGTGGATCCAAATCAGCCCCTTACGAAGCAACACATAAACTAGGGTTTAAGCTTCTGTCACCCTAGCAACCCATCATCTACTTATTAATTCCCAATGCCTTCCTCTAGGCCCAAACAATGGTGAAGTGTCATGTAGTCGACGTTCACATAACACCACTAGAGGAAAGACAACATACATCTCATCAAAATATCGAACGAATGCCAAGTTCACATGACTACTTATAACAAGACTTCTCCCATGTCCTCAGGAACAAATGTAACTAATCACAAATCATATTGAAGTTCATAATCAGAGGGGTATTAATATGCATAAAGGATCTGAACATATGATCTTCCACCAAATAAACCAACTAGCATCAACTACAAGGAGTAATCAACACTACTAGCAACCCACATGTACCAATCTGAGCTTTTGAGACAAAGATTGGATACAAGAGATGAACTAGGGTTTGAGAGGAGATGGTGCTGGTGAAGGTGTTGATGGAGATTGACCCCCTCCCGATGAGAGGATCGATGGTGATGACGATGGTGACAATTTCCCCCTCCCGGATGGGATGTTTCCCCCGCAGAACAGCTCCGCCGGAGCCCTAGATTGGTTTCCCCAGGTTCCGCCTCGAGACGGCGGTGCTTCGTCCCGAAAGCTTGCTTATGATTTTTTCCAGGGCAAAATACACCTTATACCAGAAGATGGGCATCGGGGGGCTGCCAGGTGGCCCACGAGGCAGGGGGCGCGCCCAGGGGGTAGGGCGCGCCCTCCACCCTCGTGGACGGTCGGTGGCCCCCTCTGGTGCTTTCTTCGTGTGATATTTTTAATATATTCCAAATCTGAGTTTCATGAGTTTTAGGACTTTTGGAGTTGTGCAGAATAGGTCTCTAATATTTGCTCCCTTTCCAGCCCAGAATTCCAGCTGCCGGCATTCTCCCTCTTCATGTAAACCTGGTAAAATAAGAGAGAAAAGGCATAAGTATTGTGACATAATGTGTAATAACAACCCATAATGCAATAAATATCGATATAAAAGCATGATGCAAAATGGACGTATCACACGGCGTGTGGCCTCTTTTTTCTTGCGGCGGCGGGACTCTCTTTTCTTGATTGCTTTCTGCCTTGTCCGCTCCTTCTGTGCGGCTTTGGCCGCCTCTAGATCCACCACCCATTCGGCCATGGCAGCCTCAAAGTCCACCCATGTAACTGTTTGGCCGGCGGTGGCGATGAAATCGGCACGGCGAGATGCCATCGCTTCCTTACCATGTGCGCGGTCGCGGGCGGCGAGGAACGCGGCGCGGCGGGATGCCATCGCTTCCTTACCAGTTACTGTGCGCCGCGGTGCCATGGACGACGCCTGGAGAGAGCTCTGGGACAGAGGGGCCGGGCAGCCGTACAGTGCGGTGGTATTCAAGAGCTCAACCACAAACGACAACAGAAATTTGGCTTCCCTTACAATTTTGCTTGTTCATTATCGCACACGGTTCATCTCCGTCGCTTCCGGAAACAGTGTGCGCTGAGCCTATTGTGTGTTGCGTTATGATTGGCCGGAACCCCAGCCACGCGGATCGCGCATGTGCACCGTTGGATGCGCCGCGATCGAACGGCAATCCACGTCCCTCACATCACACCCGCGTGCATCTGTAGCTGGATTGGATTTATATGCGCTAAATGCCTAGAAAATGCACATAATCCCCTAAATATGGTAAATGAGCCCAGAAAAATGCCAAATTTGAACACGGTGATTTGCAGGGTGTATGTTGGTCGTAGAAAAAAACTCCAGGGCAAAGAACGAAGAAAATTTGGATTCCCCTTCAATCTTCAGGATTTCCCTTTTGAAAGCATGGAACTTCCTTGGTGATGGTTCGATTTATGAAGGACGTGCATGACAACATAAGCCAAACCTACTCAAATTTTTACCCGGGCATGGTGAGGTCATACCATGGCACCATGCCAGGCGTCATGTTTTTTAAGTATTTATTTCATTTTTTCTATAGTTGAAAACCCAACAAACAAACATTTGTGGTTGACTATTGCCACACATTTCATCGAAATATCTGTCCATTCCTTGTAAAAGACATGAGAATTTACTAAATGGCACGATCATGGTTTTCTAGGCCGTTCTTGTGGACCCTTTCATGCATCGATTGTTTGAACTTGAATTATGCGCATTAATGCCTAGGAAATGCACATAATCCCATAAATATGGCAAATGAACCCGGGAAAGTGCCAAATTTGAACACGGTGATTTGCAGGGTGTATGTTCATCATAGAAAAAAACTCGTGGACAAAGGACAAAGGAAATTTGGACCCCCCCTTCAATCTTGGTGATTTCCCCCTTGAAACCATGAAACTTCCTCGGTGATGCTTCGATTTATGAAAGACGTGCATCACGACATAAGGAAAACATTCTCCAATTTTTACCAGGGCATGGTGAGGCCATACCATGGCACCACGCCAGGCGTCATGTTTTCAACCATGTGTTTCCTTTTTTGTATAGTTGTTAACCGAGTAAATGACACATTTATGGTTGACTATTGCCACACATTTCCTTGAAATATCTGCCCATTCCTTGTAAAAGGCATGAGAAAGTGCTAAATAACACGAGCATGGTTTTCCAGACCGTTCTTGTGCACCTTTTCATGCACCGATTGTTAGAATTTGAATTATGTCCATTAATGCCTAGAAAATGCACATAATCCCCTGAATATGGTAAATGAGCTTGGAAAAATGTCAAATTTGAACACGTTGCATTTGAGGCGGTATGTTGATCGTTGGAAAAAAACTGAATGACAAACTAGGACGGAAATTAGGATTCCACTTCAATCTTGGGGATTTCCCCTCTTGAAAGCATGGAACTTCCTCGGTGATGGTTCGATTTATGAAGGGCGTGCATGACGACATAAGCCAAACCTTCTCAAATTTTTACCAGGGCATGGTGAGGTCATACCATGGCACCATGCCAGGCGTCATGTTTTTAAGCATTTATTTCATTTTTTCTATAGTTGAAAACCCAACAAACAAACATTTGTGGTTGACTATTGTCGGTGTCAAAACCGGTGGATCTCGGGTAGGGGGTCCCGAACTGTGCGTCTAAGGTCGATGGTAACAGGAGACGGGGGACACGATGTTTACCTAGGTTCGAGCCCTCTTAATGGAGGTAATACCCTACTTCCTGCTTGATTGATCTTGATGAATATGAGGATTACAAGAGTTGATCTACCACGAGATCGTAATGGCTAAACCCTAGATGTCTAGCCTATATGATAGTCATTGCCTCTACAGACTAAACCCTCCGGTTTATATAGACACCGGAGGGGCCTAGGGTTATACAGAGTCGGTTTTACAGAGGAAGGAATCTTCATATCCGAACGCCAAGCTTGCCTTTGTAGCGACCAGACCTCAAACAGTATGATCTCTGTGCATCAGTGTCATCCCTGGATCGGTAATGCTGACATGCACAATACTTGAGGATTTATAACAGAGTAGCAATCACACACTTATTACATCGAATGTCTCAAAGGAGAACTTAGTACAATAAATATGGCTTAAGGCCATCTAAAACAATAACAGCGGAAGGCTTGGAAGATAAAGTGAGTCCATCAACTCCAACGGCATCACTGAGTGAAAGACAATGACCTATGGCTCCTTACTCGTCGTCTAAAAAGTCTGCAACATGAACGTTGCAGCCCGAAATGGGCGAGCACATGGAATATGCTGGCAAGGTAACACAAGAGTAATGAACAGAATAATTGCTATCACTACATGCATGTTTGGCTGGTGGTAAGCTCTATGGTTACAGTTTTGCATAAAGCCAATTTTTCCCTACAACAAAGGAATAAATTTTATTTAACTATCATGGTGGTTGTTAAACATTGAGAAGGTTCCTCCAACTCAATCCCAATTAAGCATCATCATTAAACCCAATCAAATTGTATTAAGAGTGATGAGATCAGCATGATAATCTAAGAACTAGATACTCAAGATGTCCATAACCGGGGACACGGCTAATCATGATTAGATTGTACACTCTGCAGAGGTTTGCGCACTTTGCCCACGAGACTTGAATACATCCATGGTCGGAGATTCGAGACACAATCTTTCTGAAGCATTAACTCTCTACTCTGGATAGACAATACCACCTACAACCCACTACATCTGCTAGTCTACCTCTTCAAGAGCTTCACGCAACTTACTCAACTATGCCAGAGCCCATAATGGCTTGTGGCTGCACACGGAAGTTTCTAGCATGAATAATCTTATGATCCCTTTGAGCCTGGGTGGCGGGCCGTAGGATGATCACACGGGTCCTCCGAGATATCCTAGGACAACACTGGATTCTCCAGGTGCCCACAAGCAATCCACCCAGATGTGTATTAAAGTTACCACCTTAAGTTGAACCATTAATTAACAAACTCACATCTGTCATGGAATACACTCAAACCCAATCCACATCTACGAGCATAGCATAGCAATATAAGCAACGTAGAAGTAACTCCAATAGGTTTGAAAATAAATAGGTGAATAGGTACTACCTCATCTACTTCCCAAAACCCACAAGTTAATCAGATCCTAACCATGCATTTGTTTGAGGATTGATCTAATGCAATAAAACTGGGTAGTAAAAAGGTATGATCAAAGTGTTACTTACCTTGCTGATGATCCGTGAAACCTAGAGACTCGTAGTAGCACGCTTCGCACCGGGTACTCTATCGCAAACAAACAAGCATACAATAAGCACTCAACTATAAGCACGGGTAAAACTCAAATAAGAGATCTAACTAGAAAGTTCAACTTAAGAACTCCAGTTTGCAAAAAGAATCAAACCAAACGAAGCAACAAAACTCAAACTGTGAAAGAAACAAGATCCGTTTACTAATCTGGACTTAGGTCAAATTTTACAGTAGGAAAATCTTGTTCAAGTTGGTTAAACAGAAAGAGGGCTTCGAAACGAAGATCTAGGCATTTGAATCGCCTGATTCCGATAAACGAGCGAAAAGATAAACTAAAACGAAAATCGGGTCAGAAATCGCGATCGAAAATAATCGCGGAAAACCCTCTAAAAAGAAAAACTAACGAACAGGCTAACGAGCGAACATTCGCTGTCTGCGGCTAACGGGTGAAAACCGTTCGTTAAAACGAACGTACGAACGTGCGTTCGCTATATAACTAAACCAAAAAAACAAAACCGAACGAACCGAAGAAAATCAGATCTATGGTTCAAAAATAAAGACCGATCGGTTTTCCGATGTAAACCGGCGGCGGCGGCGGCTACCTCCGGCGAGGTCGACGGCAGCGGCAAGACGGAGGCGCGGGACGGAGAGGCGGCGCGGCGGGTCAGGCGGCGACGAGGCGACGGCGTCCGGCGGCGGCGGCGGCGGGTTAGGGTTAGGGTTTGGGCGGCGAGGCGGGCTGGTGGGCTGTGGGGGTCAGGGCGCAGGTTATAAAGGCCGGCCGGGCGAGTCCTAGTCGGGCATGGCCCGACTAAGTCGGTTGACTTTTTTTAAAATAATTCCGCGCAGATAAACAAAGAAAAGAAATACTAAACAGACTCCAAAAATCCTGAAATAAAATTTCCCCGTCCTCTAAAAATCTAGCGGACAAGGTGAACATTTATTTGGGCCTCTAATGCAATTTTGAAAAACACATATTTTTCCTAATTCAAATAAAATAGCGATAAAATTCCGAATAAAATTCTTATTTGATTTTAATATTAAAATCTCCAATATTTCTTTATTTTGAGGAAGTCATTTTATCCCCTCTCTTTTATTTTCATAAAAGAAATATTCGAAGAGAAAATAATTAAAATCAAACGATCCTCTTTTCAAAATTTGAGATAACTCAAATATGAAAATAACGAAATCCCCAACTCTCTCCGTGGGTCCTTGAGTTGCGTAGAATTTCTAGGATCAAGCCAAAATGCAATAAAATATGATATGCAATGATGATCTAATGTATAACATTCCAAATTGAAAATTTGGGATGTTACAAACCTACCCCCTTAAGATGAATCTCGCCCTCGAGATTCGGGTTGGCTAGAAAATAGGTGAGGGTGATCTTTCCGTAGGTCTTCCTCTCGTTCCCAGGTGGCTTCATCCTCGGTATGGTGGCTCCACTGAACTTTGCAGAACTTGATAACCTTACTGCGTGTGACTCGGCTGGCAAACTCAAGAATCTTGACTGGTTTCTCCTCGTAGGTCAAATCGCTATCCAACTGAATTGCTTCCAGTGGCACTGTATCTCTCAGAGGGATATCAGCCATCTCTGTGTGGCACTTCTTCAACTGAGAAAGGTGGAACACATCATAAACTCCTGACAATCCTTCGGGCAATTCCAACTTGTAAGCAACTTCCCCCATACGTTCCAAAACCTTGTATGGTCCCACAAAACGTGGTGCTAACTTTCCTTTAACTCCAAAACGCTTCGCTCCTCGAAGTGGGGACACATGAAGATAAACTCTGTCTTCGACTTCATAAACTGTCTCCTTGCGTTTAGAATCCGCATAGCTCTTCTGCCTGGACTGGGCTACCTTGAGTCTATCGCGTATCAGCTTAACCTTCTCTTCAGACTCTTTAATCAAATCTGGTCCAAACAACTGACGGTCTCCAACTTCATCCCACAATAATGGTGTCCTGCACCTCCTTCCGTACAATGCTCCGAAAGGGGCCATCTTCAAACTGGCTTGATAGCTGTTGTTGTAAGAGAACTCTGCATATGGCAAATTGTCGTCCCAACTAGATCCATAGTCTAGCGCACAAGCTCTCAACATCTCCTCCAGAATCTGATTGACTCTCTCAGTCTGTCCATCTGTCTGCGGGTGAAAAGCCGTACTGAACTCTAGCCTGGTTCCCAAAGTCTCATGCAACTGATTCCAAAACTTTGAGGTAAACTGGGTTCCTCTATCTGATACAATGGTCCTCGGAACTCCATGCAGACATACGATCCTGGTCATGTATATTTTTGCCAACTTAGCACTGGTGTAAGTGGTCTTCACTGGGATGAAATGAGCTACCTTCGTCAAACGATCGACTACAACCCATATCGAGTCATAGCCTAAACGAGTCCTGGGCAATCCCGTGATAAAGTCCATGCCTAGTTTATCCCACTTCCATTTGGGTATCGGCAATGGCTGTAACAATCCAGCTGGCTTCTGATGTTCTGCCTTCACTCTATGACATACATCACAAACTGCTACATACTCCGCCATATCCTTCTTCATTCCGGTCCACCAGAAACTATCCTTCAAATCCAGATACATCTTGGTGTTTCCTGGGTGAATCGAATATGGTGAATCATGGGCCTCTTGCAGAATCAACTTCCTGATCTCCGGATCATTTGGCACATATAAGCGGTCCTCAAACCATAGGGTATCGTGCTCATCCTCACGGAATCCCTTAGCTTTTCCTTTGCTCATTCTTTCCTTTATCTCGGCAATCTCCTTGTCCGTCTTCTGAGCTTCCCTAATCTTATCCATCAAAGTAGACTGAATCTCTAATGCTGCTACATAACCTCTCGGAACTATTTCCAAACATAGTTCATGAAGATCCTCTGCTAACTCCTTGGGTAATCCTCTGGTCATGAGTGTGTTGACATGACTCTTGCGGCTCAACGCATCAGCTACTACGTTAGCCTTTCCGGGATGATAATGCAACTTCATATCATAATCCTTGATGAGCTCCAACCATCTCCTCTGCCTAAGATTCAACTCTTTCTGCGTGATGATATACTTCAAACTTTTGTGATCCGTGTACACCTCATAATGGTTTCTGATGAGAAAATGTCTCCATGTCTTCAACGCATGCACTACAACTCCAAATCATGGGTAGCATAATTCAACTCATGGGGTTTAAGCTGTCGTGAGGCATATGAGACAACTCTCCCCTCCTGCATAAGCACTGCTCCAAGTCCTCGACTAGTAGCATCGCAATACACCTGGTAATCCTTGCGTTGGTCTGGAAGAATCAACACTGGAGCTGTAACCAAGCGTTTCTTCAACTCCTGAAAACTGGCCTCACATTCCTCAGTCCATTTGAACTTGGTGTCCTTCTTCAACAACTCCGTCATGGGCTTTGCAATCTTCGAGAAATTCTCAATGAACCTCCGGTAGTATCCTGCGAGTCCAAGAAAACTCTGGATCTCTCCAACTGTCGTGGGTGCTTCCCAATTTGTTATAGTGACAACCTTGGTAGGGTCTACTACTATTCCTTCTCCAGATATAACATGTCTGAGGAATCCAACTTCCTTCAACCAAAACTCACACTTGCTGAACTTGGCATATAACTGGTGTTCTCTGAGCTTCCCAAGTACCAGACGCAAATGCTCTTTATGCTCCTCTTCATTCTTCGAGTAGACTAGAATATCATCAATGAACACCATGACGAACTTATCCAAAAACTCCATAAACACCTTGTTCATCATGTTCATGAAATAGGCAGGTGCGTTAGTCAGACCAAATGACATAACGGTATACTCATATAGCCCGTACCTGGTGGTAAAAGCTGTCTTAGGTATATCCTGCTCTCGAATCTTCAGCTGGTGGTACCCTGATCGCAGATCGATCTTGGAAAACACCTTAGCTCCATGCAGCTGGTCAAAGAAATCATTTATCATCGGCAGTGGGTACTTGTTCTTCATTGTTACTTCATTCAATCCTCGATAATCAACAACCATCCTCAACGATCCATCCTTCTTCTCCACTAGAAGCACTGGTGATCCCCAAGGTGACGAGCTTGGGCGAATATAGCCTTTATCCAGTAACTCCTTAATCTGCTTCTTAATTTCCTCTAAATCCTTAGTGGGCATCCTGTACGGTCTCTTAGATATTGGCCCTGTGCCTGGCAAAAGCTCGATCAAAAATTCAATATCTCTATCCAGTGGTATGCCTGGCAACTCTTCTGGAAATACATCCGGGAAATCCTTCACCACCGGTACTTCCTCTTGTACAACTCCTGATGAGGAATTCACTTGAGTCCTCTTCGGCACATGCCGGGATACATACTTAATCCTTCTTCCTTCTGGGGTGGTAAGCAAAATCGACTTACTGGCGCAGTCCATGTTCCCTCCATACTTCGATAACCAATCCATGCCTAATATCACATCCAGTCCTTGTGACTCTAATACTATTAGGTCTGAGGGAAACAGGTAGTTACCAATCCTTAATGGTAACCGATCACACCATAGGCTAGCCATATACTCTGCTCCTGGCAAGGTTACTAACATGGGTGACCTAAGGGCTTGGGTTGGCAGTTTAAACTTATCCACAAATCCCCTTGATATGTATGAATGCGATGCACCAGTATCGAAAAGAACGATTGCAGTAAATGACTTAACCAAAAACCTACCTATTACTGCATCGGGTTGCGCTTCAACCTCCTCCACGCTAACGTGGTTCACTTGTCCCCTGTTGAAAGGGTTGGGCTTCTTCCCAGAGCATCCATTGCCATTTCCATTCTTTGCTTCAGAACACTCCGTGGCATAATGTCCATTCTTCCCGCACTTGAAACAAGTAATGTGACTTAGATCCTTCTTGGCGGGCGTTGCTGGGTTGGTACGGTTCTGGCCGTTGCTTCCTCCATTACCATTCCCATTCCTGGGGCGACTATGGTTGTGCGAAATCCCTCCATTGTGATTATGACCTCCATGGTTATGTTGAAGGGGTCCTCCCGAGTTCGGGGTAAAACGGGGTCTCTGCTGAGCTCCAGAATTGTACTTCCCTTGTCCATACTTCCTCTTGCGGTTGTTAATCTGCTGCTGCTTCCCTTCAATCATGAGAGCTCTATCTACCAACTCCTGGTAGTTATTGAAAGTTGCCACCATCAACTGCATGCTCAGCTCATCATTCAGTCCTTCCAGAAACTTCTCCAGGTTAGCTGCATCCGTAGCAACGTCATCTGGGGCATAACGTGCTAGCTAACTAACGTCATCCACATACTGGCCAACGGTGCATCCTCCTTGGCGTAGGTTGCGAAACTCGCGCTTCCTCATGGCCAAAGCTCCTGCTGATACATGGGCAGTGCGAAAAGCCTGCTGAAACTGGTCCCATGTGACAGTGTCGATGGGGTAAGTGGCTGTGAAAATCTCCCACCATGATGCTGCGGGTCCATCAAGCCGATGTGCGGCAAAACACACTCTCTCCGCATCTGTACATCCTGTAGTGGTCAACTCCCTTCCAATCTTGTGGAGCCAATCATCTGCAACTATCGGCTCGGTGCTACTGGAGAACACCGGCAGATTCAGCGTTAGAAAACGGGCTAAGTGATCAACAGGTGGTGGTGGTGGGTTATTGTTATTGTTGTTCCCCTGATTCTGATTCTGGACTAGTATCTGCATCAATGCATTCTGCTGCTGGATCAACTGAGTGAGCTCTGGTGGGAAAGCAAATCCATTGTCGCGTCTCGGAGGCATCTGCTGGGTTTAGAAAAGGTGAGAAAACAGAAAAGAATGAGGTCTAGGGGAAAACACTACCCATATGCACATGAGATAAACACAATCTTATCACTTCAATCAATTCAAACAAGGGCATACAATCGGTCTAACTATCATTACAAAAGTGCTCGGACTATACTATATACATAGGGGGAATTTCTACTACTGATATGGTGGTCGACTAGAAAAATTGATCGGTGGAAGATTCCATAATATCTGCTCCAGCCTCATCAACAAAGTCATCATCGCTATCGCCGGGGTCCGAATCGGTGTCGTCGATGATGATGTAGTTCTCCGGGCAAGTGGAATCGTCGTCTTCTCCTCCTGGCGCGGGGTCTCCCATGAAAACTCCTAGCTTCCTTGTTAGGTCGTCATTCTTCTCCATGAGTATCGTCATTTCCTCCTCGTATCCATCGCGTGTAGACTTAAGTTCTTCCTCCAGCTCCGTGATCCTGGTCATTGCCTTCTTTAGATCTATCATGCCTACGCACATCTAGTTCTCCTGGCGACGAATGTGCTGATTTAACTCCTGGATGAAAGCTGCAATGGACCTGTCCTTCCTGGTGCTGATCATCTCCCATTGCTCATCTCGGCGCCCACAAATCTGGTAGATAGTGTGCTTGAGATCCTTGTGGTAAACTTCTCCAATGCGTCCCATGGTGATGTGGGCTGCCATGCTCTTTCCTAGACTCCAGGTTGGTGCATCAAAGGAAAACTCTATGGGCTCAGTGACTGGCGTGAAGGTCCTTCTTGGAACTTGAACTTGAATCATCCAGCGCTCCTCTTCTGGTAAAGTGGCGTTGTAAGTCCCGGTGAAGCTTGGTATTCCGATGTTCAGGTATCTAGTAACTTCCTTCAAGTGTCGTCCAAAGGGTGTATCTTCATCCGGTTGTGCAAACTTGTTCCTCGAGTCCGCCATCCTAAAGAGTAGAAAATGGAGAGGAGTTAGAAATGAGAAGAGAGTAGTGATCTAGGGTTTTAGCTTAGTGGTCGTGTCCTACAGTCAGCGTGTGCTCTGATACCATCTTGTAGCGACCAGACCTCAAATAGTCTGATCTCTGTGCATCTGTGTCATCCCTGGATCGGTAATGCTGACACGCACAGTACTTAAGGATTTATAACAGAGTAGCAATCACACACTTATTACATCGAATGTCTCAAAGGAGAACTTAGTACAATAAATATGGCTTAAGGCCATCTAAAACGGTAACAGCGGAAGGCTTGGAAGATAAAGTGAGTCCATCAACTCCAACGGCATCACTGAGTGAAAGACAACGACCTATGGCTCCTTACTCGTCGTCTGAAAAGTCTGCAACATGAACGTTGCAGCTCGAAACGGGTCAGCACATGGAATATGCTGGCAAGGTAACACAAGAGTAATGAACAGAATAATTGCTATTACTACATGCATGTTTGGCTGGTGGTAAGCTCTATGGTTACATTTTTGCATAAAGCCAATTTTTCCCTACAACAAAGGAATAAATTTTATTTAACTATCATGGTGGTTGTTAAACATTGAGAAGGTTCCTCCAGCTCAATCCCAATTAAGCATCATCATTAAACCCAATCAAATTATATTAAGAGTGATGAGATTAGCATGATAATCCAAGAACTAGATACTCAAGATGTCCATAATCGGGGACATGGCTAACCATGATTAGATTGTACACTCTGCCGAGGTTTGCGCACTTTTCCCCACAAGACTCGAATACATCCATGGTCGGAGATTTGAGACACAATCTTTCTGAAGCATTAACTCTCTACTCTGGATAGACATTACCACCTACAACCCACTACATCTGCTAGTCTACCTCTTCAAGAGCTTCACACAACTTACTCAACTATGCCAGAGCCCATAATGGCTTGTGGCTGCACACGGAAGTTTCTAGCATGAATAATCCTATGATCCCTTTGAGCCTGGGTGGCAGGCCGTAGGATGATCACACGGGTCCTCCGGGATATCCTAGGACAACACTGGATTCTCCAGGTGCCCACAAGCAATCCACCCAGATGTGTATTAAAGTTACCACCTTAAGTTGAACCATTAAGTAACAAAATCACATCTGTCATGGAATACACTCAAACCCAATCCACGTCTAAGAGCATAGCATAGCAATATAAGCAACATAGTAGAAGTAACTCCCATAGGTTTGAAAATAAACAGGTGAATAGGTACTACCTCATCTACTTCCCAAAACCCACAAGTTAATCAGATCCTAACCATTCAATTGTTTGAGGATTGATCTAATGCAATAAAACTGGGTAGTAAAAAGGTATGATCAAAGTGTTACTTGCCTTGCTGATGATCCGTGAAACCTAGAGACTCGTAGTAGCACGCTTCACACTCGGGGTACTCTATCGCAAACAAACAAGCATACAACAAGCACTCAACTATAAGCACGGGTAAAACTCAAATAAGAGATCTAACTAGAAAGTTCAACTTAAGAAACTCCGGTTTGCAAAAAGAATCAAACCAAACGAAGCAACAAAACTCAAACTGCGAAAGAAACAAGATCCGTTTACTAATCTGGACTTAGGTCAGATTTTACAGTAGCAAAATCTTGTTCAAGTTGGTTAAACCGAAAGAGGGCTTCGAAACGAAGATCTAGGCACTTGAATCGCCTGATTCCGATAAACGAGCGAAAATATAAACTAAAACGAAAATCGGGTCAAAAATGGCGATAGAAAATAATCGCGGAAAACCCTGGAAAAAGAAAAACTGACGAACAGGCTAACGAATGAACGTTCGCTGTCTGCGGCTAACGGGTGAAAACCGTTCGTTAAAACGAACATACGAACGGGCGTTCGCTAAATAACTAAACCGAAAAAAATAAAACCGAACGAACCGAAAAAAACAGATCTAGGGTTCGAAAATAAAAACCAATCAGTTTTCCGATGAAAACTGGCGGCGGCGGCGGCTACCTCCGGCGAGGTCGACGGCAGCGGTGAGACGGCGGCACCGGACGGCGAGGCGGCGCGACGGCGTCCGGCGGTGGCGGCGGGTTAGGGTTTGGGCGGCGAGGCGGGCTGGTGGGCTGCGGGGGTCGGGGCATTGGTTATAAAGGCCGGCCGGGCGAGTCCTAGTCGGGCACGGCCTGACTAAGTCGGTTGACTTTTTTTTAATAATTCCACGCTGAAAAACAAAGAAAAGAAATACTAAACGGACTACAAAAATCCTGAAATAAATTTTCCCCCTCCTCTAAAAATCTACTGGACAAGGTGAACATTTATTTGGGCCTCTAATGCCATTTTGGAAAATGCATATTTTTCCTAATTCGAATAAAATAGCGATAAAATTCCGAATAAAATTCTTATTTGATTTTAATATTAAAATCTCCAATATTTCTTTATTTTGGGAAGTCATTTTATCCCCTCTCTTTTATTTAAATAAAAGAAATATTCGAAGAGAAAATAATTAAAATTAAACGATCCTCTTTTCAAAATTTGAGAAAACTCAAATATGAAAATAACGAAATCCCCAACTCTCTCCGTGGGTCCTTGAGTTGCGTAAAATTTCTAGGATCAAGCCAAAATGCAATAAAATATGATATGCAATGATGATCTAATGTATAACATTCCAAATTGAAAATTTGGGATGTTACAGCCTTCCATGCAAAGGAGAGTCCTATCCGGACACGGGAGGAAGTCTTCTATCTTGTATATTCATGGCCCAGCAGTCCGACCCATGTCACACATGCCGCACGCCCGAGGATCTGATACGTCTCCGTCGTATCTACTTTACCAAACACTTTTGCCCTTGTTTTGGACTCTAACTTGCATGATTTGAATGGAACTAACCCGGACTGACGCTGTTTTCAGCAGAATTGCCATGGTGTTATTTTTGTGCAGAAATAAAAGTTCTCGGAATGACCTGAAAATCAACGGAGATTATTTTTGGAATTAATAAGAAATACTGGTGAAAGAATCAAGGCCAGGGGGCCCACACGCTGTCCACGAGGGTGGGGGGCGCGCCCCTGCCTCCTGGGCACCCTGGAGCTCCACCGACCTCAACTCCAACTCTATATATTCACGTTCGGGGAGAAAAAAATCAGAGAGGAGGATTCATCGCGTTTTACGATACGGAGCCGCCGCCAAGCCCTAATCTCTCTCGGGAGGGCTGAACTGGAGTCCGTTCGGGGCTCCGGAGAGGGGAATCCGTCGCCATCGTCATCATCAACCATCCTCCATCACCAATTTCATGATGCTCACCGCCGTGCGTGAGTAATTCCATCGTAGGCTTGCTGGACGGTGATTGGTTGAATGAGATTTATCATGTAATCGAGTTAGTTTTGTTAGGGTTTGAACCCTAGTATCCACTATGTTCTGAGATTGATGTTGCTAGGACTTTGCTATGCTTAATGCTTGTCACTAGGGCCCGAGTGCCATGATTTCAGATCTGAACATATGATGTTTTCATGAATATATGTGAGTTCTTGATCCTATCTTGCAAGTCTATAGTCACCTACTATGTGTTATGATCCGGCAACCCCGAAGTGACAATAATCGGAACCACTCCCGGTGATGACCGTAGTTTGAGGAGTTCATGTATTCACTATGTGTTAATGCTTTGGTCCGGTACTCTATTAAAAGGAGGCCTTAATATCCCTTAGTTTCCATTAGGACCCCGCTGCCACGGGAGGGTAGGACAAAAGATGTCATGCAAGTTCTTTTCCATAAGCACGTATGACTATATTTGGAATACATGCCTACATTACATTGATGAATTGGAGCTAGTTCTGTGTCACCCTATGTTAGAACTGTTGCATGAATAATTGCATCCGTCATAATTCTCCATCACCGATCCAATGACTACGAGCTTTTCACATATTGTTCTTCGCTCATTTGCTTTTCCGTTGCTACTGTTAGAATCACAACAAAACTATCACTGTTACTTTTGCCACCGTTACCGGTACTTCCATATTACTTTGCTACTAAATACTTTGCTGCAGATACTAAGTTATCCAGGTGTGGTTGAATTGACAACTCAACTGCTAATACTTGAGAATATTCTTTGGCTCCCCTTGTGTCGAATCAATAAATTTGGGTTGAATACTCTTCCCTCGAAAACTGTTGCGATCCCCTATACTTGTGGGTTATCAAGACTATTTTCTGGCGCCGTTGTTGGGGAGCATAGTTCTATTTTTTGAGTCACTTGGGATTTATATCTGCTGATCACTATGAGGAACTTGAAAGACGAACGAACTAAGATTTTTCCCTCAACTACAAGGGGTCATAAGGAACTGCCATCTAGCTCCGCACTTGATTCACCTTCTGTTTTGAGTAAGCTTGCGACACCTAAACCTGCTTCTGCTATTAATTCTGATATGTCGCATGTTATTGATGATGCTACTTCTGCTATGCATGATACTTATGATGAAACTACTTCTATGCTTGATACTACTATGCCACTAGGTGAATTTCTTTATGAACAACCTGCTAGGGCTAGAGAGAATGAAATTATTGAAACTGATAATATTGATGAAAGTGATGATGAAGATTCTCCCCCTAGATATGCATTGCCTGTTGTGCCTGAGGGTTATGTTATGGATGAAAAAACTGCTAGATACTTTCTTGCTTGCAATGATAGAAGTGATCTTAAGAAATTATTAGCTAAGCTGAAAGAAAAATCTCTGAATGCTAGAATGAAATATGATCCTGCTTATGCTACTTCACCTATCTTTGTTACTGATAAGGATTATGAATTCTCTGTTGATCCTGATATAATTACTTTGGTTGAATCTGATCCTTTTATGGCTATGAATCTGAAACTGTTGTGGCACATCTTACTAAATTAAATGATATAGCCACCCTGTTCACTAATGATGAGAAAACTCGCTACTATTATATCCTTAAATTATTTCCGTTCTCCTTAAAGGGTGATGCTAAGATATGGTTTAATTCTCTTGATCCTGGTTGTGTGCATAGTCCCCAGGATATGATTTACTACTTCTCTGCTAAATATTTCCCCGCTCATAAGAAACAAGCTGCTTTAAGGGAAATATATAATTTTGTGCAAATTGAAGAAGAGAGTCTCCCACAAGCTTGGGGGAGGCTTCTCCAATTACTTAATGCTTTGCCTGATCATCCTCTCAAGAAAAATGAAATACTTGATATCTTTTATAATGGACTAACAGATGCTTCCAGAGACCACATGGATAGTTGTGCTGGTTGTGTTTTCAGGGAAAGAACAGTTGATCAAGCTGAAATTCTATTGAATAATATGTTGACCAATGAAAATAATTGGATACTTTCTGAACCAACTCCTAAGCCAACTCCGAAGAAAAGGGGTATTCTATTTCTCAGTCCTGAAGATATGCAAGAGGCAAAGAAATCTATGAAAGAAAAGGGTATAAAATCTGAAGATGTTAAGAATTTACCTCTTGTTGAAGAAATACATGGTCTTAATTCATCACCTATTGAAGAAACACACAGTCTTGATAACCCGACACAGGTAGTAAAGGTAAATCTCTCTATAGATACGATAAAGCTGAAATCCCTCATGTTAAGTTTGCTAGCCAATGTTTGGATGAGTTTGAAAACTTTATGGTTAAGCAAGAAGATTTTAATGCTTATTTTGGTAGACAACTGAAACACAATGCTTATATGATTGAACACTTGGGTGATTATATGTCTAGAGTTAAAGGTGAACTTAAACTCATTAGTAAACATGCTTCTATGGTTACCACTCAAGTAGAACAAGTACTTAAACCTCAGAATGATTTGCTAAATGAATTGAATAGTAAGAATAATGACTTTGCTGTTAGAGTTGCAACTAGAGCAGGTAAAGTGACTCAGGAACCCTTGTATCCTGAAGGCCACCCTAAGATAATTGAGCAAGATTCTCAGAGAACTAATGTTGATGCACCTAGTCCTTCTAAAAGGAAGAAAAAGAAAAATGATAGGACTTTGCATGCTTCTAGTGAACCTATTGTTGACACACATGAGAATCCCAATGATATTTCTATCTCTGATGCTAAAACACAATCTGGTAATGAACATGAACCTAGTGATAATGTTAATGAGGATGTTCCTGTTAATGCTCAACCTAGCAATAACAATGATGTAGAAATTGAACCTGCTGTTGATCTTGATAACCCACAATCAAAGAATCAATGTTATGATAAGAGAGACTTCGTTGCTAGGAAGCACGGTAAAGAAAGAGAACCATGGGTTCAGAAACCCATGCCATTTCCTCCCAAACCATCCAAGAAAAAGGATGATGAGGATTTTGAGCGCTTTGCTGAAATGATTAGACCTATCTTCTTGCGTATGCGTTTGACTGATATGCTTAGAATGAATCCTTATGCTAAGTATATGAAAGATATTGTTACTAATAAGAGAAAGATACCGAAGCTGAAATTTCCACCATGCTTGCTAATTATACTTTTAAGGGTGGAATACCAAAGAAACTTGGAGATCCAGGAGTACCAACTATACCATGCTCCATTAAAAGAAACTATGTTAGAACTGCTTTATGTGATCTTGGAGCCGGTGTTAGTGTTATGCCTCTATCTTTATATCGTAGACTTGATTTGAATAAGTTGACACCTACTGAAATATCTTTGCAAATGGCTGATAAATCAACTGCTATAGCCGTCGGCATTTGTGAGGATGTGCCTGTTGTGGTTGCAAACGTTAGTATCTTAACGGACTTTGTTATTCTTGATATTCCCGAGGACGATAGTATGTCTATTATTCTTGGAAGAACCTTTTTGAATACTGCAGGGGCTGTTATTGATTGCAACAAGGGCAATGTCACTTTTCATGTTAATGGTAATGAGCATACGGTACACTTTTCGAGGAAACAACCTCAAGTCCACAGTATCAATTCTATTGGAAAAATTCCATCAATTATTATTGGAGGTTTTGAATTTCCTCTTCCTACAGTCAAAAAGAGATATGATATTCTTATTGTTGGGGATGTACATATCCTCGTTGAGGTAACATAGTGTTATTCGAAATTTCACCGGTTCCATGTTATTCGGAATGAGTTTGTTAACAAGACTTGATCAACCTTGTTAGTGGATTCCTTTTGATGAGCATGAGATGGGTGAAGTTAGAAAGCACAACCTTTTGTACCCTTCTTTTACTTTCTGTAATTTAGAAGACTAAAAGAAATAATAGTATTTTCTATCAGTTTCTGAATTATCCGTGCAATAAAAAAATAGCCCGAAAATAAAAGTTCTCCAAATGCCCCGAAAATGAAATATGTTTTTTTCTGGAATATTTGAGAATATCTGGCACTGAGAACACATCAGGGGGAGCAGGCACCTGGCCACGAGGTTCCAGGGCGCGCCCACCCCCTGGGCGCGCCCCCTGCCTCATGGGCCCATGGTGGCTCCCCTCCACTTATTCCAGCCACCGCACACTCCTTCTTCCTCCCGAAAAAAATCTCCAACCAGCTCAAGCACGAGTTCTTGCTCATTTTGCTGCGAGTTTCGATCTCCTTGGTCAAAGCACCACTCACAAAACTGCTTTGGGGGGTTGTTCTTCGGTATGTGACTCTACCAATGGTCCAATTAGTTTTTTTTAGTGCTTTATTCATTGCAAATTTTTGCTGCCTAGGTGACCCTGTTCTTGAGCTTGCATGTCAAATTTATAGGGTACAAAGTAGTTCTAATGCATGATATAGTCTCTAGGCACTTGTGGGAGTAGTTGCTATCAATTTTGTTGAGTTTGGTGCACTTTTATTTTGAGTTACTAAAAATTTCAGAAATTTTCAGAAAACGATGAAGAGATTATTGAGGGGCTCCTCGAGCCGAAGCTCGAAGGACAAGCAAAGCGAGGAGGATAAGTGGCCCAAATATAATCTCCCTCGCACTGCGGAGGTTCGGCCTTGTGAATGGCCTTGTGATGAGTTCTTAACAGCAGCCGGGATTCATGATGATTTTTATTCTTTGGTTGAGAATGCAGGCCTCACCGACTTCCTCCACGACCAGCACGAACAGTATCTCTTACTCACTAATATTTTCGTGCAAAATTTTCATTTCCATGCTAGGAGATCACCACCTTCAGTGGAATTTTATTTATATGATGAGCATAAGGAGATGTCCCTTTCTGATTTCTGCCGGGTTTGTAGGATACCCCTTACTGGCAGCATAGAGGAACCACATTGTAATGATGTGGAAGGGTTTATTGATATGATTGCTGTAGGGGAAACTAGGAAAGTTTCCGATGCAAGAATTACTAGCATACATTTTCTGGTTCTGTGTTACTTTGCGATATTTTCTAGTAGATGTTTAATTGGTCGTGGAAACTGTGGACACCTTAGTGCCCCTGATATTGTTATTTTCGGCCATGCCTTGTTTCGTGATAACTCTTTTAGCCTAGGCTCTATCGTTGCCAAACGGTTAAGTCTTAACCGCACAAAGGGTCGCATCTTGGGAGGTATCTTCGCCTCATGCCTCGCTGCACACTTTAACATACCTATTAGGCATTATGAGAAAGAAGAAAAATTGCTGCCTCCTGTTTTTCTAGACTATAGGAGTATGGTAGCACATGATTTTATCGTTAAGAATAGGGAAAAAATTCTTAAGTACAAACTGATATTTGGTAAAAATTGCCCTGAGATTATTACTTTCCCTGCTCCTTCTTTCTTTGACTTATCTACAGGCAAGTATCTTGTTCCGCCGGAGGCCATTCACGCCTACCGAAACCCCACACCAACTACAGAGCCAGAGCCGGAACCACAATTTGTTCCTTCACGACAGTCTGTTTACCAGTGGGATCCGGAGGAGATTGCCAGCCGGTGGCAACCCGAGGCTCCTTCTCAGTACGACCCCAACTATAACTTTGGATATCCGCCGGGCCAGCCGTGGCCATAGACCAACCCAGGCCAAAAGTCTAAGCTTGGGGGAGTATGTATTTCTCACCGACATTATATTCATGTTCACACACTCATGCTAGTTATCGGTGCTCATACTTTTTCACTGTAATATCCATGCTAGTTTATTTTCATTTTCTCGCTTTCTTCTTGTGTGTTTGATAAACCTTAAGAAAAACAAAAAAATTAGTTGTAGCTTTTAGCTAGTTTACTTTCCATTCCTGTAGTAGTAGTAATTAAAAAGAAAACCCAAAAAGATTTCTTGTTCTTCTTTTTACTTGTTGGGAGCTTTCCCGTGTAAATAGTTTTATTTCTTTTCTTTCCTTGGGGGTCGAGAGGAGAAGACCATAATGAAAATGTTGAAGTGGCTCTTATATGCATTATTGTTGATTTAACCAAGAGCCCATATTATCTTGTCTTCTCCTATATGTCATATGCCTGCAGATTACAGCTTAGTCCAATGCATGTGCACTATCATTATTATTCACATCGTTCAGTCGTGCAAGTGAAAGGCAATAATGATGATATATGATGGACTGATTGAGGTGAGAAAAGCTGGTATGAACTCGACCTCTCTTGTTTTTGTAAATATGATTAGTTCATCGTTCCTGATTCAGCCTATTATGAATAAACGTGTTTGCAATGACAATTAGAGATTATAGTTGCTTATGCCATGCTTAATTTCCTAAGAGTTTATAATGGTTTACCTTGCGTGCCAACATGCTATTAAAATGGTTGTGATGTGGTATGATGAGGAGGTAACCTCCTTTGAATGATTCAAGTGACTTGACTTGGCAGATGTTCACGCATGTAGTTGAAACAAATCAACATAGCCTCCACGATATTTATGTTCATGGTGGATTATATCCTACTCATGCTTGCACTAAATGTTTATTAATTTTAATGCATGTTCATGACTGTTGTCGCTCTCTAGTTGGTCGATCCCCAGTCTTTTTCTAGCCTTCACTTGTACTAAGAGGAATACTGCTTGTGCATCCACTCCCATAAACCCCAAGGTTATTCCATATGAGTCCACTATACCTTCCTATATATGCGGTATCTACCTGCCGTTCCAAGTAAATTTGTATGTGCCAAACTCTAAACCTTCAAATGAAATTCTGTTTTGTATGCTCGAATAGCTCATGTATCAACTAGGGCTGTCTGTATCTTCCATGCTAGGCGGGTTATTCTAAAGAGGAGTGGACTCTGCTCCTCACTCACGAGAAAATGGCTGGTCACCGGGATGCCCAGTCCCATGCTTTATGCAAATCAAATCGAAATAATTGCAAACAAAACTCCCCCGGGACTCTTGTTAGTTGGAGGCACTCGTTGTTTTGAGCAAGCCATGGATTGATGCTTGTTGGTGGAGGGGGAGTATTAACTTTACCATTTTGTTTTGGAACCGCCTATAATGTGAGTAGCATGGAAGATATCGAGATCTCTCGGTTGTTATGTTGACAATGATAGTATGCCGCTCAAAATATTATTCATCTCTATTTCAAAATCGAGCTCTGGCACCTCTACAAATCCCTGCTTCCCTCTGCGAAGGGCCTATCTATTTACTTTTATGTTGAGTCATCACCCTCTTATTAAAAAGCACCAGCTGGAGAGCACCGCTGTCATTTGCATCCATTACTATTAATTTATATTGGGTATGACTATGACTGGATCTCTTTTACCATGAATTACAATGTTTAGTCAGTCCTTGATCTTTAAAGGTGCTCTGCATTTATGTTTTGCGGTCTTAGAAAGGGCTAGCGAGATACCATCTTGTTATATCATATTATGATTGTTTTGAGAAAGTGTTGTCATCCGAGATTTATTATTATTGCTCGCTAGTTGATTATGCCATTGATATGAGTAAACATGAGACTTAAGTGTTATTGTGAATATGGTTAGTTCATAATCTTTGCTGAAAACTTGAATGTTGGCTTTACATATTTACAACAACAAGAGCAAACAGAGTTTGTAAAAGTTTTTTCTTTATCACTTTCAGTTTATCAACTGAATTGCTTGAGGACAAGCAAAGGTTTAAGGTTGGGGGAGTTGATACGTCTCCGTCGTATCTACTTTTCCAAACACCTTTTCCCTTGTTTTGGACTCTAACTTGCATGATTTGAATGGAACTAACCCGGACTGACGCTGTTTTCAGCAGAATTGCCATGGTGTTATTTTTATGCAGACATAAAAGTTCCCGGAATGACCTAAAAATCAACGGAGATTATTTTTGGAACTAATAAAAAATACTGGCGAAAGAATCAAGGCCAGGGGGCCCACACCCTGTCCACGAGGGTGGGGGGCGCGCCCCCCTGCCTCGTGGGCCCCCTGGAGCTCCACCGTCCTCAACTCCAACTCTATATATTCACGTTCGGGGAGAAAAAATCAGAGAGAAGGATTCATCGCGTTTTACGATATGGAGCCGCCGCCAAGCCCTAATCTCTTTCGGGAGGGCTGATCTGGAGTCCGTTCGGGGCTCCGGAGAGGGGAATCCGTCGCCATCGTCATCATCAACCATCCTCCATCACCAATTTCATGATGCTCACCGCCGTGCGTGAGTAATTCCATCGTAGGCTTGTTGGACGGTGATGGGTTGGATGAGAATTATCATTTAATCGAGTTAGTTTTGTTAGGGTTTGATCCCTAGTATCCACTATGTTCTGAGATTGATGTTTCTATGACTTTGCTATGCTTAATGCTTGTCCCTAGGGCCCATGATGTCATATCTGAACCTATTATGTTTTCATGAATATATGTGAGTTCTTGATCCTATCTTGCAAGTCTATAGTCACCTACTATGTGTTATGATGTAGCAACCCCGAAGTGACAATAATCGGGACCACTTCCGGTGATGACCGTAGTTTGAGGAGTTCATGTATTCACTATGTGTTAATGCTTTGGTCCGGTACTCTATTAAAAGGAGGCCTTAATATCCCTTAGTTTCCATTAGGACCCCGCTGCCACGGGAGGGTAGGACAAAAGATGTCAAGCAAGTTCTTTTCCATAAGCACATATGACTATATTCGGAATACATGCCTACATTACATTGATGAATTGGAGCTAGTTCCGTGTCACCCTATGTTATAACTGTTGCATGAATAATCACATCCGACATAATTCTCCATCATCGATCCAATGCCTACGAGCTGTTCACATATTGTTCTTCGCTCATTTGCTTTTCCGTTGCTACTGTTACAATCACTACAAAACTATCACTGTTACTTTTGCCACCGTTACCGTTACTTCCATATTACTTCGCTACTAAATACTTTGCTGCTGATACTAAGTTATCCAGGTGTGGTTGAATTGACAACTCAACTGCTAATACTTGAGAATATTCTTTGGCTCCCCTTGTGTCGAATCAATAAATTTGGGTTGTATACTCTACCCTCAAAAACTGTTGCGATCCCCTATACTTGTGGGTTATCAGGACCCCTTAATCCGGGACTCCCTCAGTAGCCCCCGAACCAGGCTTCAATGATGATGTGTCCGGTGCGCTGATAGTCTTCGGCATTGCAAGGCGGGTTCTTCCTCCGAATACTTCAAAGCGTCTGATCTGAAGAGTTATACTCGGCTTTCCATTTAATGTCGTTCCCATTGGCTTCTGCCCCTCCATTGCTTCGGCTTCCACGTGTCGAGCGAACATGAAAGGTCATAGTATTTTTGTGCATACCACCATGGCCGTGTAAGAAAGGCGTATATTTAAGTAGATTGGATCTCAGATGCCATCTCACACCAGGCAGAAAATCCTTAGAGCTTGCTAGGAGAAACCATTCCAGCATGGCTAGCGTTCCTAGTTCTTCCTCCCGCCCCCATGGCTCCGAAAAAGGCGATTGGAAGAGATGTTCAGTATCCCACGACCATCTGAGTAAGCTTCAAACACAGGGATTCCTTCCCCTCGCGGATCTAGTCCCCGTCTGACCAGGATTAACCTCTTTTACAGGCGAAGCCCTGGCGGAAAATTTCCCTAATCCAATGAGGGGGAGCGAGTATGCTTCATATCCTTCTTAATAAGAGGCGTCGGGTTTCCAGTCCACCCTTTCCTCCGAGGTCTCCTGGAGTACTACGGCCTCCAACTGCACAACCTCACCCCGGCCTCCATCCTGCATATCGCGGGTTTTGTCGTTCTTTGCGAGCTATTCCTGGGCTGCGAGGCCCACTTTGATCTATGGAGGAAACTTTTCTGCCTTGTCCCTCGTACCCAAAAGGGATCCGTATTCGAGGTGGGCGGCGCCGAGATATGGCGCATTGCCGGGACCGGATACTTGTCCGGCATGCCGAAGAAGGCGTCCGAAGAGTGGCCCTCAGAGTGGTTTTATATTGAAGATGTCACTCTCCCCGACCCAGTCCGTATGGGCCTTCCCGAATTTTCCAGCGCTCCGCTGAGGAAACGCCACAACTGGCGTCCTTGGAGCCTCGAGGAGGAAGACAACGCAGAAGTCCAACAATTAATGGGCAAGATAAGGACACTTGCCCGGTCCAGAGTATCAATAATCGTGGTAATGACAACTTCCATAGCGCAAGGTGTTCAGCCGCTCCAATTCAGGGGGCTCCCTATGTGGCACTACAATGGGGAAGATGATTCCTCACGCTGTGGACGAAAGGGTTCGGATTCCCTCACCGCCCTGGCCGCAATATTGGCCGATCTGTATAAAGGGGAGAAAAAGGAGTTCACTCGTCTTACGCGCCGAGAGGGATTTTCCATGTACAATCCTCCTAGCTGGGTGAGTTTTAATCCCACCACTTTATTCAATCCTCTCCCCGAGTCATGTCTAACCGTCATTAACCCGTCCATCAAATAGGAATGGTGGAGGGTCGCCGCGGGGATCCATAGCCCCGCTCCACAGCCGGAGGACCATAACCGGGACCTCGATCCCGGATTCGAAGAAGATCCGGACATATTCGTAGAGCTCAAGGAGGGAGTCTTCTACCAGGCAAGTTATGATGTCACAGAAGTGGCCATCACAGCCGATTATCCTGGCCTCGTCCCTACCTCATATGTAAGTAGCCAGGAGACATTTCCTCTGAAGGAGCTTCCTCATTATGCCTCACCCGCCGCACTATCTTATGATCCAATGGGGAGGCGCTCAACGCGTCATATTGCACCAGGGGCGTCTTAGAAGAGAGCGGCCCCTGCGCCGTGCGGGTCTTCAAAGAGAAAGGCAAATGACAACACGGACGAACCTTCCTCAAAGAGGTATGGCTTTAAATATGCCCTATGGTAGTCACATGAAACCATGACATTGTCCGCTGTGTTTTATCAGGAAGAGCGTTCGCCAGAACGTGTCCGAGGGGCCTGTTGGTCGCGCCCCCACCAATCAGGTCCCAGACCCTGCTTCTAGGGCAGGGGCAGACACGGGAGTAACGCCGGATTGTCCTCCTTAAGAGGATTCAGACAATGCATCCGTCACAAACTCTGAAGTAGAGAGTGCCATGAATCATCGGCGCCGGAGGGCCGCTCTTCGCGACCCCGGATTTGCTAAAGAGGCATTCAACGCCTTCAGCTCGGCTGATGCGTACATCCGAGCTGCTCGGGATGGGCTTACCAGGGCCACTGACCAGTATTTGAAAGATATGCAGGTAAGTACGCATTGTACAGATCTGGTAATCATGTACCAGTAGCCCCCGAGACTTGAAACAGGTGAAACAACTGATTTAAGGATCATTGTATAATCAAGTACTCACAGAGAAGAACAACATGCTGTCTCATGAGCTGCAAAAGTGCTAGACTCAGCTAGCTGTTGTTACCGCTGAACTGAAGAAGTCCAAGGGGGCACCGCCTGGTAATGTTCCCTTCCATCCAGGAAAAGTATAATCACGTACCAGTAATGTTAATACTGTTGCATTTCCGATGACAGGATCAGTAGATCAACTGAAAGAGGAACTGAAAGTCATGTAGGCGGATGAATAAGAGGCCAAAAGGCAACTGGCCGCAGGCGAGCGTGTGCTGACATAGGTCAGGGATGATAAGAACAAGATGCAGGATTCCAACACCCTGCTGGGCGAAGAGCTAAAAGATGTACGAGCCCAGCTATCTGACACCGTGAAGGAAAATAGGAGGCTACGAGGCGGCATATTTAGTATGCTTTTGAACTTGCCTCCGTGTAATTCAGCAAAAAAATGAGCTGACAGATTTATGTCTGCAGGTATGCTGACTGGCCATCCCGAAGAGGACATGTCTGGATCTCAAGGCGATCTGCTGCAAGAGCTGTCCCAAGTGTACGAGCAAGCTCGGCAAGCAATGCGGAGCGTTGCCAAGGCTTTGTGGCCATCCGCCTCCCCTCCAGGAAGTATGGAGGAGCTTGTGAAGCTATTCCAAGGAGCTCGGCGGCGCTTTCGATTATGGAAGATATCAGCCTGCTGAGAAGGTGCGCGAGAGGCCTGGGCCATGGTAAAAACACGGTACACCAAGCTTGATCCGAATCATATGGCCCGGGTCGGACCTTGGGGGTCAGATGGACAAGAAATTCCAGTTAGTTTGGTATATGACCAAGTAAAGATAGCCGCCAAGTTTTCCCAACAGGATTGTAAGCTAGACAGCCTGTTAGACGGCATAGAGGAAGAAGTTTTTGAGTCCAAGTGACTATGTACTTCGATTGACAAAGTTGTCCCTAGCCGGATTGTAAAACGATTGTCATGGCAGACCTTTTCGCTTTGACCTCTCGACCCGAAGGTGCGGAGTGTTTCCGAATACCGGAGTGGCAATATAGACCGGGGTATGCGTGGAAACCAGGCGTAGGGGTAATAGTTGCTTGATCAGACAAGTTGTATCCGGCTAGCTATGTTATATTACTTGTTAATTGTAAGAAACATCTTCCAGGGAGAATAGTTCCGTTAAGGGTTCCTTTCCCTGGGTGAACATGCGTTAGTGTGCATGCCCAAACTGTGATTTGAAAAATCACAGTATACATAACATCTGGGGGTTCATAGTGTAATGAGGGTAAAATGTCTTTAGTCCGCCGACCGAATATTCCCTTAAGAACGCTAGCTTTCGGCTTCACCCAGTCTGAGGTACAAGTCTGGATGACCCGGTTGTAACAATTGTAGAGGTGCTCCCTTTATGCCCTAGCCGAACAAACAGGAACATAGGGCATAAGCACAGGAGCCAGGCAACCCAGCTTGGCAAAAACTTAAGTCATAACGGTGCATATAATGGCGAAGAAAAGGTACATATGAGGAAAGGACACATATGTGGTGAGCTTGATGCTTGGAAAATAATAATAAGGTTCTGTAAAAGAAGCCCCCAGGTATTATGAGCGTATACATTTAAAGATGTGTACATCATAAGTGTGCGGTTTGGCCGCACAAGAGCTATAGAGCTAGAGAAAAAATTAAAGAGAGAGAAAAAATGGAAACAAAGGGAGAAGAAGACGGACAAAGACTACGGCTCTAGCCATAGAATCTTCGGAGTCTGGCGGCATTCCACGGGTTCGGCTCTAAGCGATTGTCCGATGCATCACACAGGCGGTACGCTCCTCTAGTGAGAACTTCATCTATGATGAAGGACCCTCCCACTTGGGCTTGAGTTTGTCCTTTTTCTTTTCTGGCAAGCGTAGAACGAGTTCGCCAACATTATAAGTCTTGGCCCACATTTCTCTGCTTTGTTTATAGAATGTAGAACGGGCTTTTGCAACATCGCGCTCCTCCTTGAGGGCATCTAGACTGTCTTGCCGATCAAGCTCAGCCTCTCTCTCTTCATACATGCGCACTCGAGGTGAGTCATGAATGATGTCGCAGGGCAAAATGGCCTCTGCGCCATACACCATGAAGAATGGTGTGTATCCGGTAGTGCGATTGGGCGTGGTCCGCAGCCCCCAGAGTACGGAGTCGAGCTCCTCAACCCAGTGCTTGCCTGATTCTTTCAAAGACCGCACTAGTCTAGGCTTAATGCCGCTCATGATAAGACCATTAGCTCGTTCGACTTGACCGTTCTTTTGTGGGTGATAGACGGAGGCGTAATCGAGCTTAATGCCTAGGTTAGCACACCAGGTTTTCACTTCATGGGCTGTAAAATTGGAGCCGTTATCGGTGATGATGCTATGTGGGACACCATAACGGTGCATGACACCAGATATAAATTCTATCACTGGTCTGACTTCGGCTGTTTTAACTGATTTGGCCTCTCTCTCCACTTGGTAAATTTATCTACCATGACCAGCAGATATTTTTTCTTATGGCTTCCTCCTTTAAGGGTTCCGACCATATCAAGCCCCCAGACCATGAAAGGCCAAGTAATGGGGATTGTTTGTAAAGCGGTAGGCGGCATATGGCTTTGATTGGCGAAAAGCTGGCATCCGACACAACGTTGGACGAGATCCTGTGCATCTGCTCGGGCCGTTGGCCAAAAGAAACCTGTACGGAAGGCTTTACTTACAAGGGCCCTTGCCGCGGCGTGGTGATCGCCGAGACCAGCATGGATTTCGGCCAGGAGCTGTCGTCCCTCTTCTTCAATGATACATCTTTGAAGGACTCCGGTAGCGCTTTTCTTGTAGAGCTCTCTGTCATGGACCTTGTAGTCTTTCGAGCGCCGAACAATGCAGCGAGCCTCATTCTGATCCCCAGGGAGCTCTCGCCTATTAAGGTAGGCCAAGAAGGGTTCGGTCCATGGGGCAATTACTGCCATTATTAGATGGGCCGATGGTGTTATTTCGGTGGCTGAGCCCCCGATGATATCGGCATTGTGTTCGGAATCTGGGGGTATGATCGGATCCGGACTGGTGTTGCTGCTCTCACCTTGCCACACCACGGATGGCTTGAAGAGCCTTTCCAGAAAGATGTTAGGCAGGATGGGGTCACGCTTGGCGCCCATACGAGCAAGGACGTCCGCCGCTTGATTACTTCCTCGGGCCACATGATGAAACTCGAGTCCCTCGAACCGAGCTGATTTTTTGAGTATGGCGTTACGATAGGCCGCCATCTTCGGATCTTTGGCATCGAAGTCTCCATTTATTTGGGATATTGCGAGATTTGAATCCCCGCGCACCTCCAGACGTTGTATGCCCATGGAGGCAGCCATCCGAAGACAGTGCAATAAGGCCTCGTATTCGGCTGCATTGTTGGAGTCTGTGTATAATATTTGGAGACGTACTGGACTGTGTCTCCAGTGGGGGACGTTAAGACGACGCCCACTCCTAAGCCGGCCAGCATTTTAGAGCCATCGAAGTGCATGACCCAGTTGGAATATGTACCGTACTCTTTAGGGAGTTCAGCCTCTGTCCATTCAGCGACGAAGTTGGCCAATACTTGGGACTTAATGGCTCGGCGTGGTTTGTATGTTATGTCGAATGGCAGGAGCTCAATGGCCCATTTGGCAATCTGGCCCGTAGCGTCGCGGTTGTTTATTATGTCATTGAGTGGTACTTCGGAAGCCACCGTGATCGAGCACTCTTGGAAGTAGTGTCGTAGCTTCCGGGGTGCCATGAAGACCGCGTATGCTATCTTTTGGTAATGAGGGTACTGGGATTTGCATGGTGTGAGGACAGTGGATACATAGTATACCGGTTTCTGAAGTGGGAATTTGTGTCCGTCCTCCTTTCGCTCAATGACGAGCACTGCGCTTACCACCTGGTGTGTTGCAGAGATGTATAATAACATTGGTTCGCCGACGTTTGGCGCGGCCAGGATTGGGTTGCTCGCTAAAAGAGCCTTTATTTCTTCCAGTCTAGCCGTTGCTGTATCCGTCCACTCTAAGTGGTCAGTATGTCGGGGGAGGCGATAAAGTGGCAATGCTTTTTCTCCTAGTCTGGAGATAAAGCGGCTTAAAGCTGCCATGCATCCAGCTAGATTTTGGACCTGTTTAAGGTTTGTTGGTGTAGCCAATTGTGAGAAAGCTCGGATTTTGGCTGGATTTGCCTCAATTCCTCTATTGGAAACGATGAAGCCCAGAAGTTTTCCAGCGGGAACGCCGAAAACACACTTTTATGGATTGAGCTTGATGTCATATGTACGGAGGTTGTCAATGTGAGACGTAGGTCGTCTATTAATGACTCGGCGTGCCTAGTCTTGATGACGACGTCATCCACATATGCTTCAACTGTCTTGCCGATTTGTTTCTCCAGGCATGTTTGAATCATGCGTTGGTAGGTGGCGCCGGCGTTTTTAAGCCCAAAGGGCATAGTGTTGAAGCAGAAAGGCCCGTAGGGGGTAATGAATGCCGTTGCGGCTTGATCGGACTCCTTCATTTTGATTTGATGGTATCCGGAGTATGCGTCGAGGAAACACAGTAAGTCGTGTCCTGCAGTAGCATCAATAATCTGATCGATGCAGGGGAGGGGGAAGGGATCCTTAGGGCAGGCTTTGTTGAGGTCTTTGAAATCGACGCACAGGCGCCAGGATTTATCCTTCTTTGGTACCATCACCAGGTATGCTAGCCAGTCCGGGTGTTTTATTTCTCTGATGAATCCGGCCTCGATTAACTTGGCTAGCTCCTCCCCCATAGCTTGTCGTTTGGGTTCGGAAAAGTGCCACAGTGTTTGCCTGACCAGCTTATATCCCTTCAATATATTGAGGCTTTGTTCGGCCAACCTGCGTGGGATTCCTGGCATGTCAGAAGGGTGCCAGGCGAATATGTCCCAGTTCTCGTGCAGGAACGGTCGTAGTGCGGTGTCAACCATTGGGTCCAACTGTGCCCCGATGGAAGCTGTCTTCTTGGGGTCCGTCGGGTGGACTTGAAATTTGACTATTTCGTCTACTGGTTTGAAGGAGGTGGATTTGGGCCGCTTATCGAGGATTATGTCGTCCCTATCCACCGTGGAGCGTAGTGTGGTTAACTCGTCGGCCGCGAGGGCCTCGGACAGTGCCTCGAGGGCCAGGGATGCGGTTTTGTTTTCGGCGTGGAGGGCTATGTCCGGATCACTGGCGAGAGTGATAATACCATTGGGCCCGGGCATCTTGAGCATCATATACCCGTAATGAGGTATAGCTTGAAAGCGTGTGAATGCATCTCACCCCAACAGGGCGTGATATCCACTGTTGAAAGGGGCCACCTGGAAGGTTATCTCTTCGGACCGATAGTTCTCCGGCGTGCCGAATACCACGTCGAGTGTAATTTTCCCCGCGCATCGCGCCTCCCGACTGGGAATGATTCCTCGGAAGGTCGTATTACTTTGCTCGATGCGGCTCCTGTCTATTTCCATTTTATTGAGTGTATCCTCGTAGATGAGGTTTAGTCCGCTGCCGCTGTCCATGAGCACTTTAGTGAGCCGAAAGCCATCCACAATTGGATTGAGGACCAAGGCAGCTGGTGCCCGGACTGACCGGAATTTTGGTTTGTCACTGGCATTGAAAGTTATGGCCGTGTCGTTCCAGGGGTTTATTGTTGCGACTTGACAGAATTCGGCGAGGTCGCAGAGTGCCCTCTTGCACCGATTGTTTGAAGCGAAAGTATCGAAGACCGTCAATACTCTGAGGTCGTCGTCTTCCGGGGGGCATTGCTCTGGGGTATTTTTGGTGAGGATGTCCTCGCCGCTCTTGGCCACTTGCCGGAGTATCCAACATGCTCTAAGGCTATGGGTTGGTACGGTATCCGGTGTCGTGTGTATTTTGCATGGCCTGTCGAGCTATCCCTCTAGAATGGTTCCGCGTCCCATAACGGGCTTAGTTTTCTTCACTATGGGGTCGGGTGCCCCATGGCGGTGCATCCTTTTTGCTCGCCAGAGGGGTTGAGTGGAGACCGGTGGTTCCCAGCGAGCTGTCTGAGTTTTCTAGGCGCTTTCCATTGTGCAGTACTTCTATACTATGATTACCAAGTCAACGAAGTGTAATACGCGACGACGGTTGATGGCGTTGAGGATTCCTTCGTCCGTGCAATTATTGCAGAATACTAAAATTGCGTCCTCGTCGCGGCAATCTTTAATCTTGTCTTTGACAAGGAGGAATCTGGCCCAAGAGTTATGGACTGTTTCCTGAGACTGTTGTCATATGTACATGAGGTCGCATATATCTGGAGGGCCAGAATTGCTTGGCGAATATTGCTTGTGGTGGGTGGGTGGCTTTAAATTCGATCCCTGAACAAATTTGGAGTCCGAAGATTGAAAAACTTCCGAGCTTATTAGTTCGGGCTCCGGGATGTTAAATGATTTTCCTGGCTCGACGCCCGATTCTAAGTTCGGAGGAGTGTCATCCGGCAGATAGGTATCTGGCTCTTCGAGCTCGGAGATCCAAACATAGCTCGTCCTCAACACAGGGGAAGAGTTGTTGTTTGGCTCCTCTACGACCGCTACCTGATGGGTGATCGGCGGAGATTTAATTTCTCTCTGATCGGGTTTAAGCCCAATCTGATCGTGGTCTGTAGCAACCCCCATAGCGGCGATGCGATACAGGAGTTCGTTTAAAGATGACAACTCCGCCGGATCCATCCGTTTGGAGTTTTCGGAGTCAACACGGAGATGATTTTCGATGACCTGAGAAGTCATCATCGGCTTGATGGCCGAATGAGCGGTCATTGTTAAGCCGCCCAGCCGGAGGGTTTGGCCTGAGGCCAGGGCTCCTCCGGAGGTGATACTGTCCTTGATGATAAGGCGCGCCATCAATCCTGTCTTCGACGTCACAGCGAAACTCTCAATGAAAGCACCAATGTCGGTGTCAAAACCGGCGGATCTCGGGTAGGGGGTCCCGAACTGTGTGTCTAAGGTCGATGGTAACAGGAGACGGGGGACACGATGTTTAACCAGGTTCGGGCCCTCTTGATGGAGGTAATACCCTACTTCCTGCTAGATTGATCTTGATGAATATGAGGATTACAAGAGTTGATCTACCATGAGATCGTAATGGCTAAACCCTAGATGTCTAGCCTGTATGATTGTCATTGCCTCTACGGACTAAACCCTCCGGTTTATATAGACACCGGAGGGGCCTAGGGTTATACAGAGTCGGTTTTACAGAGGAAGGAACCTTCATATCCGAACGCCAAGCTTGCCTTCCACGCAAAGGAGAGTCCCATCCGGACACGGGAGGAAGTTTTCTATCTTATATCTTCATGGCCCAGCAGTCCGGCCCATGTCACACAGGCCGGACGCCCGAGGACCCCTTAATCCAGGACTCCCTCAACTATTGCCACACATTTCAACGAAATATCTATCCATTATTCCTTGTGAAAGGCATGTGAATTTACTAAATGGCACGAGCATGGTTTTCTAGGCCGTTCTTGTGGACCCTTTCATGCATCGATTGTTTGAACTTGAATTATGCGCATTAATGCCTAGGAAATGCACATAATCCCATAAATATGGCAAATGAACCCGGAAAAGTGCCAAATTTGAACACGGTGATTTGCAGGTTGTATGTTCATCATAGAAAAAAAACTGGTGGACAAAGGACAAAGGAAATTTGGATCCCCCTTCAATCTTGGTGATTTCCCCCTCGAAACCATGAAACTTCCTCGAATGATGGTTCGTTTTATGAAAGTCGCGCATGACAACATTTTTACCAGGGCACGGTGAGGTCATACCATCGCACCACACCAAGCGTCATGTTTTTCCAAGCATGTATTTCATTTTTGTATAGTTGTTAACCCAGTAAACGACGCGTTTATGGTTGACTATTGCCACACATTTCCTTGAAATATCTGCCCATTCCTTGGAAAAGGCATGAGAATGTACTAAATAGCACGAGCATGGTTTTCCAGACCGTTCTTGTGCACCTTTTCATGCACCGATTGTTCGAATTTGAATTATGTGCATAATTAATGCCTAGAAAATGCACACAATCCCCTAAATATGGTAAATGAGTTCGGGAAAATGTGAAATTTGAACACGTTTCATTTGAGGCGGTATGTTGATCGTTGGAAAAAACTGAATGACAAACTAGTACGGAAATTTGGATTCCCCTTCAATCTTGATGATTTCCCTCTCGAGAGCATTGAACTTCCTCGGTGATGGTTCGATTTATGAAGGGCGTGCATGACGACATAAATCAGACCTTCTCAGCTTTTAACCAGGGCACGGTGAGGCCATACCATGGCACCATGCCAGCCGTCATGTTTTTCAAGCACATATTTCATTGTTCTATAGTTGATAACCCAGTAAATGACGCGTTTGTGGTTGACTATTGCCACGCATTCCATTGAAATCTCTGCCCATTCCTTGTAAAAGGCTTGAGAAATTACTAAATACCACGAGTATGGTTTTTCCGGACCGTTCTTGTGCACCCTTTTATGCACCGATTGTTTGAATTTGAATTACGTGCATTAATGCCTACAAAATGCAAATAATCCCCTAAATATTGTAAATGAACCCGGAAAAGTGTCAAATTTGAACACGGTGATTAGCAGGGTTTATGTTCATCGTAGAAAAAAACTCATGGATGAAGGACAAAGGAAATTTGGATTCCCATTCAATCTCGGTGATTTACTATCGCACACGATTCATCTCCTTCGCCTGTGCGAACCGTGTGTGTTCACGCACACATGCAAAAGGAAAAGAAAACCCTCGCCCACTTCGTCCCCACTCACTCGCCGCGGACTCCTTCGCAACTCGGCACCCTAAGCTCAACGGCCGTTGGCGGCGAGCGTAGGTCGCGCTCCAAACGGCATCGGATTTCGCCTCCACCGCTTTCCGCCACCTATCTGCACCAACATTCTAGACTCTGGTCGACTGGGGTTTTTTGCGGGATTGGGCCGGGATTTTTCTCATGGAGAAGGTAATCAACTAAATTAGCAAAATATTCACTCATCTCTTATCGCAGTCCGTCCGTCGCTGTTAATCAACCGGCGGAAATCGCTATGGAATCATTTTTGTTCTAGCTGATTCGTGGGTGTTCATTCATGTGTGCATAGTACGAGCACAAATCGGGCAACTGTGGTCGTGGCCAGTCGGAAACGAATTTCTATCTCACCATTCCGGATGACTTCAGGGAGCGCTCGGTATGTTCAATGTCAACCTACCACGGTCGGCATGGCCTAAATTTTTGAACATATCCCGTCTGTTGCTACATTATCTATATATTTGCATAAAATCTTTCTTATATTATGTATTTTTAATTCTATATTTTTGTACTTTGCTTGCATCTATATATGGATATGTTCTATCAGTTACTCCCATATTTTCATCTTTCTCGGTTATTTCAATATATCTAATTTTCGATCTTAATTTTCATTTCAAGCAGTACATCCCTTGCTTTGCAAGAACATGACTAGAAGGAAATCTTGGGCTTTACTTTGCTGATAACTCCCAGGATGTCATATTGACAACGCAACATGGATTTACAATGACGGTTAGCATAAAACTTGATAAAGATGGTCACTCCTATTTTAATGCGGACCTTTGGAGAAAAATGTCTAAGTGTTATGAACTTAAAGCTGGCAATAAAATTCTAGTGCGTGCACCACAACCTGGTCTAATTAACATGGATGTTTACTTCCCCAACGTCATCAGCCGATCAAAGTCCGATCGGGGTTAGTGTCCTTTCAACTTTCTCCATGTTATCATATTACTATTTAAGCAACCAATTGATCACTATTTAAGCAACCAATTGTGATATCATATTCTGACTCTGTTCCTAGGTAGTAACAAATTCTACTTACCAATTTATGCACACTATATATTCTTCTGCCATGTTCTGAATAGATAATACCTTTCCACCTTTTAAGTAGGATATGTTGGATGCATAGTGAACGATCTGTATGTTACTAAGCGTACCAAATTTGCTGGAAGGACTTGAAGCATGTCATAAACTTTGTTGATAATCTGACAGAGATAGCACAATGTATGACCTTTGGATTTTGGATGGGATTAATTAGACCTATGGTGCACACACTGAACAAGACCAATTGTGTGCACAGAGCGCTGGTAAAAAGTCTTATTTTAATGTTGATGCTCATAAACTATATATATCTTCAACGATATGTTACAATTGTTTTTTATTCTACATGTCAACAGAAATTGCCCCCTGTAGCAGTTCCTGGATCGATTTCCCGGCGTTATTTTTGTGCAGAAACAAAAGTTCTCAGAATGACCTGAAACTTCACGGAGATTATTTTTGGAAATACTAAAAAATATTGGCGAAAGAATCAAGCCCAGGAGGCCCACACCCTTTCCACGAGGGTGGGAGGCGCGCCTGCCCCCCCCCCACCCAGGGCGCGCCCCCTGCCTCGTGGGCCCCTGGAGCTCCACCGACCTCAACTCCAACTCTATATATTCGTGTTCGGGGAGAAAAACCAGAGAGAAGGATTCATCACGTTTTACGATACGGAGCCGCCACCAAGCCCTAATCTCTCTCGGGAGGGCTGATCTGGAGTCCGTTCGGGGCTCCGGAGAGGGGAATCCATCGCCATCGACATCATCAACCATCCTCCATCACTAATTTCATGATGCTCACCGCCGTGCGTGAGTAATTCCATCGTAGGCTTGCTGGACGGTGATGGGTTGGATGAGATTTATCATGTAATCAAGTTAGTTTTGTTAGGGTTTGATCCCTAGTATCCACTATGTTCTGAGATTGATGTTGCTATGACTTTGCTATGCTTAATGCTTGTCACTAGGGCCCGAGTGCCATGATTTCAGATCTGAACATATTATGTTTTCATGAATATATGTGAGTTCTTGATCCTATCTTGCATGTCTATAGTCACCTACTATGTGTTATGATCCGGCAACCCCGAAGTGACAATAATCGGGACCACTCCCGGTGATGACCGTAGTTTGAGGACTTCATGTATTCACTATGTGTTAATGCTTTGGTCCGGTACTCTATTAAAAGGAGGCCTTAATATCCCTTAGTTTCCATTAGGACCCCGCTGCCACGGGAGGGTAGGACAAAAGATGTCATGCAAGTTCTTTTCCATAAGCACGTATGACTATATTCGGAATACATGCCTACATTACATTGATGAATTGGAGCTAGTTCTGTGTCACCCTATGTTATAACTATTGCATGAATAATCGCATCCGGCATAATTCTCCATGACTGATCCAATGCCTACGAGCTTTTCACATATTGTTCTTCACTTATTTACTTTTCCGTTGCTACTGTTACAATCACTACAAAACCCAATAATATTACTTTTGCTACTGTTACCGTTACTATCATACTACTTTGCTACTAAATACTTTGCTGCAGATATTAAGTTATCTAGGTGTGGTTGAATTGACAACTCAACTGCTAATACTTGAGAATATTCTTTGGCTCCCCTTGTGTCGAATCAATAAATTTGGGTTGAATACTCTACCCTCGAAAACTGTTGCGATCCCCTATACTTGTGGGTTATCAAGACTATTTTCTGGCGCCGTTGCCGGGGAGCCTAGCTCTATTCTTTGAGTCACTTGGGATTTCTATCTGCTGGTCATTATGAAGAACTTGAAAGACGAGAAAACTAAAATTTATCCCTCAACTACGAGGGGAGGTAAGGAACAGCCATCTAGCTCTGCACTTGATTCACCTTCCTTTTTGAGTAAGCTTGCGACACCTAAACCTGCTTCTACTATTAATTCTGATATGTCGCATGTTATTGATGATGCCAGTTCTGCTATGCATGATAGTTATGATGAAACTACTTCTATGCTTGATACTACTGTGCCACTTGGTGAATTTCTTGATGAACAACTTGCTAGGGCTAGAGAGAATGAAATTATTGAAACTGATAATATTGATGAAAGTGACGATGAAGATTCTCCCCCTAGATATGAATTGCCTGTTGTGCCTGAGGGCTATGTTATGGATGAAGAAACTGCTAGAGGTTTTCTTGCTTGCAATGATAGAAGTGATCTTAAGAAATTACTAGCTAAGCTGAAACAAAAATCTTTGAATGCTAGAATGAAATATGATCCTGCTTATACTACTTCACCTATCTTTGTTACTAATAAGGATTATGAATTCTCTGTTGATCCTGATATAATTACTTTGGTTGAATCTGATCCTTTCTATGGCTATGAATCTGAAACTGTTGTGGCACATCTTACTAAATTAAATGATATAGCCACCCTGTTCACTAATGATGAGAAAACTCGCTACTATTATATCCTTAAAATATTTCTGTTCTCATTAAAGGGTGATGCTAAGATATGGTTTAATTCTCTTAATCCTGGTTGTGTGCGTAGTCCCCAGGATATGATGTATTACTTCTCTGCTAAATATTTCCCTGCTCATAAGAAACAAGCTGCTTTAAGGGATATATATAATTTTGTGCAAAATGAAGAAGAGAGTCTCCCACAAGCTTGGGGAGGCTTCTCCGATTACTTAATGCTTTGCCTGATCATCCTCTCAAGAAAAATGAAATACTTGATATCTTTTATAATGGACTAACCGATGCTTCCAGAGACCACCTGGATAGTTGTGCTGGTTGTGTTTTTAGGGAAAGAACTGTTGATCAAGATGGAATTCTATTGAATAATATGTTGACCAATGAAAATAATTGGACACTTCCTGAACCAACTCCTAAGCCAACTCCAAAGAAAAGGGGTGTTCTATTTCTCAGTCCTGAAGATATGCAAGAGGCAAAGAAATCTATGAAAGAAAAAGGTATAAAAGCTGAAGATGTTAAGAATTCACCTCCTGTTGAAGAAATAAATGGTTTTAATTTACCACCTGTTGAAGAAACACATGGTCTTGATAACCTGACACACGTAGTAAAGGTAAATTCTCTCTATAGATTTGATGAAGGTGATATTCCTCGTTATAAGTCTGCTAGCCAATGCTTAGATGAGTTTGATAATTTTATTGTCAAACAAGAAAACTTCAATGCTTATGTTGGTAGACAATTGAAACGCAATTCTGATATGCTTGAACACTTGAGTGATTATATGTCTAGAGTTAAAGGTGAACTTAAACTCACTAGTAAACATGCTTCTATGGTTATAACTCAAGTAGAACAAGTACTTAAGGCTCAGAATGATTTGCTCAATGAATTGAATAGTAAGAATAATGATTTTGCTGTTAGAGTTGCTACTAGAGGAGGTAAAGTGACTCAGGAACCTTTGTATCCTAAGGGTCATCCTAAGAGAATTGAGCAAGATTCTCAGAGAAATAATTTAGATGCACCTAGTCCTTCTAAAAAGAAAAAAAGAAAAATGATTGTACTTTGAATGCTTCTAGTGAACCTATTGCTGAAACACCTGAGAATCCAAATGATACTTCTATTTCTGATGCTGAAACACAATCTGGTAATGAACATGAACCTAGTGATAATGTTAATGATGATGTTCATGTAGATGCCCAACCTAGCAATAATAATGATGTAGAAATTGAACCTGCTGTTGATCTTGATAACCCACAATCAAAGAATCAATGTTATGATAAGAGAGACTTTGTTGCTAGGAAGCACGGTAAAGAAAGAGAACCATGGGTTCAGAAACCCATGCCTTTTCCTCCTAAACCATCCAAGAAAAAGGATGATGAGGATTTTGAGCGCTTTGCTGAAATGATTAGACCTATCTTTTTGCGTATGCGTTTGAATGATATGCTCAAAATGAATCCTTATGCTAACTACATGAAATAAATTGTTACAAATAAAAGAAAGATACCGGAAGCTGAAATTTCCACCATGCTTGCTAATTACACTTTTAAGGGTGGAATACCAAAGATCCAGGAGTACCCACTATACCATGCTCCATTAAAAGAAATTATGTTAGAACCGCTTTATGTGATCTTGGAGCCGGTGTTAGTGTTATGCCTCTCTCTTTATATCGTAGACTTGATTTGAATAAGTTGACACCTACTGAAATATCTTTGCAAATGGCTGATAAATCAACTGCTATAGCTGTCAGCATTTGTGAGGATGTGCCTGTTGTGGTTGCAAACGTTACTATCTTAACGGACTTTGTTATTCTTGATATTCCCGAGGACGATAGTATGTCTATTATTCTTGGAAGACCCTTTTTGAATACTGCAGGGGCTGTTATTGATTGCAACAAAGGCAATGTCAATTTTCTTGTTAATGGAAATGAGCATACGGTACACTTTCCGAGGAAACAACCTCAAGTTCATAGTATAAACTCTATTGGAAAAATTCCATCGATTATTTTTGGAGGTTTTGAATTTCCTCTTCCTACTGTCAAAAAGAGATATGACATTCTTATTATTGGGGACGTGCATATCCCCGTTGAGGTAACATAGTGTTATTCGAAATTTCTCCGGTTCCATGTTATTCGGAATGAGTTTGTTAACAAGACTTGATCAACCTTGTTAGTGGATTCCTTTTGATGAGCATGAGATGGATGAAGTTAGAAAGTACAACCTTCTATACCCTCCTTTTACTTTCTGTTATTTAGTTGAAACAAAGTAAAATTAGTTTTTTTTGCCTGTTTTCTGAATTATCCTTGCAATAAAAAATACCCTGAAAATAAAAGTTCTCCAAATGCCCTGAAAATTAAATATAATTTTTTTGGAATATTTGAGAATATCTGGCAGTGAGACACAACAGGGGGAGCAAGCACCTGTCCATGAGGGTCCAGGGCGCGCCCCCTGCCTCGTGGGCCCATGGTGGCTCCCCTCCACTTATTCCAGCCACCACACACTCCTTCTTCCTCCCAAAAAAATCACCAACCAGCTCAAGCATGAGTTCTAGCTCATTTTGCTGCGATTTTTGATCTCCTTGCTCAAAGCACCTCTCACAAAACTGCTTTGGGGGATTGTCCCTTGGTATGTGACTCCTCCAATGGTCCAATTAGTTTTTGTTCTAGTGCTTTATTCATTGCAAATTTGTGCTGCCTAGGTAACCATGTTCTTGAGCTTGCATGTCAAATTTATATGGTCCCAAGTAGTTCTAATGCATGATATAGTCTCTAGTCACTTGTGGGAGTAGTTGCTATCAATTTTGTTGAGTTTGGTTCACTTTTATTTGAAGTTGCTAAAAATTTCAAAAAATGATGAAGAGATTTTTGAGGGGCTCTTCGAGCCGAAGCTCGAAGGATAAGCAAAGTGAAGAAGAAGAGAGGCCCAAATATAATCTGCCTCGCACCACGGAGGTTCGGCCGTGTGAATGGCCTTGTGATGATTTCTTGAGAGCATCCGGGATTTATGATGATTTTTATGAGTTGGCTGAGAATGCAGGCCTCACTGACTTCCTCCGCGACCAACGCGAACAGTATCTCTTACTCACTAATATCTTTGTGCAAATTTTTCATTTCCATTCTAGGAGCTCACCACCTACGGTGGATTTTTATTTATATGATGAGTATAAGGAGATGACCCTTCGTGAATTTTGTGAGGTTTGCAAGTTGCCCTTTTCAGGCATCATAGAGGAACCCCATCGTGACGATATGGATGGGTTTATTGATACCATTGCTGTAGGGGAAACGAGGAAGGTTTCCGACGCACGAATTACTAGCTTACACTTTCCTGTTCTACGTTACTTTACTACATTTGCTAGTAGATGCTTAATTGGTCGCGGAAACTGTGGAAACCTGAGTACCCCTGATATTGTTATTTTGTGCCATGCCTTATTTCGTGATGACACATTTAGTATGGTCGCTATTGTTGCAAAGCGGTTAAACCTTAACCGTACTAAGGGCCCTATCTTGGGAGGCATCTTCGCCTCGCGCCTCGCTGCGTACTATAACATACCTATTAGGCATTATGAGAAAGAAGAAAAATTCCTGGCTCCTGTTTATCTAGATTATAAGAGTATGGTAGCACATGATTTTATTGTTAAGAATAGGGAAAAGGCGCTTAAGTACAAATTAATATTTGGTAAATATCACCCTGAGACTATTATTCTGCCTGCTCCTTCCTTGTTTGATTTGTCTGCAGGCAAGTACCTTGTTCCGCCGGAGACTATTCGCGCCTACCTAAACCCCGCATCAGCTACAGAGCTAGAGCCGGAACCACAATTTGATCCTCCACGACAGTCTATTTACCAGTGGGATCCGGAGGTGATTGCCGGCCAGTGGCAACCCGAGGCTTCATCTCAGTACGACCCCAGCTATAACTTTGGATATCCGCCAGGCCAGCCGTGGCAATAGACCAACTTAGGCCAAAAGCCTAAGCTTGGGGGAGTACGTATTTCTCACCGACATTACATTCATATTCACACACTCATGCTAGTTGTCGGTGTTCATACTTTTTCATTGTACTATCCATGCTAGTTTATTTTTCTTTTTATGCTTTCTTCTTGTGTGTTTGAAAAACCTTAAGAAAACCAAAAAAATTAGTTGTAGCCTTTAGCTTGTTTATTTTCCTTGCTTGCAGTAATAATTAAAAAGAAAACCCAAAAAGATTTCTTGTTCTTCTTTTGCTTGTTGGGAGCTTTCCCGTGTACATAGGTTTACTTCTTTTCTTTGGGGGTCGAGAGGGAAGACCATAATGAAAATGTTGAAGTGGCTCTTATATGCATTATTGTTGATTTAACCAAGAGCCCATATTGCCTTGTCTTCTCCTGTTTATTGAATGCCTGCAGATTCCAGCTTAGTCCAATGCACGTGCACTATTATTCTTATACACATCATTCGGTCGTGCAAGTGAAAGGCAATAATTACGATATATGATGGACTGATTGAGATGAGAGAAGCTGGTATGAACTCGACCTCTCTTGTTTTTGTAAATATGATTAGTTCATCGTTCCTGATTCAGCTTATTATGAATAAACATGTTTGCAATGACAATTAGAGATAATAGTTGCTTATGCCATGCTTAATTAGCTAAGAGTTTATAATGGTCTATCTTGCGTGCCAACATGCTATTAAAATGGTTGTGATGTGGTATTATAGGGTGGTATCCTCCTTTGAATGATTCGAGTGACTTGACTTGGCACATGTTCACACATGTAGTTGAAACAAATCAACATAGCCTTCATGATATTTATGTTCATGGTGGATTATATCCTATTCATGCTTGCACTCAATGTTCATTAATTTTAATGCATGTTCATGACTGTTGTTGCTCTCTAGTTGGTCGCTTCCCCGTCTTTTTCTAGCCTTCACTTGTACTAAGCGGGAATACTGCTTGTGCATCCAATCCCCTAAACCCCAAAGTTATTCCACATGAGTCCACCATACCTTCCTATATGTGGTATCTACCTGTCGTTCCAAGTAAATTTGTATGTGCCAAACTCTAAACTTTCAAATGAAATTCTGTTTTGTATGCTCGAATAGCTCATGATCAACTAGGGCTGTCTGTATCTTCCATGTTAGGCGGGTTATTCTCAAGAGGAGTGGACTCCGCTCCTCACTCACGAGAAAATGGCTGGTCACCGAGATGCCCAGTCCCATGTTTTATGCAAACCAAATCGAAATAATTGCAAACAAAACTCCCCCGGGACTCTTATTAGTTGGAGGCACCCATTGTTTCAAGCAAGCCATGGATTGATGCTCGTTGGTGGACGGGGGGTATAAACTTTACCATTCTGTTTGGGAACCGCCTAAAATGTGTGTAGCATGGAAGATATCGCCATCTCTTGGTTGTTACGTTGACAATGAAAGTATGCCGCTCAAAATATTATTTATCTCTATTTCAAAATCGAGCTCTGGCACCTCTAAAAATCCCTGCTTCCCTCTGCGAAGGGCCTATCTATTTACTTTTATGTTGAGTCATCACCCTCTTATTAAAAAGCACCAGCTGGAGAGCATCGCTGTCATTTGCATCCATTACTATTAATTTATATTGGGTATGACTATGATTGGATCTCTTTTACCATGAATTACAATGTCTAGTTAGTCCTTGATCTTTAAAGGTGCTCTGCATTTACGTTTTGCGGTCCCAGAAAGGGCTAGCGAGATACCATCTTGTTATATCATATTATGATTGTTTTGAGAAAGTGTTGTCATCCGAGATTTATTATTATTGCTCGTTAGTTGATTATGCCATTGACATGAGTAAACATGAGACCTAAGTGTTATTGTGAATATGGTTAGTCATAATCTTTGCTGAAAACTTGAATGCTGGCTTTACATATTTACAACAACAAGAGCAAATAGAGTTTGTAAAAGTTTTTCTTTATCACTTTCATTTTATCAACTGAATTGCTTGAGGACAAGCAAAGGTTTAAGCTTGGGGGAGTTGATACGTCTCCAACGTATCTAATTTTCCAAACACTTTTGCCCTTGTTTTGGACTCTAACTTGCATGATTTGAATGGAACTAACCCGGACTGACGCTGTTTTCAGCAGAATTGCCATGGTGTTATTTTTGTGCAGAAACAAAAGTTCTCGGAATGACCTGGAACTTCACGGAGATTATTTTTGGAAATAATAAAAAATATTGGCGAAAGAATCAAGGCCAGGGGGCCCACACCCTTTCCACGAGGGTGGGAGGAGCGCCTGCTGCCCAGGGCGCTCCCCTTGTCTCGTGGGCCCCCTGGAGCTCCACCGAGCTCAACTCCAACTCTATATATTTGTGTTCGAGGAGAAAAAATCCAGAGAGAAGGATTCATCGCGTTTTACGATACATAGCCGCCGCCAAGCCCTAATCTCACTCGGGAGGGCTGATCTGGAGTCCGTTCGGGGCTTCGGAGAGGGGAATCCGTTGACATCGACATCATCAACCATCCTCCATCACCAATTTCATGATGCTCACCGCCGTGCGTGAGTAATTCCATCGTAGGCTTTCTGGACGGTGATGGGTTGGATGAGATTTATCATGTAATCGAGTTAGTTTTATCAGGGTTTGATCCCTAGTATCCACTATGTTCTGAGATTGATGTTGCTATGACTTTGCTATGCTTAATGCTTGTCACTAGGGCCCGAGTGCCATGATTTCAGATCTGAACCTATTATGTTTTCATGAATATATGTGAGTTCTTGATCCTATCTTGCAAGTCTATAGTCACCTACTATGTGTTATGATCCGGCAACCCTGAAGTGACAATAATCGGGACCACTCCCGGTGATGACCGTAGTTTGAGGACTTCATGTATTCACTATGTGTTAATGCTTTGGTCCGGTACTCTATTAAAAGGAGGCCTTAATATCCCTTAGTTTCCATTAGGACCCCGCTGCCACGGGAGGGTAGGACAAAAGATGTCATGCAAGTTCTTTTCCATAAGCACGTATGACTATATTCGGAATACATGCCTACATTACATTGATGAATTGGAGCTAGTTCTGTGTCACCCTATGTTATAACTGTTGCATGAATAATCGCATCCGGCATAATTCTCCATCACCGATCCAATGCCGACGAGCTTTTCACATATTGTTCTTCGCTTATTTACTTTTCCGTTGCTACTGTTACAATCACTACAAAACCCAAAAATATTACTTTTGCTACTGTTACCGTTACTATCATACTACTTTGCTACTAAATACTTTGCTGCAGATATTAAGTTATCCATGTGTGGTTGAATTGACAACTCAACTGCTAATACTTGAGAATATTCTTTGGCTCCCCTTGTGTCGAATCAATAAATTTGGGTTGAATACTCTACCCTCGAAAACTGTTGTGATCCCCTATACTTGTGGGTTATCAATATGGACCATATGGTTGTTGGCCCTTAGCCTCTTAAAATGAGATAGTTGTTACTATGTTAAGTATGTAGATATGGACCATATGGTTGTCAAAACCATGTGACGAACATCCTCCTTTTGTCGAATAGTGTAACCACTATATATATGTTACTCAAATGTTGTTACCCAAGTTCATAAATTTTCATGGAAAGTATTAGTATCGTACACAGTTCATTGAGTTTAAGCGTGTGCCTGATGTTCAGAAGGCATTTGCATATTAACTGTCCATATTGCAAATTCACACACATGTTCACATAAGGAAACGTATGTGTAACATACTAATCATCGCACACGAGTACTCGCAGACGCATCGTGTGCGATACTCCTAGCCACCGCAAGCAACTAGTTTGCATTTTTCAAAGTTTTTTGTACACATAGAATCACACATGAAGTAACTGTATTGAACGTCTGTGTTGTAATTTCTCATTGCAAACAGTTCATCCGAGTCGGCTGTTTGCCACGTATCACACACATCTTGTTTACACGACTCGTTTGTGTTCTTTTGGCTCATCGCAAACAGTTCATCCATGTGAACTGTATGCTTCATATCACACACATCTTGTTAAGTTGAACCGTTTCTGTTGTGTTCCCTAATCGAAAACAGTTCGTCCGAGTTAACCGTATGCCGTATATCACACACACATTGATATGGCTGCCCGTTTCTGTTGTTCTACCTCATCGCAAACAGTTCGAATGGATTAACCGTGTGTCCTGCATCACACACACATTGTTATGGATGCCCGTTTCTGTAGTTCTACCTCATCGCAGACAGTTTGAATGGATTAACCATACGCCCTGCATCGCACACGCAACTAAAATCTTAACCATGTTTGATGCATCCATCATAGCAAACGTTTTGCACCTTTTTTGACGGTTTTTTACACCACCGTTTGCGATTATTGCATCGCACAAAGTTTCGGCAAAGGGTCTCTGATCGTAGCGTCGTGTTAGCAGTATCCTGCAGTAGTGTTAGATATCGTCATAACTTTGCGCTTTTCTATCAATTGCTCGACAGTAATTTGTTTACCCACCATAATATTTTCTATCTTGAGAGAAGCCTCTAGTGAAACCTATGGCCCCCGGGTCTACTTTCCATCATATAAGTTTCTGATCTACAATTTTGGTTTCCTATTTACTTCCTTTGCAATCTTTTACTTTTCGTTCCATAAACCAAAAATATCAAAAACATTACTTTACCGTTTATCCATCTCTATCAGATCTCACTTTGCAAATAACCGTGAAGGGATTGACAACCCCTTTATCGCGTTGGGTGCAAGTTGGTGTTTGTTTGTGCAGGTATTCGGTGACTTGTGCGTTGTCTCCTACTGGATTGATACCCTGGTTCTCCAAAACTGAGAGAAATACTTACTCTACTTTGTTGCATCACCCTTTCCTCATCAAGGGAAAAACCAACGCAAGCTCAAGAGCTAGCAATGCCAAAGTGGGAAGCTCTTATCGGGTAGTGCGAGTCACTAGACCCGACACAGTCCGCCTGGAGACCGAAGATGGAACTCCGGTGCAAAAATAATGGAACATTGAGCATCTTCGCAAGTTTTATCCATGAGGCGCAGGTGCCGGGCCTCCCGGAAACCTCCTTTGCACAAGTTTGTTGACAAGACATGTAATCCTTTGTACAAAGGCAGGCGCAGACCTTGTGCATAATGAAATAAAGCTAAGTATTTCACAACTCTTGTCAATTTACATGTTAAATTGTGCATGTCGTTGATACATCTCCAATGTATCTATAATTTTTAATTGTTCCATGCTATTAAAGTATCAACCTTGGATGTTTTATACTCATTTGCTAGCAACTTTATATCATTTTTTGTGACTAACCTATTGACATAGTGCCCAATGCCAGTTGCTGTTTTCTGCTTGTTTTTTACTTTGCAGAATATCAATACCAAACGAAGTCCAAATGCGAAGAAACTTTTTGAAAAGATTTATTTCTGGACAGAAGACACCCAGGGAGCCAAAGAAGTGCACGGGAGGAGGCCCATGGGTCCCACAAGGCACCAGGGCGCGTTAGAAGGCCCACGTGCGCCCTTGTGGGTAGTGGGCACCACGAGAAGCTTCTCCACCACCATCCAGCTCTATAAATACTCTAAAATCCCCAAAACCCTAGGAGACTCGACGAAACACTTTTCCAGCCGCATCAACTTCCAGAACCACGAGATCCAATCTAGAGGCCTTTTCCGGCACTCCGCCGGAAGGGGCAACGATCATGGAGGGGTTCTTCATCATCCTCGTTGCCCCTTCGATGATGCGTGAGTAGTTTACCATAGACCTAAGGGTCCATAGGTAGTAGCTAGATGGCTTCTTCTCTCTTTTTGATCTTTAGTACAATGTTCTCCTCGATATTCTTGGAGATCTATTTGATGTAATGACTTTTTGCGGTGAGTTTGTTGGGATCCGATGAATTGTGAGTTTATGATCAGATCTATCCATGAATATTATTTGAGTCTTGATACGTCTCCAACATATCTATACTTTTTTATTGTTCCATGCTGTTATATTATCATTCCTGGATGTTTTATATTCATTTTATAGCCATTTTACATCATTTTTTGGTACTAACCTATTGACATAGTGCCAAGTGTCAATTGTTGTTTTCTGTATGTTTTTTACATCGTAGGAAATCAATACCAAATGGAGTCCAAACACAGCGAAACTTTTTGTGGATTTTTTGACCAGAAGACATCCAGTGGGCCGGAGAAGCACCTGGGGGGGTGCTCCGAGGGGAGCACAACTCACCAGGGCGTGCTTGGAGGCCCAGGCGCGCCCAGGTGGGTTGTGCCCACCTCGAGTGCCCCCTGAACCGCCTCTTTGCTCTATAAATACCCCAATATTCTAGAAACCCTAGGGGAGTCGACGAAAATCACTTCCAGTCGCTGCAGAGTCTAGAACCACCAGATCCAATCTAGACACCATCATGGAGAGGTTCACCACTTCCATTAGTGCCTCTCCGATTATGCGTGACTAGTTCTTTGTAGACCTTCAGGTCCGTAGTTAGTAGCTAGATGGCTTCCTCTCTATCGTTTGACGATTCTCAATACAATGGTCTCTTGGAGATCCATATGATGTAACTCTTTTTGCGGTGTGTTTGTTGGGATCAAATCTATCTTTTTATCCATGAAAGTTATTTGAGTCTTACATCATCTCTTATATGCATGATTGCTTATAGCCTCGTATTTCTTCTCCGATATTTGGGTTTTGTTTGGCCAACTTGATCTATTTATCTTGCAATGGGAAGAGGTGCTTTGTGATGGGTTCGATCTTACGGTGCTTGATCCCTGATACGTCTCCAACGTATCTATAATTTTTGATTGTTCCATGCTATTATATTATCTATTTTGGATGTTTAATGGGCTTTACTATGCACTTTTATATTATTTTTTGGACTAACCTATTAACCAAAGGCCCAGTGCAAATTGTTGTTTTTTGCCTATTTCAGTGTTTCGCAGAAGGAATATCAAACGGAGTCCAAACATAATGAAACCTTCGGGAGAGTTATTTTTGGAACAAACGCAATCCAGGAGACTTGGAGTGGACGTCAAGAAAGAAATGAGGAGGCCACGAGGCAGGAGGGCACGCCCAGGGGGTAGGTGCGCCCCCACCCTTGTGGGCCCCTCGTGGCTCCACCGACCTACTTCTTTCGCCTATATATACTCATATACCCTGAAAACATCCGAGAGCACCACGAAACCCTATTTCCACCACCGCAACCTGTTGTACCCGTGATATCCCATCTTGGGGCCTTTTTCGGCGCTTCGCCGGAGGGGGAATCGATCACGGAGGGCTTCTACATCAACACCATAGCCTCTCCGATGATGTGTGAGTAGTTTACCACAGACCTTTGGGTCCATAGTTATTAGCTAGATGGCTTCTTCTCTCTCTTTGGATCTCAATACAAAGTTCTCCTCGATTTTCTTGGAGATCTATTCTTTGTAATTCTTTTTCCGGTGTGTTTGTCGATATCTGATGAATTGTGGGTTTATGCAAGATTATCTATGAACAATATTTGAATCTTCTCTGAATTCTTTTATGCATGATTTAATTATCTTTGCAAGTCTCTTTGAATTATCAGTTTGGTTTGGCCTACTAGATTGATCTTTCTTGCAGTGGGAGAAGTGCTTAGCTTTGGGTTCAATCTTGCGGTGTCCTTTCCCAGTGACAGCACGGGCAGCAAGGCACGTATTGTATTGTTGCCATCGAGGATAAAAGGATGGGGTTTATATCATATTGCTTGAGTTTGTCCCTCTACATCATGTCATCTTGCCTAATGCGTTACTCTATTCTTATGAACTTAATACTCTAGATGCATGCTGGATAGCGGTCGATGTGTGGAGTAATAGTAGTAGATGCAGAATCGTTTCGGTCTACTTGTCACGGACGTGATGCCTATATACATGATCATGCCTAGATTACTATGCGCTTTTCTATCAATTGCTCGATAGTAATTCATTCACCCACCGTAAATTATGCTATCTTGAGAGAAGCCACTAGTGAAACCTATGGCCCCGGGGTCTATTTTCCATCATATTATCTTCCTATCAATTTACTATTTCTTCCGTCTTTTATTTTGCAATCTTTACTTTCCAATCTATATCATAAAAATACGAAATATATTTATCTTATTATCTCTATCAGATCTCACTTTTGCAAGTGGCCGTGAAGGGATTGACGACCCCTTTATCGCGTAGGTTTCAAGGTTCTTATTTGTTTGTGTAGGTACGAGGCGACTTGTGCGTAACCTCCTACTGGATTGATACCTTGGTTCTCAAAACTGAGGGAAATACTTACGCCACTTTGCTGCATCACCCTTTCCTCTTCAAGGGAATACCAACGCATGCTCAAGAGGTAGCAAGAAGGATTTCTGGGGCCGTTGCCGGGGAGGCTAATGCCAAGTCAAGACATACCAAGGACCCATCACAACTCTTATCCCTCGCATTACATTATTGCCATTTGCCTCTCGTTTTCCTCTCCCCCACTTCACCCTTGCCGTTTTAATTCGCCCTCTTTTCCGTTCGCCTTTTTTTCGCTTGCTTCTTGTGTGCTTGTGTGTTGGATTGTTTGTCACGAGGGCTCAAGACAATACTAAATTGTGTGATTTTTCCAATACCAACAATAATGATTTTCTTAGCACTCCGATTGCTCCTCTTACCGATGCTGAATCTTGTGAAGTTAATGCTGCTTTGTTGAATCTTGTCATGAAAGATCAATTCTCTGGCCTTCCTAGTGAAGATGTCGCTACTCATCTAAACAACTTTGTTGATTTGTGTGATATGCAAAGAAGAAAGACGTGGATAATGATATTGTTAAATTGAAGCTATTTCCGTTTTCGCTTAGAGATCATGCTAAAACTTGGTTTTCGTCTTTGCCTAAAAATAGCATTGATTCATGGAATAAGTGCAAAGATGGTTTTATCTCTAAGTATTTTCCTCCCGCTAAGATCATCTCTCTTAGAAACGATATTATGAATTTTAAATAACTTGATCATGAGCATGTTGCACAATCTTGGGAGAGGATGAAATTAATGATTCGCAATTGCCCTACACATGGATCAAATTTATGGGTGATCATACAATTTTTTATGCCGGATTGAATTTTGCTTCTAGAAATCTTTTAGATTCGGCCGCGGGAGGCACTTTTATGGAAATCACTTTAGGAGAAGCTACTAAACTACTAGATAATATTATGGTTAATTATTCTCAATGGCACACCGAAAGATCTACTAGTAAAAAGGTTCATGCGATAGAAGAGATTAATGTTTTGTGTGGAAAGATGGATGAACTTATGAATTTTTTTGCTAATAAGAGTGCTCCTATTAATCCTAATGATATGCCTTTGTCCACTTTGATTGATAATAATAATGAATCTAGGGATGTTAATTTTGTTGGTGGGAACAATTTTGGTACCAACGTGTATAGAGGAAACTTTAATCCTAGGCCGTTTCCTAGTAATTCCTCTAATAATTATGGTGATTCCTACAACAACTCTTATGGAAATTTTAATAAGGTGCCTTCTGATTTTGAGACTAGTATTAAAGAATTTATGATTTCCCAAAAGAATTTCAATGCTTTGCTTGAAGAAAAAATGCCTAAGATTGATGAATTGGCTAGGAACGTGGATATAATTTCTCTTGATGTTGATTCTTTGAAACTTAGATCTATTCCACCCAAGCATGATACCAATGAGTCTCTCAAATCTTTGAGAATTTCCATTGATGAGTGCAAGGAAAGAACCGCTAGGATGCGTGCTAAGAAAGATTGCTTTGTAAAGGCGTGTTCTTCTAGTTTTCATGATAATAGGGATGAAGATCTAAAAGTGATTGATGTGTCTCCTATTAAATCTTTGTTTTGCAATATGAATCTTGATAATGATGGAACTGGAGATGAGTCAACTTTATTTAAAAGGCGCCCCAATGATTCGGAGTTTTTAGATCTTGATGCAAAAATTGGTAAAAGTGGGATTGAAGAGGTCAAAACTTTACATAGCAATGAACCCACTATTTTGGATTTCAAGGAATATAATTATGAAAATTGTTCTTTAATAGATTGTATTTCCTTGTTGCATTCCGTGTTAAATTCTCCTCATGCTTATAGTCAAAATAAAGCTTTTACCAAACCTATCGTTGATGCTTTAATGCAATCCTATGAAGAAAAACTTGAATTGGAAGTTTATATCCCTAGAAAACTTTATGATGAGTGGGAACCTACTATTAAAATTAAGATTAAAGATCATGAATGCTATGCTTTATCTGATTTGGGTGCTAGTGTTTCCACGATTCCAAAAACCTTATGTGATGTGTTAGGTTTCCGTGAATTTGATGATTGTTCTTTAAATTTGCATCTTGCGGATTCCACCATTAAGAAACCTATGGGAAGAATTAATGATGTTCTTATTGTTGCAAATAGGAATTATGTGCCTGTAGATTTCATTGTTCTTGATATAGATTGCAATCCTACATGTCCTATTATTCTTGGTAAACCTTTCCTTAGAACGATTGGTGCAATTATTGATATGAAAGAAGGAAATATTAGATTCCAAATTCCATTAAGGAAAGGCATGGAACACTTTCCTAGGAAGAAAATTAAATTAACTTATGAATATATTATGAGATCCACTTATGGATTGCATACCAAAGATGATAATACCTAGATCTATTCTTGCCTTTATGCCTAGCTAGGGGCGTTAAACGATAGCGCTTGTTGTGAGGCAACCCAATTTTATTTTTGTTTCTTGCTTTTTGGTTCTGTTTTGTAATAAATAATTCATCTAGCTTCTGTTAAGTTGTGTTTTCATGTTTTAAATTAGTGTTTGTGCCAAGTAGAACCTTTGGAAAGACTTGGGTGAAGTCTTTATGATCTTGCTATAAAAACAGAAACTTTAGTGCTCACGAGATTAGCTGCCATGTTTTACTGGAGAGTGCTTTTGGGTTGATTCTTTTTGCGGATGATTAATAGACAAATTCCTCATGTCCGAAAATTTATTTCAGAATTTTTGGAGTTACATAAGTATACTTTTGATCCAGATTACTACAGACTGTTCTGTTTTTGACAGATTATGTCTTTCGTGTGTTGTTTGCTTATTTTGATGCATCTATGGCTAGTATCGGGGGGTATGAACCATAGAGAAGTTGGAATACAGTAGGTTTAACACCAATATAAATAAAGAATGAGTTTATTACAGTACCTTATGGTGGTGATTTGTTTTCTTATACTAACGGAGCTCATGAGATTTTCTGTTGAGTTTTGTGTTGTGAAGTTTTCAAGTTTTGGGTAAAGATTTGATGGGTTATGGAATAAGGAGTGGCAAGAGCCTAAGCTTGGGGATGCCCAAGGCACCCCAAGGTAAAATTCAAGGACAACCAAAAGCCTAAGCTTGGGGATGCCCCGGAAGGCATCCCCTCTTTCGTCTTCGTCTATCGGTAACTTTACTTGAGGCTATATTTTTATTCACCACATGATATGTGTTTTGCTTGGAGCGTCTTGTATGATTTGAGTCTTTTATTTTTAGTTTACTACAATCATGCTTGCTGTAAACACATTTTGGGAGAGACACACATGAATCAGAATTTATTAGAATACTCCATGTGCTTCACTTATATCTTTTGAGCTAGATAACTTTGCTCTAGTGCTTCACTTATATCCTTTTTAGAGCACGGTGGTGGTTTTATTTTATAGATATAATTGATCTCTCATGCTTCACTTATATTATTTTGAGAGTCTTTTAGAACAGCATGGTAGTTTTCTTTGGCTATAAAATTAGTCCTAATATGATGAACATCCAAGATGGGTTAATAAAAACTATCATATAAAGTGCATCGAATACTATGAGAAGTTTGATACTTGATAATTGTTTTGAGATATGAAGATGGTGATATTAGAGTCATGCTAGGTTAGTAGTTGTGAATTTGAGAAATACTTGTTCTAAAGTTTGTGATTCCCGTAGCGTGCACGTATGGCGAACCGTTATGTGATGAAGTCGGAGCATGATTTATTTTTTGATTGTCTTCCTTATGAGTGGCGGTCGGGGACGAGCGATGGTCTTTTCCTACCAATCTATCCCCCTAGGAGCATGCGCGTAGTACTTTGTTTCGATAACTAACAGATTTTTGCAATAAGTATGTGAGTTCTTTATGACTAATGTTGAGTCCATGGATTATATGCACTCTCACCCTTCCACCATTGCTAGCCTCTCGCCGGTATCATACACCCACCATATACCTTCCTCAAAACAGCCACCATACCTATCTATTATGGCATTTCCATAGCCATTCCGAGATATATTGCCATGCAACTTACCACCGTTCCGTTTATTATGACACGTTCCATCATTGTCATATTGCTTTGCATGATCATGTAATTGACATCGTATTTGTAGCAAAGCCACCTTTATAATTCTTTCATACATGTCACTCTTTATTCATTGCATATCCCGATACACCGCTGGAGGCATTCACAGAGTCATATTTTTTCTAAGTATTGAGATGTAATTTTTTAGTCGTAAGTAAATAAAAGTGTGATGATCATCATTATTAGAGCATTGTCCCAAGCGAGGAAAGGATGATGGAGACTATGATTCCCCCACAAGTCGGGACGAGACTCCGGACGAAAAGAAAAAAAAAGAAAAAAAAAAGAGGCCATAAAAATGAGAAAAAGGCCCAAATAAAAAAATTATAAAAAATGAGAGAAAAAAAGAGAGAAGGGACAATGTTATTATCCTTTTACCACACTTGTGCTTCAAAGTAGCACCATGATCTTCATAATAGAGAGTCTCCTATGTTGTCACTTTCATATACTAGTGGGAATTTTACATTATAGAACTTGGCTTGTATATTCCAATGATGGGCTTCCTCAAAATGCCCTAGGTCTTCGTGAGCAAGCGAGTTGGATGCACACCCATTTAGTTTCTTTTGTTGAGCTTTCATACACTTATAGCTCTAGTGCATCCGTTGCATGGCAATCCCTACTCACTCACATTGATATCTATTGATGGGCATCTCCATAGCCCTTGATACGCCTAGTTGATGTGAAACTATCTTCTCCTTTTTGTCTTCTCCACAACCACCATTCCATTCCACATATAGTGCTATGTCCATGGCTCACGCTCATGTATTGCGTGAAGATTGAAAAAGTTTGAGAACATCAAAAGTATGAAACAATTGCTTGGCTTTTCATCGGGGTTGTGCATGATTAAATACTTTGTGTGATGAAGATAGAGCATAGCCAGACTATATGATTTTGTAGGGATAACTTTCTTTGGCCATGTTATTTTGAGAAGACATGATTGCTTTGTTAGTATGCTTGAAGTATTATTATTTTTATGTCAATATTAAACTTTTGTCTTGAATCTTTCGGATCTGGACATTCATGCCACAATAAAGGAAAAAAATACATTGAGAAATATGCTAGGTAGCATTCCACATCAAAAAATTCTGTTTTTATCATTTACCTACTCGAGGACGAGCAGGAATTAAGCTTGGGGATGCTTGATACATCTCCAACGTATCTATAATTTTTGACTGTTCCATGCTATTATATTATCTGTTTTGGATGTTTAATGGGCTTTACTACGCACTTTTATGTTATTTTTGGGACTAACCTAGTAACCGAAGGCCCAGTGCAAATTGTTGTTTTTTGCCTATTTCAGTGTTTCGTAGAAAAGGAATATCAAACGGAGTCCAAACATAATGAAACCTTCGGGAGAGGTATTTTTGGAACAAATGCAATCCAGGAGACTTGGAGTGGACGTCAAGAAAGAAACGAGGAGGCCATGAGGCAGGAGGGCGCGCCCAGGGGGTAGGTGCGCCCCCACCCTCGTGGGCCCCTCGTGGCTCCACCGACCTACTTCTTTCGCCTATATATACTTATATACCCTGAAAACATCCGAGAGCACCACGAAACCATATTTACACCACTGCAACCTTCTGTACCCGTGAGATCCCATCTTGGGGCCTTTTTCGGCGCTCCGCCGGAGGGGGAATCGATCACGGAGGGCTTCTACATCAACACCATAGCCTCTCCGATGATGTGTGAGTAGTTTACCACAGACCTTCGGGTCCATAGTTATTAGTTAGATGGCTTCTTCTCTCTCTTTGGATCTCTATACAAAGTTCTCCTCCATCTTCTTGGAGATCTATTCGATGTAATTCTTTTTGCGGTGTGTTTGTCGAGATCCGATGAATTGTGGGTTTATGATCAAGATTATCTATGAACAATATTTGAATCTTCTCTGAATTCTTTTATGCATGATTTAATTATCTTTGCAAGTCTCTTCGAATTACCAGTTTGGTTTGGCCTACTAGATTGATCTTCCTTGCAATGGGAGAAGTGCTTAGCTTTGGGTTCAATCTTGCGGTGTCCTTTCCCAGTGACAGCAGTGGCAGCAAGGCACATATTGTATTGTTGGCATCGAGGATAGAAAGATGGGGTTTATATCATATTGCTTGAGTTTCCCTCTACATCATGTCATCTTGCCTAATGCATTACTCTGTTCTTATGAACTTAATACTCTAGATGCATGCTGGATAGCGGTCGATGTGTGGAGTAATAGTAGTAGATGCAGAATTGTTTCAGTCTACTTGTCATGGACGTAATGCCTATATACATGATCATGCCTAGATATTTTCATAACTATGTGCTTTTCTATCAATTGCTCGACAGTAATTCGTTCACCCACCGTAAATTATCCTATCTTGAGAGAAGCCACTAGTGAAACCTATGGCCCCCGGGTCTATTTTCCATCATATTATTTTCCTATCAATTTACTATTTCTTCCGTCTTTTATTTTGCAATCTTTACTTTCCAATCTATATCATAAAAATACGAAAAATATTTATCTTATTATCTCTATCAGATCTCACTTTTGCAAGTGGTTGTGAAGGGATTGACAACCCCTTTATCGCGTTGGTTGCAAGGTTCTTATTTGTTTGTGTAGGTACGAGGCGACTTGTGCGTAACCTCCTACTGGATTGATACCTTGGTTCTCAAAACCAAGGGAAATACTTACGCTACTTTGCTGCATCACCCTTTCCTCTTTAAGGGAAAACAAACGCATGCTCAAGAGGTAGCAATCCCAGTGACAGAAGGGGAACCGATACGTATGTATTGTTGCGATGAAGTATAACAAGATGGGGTCTATTTCCACATAAATAGATCTTTTTTACATCATGTCATCATTCTTATTGCATTGTACTCCGTTTCTCCATGAACTTAATACACTAGATGCATGCTGGATAGCGGTCGATGTGTGGAGTAATAGTAGTAGATGCAGGCAGGAGTCGGTCTACTAATCTTGGACGTGATGCCTATATAATTATCATTGACTAGATATCATCATGATTATTTGAAGTTCTATTAATTTCCCAACAGTAATTTGTTTGCCCACCGTTTGCTATTTTTCTCGAGAGAAGCCACTAGTTAAACCTACGGCCCCCGGGTCACTTCTTTATTATATTTGCCTTTGCGGTCTATTTTCCTTACTTTTATTTTTAGATCTATTAAACCAAAAATACAAATATACCTTGCAGCAATTTATTCTTATTTATTTTATCTCGCATTCCCGCGATCCAATCTATCAAATTTTATCACGTCTTGCCAATTTCTGGCGCCGTTACCCGAAAGGGATTGACAACCCCTTTAATACGTCGGGTTGCGAGTATTTATTATTTGTGTGCAGTTGCTGTTTACGTAGTGTTGCTTGGTTATCCTACTGGTTCGATAACCTTGGTCTCATCACTGAGGGAAATACCTACCGTCGCTGTGCTGCATCATCCCTTCCTCTTTGGGGAAATACCGACGTAGTCCTAGTCGACATCAAAAGAAATTTCTGGCGCCATTGCCGGGGAGACATCATCAGCATCTACCAGGTTCCTAATCATGAATCTCATCTCCTTGCGATTTACATTATTTTCCATTTGCCTCTCATTTTCCTCTCACCCACTTCACAAAAAATTGTCGTTTTATTCGCCCTCTTTTTCGTTCGCCGTTTTCTTGCCGGATCTGTTTTTGAGTGTGATCTTGTTGCGTAGTCACCATGACTCAACAGAACACCAAGCTGTGTGATTTCTCAAATACCAACAACAATGATTTTATTGGCACTCCTATTTCTCCTCCCGCCACTAGTGTGCAGTGATGCGGCTTGAAGCTACGTCTGTATTTCCCCAAAGAGGAAGGGATGATGCAGCACAACAACGGTAGGTATTTCCCTCAGATGAGACCAAGGTTATCGAACCAGTAGGAGAACCAAGCAACACTACGTAAACAACCACTGCACACAGATAACAAATCCTCGCAACCCGACGTGTAAAAGGGGTTGTCAATCCCTTCCGATACGGTGCCTCAAGATAGGCAAACAGACGTGAGATAAATTGTAGTAGATTGATAGATCGAACGCCAAATAAAAGAAATAAGAATAAATTGCAGCAAGGTATTTTTGTATTTTTAGTTTAATAGATCTGAAAATAAAAGCAAAGGAAAACAGATCTCAAATTCAAATAATATGAGAAAGAGACCCGGGGGCCATAGGTTTCCCTAGTGGCTTCTCTCTAGAAAAAATAGCAAACGGTGGGTGAACAAATTACTGTTGGGAAATTGACAAAACTTCAAATAATCATGACGATATCCAGGAAATGATCATTACATAGGCATCACGTCCAAGATTAGTAGACCGACTCCTGCCTGCATCTACTACTACTACTCCACACATCGACCGCTATCCAGCATGCATCTAGTGTATTAAGTTCATGGAGAAACGGAGTAATGCAATAAGAACGATGACATGATGTAGACAAGATCTATCTATGTAGAGATAGACCCCATCGTTTTATCCTTAGTAGCAACGATACATACGTGTCGGTTCCCTTTCTGTCACTGGGATCAAGCACCGTAAGATCGAACCCACTACAAAGCACCTCTTCCCATTGCGAAATAAATAGATCAAGTTGGCCAAACAAAACCCAAATATCTGAGAAGAGATATGAGGCTATAAGTAATCATGCATAAAAGAGATCAAAGAAACTCAAATACTTTCATGGATATAAAAAGATAGATCTGATCATAAACTCAAAGTTCATCGATCCCAACAAACACACCGCAAAAGAGTTGCATCATATGGATCTCCAAGAGACCATTGTATTGAGAATTCAGAGAGAGAGAGAGAGAGAGAGAGGAAGCCATCTAGCTACTAACTACGGACCCGAAGGTCTACAAAGAATTACTCACGCATCATCGGAGAGGCACCAATGGAGGTGGTGATCCCATCCGAGATGGTGTCTAGATTGGATCTGGTGGTTCTGGACTCTGCGGCGGCTGGATCAATATTTCGTCGACTCCCCTAGGGTTTTGGGAATATTAGGGTATTTATAGAGCAAAGAGGCGGTCCGGGGGCACCCGAGGTGGGCACAACCCACCAGGGCGCGCCTGGGCCTCCTGGCGCGCCCTAGTGGGCTGTGCTCTCCTCGGAGCACCCCCGAGGCGCAGCTAGGGCCCATATGTTCCTTCTGGTCCCAAAAAAATCTCCGTAAATTTTCATTGCGTTCGGACTCCGTTTGGTATTGACTTCCTGCGATGTAAAAAACATGCAGAAAACAACAACTGGCACTTGGCACTATGCCAATAGGTTAGTACCAAAATATGATATAAAATGACTATAAAATGATTATAAAACATCCAATATTGATAATATAACAGCATGGAATGATAAAAAATTATAGATACATTGGAGACGTATCAGCATCCCCAAGCTTAACTCCTACTCATCCTCGAGTAGGTAAGTGATAAAAATAGAATTTTTGATGTGGAATGCTGCCTATCATGTCATATCATATTTCTTTTCTTTGTAGCATGGACATTTGGACTTCAATAGTCTAGTTTTGACATGATGATTTAAATACTCAAGCATATCAACAAGCAACCATGTCTTTTAAAATATCAACGCTAAAATAAGTTATCCCTAGCCCATTATGCTCAATCATTGATCCATTCATGAAACACACTCGTATATTAGCTACACCCAATACTCAAGTACGATCATATTTCCTCCTAGTTGGTGCTTTTGTAAGAGAAGATGGAGACTCAAATTCAAAAGTAAAAATTGCATAAAGTAAAAGAAAGACCCTAGTTGGTGCTTTTAGGAGGTGTATCCTTCCCACCAACGAAAACGACTTAGAGTTCCCAACACTTTCCATGCTGGATATATCATAGGCGGTTCCCGAACAGAAAATAAAGTTTATTCCTTTTTCAATCATACTTTCACTTTCCATTGCTAGCCGTATCCACGGTTGCCCTCCATACCAACACTTTCCAAGAGATTTATTATTTCACAACATAAAGTAAATTCATTTTTCATTTCGGGACTGGGCATCCCTAATACCTTTGCCTTACTCTCGTTCAATGACAAGTGAATAAACACTCATCGTTAGAATAACACATCTAGCATGGAAAATATTAGCCATCCCTCACCGTTCCGCGAGCGAAATGAACACACAAAAGAGAAGTTTATTTTGAAAATTAGAGATGGCACATACAAATTTGCTTAGAACGGCAAAAGAATACCGCACATAATTAGATATAGTGGACTCATGTGGCAAAACTGGTTTAAAGGTTTTTGGATGCACAAGTAGAGATCATACTTAGTGCAAAATGAAGGCTAGCAAAAGATTGAGAAGCGACCAACCAAGAAACGAATAATCTCATAAGCAAGCATTAAGCATAATTAACACCGAATAGTGCACAACGAGTAGGATATAATTTTATGGCATAACTATTGACTTTCGTGCTTCCATAGGGAATCACAAACCTTAACACCAATATTCTTACTAAAGCATAATTACTCATCAACATAACTCACATATCACATCATCATATCTAAAAACTATTGTCGGATTACGGGTTCCGGCAAACCCTCGAGGTTCGAACACTGGGGTGCGCACGAAGATCTCTCTCTCCCTCTAGCTCGCTCTCGCAACGATCTCAAAGCCTATCCCATCGAACCCAAGGAACAAGAGACACGAGGGTTTATACTGGTTCGGGCCACCGTTGTGGTGTAATACCCTACTCCAGTGTGGTGTGGTGGATTGCCTTGTGGGCTGCGGATGAACACATACAACGGATGAATAGCCTCCTGAGGAGAGGTGTTCTTGAGCTCGGTCAGCTGGTGAGGTGGCCTTGGTGGAGTGGTTCCAATCCAAGATGAGATGCCTCCCACGGTGGCGGCTAGTCCTATTTATAGTGACCCGGGTCCTATTCCCAAATGTTAGCCGGGAAGGGATCCCACAACGGCCAATTTCGAAGGGAGACAACCAGTACAAGCTATCCTGACAAAAGGTGGTCTTTTCCTGCCAAAGGCTCTGGTGTTGATGCTGCTGTGGGCTCCGTGGTGACGTCCGTCCTGCCGTCCTGCTGGTCTTGGTCTCATTGCATCGATACGTAAACCTTTGCCTGATGCCCCGAGACTCCTCGCCTGCGCTTGCCCCTTTAGCACCAAAGAGGCAACTAGCACTCTGCGCCCGCTGGCTCCCGCCTGGCCTTAGTCGTCATGGCTCACGTCACGTGAACCTCGTGAGGTGCCCCTTGCCTTGATATCTCCGCTCCTTGGGAGCTAGCCTAGCGAGGCCACCCCAGAGGAGGTCTTGGTGTCGTCTGCCTCGCGAGGCTTGGCCCCTCGCGAGGATCTTGGGTGATTGCTGATGAAGATGGGCCGTACCAGGCCGTTGGTGGAGCCACGCCCTGGGCCGTAGGCAGGCAAGTCTGGGTACCCCCGTTCCCAGGACGCCGACAGTAGCCCCCGGGCCCAAGGCGCGCTCAGACTTGGCTTCGAGGCGGAGCCAAAGGGCAAGTGCGGAGCGCCGCGGGCCCCAACGGCCTACGGCCTTGATTGATGCGTGGCGACTGATGGGACGTGGGTGTCTGCGCTTCCCCACGCCGCCTTCGCAACTAACCGACTTGACGAGTCCCTGCTACACGCAGAAAAACCATCATTACCTGCGATCGTGGAGGCCAGCGGTTGGCCTCCTTCTGGCTATAAATGAGGAGAGGGGGAGAGCCCCGATTGCTCATCTCTTCCTCCATCCCGCCTGCTTCTTCTTCCTTCTTGGCCCACCGTCTTGCCGCAACACCCATGGCGCCGACAAAGAGGTTCTCGGCCGCAGAGAAGAGGAAGGCTCGCCAAGAGGGGCCCAGCTCGCCACCGCCTAAGAGGGGGCGCGGTCGCCCCCGCATGCACGTCGCAACCCCCGTTGTGGCCCCTCGTGGGCGCGGACGAACCTTCCCGGGGTCCGGCGCCATCCCGGGCAGCCGCAACGGCGTCCCTTCGCGCGGAGGAGGCTGTCTGAGTCATGGCAGTCCTGCCCGCGAGGGGAGGCGTGCCATGGTTGCCCGGCCTCCTCGGGTGCGCTTCCACTCGGCGGAGGTGCTGCCGGAGTTCGTCGTGTGGTTGGAGAACCCGACCGGCACCTGGCGTCAGCTCCCGCGCTTCTTTGCTGGTGAGCTGCCAGCCACGGGTCCTAGCGGTCTCTGGTTGCAGGCCGACGGCTGCTGCAGCCAGGCTTCATGGGTCGCGATGGAGGTCTCCGTCGCGGGCAACGTAGCCCTGGCCCGCGGCTGGCAGACGTTTGCCCGCACGCGCGGTCTGAGCAGGCGGTGCACCCTCCACTTCAAGTAGGACGGTGACGTGACCCTCTTCGTGAGGGTGTTTGGGGAAGACGATCGCTGCACCGGGTGCTGCCCTGAAGACGACGATGGTGACGGCATGCTCGGCCTTGGTGATGGCCGTGACGGGGATGAGGGTGGACTCGCTCTCGGCAACGACCGTGGTTCGTCTGGCTATGGCAGCTCCTCCTCCGGTGAAAGCCCGACGTCGTGGCGGCTACGACCAGCCGCCACGACGTCGGGCCCACTTCGAGGGCATTGGCGGGTCGTCCCATCGCCGCGCCCCAGTGAAGTGTGAGGAGGGCTCCGGCTGAGTCCGAGGGGCTGACTCCCGTGAGCAGCCGCGTCGTAGGAGCCGCTTTTGCCTGTCTCTTCCTTTTTCTTTCCTCTTGTATCGCAAAAACAAGCACGGGGCCCCGCGAGGGCGTGTAATGAACCATAGTGCTTATGCTACTTTGTGCTGTGTTTATTGCTTCCGGGTTGTGCTGTGGAACCGGTGCCTTAAGCAGACATAGATGGGTGACTTAGCTAGGTACATCTGGGGTAGCTTCCACCTCATGAGGGCGCGCGCCTCCTGGCATCTGGTGAGGCTTTCCTGCTGCCGACTTGGGTGACATTGCGAAGCTATAATTTTTTTTAGGAAAACCGTATCCCTCCTTGCCCGAGTCCTCAAGCATGGGTTGATTATGGCCTAGTGCACCACATCGCGGTACCTGTGGGGCACGAACCTAAAAAGGGGGGGTGCGCCGATCACAAGCTCAAACGAGGGCGCCCCGCGGAGACACGGGTGTGCGCACGCGCGCGCACACGTCTCGTAGCCCCCGTGCGGGGCGCGCGAGGGAGAGCATCGGGCAACTGTCGCCCTCCCTGGCGCTAAACAAAAACCGAGGAAAAACAGAGAGAAGAGGGGGTTCAACCAAGTCATCGAGAAACGCCAAAACTTCAAATTCCATTAAAAAGGGGGGCAAACCAACTACAGAAAGCAAATGAACAGCCGCGTCCGGCACCTAGTCTAGTCTTCTCACCATCACGGAGCTAACTGTTGCCACTAGGACGTGGTAGGGAACCCCCGAGGCCCGAGGGCGGCACTCCGGAGACTCCAGGGCGTAAACAGCCCCACTCATTATTACGTGAGAGTGTGACGAGCAGAGACCTTCACATGCACTAGGCCTTGCTTCATGGGTAGAACTTCCGGAGGTGCTGGATGTTCCAGGCGTTCTGGATGGGGATCCCGTCCTGCGTCTCCAGGCGCGCGGCGGCCAGGCCTGGAGACACGGGCAATCCTGAACGGGCCCTCCCACATGGGTGAGAGCTTATGCAGCCCTTCCTGGAGAGCACCCGCCTCAGGACGAGATCACCCCACGTCGAGCATCCTGGAGCGGACGCTGCGACAGTGGTACCATCGCAGCACCTGCTGGTACCTTGCCGCTTGGGGCGAGGCTTCGCGGCGGCGTTCCTCCCCCAGCACAAGGTCCATCCCCCGCATGGCGTCCTGATGCGCCTCATCGAATGCCAGGACCCGCGCGGAGCGATGCCTGACCTCATGAGGGAGAACCGCTTCTGCTCCGTAGACGAGGAAGAACGGGGTCTCACCTGTTGGCTTGGTGGCGGTGGTGTGGATGGACCATAGCATGGACTGGAGCTCATCGTGCCAGCCCCTGCCGCAGGCCTCGAGCTTCTTCTTGAAGGTCCTGGTCTTAAGGCCCCTCAGGACCTTCGCGTTTGCGCGTTCATCTTGGCTAGTGAACTGTGAGCAAGGGTGTGCCACCGAAGCGTAGCAAATCTGCGTTCCAAGGTTAGCAAAACATGTCTTGAAGAGATTGCTAGTGAACTGTGAGCCGTTGTCGGTGATGATGTGGTTAGGGACCCCGAACCAGCTCACGAGACCCTTGATGAACTTGACCGCGGACCCAGCTGGGATGGTGCGGACGGCTTGCACCTCCGCCCATTTGGTGAACTTGTCGATGGCGACATAGAGGTAGCAGTAGCCCCCGGGCGCTCAAGGGAAGGGACCCAGGATATCTAGCCCCCAGACTGCGAATGGCCAGGAGAGTGGGATAGTCTGGAGGCCTTGTGCCGGCTGGTGGATTTGCTCAACCTGGTCATAGTTGATGCTGGCCTTGCTAATATTTTGGAAGTTGTCCCCACACTTGAGGAAGAGATCCGCAAGGCCCAGCCAGCTGACACCGTTCTGCAGAAACGTGCCAAGAATATGGTAGCAGGACAGACTTCAGATTTCTCAAAGGGTCAATTTGGTACCCTCCGCTTCCGAGGAAGGATTTGTGTACAGATCCTGTCTGGAGCACACGGATCTTCGTATTCCATTCACCCTGGAGGTACGAAAATGTATGAAGACCTCCGACAAATATTTTGGTGGGATGGAATGAAGAAAGACATTGCCTATTTTGTGGCATGTTGAGACATATGCAACAAGGTAAAGGCAGAGCATCAGAAGCCAGCCGGACTTCTCCAACCACTGCCAGTCTCACAATGGAAATGGGATGATGTCTGCATGGATTTCATCACAGGACTGCCCAAGACTCAGCAAGGCAATTATGCAATCTGGGTCATAGTGGACACCTTAACCAAAGTTGCTCACTTTATCCCGATCAGAACCACATATCGAGCGGATCAGCTTGCACAGCTGTATGTATCCAGAATAGTCAGTCTGCATGGAGTCCCCCGAACCATCACTTCTGACCGAGGTTCACCTTTTACCTCCGCTTTTTGGTCGCGTCTCCATCAAGCCTTGGGGACATCACTGAAATACAGTACCGCTTATCATCCTCAGACTGATGGACAGACCGAGCAGGTAAACCAAATACTCAAAGATATGCTGCGAGCCTGTGCTTTGGCACAAGGGCCTAAATGGGAAGACTGCCTGTCATATGCCGAGTTCTCGTACAACAATAGCTTCCAGACTAGTCTAAAGATGTCACCATATGAGGCTTTGTACGGCCGTAAGTGCTGCACTCCTTGTAACACCCCGGTAGTTAAGCTACAGTAACCACACACTAATGGTGCCTTGTCATCGCAATTAAATTTCTAAACCTCACTTTAATCCGAAGCAAATTCAAATTCAAATTGAAAAGAAAGTCAAATTTTTATTTCTTCAAACGGTAAAACAAAAATGTGCGCTGAGTTGCAAAAATTCACTAACAATTTTCCTGAAAGAAACCAACATTTTATGAATAATTAAAATGCCCTTAAACTAATTAAAATTGAACCAACAACTTTTAATTGATCCTTTTCAAATATAAATAAATATTTGCACGTTTCAAAATAACTTGGAACTTCTCGTGCTAGCTCATAGCATTACATAGTATTTATGTGTCAAGTACCTTGTTGAACCAAAATTCCTTTGCCTTTAATAGAAATAGCAAAACAGTAGCTAAAAGTAAAACAGAAATAAATAAAGATGAAACGTAGAATAAAAAGGAAAGGGAAACCCCCCTGCTTCCCCTGGGCCTTAGACCGACAAGGCGCAGGCCCAGCCCACCAGTGACTTTGTCTTCCTCTCCTGTTCATCCATGGCGCTGGCAGTGCCTGCACGCCGTCCACGCCACCGATCGTCGCCGTGTCAAGCATCCACTGCCTCCCCGCGACGGATAAGTACCCCCACAACACCCAGGACGAACCCTAGCGATCCCCAATTCTCCCATCTCCCTCGCCCGCTCTCTCCTCCGCACGAGTCCGAAGCACTGCCGCCATGGTCTCCGTTGATCCTGCGGCCACCGAGCCCTCCTCGCCTCGCTGATATGTCCAGGGGATCCGTCGTAGTCTGCTTCGTCTTCCTCGCCCACGAGCTCAAGCCCGGAGCCTCCACATCGACTGGATCGACGCCATCATCTTCCTCGGCCGTCGCCGTTGTTCTTCACCGATCCGTCACCTCTGCAGCTCCTAAGCCCCCAACGGGCCTCCGTATGCCTTCGTGGTGAGTTCCTCGTCACTTCCCCTCTTGCCGCGCATCGATTCCGTGCCTCCTGTTGCTGCTGCCATGGTCGCCGGAGATCAGTGCCGCCACCGTGTTAACCGTCACTGCTATTGTGCTCCTTTGGCCCAACCAAGTGCGCCACCCCCGCTCGTGGTCTTGCGTAGAAGCTGCTCGTGCCCTTGGTGCGTCACCTGCGTGCCCGTGGCTTCGATCTACATCGAGCCCAAGCCCCTGCGTGCATTGCTGACGCCTCCGCGTGTGCCCACTTGTGCGCGGCCTCGCCTCTCCGCCCGCGCCGGCCGGCCGGGGCCGCTGCTTGCCGGGGCCATGCCCTGCTCGGTCGCCCGCGCCTGCTAGCTTGGCCGCCAGCAGCTGCTGCCGATACTGCCCGTTGCTGCTTGTTGCCTCTGCCGCTGAGCTGATGCTCTGCCACCGCTGTGTTCTGTAGTTGCTCTGCTCCTTTGCTAGCTGTGGTGATAGTGATACTGCCCCTAGCTGTTGCTTGCTACTCTTGCCCACTACTGCAAGTTGTTGGCCGTGGCCACCATGCACTCTCGTGCGTGCGTGCCCAAGCACACCAGTGGCCGGTTTGGGCCCTGTTTAAGACTAGATGCTAATTAGTGGTTAGGTTAGTACAGATGACATGTGGGTTCCCTGAGATTAAAATAAATAACCAAAGTTAATTTAGTTACTTTCAATGACAGCTGGGTCCCGTGGTACTGTTTATATGTTGACCAATCAACCCTTGAATGGGTCAACCCATCCCCATTGGCCCCACTGTCATACGCTGTAGCTAGAATGGCAGTAGGTGACAAGAGTATTTCCTGTTTTAATTTCGATTTAATAATAAAACCAGAAATTTCATAAAATGGTTTAAAGCTTTGAAAATTAATATAAAAATATCCGTAACTCGGATGAAAATACTTTGTACATGAAAGTTGCTCAGAACGACGAGACGAATCCGAATATGCAGTCCGTTCGTCCGCCACACATCCCTAGCATAGTGAACACGCAACTTTCCGCCTCCAGTTCATCTGTCCGAAAACACGATACACCGGGGATACTTTCCCGGTTGTTTTCCCCCTTCGTCGGTATCACCTCGTACCGTGTTAGGGCACACCTAGCACCGCGTATTGCTCTGTTATGCTTTGTGATGCTTTGATTGCTCTGTTATTTATTGTGTTCCCCCTCCGCTACTTCTTTCCGGTAGACCCCGAGACCGTTGCCGATACCCCCGAGATCGACTACATCGACGACCACCCCTCCTTCTTGCCAGAGCAACCAGGCAAGCCCCCCCCCTTGATCACCAGATATCGCCTATTCTTCTCTATACTGCTTGCATTAGAGTAGTGTAGCATGTTACTGCTTTCCGATATCCCATCCTGATGCATAGCCTATCCTTGCTACTACTGTTGTTACCTTTACCTGCAATCCTACATGCTTAGTATAGGATGCTAGTGTTCCATCAGTGGCCCTACACTCTTGTCCGTCTGCCATGCTATACTACTGGGCCGTGATCACTTTGGGAGGTGATCACGGGTATATACTATATACATTATATACATGACACATGTGGTAACTAAAGTCGGGTCGGCTCGAGGAGTACCCGCAAGTGATTCTGATGAGGGGGCTGAAAGGACAGGTGGCTCCACCCCGGTAGAGGTGGGCCTGGGTTCCTGACGGCCCCCGACTGTTACTTTGTGGCGGAGCGACAGGGCAGGTTGAGACCACCTAGGAGAGAGGTGGGCCTGGCCCTGGTCGGCGTTCGCAGATACTTAACACGCTTAACGAGTTCTGGGTATTTGATCTTTGTCTGGCCATTTGGTCTGTACGCACTAACCATCTACGCGGGAGTAGTTATGGGTGTCCCGGCGTCGTGGTATCAGCCGAAGCCTTCATGACGTCAGCGACTGAGTGGCGCGCGCCGGATTGGACTGGAACGCCACTAGGCTAGGTCTGCTTCCGGCCGCGTACGCAACGTGCAGGTGTGCATAGGGCGATGGGCCCAGACCCCTGCGCGCATAGGAGTTAGACCGGCGTGCTGACCTCTCTATTGTGCTTAGGTGGGGCTGCGACGTGTTGATCTTACGAGGCCGGGCATGACCCAGGAAAGTGTGTCCGGCCAAATGGGATCGAGCGGGTTGGGTTATGTGGTGCACCCCTGCAGGGAAGTTCATCTATTCGAATAGCCGTGTCCCTCAGAAAAAGGACGACCCGGAGTTGTACCTTGACCTTATGACAACTAGAACTGGATACTTAATAAAACACACCCTTCCAAGTGCCAGATATAACCCGGTGGTCGCTCTCTAACAGGGTGACGAGGAGGGGATCGCCGGGTAGGATTATGCTATGCGATGCTACTTGGAGGACTTCAATCTACTCTCTTCTACATGCTGCAAGATGGAGATGGCCAGAAGCGTAGTCTTCGACAGGACTAGCTATCCCCCTCTTATTCTGACATTCTGCAGTTCAGTCCACCGATATGCCCCTTTACACATATACCCATGCATATGTAGTGTAGCTCCTTGCTTGCGAGTACTTTGGATGAGTACTCACGGTTGCTTTTCTCCCTCTTTTCCCCTTTCTATACCGGATTGTCGCAACCAGATGTTGGAGTCCAGGAGCTAGAGATCCCGAGGATGATTCTACATGGAGTTCGGCTTCGAGGAGTAGTTAGGAGGTCCCAGGCAGGAGGCCTTGCCTTTTCGATCGTTGCTACTTTTGTGCTAGCCTTCTTAAGGCAAACTTGTTTAACTTATGTCTGTACTCAGATATTGTTGCTTCCGCTGACTCGTCTGTGATCGAGCACTTGTATTCGAGCCCTCGAGGCCCCTGGCTTGTATTATGATGCTTGTATGACTTATTTATGGTGTAGAGTTGTGTTGTGATATCTTCCCGTGAGTCCCTGATCTTAATCGTACACATTTGCGTGCATGATTAGTGTACGGTCAAATCGGGGGCGTCACACTCCTTTAAATTGGACCCAAACTGGACATAGCCACATTTTCGGGACATACCTCATGATGGAAGCTGAGAAACAAGTTAGGGAAATCAGAGACAGATTGCAATTGGCCAAGTCTCGACAGAAGAGTTATTATGATGCAAAGCACCGACAGATCAGTTTTGAACCCGGAGAACACGTATACCTCCGAGTCACTCCTATGAAAGGAATCAAGAGATTCCAGACTCGTGGAAAGTTGGCACCCAGATTTATTGGTCCATTTCCAGTTATGTCACGAGTGGGTACTGTTGCATATCAGTTGGAGCTACCCCTTGAATTGTCAGACGTGCACAACGTGTTTCATGTTTCACAGTTGAGGCGATGCATATCACCACCTGAGAAAAAGACTGATATGACTGAAATAGAGCTGGCAAAGGACTTAACATATGAGGAGAGACCAGTTAAATTTTTGGATCAGATGGAAAGGGTCACTCATAGTAAAGTAAGGAAGTTCTACAAGGTTCAGTGGGAGCATCACACAGAGTCAGAATCAACATGGGAACGGGAAGAATTTCTAAAGGCACATTATCCAGAATCATTTTCCCAAGCAACCGAATCTCGAGGATGAGATTCATTCTAAGTGGGGGAGGTTTGTGACAGCCTGGTTTTTTCCCTCTTTTATTTGTCTGATTTTTCATTTGGATTGATTTCGAAATTTGGAGTTTTTGAATCTTTTCATATGGACTTAAACACTTGGGTACCCCTTGGCTTTCACCCAAGTGCCTCATTTCCCTCTCCAACCATCATTCCCTCTCTGGTTCACCTCAAATTAATATTTGGAATATTTTTCTTTAATGAAAAATATTCATTTCCCTCCCTAAAACCCTAGCTAGCTCAATGTGCTCCAAAGCAACCCCAATTTTTCTTGCCCACAAAAATCTGATAAAATTCACAAATGTTCTTGGAACCCTAGGGCACATCCATGACCAGAAATATTGCATAACTTTTTGGAATATTTTTGCTACAGAAAATATTTTCGGTTCTGGACAGAAATGGTGGTTTCTACAACAACTACCATTTTACTTGCTCCAATGTGGCTAATTTTTCTTGTGCATCATCACCTTAGTAGATGATTGCTAGCCTCCAAAGCCCAGCTCCCAACTCCCAGCTGTTTGACCTCAGTAACCTCTCAAAGTTACTGATCAGAAACTTACTAAGCTTGTGAAATCTTTTCTACTGCGTCTGGATCCAAACCAAAGCGTGGTAATCTTCAAAACTACCACGAACAACAAGCCAGACGTGAGTTTTGGACGTAGGTCGGCCTGAGGGCAAAGTTCACGCGGTGACCACGCGTGTACATGATGCCAGCCTGCGTGTCGACGCGCTCTGAGTGCCGCCGAGTGCTCTGTTTTGCGTGTGCTCGCTTCCCCGACTGCCAAAGCATGCCAAACCTCGCCACCATCTTCGTCCAAACCCCCTTAACTCTCCCCTGGCAGTCGCCGACGCCGGAGCTCGCCGCAGCGAGCACGGGCGCGGTCCAGCCAACGCAACAGTGCGCTCTGTACTTGCTCGTTGCCTTCCTCTCGATCATGTGCTCGTCCCCGTTTGCCCACAGTCCCCGCGTGAGCTGCGTCGCCTTCTCCCCCTCTCACTGACGCTGCTCGTCGCCGGGCGCCGTGTCCAGGTGTCACCGGCGGAGCCCGATCCCCCCTCGCTGCTCGCCTACAAATGGAGCCACCCCCAGCCTCCTCGAGCACCATACTCCACTCCCACACACTCCACAACCTCGTAGAGAACCGTAGCCCGGCCGGGCAGGCCGCGGGCCGCGGTCCCCGAGCTCGAGCTCGCCGGCGATCCCGTCGTCTCCGTAGCTCCGGCCCCTCCCAGGCCTGGGCAACCCTTCCAGGGCCTCCGCTACTCTGCGGTGGTGCCGTTTCGACCGGTTGGAGCCCCTGGAGTCGTCTCTGCTCGCCGTCGTCTTCGTCTCCGGCGAGCTCTGCTTCCTGTCTGCGCTAGAGAGGACCATTCTGACGCCGTTCGACCACCCCTAGCTACTCTACGGGTACGGGCAGGTGCGCCTCCGTCCCCTCTCTCGATCCCTCCCTCTTGTTTTGGCTAAGGAGCCCTCGTCGCCAGCGTGCGCTCCGCCGAAGCCGCGACGTCCCCTGTTTCTTTCTCCCTCTCCCCCTCACCTAACTAGCGGGGCCCGCTAGTCAGCCACTCAGTACACGCACGAAGCGGTACGAGTGGTGGTGCCCCGAGGCTTTACGCCTTCGACGTCACCCCCCAGTCTGTTTTTTATTTAAATTCAAATTTCATTTATATCCAGAGAGATTCAAACAGCTATAACTCTTCAACCATAAGTCCAAATGAATTGATTCTTTTTGCATTGTGTTCTTTGCAAAGAAATCTAGCAGCTCACCAAAAATGGGAATTTCCCTGCTGTCTAGATTTTCTGGTGATTTTCAGAAGGGTTCTTGATGTTTTCTTTTTGTGTTTTTAAAATTTTTCAGAGAGTGAAGCTTGTCTTGAGGATCACCAGAAGGCTTGTGAACCTCATCTGCACTAAGGCAAGCCACAACAACATTTTCATGATGCCACTTCAATATTTGTGATTTTTCTACTTGAATGAATGATTTAATCCATGCATTTAAATCACTATTATGTTATTTGTATTCTGTTAGTTGCTTGTTTGCGTTAATATGCTTGATTTACAGAAAGTTTAAAGCTAACTAAGTTGTTAAAGAAACTAGGATTAACTTTTTGTTATGATAGAAATAATATGGTTATGAATATAAGTAATTATGGAGTTATTTTTCTTGCATGAGAAAAATGATAAAATTTGTTAGAAAAGATCTTGTTTAATGTGAGGTTAATTTTAACCAGAATATTGTCAAGAGTTGTTGATGGTTATGCTTAGTGTGTATATAGTTGACTCCGTCATTTCAGTTGATATGTGATGCATATGTTCGTGTTGCATTTCATGGCATACTATGACACCGGTTATTTGCACTTTAAGTTGAACCTGATAATAACTCAACTTGAATATATTGTTGACCGGGTCATGGTGCCACTGAATCGAGTTTTTCCCAGTGCAACCACATTTTCCTTTATGGGAAGGCCTTTATTCGGTCCGTTGTCATGCCTCTGGTCAGTGCCTCAAACGAGGGAAGGTTATGGGCGTGCGGTACCCTGGCCCGGTAAGCAGACATAACCTTGTGTGCCCGTTGTTGAGATATTGGTACCGGTCCCCGTGAGGGACGTTTATGTTTTGTCCACGATGGTGGTCGTTGTGTCTTTGGTAGACATAGGGCCACCCAGGACTAGCCCAGTGGGGAGTGAGTCGGAGTGGCCGGGAGAGTGTCATGGCAATGGAGGGGTTTTGTCGGAATGCCGTTGGTCCACCCGAATGGGAGTACGAGGCCATGTGTTCCGTGGTGTGGGTACAGTGCGCTACCTCTGCAGAGTGTATAAATCTATCGATAGCCGAGTCCACGGTTACGAAACGCTCGAAAGTAGGTCACACCATGGGTCAACATTTAATAAATCTTGCACACTAAATTATGAAACTTGCACTATTAATGATGGCAGGAAGGTCATCTTGTTGTTTGAGACTAAGTGTTGGTCGTGGTTGTGATCGCCGGAAGGATCACCGTTTGAGACCAAATATTGGTCGTGGTTGTGATCGCCGGAAAGATCACGATATCTTCTTAGTTAAGATCTTGAGGTCGGTACGTTTGTGATCCAAGAGCGATCACCGGCGGTAAGCCAGTCTGAGGGATTATTCTCTCAAGAGCATGATCACATCATGTTGGCCATTTTGTTCCATTATTAATGATTGGTTAATTATCATGATATTGTTTGTCATTATGTTTATGCTTGTTGTGAGCTTGCAAGTACATTCAATGTACTGACCTGGCGTGTCATGCCAGATTTCAGGAAAGTCTCGTTGGAAAGGAGTGTCGTCCGGGTCTAGATCGTGTCCACATCGGTGTCCCTGTGCTATGGAGTTTCCGCTACGACGTTGTTCCGCTACCGCGTAGTTGTTATGATCGAGGCCCCTTTATGTTCACTAAATAATGTACATATTGTTCAGCCGCACCGTGTGTGCCGCTTGGCGTCGATACCTGTTGTAATACAAACTATGATTCGCTAGCATCAATAAAGCGGTTGTTTTCTGTACCAAGATGTGTGTGTTGCCAGAAGACATGGTCTCTGGGCTAGCAATGCATGGTAAACCGGTTGCTCTGAGCCGGGGTGCCACATGAGGCCGGTGATCAACCCTTCATACTCCGCGATGTTGTTGGAGACCTTCTCGCCTTGCTAGAAATGGAGCTGCATGGCGTAGTATAGCTTGTCTTGGGTGGGTGAGATGAGCACGGCTCCAGCCCCCGTGCCCTAGCGTGCAAAGCCGCCGTCGAAGTACATGACCCAGCCATCTGGTGCTTCACTTCCTGGCAAGAGGGATCGGCTCTCGCCTGCTTCGGGCTCCGGGGTGTCGGTCCATTCTGCCAAGAAGTCGGCGAGTGCGGCTCCCTTTGATGACCCTGGTTGTGCTGAACTCCAACTGAAATGCTTGCAGCTCGATGTTCGACTCGGTGACTCTTCCCGCAGCGTTGGGGCTCATGAGTACCCTCTCTAGTGGGTAAGCTGAGACGACCTTAATCGGGTGACCTTGGAAGTAATGACGCAGCTTGCGCAAGGCCACTAGGAGTGCGAGCAAGAGCTTCTGCGGCATGGGATATCGTGCCCTTGCGTCCCGTAACACCGTGCTGACGAAGTACACCGGATGCTCGACGAGGGTGGGAGCGTCGACGGAGCCCGCAGCTTCCGCGGGTTGTGGCGCCTCCTGAGGTGGGGGAACCTCAGGAGCTTAGTCGCCCATGGTGGCCTCCGCAGACCCAGGAACACCGTCTTGCGGGTCCCGATCACCCGCGGGCGACGTCATGGCTTTAGTGGCACCGTCTTAGCGCTGCGCCGTCCCGGCTGGAGGTGCGGCATGGCGCGGCATGCCCTTGGCCTGGTGTTCTTCCCGGACAGCCACTAATGCCGCGCTGGCTGAGTGAGGCATTGCAGCCAGGTAGAGCACCAGGGGCTCGAGGGGACGAGGAGCTACCATCATCGGAGGACTGGTCAAGTATCTTTTGAGGTCTTGAAACGCCAGGTCGGCCTCTGGGGTCCACTCGAATGTACCCTTCTTCTTCATCAGCTTGAAGAACGGCAGGGCGCGCTCCCCCAACTTGGAAATGAAGCGCCCTAGCGAGGTCACGCAGCCCGCGAGCTTCTGCATTTCTTTGAGGGTTTGCGGCGGGCTCATGTCTTCTATTGCCTTGACCTTCTCTAGGTTGGCCTCGATCCCCCGGTGCGACACGAGGAAGCCCAATAACTTGCCTGAGGGGACACCAAACATGCACTTCCCCGGGTTGAGCCGCAGATCCACCTGGCGCAGGCTGGCGAAAGTCTCCTCCAGGTCCTGGATGAGGGTTCTCGCTTCCTGAGATTTTACCACAATGTCATCGACGTAGGCTTCAGCATTTCTCCCTAGCTGTTGTCCCAAGGAGATGTGCATCAGCCGCTGGAAGGTCGCTCCAGCGTTTCGCAGCCCGAAAGGCATGCAGGTGTAGCAGTATACCCCACATGTGGTCAAGAAGGCCGTCTTCTCCACGTCCTCCACCGCCATCTTGATCTGGTGGTAACCCAAGAACGTGTCCAGGAAACACAGTAGGTCACACTCGGCGGTGGAGTCGACGATCTGATCGATGCGCGGGAGTGGGAACGGAGGTTGCGGGCAGACCTTATTGAGGTTGGTGAAGTTGACACACATGCGTTCCTTCCCGCCTTTCTTGGGCACAACGACGGGGTTCGCCAGCCATTCCGGGTACCGGACCTCGCGAATGACACTATCGGCGTTCTGGGAACGGGGGTCCCCAGACTTGCCTGCCTGCGGCCCACTGCGTGGCTCCACTAGCGGCTCTGTACGGACCATCTTCACCAGCAAACACTCAAGACCCTCGCGAGGGGCCAAGCCTCGCGAGGCGGATGACACAAGACCTCCTCAGGGCCGGCCTCACCAAGATGGCTCGCGAGGAGCAGAGAGAACAAGGCGAGGGGCACCTCGCGAGGTTCACATGACGAGAGCCATGACGACCAAGGCCAGGCGGGCACCAGCGGGTATCCGGGGGGAGGCCGCTCATGCCAAGGCTTCGACACCTCCGGCCTCACGACGACGTCACGGTAGCGGGCCAACCTCTTCTTCGGCGGAAGTGGCGCCGGCTCGTGGCGGGGGGCTTTTCCCTTCTCAGCGGCCGAGAATTTCCGTATCGGCGGCATGGGTGTCGCTACTAGCCGTGAAGCAAGAAAGAAGAAGCAAGCAGAACATGAAGAGATGGGCAACGGGGGCTACGCCCCCTCCCCATTTATAGCAGGAGAAGGCCAAGTCCAAGCGCGCCTTGGGCCCGGGGGCTACTGTCAGCGTTCTGGGAACGGGGGTCCCCAAACTTGCCTGCCTGCGGCCCATGGCGTCGCTCCACTAGCGGCTCTGTACGACCCATCTTCATAAGCAAACACTCAAGACCCTCGCGAGGGGCCAAGCCTCGCGAGGCGGACGACACCAAGACCTCCTCAGGGGCGGCCTCACCAGGATGGCTCGCTAGGAGCGGAGAGATCAAGGCGAGGGGCGCCTCATGAGGTTCCTGTGACGTGAGCCATGACGACCAAGGCCAGGCGGGCGCCAGCGGGCGCAGAGTACTGGTTTCCTCTTTGGTGCTAAAGGAGCAGGAGCAGGCGAGGAGTCCCGAGGCATCAGGCAAAGGTTTCCATATCGGTGCAACGAGACCAAGACCAGCAGGACGGAGGTCATCATGGAGCCCACGACGGCGTCACCACCAAACCTTTGGCAGGCGAAGACCACCTTTTGTTAGGATAGCTTGTACTAGCTATCCTCCTTCAAATTGGCCGTTGTGGGATCCCTTCCTGCCTAAACATTTGAGAAGAGGACCGGGGCCTCTATAAATAGAACTAGCCACCACCATAGGAGGCATCGGGTATCATCTTGGACGGATCATTCATATCATCCTCAACCACACCAGCTCACCGAGCTCAAGAACACCTCTCCCAGGAGGCTGTTCTTCCCTTGTACTTGTTCATCCTCAGCCTACAAGGCAATCCACCACACCACATTGGAGTAGGGTATTACACCACATCGGTGGCCCGAACCAATATAAACTCTTGTGTCCCTTGTTCTTCGGGTTCGGCGAGCTGAGCTTTGAGATCGCGGTGAGAGTGTGAGCTAGGGGGAGAGAGATCTTCATGCGCACCCCAGAGTTCGAACCTCAAGGGTTTTGCCGGAACCCGAAATCCGACACACACCTGCTGCTTCTAGCTTGCGAGTTTCCTGGACGATGAAGGACTGCTTTTCTGCGGACTGTCGCTGCGCCTTCTGCTTCATAGGGCGCAAATTGGGGCACACCCTTAGATGATGCTCGATTACTCCTCTGGGGACCCCCACCAGCTGCTTTGGCTCCCAGGCGAATACCTCCTTGTCCGCGCGCAAGAACTTTACTAATTCCTTCTCTTGGTGTGGGTCGATATTGGCGCCTATGGTGAAGGTGGCTCCTGAGGATCCATCCTCCTCGACCAGCACTTGCTTCATTTCGGCCCGATCCTGAGTGAATAGCTGATTCTTCTTAGTCGGTGCGGCCTCCTTAGCCCCTGGGGCGGCTTCGTCAACCGGGAGCACTGCCGCGGCGGCCCTGAAGGCGAGCTTGAGGGCCGTCAGAGCCTCCTTGGTGTCTCCAGCCAAGGTGAGGACGCCACTGCTCCCCGGCATCTTCATGAGGTTGTAGGCCGGATGGTTCGCTGCCATGAACTGAGCCAGGGCAGGGTACCCGAGGATGGCGTTGTAGGGGATGCTAATGCAGGCGATGTCGAAGTCGATCAGCTCGGTGCGGTAGTTGTCCCGGGTACTGAAAGTGACCGGGAGGCGTATTTGCCCAGGGGGCTGGTGGATCCGCTACCAACTCCGGAGAAAGGCTTGGTGGGGCGGAGCCTGCCAGGCGGTACGTGAAGCAAGCCAAAAGCTTCCGCGGAGAGCAAGTTGAGGCCGACTCCGCCGTCAATGAGGGTCTTGGTCACGGCGATGTTCTAGATGGTGGGTGTGCAAAGCATTGGGAGCGCGCCCGAGCCAGCAGTGGTTGCGGGGTGGTCCCCTGAGTCGAAGATGAGGCCGGCCTTGGGAGCTGCCCATCTCGGAGGGGCTCCCTGCTGGACAGAGGCAGCGCCGATCTGGGGGAGGAACTGCTTGACATGGCGGTCCGAGGGCGGTGCCCGTGAGCCGCCGGGAGAGCTGTGATGGTGGCAGGCGCCGGTGCCGCGAAGCGTGCGACAGAAAGGCCGCGTAGCTCCTCCCAAGAAACCACTGAGGATCCTGGCAGGTTGAGCAGCCCGGCGCGCGGCGCGTCAGCAAGGGCCATGGGGAACCAATTGGCCATGACCTTGTCGTCGCCTCCAGCCTCCAGAACGGCCTCCTCGTATGCCAGCAGGAACGCCGACGGATCCGCCGCGCCGTCGTAGCGAGGTGGCATCTCCGACCTGAACTTGGTCGGCCACTGCACCTGCCGTAAGGCGGGGGCAAGGACCCTGAGCCCCATGGCACCGTCGCGGAAGTCCGTTGGTCCAGCCGAAGGAGCGATGCCGGCCATGGGAGCCGAACGGAGAGGCGAAGTCGGTGAAGGAGAGAAGCTTCGGTGCACCCCTACCTGGCACGCCAAATGTCGGATTATGGGTTCCGGCAAACCCTCGAGGTTCGAACACTGGGGTGCACACGAAGATCTCTCTCCCTCTAGCTTGCTCTCGCAACGATCTCAAAGCCTAGCTCGTCGAACCCAAGGAACAAGAGACACGAGGGTTTATACTGGTTCGGGCCACCGTTGTGGTGTAATACCCTACTCTAGTGTGGTGTGGTCGATTGCCTCGTGGGCTGCGGATGAACACATACAAGGGATGAACAGCCTCCTGAGGAGAGGTGTTCTTGAGCTCGTTCAGCTGGTGAGGTGGCCTTGGTGGAGTGGTTCCAATCCAAGATGAGATGCCTCCCACGGTGGTGGCTAGTCCTATTTATAGTGACCCGGGTCCTCTTCCCAAATGTTAGGCGGGAAGGGATCCCACAACGGCCAATTTCGAAGGGAGACAACTAGTACAAGCTATCCTGACAAAAGGTGGTCTTCGCCTGCCAAAGGCTCTGGTGGTGACGCCGCTGTGGGCTCCGTGGTGACCTCCGTCCTGCCGTCCTCCTGGTCTTGGTCTTGTTGCACCGATATGGAAACCTTTGCCTGAGCCTCGGGACTCCTCGCCTGTGCTTGCCCCTTCAGCACCAAAGAGGCAACTGGCACTCTGCGCTCGCTGGCGCCCGCTGGTGCCCGCCTGGCCTTGGTCGTCATGGCTCACGTCATGTAAACCTCGCGAGGTGCCCCTTGCCTTGATATCTCCGCTCCTCGGGAGCCAGCCTAGCAAGGCCGCCCCATAGGAGGTCTTGGTGTCGTCTGCCTCACGAGGCTTGGCCACTCGCGGGGATATTGGGGATAGCTGATGAAGCTGGGCCGTACCAGGCCGTTGGTGGAGCCACGCCCTGGGCCGCAGGCAGGCAAGTCTGGGTACCCCCGTTCCTAGGACGCCGACAGCTATTACTAAGAATCAAGTTTATTTTGTCCAATGATCTTCATGAAAGTTTATATTATACCCTTCTTGGATAACTATCACTTTGGGACTAATTTTTATGTGTTGCTCTTGACAAGCTCAAACAAATATAAGTGAAGATCATGAGCATAATATTTCTTTCTTTCTCTCAAATTAATAAGTGAAGCAAGAGAGAATTTCTTAAACATTTTACTAACTCTCAAATAAATCTAAGTGAAGCAAGAGAGCATTTCTTTAAAAATACTAAAGCACATCGTGCTCAAAAAGATATAAGTGAAGCACTAGAGCAAGTCCATAGCTCATAAAAATATAAGTGAAGCAAAGACAACAATTCTAACAAGTCATGACATAATTTTGGCTCTCTCAAGTAGGTGTGTCCAGCAAGGAATCAAGACTTAAAACACAAAATAAAACAAGCAAAGACTCATATCATAAAAGACGCTTCAAGCAAAACACATAGTATGTGACGAATAAAAATATAGCTTCGAGTAAAATACCGATGGTCGTTAGAAGAAAGAGGGGATGCCACACGGGGGCATCCCCAAGCTTAGTTGTTTGCTCATTTTTGGATAATAGCTTGGAATGCCGGGGCATCCCCAAGCTTAGGCTCTTCTTACTCCTTATTCCTTCATCCATCGTAAGATAACCCAAAATTTGAAAACTTCAATCACACAAAACTCAACAAAACCTTCATGAGATCCATTACTAAAAGAAAGCAAATCAGTACTATAAGTACTGTACCAAACCAATTCATATTCTGTTTTGCATTATATCTACTGTATTCCAACTTTTCCATGGCAAAAACTCATCAAAGAAAACCATAGAGCCATCAAAATAAGCACACAACGCAAAGAAAACAGAATCTGTCAAAACAGAACAGTCTGTAGCAATCTGACTATTTCGAAAACTTCTGGAACTCCAAAAATTCTGAAAAATTAGGACGACCTGAGAAATTTGTATATTAATATACTGCAAAAAGAATTGGCATTTTAGAATGCTCTGGTAAAAAATGAGAATTATTTTTGTGAGCGCAAAAGTTTCTGTTTTTCAGCAAGATCAAACAACTATCACCCAAGAAGATCCTAAAGGCTTTACTTGGCACAAACACTAACTAAAACACAAAAAACACAATCATAACCGTAGCATAATTGTGCAAACACTCAAGAACAGAAAGCAAAAAAGTAAAAATAAATTTTGTTCATTGGGTTGCCTCCCAACAAGCGCTATCGTTTTATGCCCCTAGCTAGGCATAAGATTTCAACGATGCTCACACGAAAGATAATAATTGAAACACAAAGAGAGAATCATGAAACATGTGACAAACACATTTAAGTCTAACATACTTCCCATGCATAGGAATTTTATAGGAAAACAAATTGTCAAGACAAGAAATATCTAGCATGCGCAAAGGAGAGGAATAAAACATTGACAATCTCAACATAACGAGAGGAAATTTAATAACATGAAAATTTCTACAACCATATTTTCCTCTCTCATAATAATTATGTGTAGGATCATAATCAAATTCAATAATATAGCTATCATATAAAGTTTTCTCTTCACGATCCACATGCATAAAAGTTTTATGATCTTCCGAGATAGTGGGGTTAACATCAACTAAAGTCACGACCTCTCCAAACCCACATTCATGAAAATTTTCATAAGATTGATCACTCTCCACATACGTGGGATTATTTTTTAGCTAAAGTTGACACTCTCCAAACCCACTTTCAATAGTATCGCAAACATATTCATTATGAGGCTTAAATAAATTTTCAAGATCATAAGAAACATCACCCAATCATATCATTGCAACAAGTAGTGGACATAGCAAAATTAGCATCCCCAAGCTTGGGGTTTTGCATATTATTAGCACAATTAACATTAATAGAATTTATAGTAAAATCATTGCAATCATGCTTTTTATTCAAGGAGCTATCATGAATCACTTCACAAATTTCTTCATCACAATTTTTGGATTCACGAATCTCAACCAAAACTTCATAAAGATAATCTAGTGAACTCAATTCACTAGCAATGGGTTCATCATAATTGGATCTCTTGAAAAGATTAGCAAGCGGATGAGGATCCATATTAATTGATTTTTAGCAAGCGAAGATGCAAGCAAATAGAAGACACATGGCAACACAAGCAAACATGAGATCTGACGAGAAAACGGCGAACAAAAAAGAGGGCGAATAAAACGGCAAATTTTTGTGAAGTAGGGGAGAGGAAAACGAGAGGCAAATGGAAAATAATGTAAATTGGGAGCAGATGAGATTTGTGATTAGAAACCTAGTATATGTTGAAGATCCTCCCCGGCAACGGCGCCAAAAATTCCTTTTGATGCGGCTTGAAGCTACGTCGGTGTTTCCCCAAAGAGGAAGGGATGATGCAGCACATCAGCGGTAGGTATTTCCCTCAGATGAGACCAAGGTTATCGAACCAGTAGGAGAACCAAGCAACACAACGTAAACAGCCCCTACACACAGATAACAAATCCTCACAACCCGAAGGGTAAAATGGGTTGTCAATCCCTTCCGGGTACGGCGCCTCAAGATAGGCAAACGGACGTGGGATAAATTGTAGTAGATTGATAGATCGAACGCCAAATAAAATAAATAAGAATAAATGGCAGCAAGGTATTTTTGTATTTTTAGTCTAATAGGTCTAAAAATATAAGCAAAGGAAAATAGATCGCAAAGGCAAATAATATGAGAAATAGACCCGGGGGCCGTAGGTTTCACTAGTGGCTTCTCTCGAGAAAAATAGCAAACGGTGGATGGACAAATTACTGTTAGCCAATTGACAAAACTTCAAATAATCATGATGATATCCAGGCAATGATCATTACATAGGCATCACGTCCAAGATTAGTAGACCGACTCCTGCCTGCATCTACTACTATTACTCCACACATCAACCGCTATCCAGCATGCATCTAGTGTATTAAGTTCATGGAGAAATGGAGTAATGCAATAAGAACGATGACATGATGTAGACAAGATCTATCTATGTAGATATAGACCCCATCGTTTTATCCTTAGTAGCAACGATACATACGTGTCGGTTCCCTTTCTGTCAATGGGATCAAGCACCGTAAGATCGAACCCACTACAAAGCACCTCTTCCCATTGCAAGATAAGTAGATCAAGTTGGCCAAACAAAACCCAAATATCGGAGAAGAAATACGAGGTTGTAAGTAATCATGCATAAAAGAGATCAAAGAAACTCAAATACTTTCATGGATATAAAAATGATAGATCTGATCATAAACTCAAAGTCCATCGATCCCAACAAACACACCGCAAAAGTGTTACATCATATGGATCTCCAAGAGACCATTGTATTGATAATTCAGAGAGAGAGAGGAAGCCATCTAGCTACTAACTACGGACCCGAAGGTCTACAAAGAACTACTCACGCATCATCGGAGAGGCACCAATGGAGGTGGTGAGCCCCAACCGAAATGGTGTCTAGATTGGATCTAGTGGTTCTGGACTCTGCGGTGGCTGGATCAATATTTCATGGATTCCCCTAGGGTTTTTGGAATATTGGGGTATTTATAGAGCAAATAGGCGGCCCAGGGGGCACCCGAGGTGCGCACAACCCACCAGGGCGCGCCTGGGCCTCCTGGCACGCCCTGGTGGGTTGTGCTTTCCTCGGAGCACCCCCAGGCGCAGCTAGGGCCCATTATGTTCCTTCTGGTCCAAAAAAATCTCCGTAAAGTTTCGTTGCGTTTGGACTCCGTTTGGTATTGATTTCCTGCGATGTAAAAAAATGCAGAAAACAACAACTGGCACTTGGCACTATGTCAATAGGTTAGTACCAAAAAATGATATAAAATGATTATAAAACATGCAAGTTTGATAATATAACAGCATGTAACAATAAAAAATTATAGATAAGTTGGAGACGTATCACAGAGTCTTGTGATATTAATACTGCTTTGCTGAATCTTGTTATGAAACATCAATTTTCCAGTGCTCCGAATGAGGATGCCCCGTCCCAAGTTAATACCTTCATGGAATTATGCGATATGCAGAAAAAAAAGATGTGCACAATGATGTTGTGAAGATGAAATTATTTCTGTTTTCTTTGCGTGATTCTGCAAAAATTTGGTTTTCTTCTTTGCCTCGCAATAGTATCAATTCTTGGAATAAGTGCAAAGATGCTTTTATCGCTAAGTATTTTCCGCCCGCAAAAATTATTTCCGTTAGAACCCAGATCATGAATTTCAAGCAACTTGAACATGAGCATGTTGCACAATCTTGGGAAAGGATGAAAATGATGCTAAGGAATTGCCCAACTCATGGGTTAAATCTTTGGATGATCATACAAACTTTGTATGCGGGGTTGAATTTTGTTTCTCGTAATCTTTTAGATTCCGCCACTGGTGGTACTTTTATGTAAATTACTTTGGGTGAAGCCACCAAATTGCTTGATAATATCATGGCAAATTATTCCCAATGGCATACCGAAAGAGCTCCTACTAGTAAAAAAGTTAATTCGGTTGAAGAAATTTCTTCTTTGAGTGAAAAAATTGATGCTCTTATGAAATTGGTTGCTAGTAAAAGTGCACCTATTGATTTAAATGATATGCCTTTGTCTACTTTGATTGAGCAAAATAGTGATGCCATAGATGTGAATTTTATCTCGCGAAACAATTTCAATAACAATGCTTATATAGGTAATTTTAATCCTAGGCCTTTTCCTAGTAATTCCTCTAATAATTATGGTAATTCGTATGGAAATCCTTCTTACAATAATAATAGGAACACCTCTGATCTTGAGAATAATATTAAAGAATTTATCAACACGCAAAAAGTTTTCAACACTACCATTGAAGAAAAGTTGAATATGATTGATGATTTGTCTAGAAGTGTTGATAGAATTTCTCATGATGTAGAAAATCTCAAGATGAAAATTTTTGTGCCTAAAGTTGAGGAATCAATTAAAGCTCTTTATGTTTCTATGGATGAAAGTAAGAAAAATAACCGCTATGCTTAGAGCTAAAAGAGAATTTTTAGAAAAGGCGTTTTCTAGTGATTGTTTTCATAAAGATGATGAAGATCTTAAAATGATTGGTGTTTCTTCTATTGATTCCTTGTTTAGTAAAATTAAGATGGATGAAAAAGCGACTGGAGAAGAGTCAACTTTATATAGAAGGCGTCTCGATAATTCGGAAGGTGAAAATCTTGTTGAGAAAAGTGATAAAAGTGGGTTTGGAGAGGTCAAAACTTTAACCATTGATGTGCCCACTCTTTAGGATTACAAAGACTTTAATTATGATAGTTGCTCTTCGATTGATTGTATTTCTTTGTTGCAATGCATGATAATTTCACCCCATGCTTATGAACAAAATAAAGCTTTTACTAAACATATTGTTGATGCTATGATGAAAGCTTTAGAAGAAAAGTTGGAATTAGAAGTTTCAATTCCTAGAAAATTACATGATGAATGGGAACCTACTATCAAAGTCAAGGTAAAAAATTATGAGTGTTTGGCTTTGTGTGACTTGGGTGCTAGTGTTTCTACAATTCTGAAATCTTTATGTGATGTGCTTGGTCTTACCGATATTGAGGAATGTTCTTTAAATTTCCACTTGGCGGATTCTACTATTAAAAAGTCTAGGGGAAGAATTAATGATGTTCTTATTCTTGCAAATAGGAATTATGTGCCCATAGATTTTATTGTTCTTGATATTTATTGCAATCCGTCTTGCCCAATTATTCTTGGTAGACCATTTATACGCACTATCAGTGCCATGATTGATATGAAAGAAGGCAATATTAAGTTCCAATTTCCACTAAGGAAGGGTATGGAACACTTCCCTAGAACAAGAATTAAGCTACCATATGAATCAATCATGAGGGCATCTTATGGATCTCGAAACAAAGATGACAAAATTTAGATCCTTGATTTATGCCTAGCTAAGGGCGTAAAACGATAGCGCTTGTTGGGAGGCAACCCAATGAATAAAATTTATTTTTGCCTTTTGCTTTCTATTCTTGAGTGTTAGCACAATTATGCTACTGTTATGATTGTGTTTTTTGAGTTTTAATTAGTGTTTGTTCCATGTAAAGCCTTTAGGATCTTCTTGGGTGATAGTTGTTTGATATTGCTGAAAAATAGAAACTTTTGCGCTCACGAAAACAACTCTCATTTTTAACCAGAGCGTGGTAAAATACCAATTATTTATGCAGAAGATTAATATACAAATTTCTCAGGTTTTCCTAATTTCTCAAGATTTTTGGAGTTTCATAAGTATTCGAAATATCCAGATTACTACAGACTGTTCTGTTTTTGATAGATTCTGTTTTCTTTGCGTTGTGTGCTTGTTTTGATGATTCTATGGTTTTCTTTGATGAGTTTTCACCATAGAAAAGTTAGAATAAAGTAGATATAATGCAAGAATAAAATATGAATGGGTTGCAACAGTACTTATAGTAGTGATTTGCTTTCTTATACTAACGGATCTCTCGAAGGTTTTGTTGAGTTTTGTGTGATTGAAGTTATCAAGTTTTGGGTTATCTTACGGTGGATGAAGGAATAAGGAGTAAGAAGAGTGTAAGCTTGGGGATGCCCATGGCATCCCAAGCTATTATTGTCGGAGTAACGGGCCACAGGTAGCCTAACCCAAGTCCCTGAGCATTTCAAGACATCGGGGCCGGCTGTGCCCCTCAAGCATCAAGGATGAATCGCCGCCTTCTGGTGGCCGGCTGGATCAAGCGGCCGGCTGCCAGAAGACGGCCACGCACCAGAGGACGGCCCAAGACGGGCCGACTCCTAGCAGGCGGCCTCCAGAAAGGCTAGCTCCTAGCAGGCGGCCCACGACGCCCACGAAGTCTGCACCCCCATAAAGAAGACAAGACAAGATGTGGCTACAATGTAGCCCATCACCCCCATATCCAGGGCACGGCGCGGCCACAGTGCCCCATACAGGCGGAGATCTCCGCATGACGTGGCACTGTTGCCACTCCACCCTTGACGTCACTCCTGTCAGGCGGAGCCCTGCTCCCACGACGGCCTGTCGGTACGGCCTGCAGGCAGCGGGCCCTACTAGGCAGCGAGAGCCCGGAAGGCGACGGAGCCTGACCAATCGGACCCGAGGGAGGCCGACCTCTAGCAGGCGGCCCACTCCTCCCTCGGAGTCCGTGCACCATTAACCAGATGAGACACAGTGTGGCTACAGTGATCTCCCACCAGATGACGGGACTGTAGCCACGCCTCCCCGACCAAGCGTGTGTCATTAGCATTACGGCTACAGTAACAAGCAGCCGGTAAGACCCGCGAGCGGCGGGAGTGGCCTATCGGCCCGTACCAGACCAGTCGGCGGGGCCCACCAGGCGGCGGGCCCCAGCATCCGCCGGAGAAGCCGGCGGCCAGAGACGCTGACAGCCGGGTCCTACACCCGGCCAGATTACCATTGTACCCCTGGGTGGTAGGCCTATATAAACCCCCCAGGGCGCCCATGCAAAGGGTTCCAAAACCAGTTAGACCTAGACTCACACATAGAGAGAGGAGAGAGCTAGGCCTGCTTTCTTCTACCTCTAGCATACAGCTCGAGGAGCACCATTGTACTCACTAGTGCCTTAGTGATCATGTGGAGACCCCGCAGAGCAGGACTAGGGGTGTTATCTCCTAGGAGAGCCCCGAACTTGGGTAAAGTACGCCGGCGTTCGTGTCTATGCCTCATCCCGCTTCCGGGCACCGGCGATGTTCTACTCGCTCCCACCATGATAAGCCATCCCTTGGCATATGTCGCACCCAACCCTCGACATTTGGCGCCCACTGTGGGGCGAGGTGCACCGTCGTCCGGAGACCTGTTATGGATGGGAACCTTATTCCTTCCTGGCGAGCGCAGCCAGCCCGCCACGCCAGACGGCGTTTGCGCCGACGCGCTGCGCGGCGCGGAGGTTGCCTGCGCGGCGAGCTGCCTCGCCGATCTTGGTGGCGAGATTCGCCCCTCCGACGAGCCCGTATCTGACGCGGGCACAGATGGCCCCGAGAGCCACCTCGTCAGCCTCCTCGACCAACTCCACATCATCAACGCGCCGGCTGTGGACTTGGAGTCGGTTGGTTCTACCGACCCGATGCTTGTCGATTCCGACACGGCGTCGCTCGACGCTTTCCCCACCAATGTAGTGGTCTACGATGAACCGCTCCCTCACGCGGACAGTGGTGGAAGCACCGTCACGGAGGTGCTTGTCATTAGCCATGGGAAGCACTCTGGCGGAGATGGCCAAGATCCGCTGCAGGCGGCATTGCGGGACCTGGCCGCGACCATACCCGAAGACGCCGACGGCAAGGCACTGGAGGCGCATCGCAAGGCGCTCTATGACAGCGCCCAGAAGCTGGCCACGATGAGGCGCCTCTCTGAGGCCTACCAGCGTGAAGTCGACCGTGCAATCGGTGGCACGCCGGCTGGTGGCGAGCCCAGCCGCGTGGGCATCGTCCGGCACCGCGGAGCCGCCATCGCCAGCATGTTGGGGGCTGACCGCCTGACCTACACCACGCCTCAAGAGAACATACAAGCCGCCCAGGCATTGACAGAAGAACTGGAGCACTTGGAGGGAGACGAGCGTCGCTTGATGATGGGGCGCGTGCTGCAGCTCCTTGATGCGGCCGCCGTGCAGCAAGAAGCCGGTCGCCGAGCAGTGGAGCCCGGCCTGCAAGCCGAGAATTAGCCGCCTCACCGAGAGCATCGCGCGACCTCTCGGACGCCGACTGGCAGCAACCGAGGACGGCGGGACAAGGAGCCGGCTGCTAGCCGCAGTCGGACGCACATCACCATCGAGCGCGACCAAGACGGCCGCCCACGGGTGGTGGAACGACCATGCAACTACCAGCCTCCCCAGCGCAGAGAAAGGTGCGTCTCTCCGCCGCCTGTTGATCACCCGAGTCTCGGTGGCCAGCTTGGTCCCCGAGAAGGAATCGGAGAGAATGATGCCCACCACCAGATCGATCGTCTCAATCGATCCCTGGCGCTGGAAGAGGAAGACGCATTGGGCCCGCCTTGCTTTGGCCCCCGCATCCGCGATGAGCCCTTCCCCAAAGGGTTCACGCTCCCAAGAGATACGCCCAAGTATACCGGCTCCGTGAAGCCGGAAGACTGGCTGGTCGACTACTCCACGGCCGTCAGCATAGCAAACGGCAACAAGCGCGTTGCCGTGAAGTATGTTCCGCTCATGCTCCAAGGCACCGCCCGGACATGGCTGAACAGCCTGAAGCCCCACAACATCAACAGCTGGGTTGATTTCACCGAGGCTTTCTTCCGCAACTTCACCAGCACATACAAGCGGCCTCCCAAGCCCCGCCAACTCTCCTTGTGCGTCCAAGGCCCCAACGAATCGACTCGCGACTACCTCACGCGCTGGGCCAAGCTGCGCAACTCTTGCGAGGGAGTGCACGAGGTGCAGGCCATCGACTACTTCACCCCCGGGTGCCGAGAAGGAACCCTCCTCAAGCATTGGCTTCTATGCGACGAGCTGGCGACCCTTGACGAACTGCTGATCATAGCAGACAAGTACGCCATGGCCGACTCCTCCATGAAGGCGGAGATTCAAGTTGATGCATCTGGAAAAGTGGCTCCTCAAGCTCCTCGGACCCCGGCTGGTGACACCAGTCGGCGGCAGCAGCAAAACGACATCAAGCGCAAGGCGCCGCAGCCGGCTTCCACAAGCCGGCAAGTGGCGACAGTTGAAGACCAGCAGCCGGAAGGGCAGCCTCCTCCCAAGCGTCAGAGGGGCGGCAAGCCCAACTGGCTGCCCGCCTTCTCATACAAGCAGACTCTCGATGGACCCTGCAAGTTTCACAGCGGTGCGAAGCCGTCCAATCACACCACTCGAAAGTGCCACTGGCTCACCAGGATCACCAAGGGTGATGGACTCCTGCCTCCTCCGCCTGCCGGCCCGCCGCCTCCTCCTCCTCCCCAGCAGCCGGCGGTTCGGCCAGTCGGTGCAATACAAGATGAATATCCCGAAGAGCATGGAGCTTATGTCGTGTTCACCAGCGTGGCCGACGATAAGCACATCAGACGGCAGCGGCAACAAGAAGTACATGCGGTAGCATCAGAGACCCCCGAGTTCATGCATTGGTCTGAGAAGCCTATTAGTTGGAGCAGGGCTGACCACCTAGAGATGATGCCCTCTCCTGGTTCTTATTCCCTGGTCTTGGATGCCACCTTCGCAACAGAGAGGCGGGCTGCTCGCTTCTCTCGAGTTCTGATAGATGGCGGCAGCAGCATCAACATCCTATACCGTGACACTATGTAGAAGTTGGGAATCAAGCAGAAGTAGCTTCAGCCCAGTCGGACTGTATTCCATGGCATAGTCCCTGGCCTTTCCTGCTCACCAATTGGGAAGATCCAGATAGACATCCTCTTCGGAGACAAAGATCACTTTCGCCGAGAGCCAGTCTGGTTTGAGGTGGTGGACCTTGAGAGCCCCTATCATGCGTTACTTGGCCGGCCTGCTCTGGCCAAGTTCATGGCGGTCCCCACTATGCTTACCTCAAGATGAAGATGCCAAGCACCAAGGGAATCCTAACTGTAGTCAGGGACTACAAGAAGTCGTCCGCCTGTGCAACAGATAGCAGCCGGCTAGCCGAGTCCCTCGTGATTGCCGCAGAGAAGCAGCTCCTTGATTGGGTTGTGGCAATGGAAGGCAAGCAGCCGAAGATGTCGCCAAACCCCAAGGAGTCGGAAGCTGAGGGCTCGTTCAAGCTGGCAAAGGAAACAAAGAGGATACCCTTGGATCCGGAGCGCCCGGAGAGGCACGCTGTCATAGGTGCAAACCTTGACAGCAAATAGGAAAGCGAGCTCGTCGATTTCCTCAGTGAGAATTGGGACATCTTTGCATGGTCTCCTAAGCACATGTCGGGTGTTCCGACGGATTTCGCCGAGCACAAGCTACACGTCCGACTTGATGCCAAGCCAGTCAGGCAGCCCCTGCACCGCCTGTCAGAAGAGAAGAGGAGAGTCGTTGGAGAAGAGATAGCCCAGCTTCTAGCAGCCGACTTCATTATGGAAGTGTTCTTCCCAGAGTGGTTAGCCAACCCAGTCCTTGTGCTGAAGAAGAATAAGCAGTGGCGCATGTGTATTGATTACACCAACCTCAACAAAGCTTGCCCCAAAGATCCATTTGCTTTGCCAAGAATTGACCAAGTGATAGACTGCACAGCCGGATGCGAGCTGTTGAGTTTTTTGGATGCATACTCAGGGTATCATCAGATCGAGCTGAACCCGGCCGACAGGCTGAAGACCGCCTCCATCACATCATTCGGAGCCTTCAGCAACCTGACCATGACATTCAGCTTGAGGAATGCCAGCGCCACGTTTCAGCGTTGCATGCAGAAGTGTCTCCTCAAGCAACTCGGCAAAAAACGCCCACGTCTATGTGGACGACATTGTGGTGAAGACGGAGAAGCGTGGCACTCTGTTAGAAGACCTCAAGGAGACCTTTGAAAGCTTGCACCGCTTTCAAATCAAGCTCAGCCCGGAGAAATGCGTCTTTGGAGTACCAGCCGGCCAGCTTCTTGGTTTCCTGGTCTCAGAGCGCGGCATAGAGTGCAACCCTGTGAAGATCAAGGCCATCGAGAGGATGGAGGTACCTACCCGATTGCTGGATGTGCAAAAGTTCACCGGCTGCTTGGCATCCATCAGCCGTTTCATCAGTCGGCTGGGCGAGAAGGCTCTTCTCCTGTACCAGCTCATGAAGAAGACCACTTTTTTCGAGTGGAATGACAAGGAGGACGAAGCTTTTCTCCAGCTCAAGAAGATGTTTACCACTCCGCCTATCCTGGCAGCTCCGGCTGCTAAGGAGCCCATGCTTATCTACATCGCCACCACCAGCCGGGTGGTCAGCACAGTCATAGTTGTTGAGCAGAAAGAAGAAAGCAAAGCACTACCAGTCCAGAGGCTGGTGCATTACCTGAGTGAAGTGTTGTCCGCCTCCAAGCAGAACTACCCCCACTATCAGAAGATGTGCTACGGCGTGCATTTCGCTGCCAAGAAGCTGAAGCCATACTTTCAAGAGCAGCCAATCACTGTTGTCTGCACTGCTCCACTTGCTGAGATCATTGGAAGCCGAGATGCTTCGGGCCGAGTGGCCAAATAGGCCATAGATTTGGCCCCCTACACCATCTACTACCAGCCTCGCACCACCATCAAGTCCCAAGCACTGGCCGACTTCCTCGTCGAGTGGGCCGAGACCCAGTACCTGCCGCCAGCGCCGGACTCCACCCATTGGCAGATGCAATTTGATGGTTCCAAGATGCGCACCGGTTTGGGAGCCGGCATCGTCCTCACCTCTCCCAAGGGCGACAAGCTCAGATATGTGTTGCAAATTCACTTTGCTGCCTCCAACAACGTAGCCGAATACGAAGCACTCATACCTGGGCTCCGGCTTGCCAAGGAACTCGGCATTCGCCGGATCCTGTGCTATGGTGACTCCGACTTGGTGGTCCAGCAGTCGTCAGGCGACTGGGACGCCAAGGATGCAAACATGGAAAGCTACCGCTTCCTCGTCCAGCAACTCAGCGGATACTTTGAAGGGTGCGAGTTCCTCCATGTGCCGCGAAATGACAACGAGCAAGCAGATGCTTTGGCACAGATCGGCTCCACCCGGCAAGCAATACCAACCGGCGTCGCCCTACAGCGCCTCCTCAAGCCGTCTGTTAAGCCGTCACCGGAATCGGATTCCATCTTCGTGCGGCTGCTCCCGAAGTAGTCGGATCCGACTTGGGGACTGCAGCAGTCGGCTCGGGGACTTCGACAAGCGGCTCGGGGGCTGCAGCTATCGCACCCGGCCCGGGGACTTCAGAGCTCGGCCCGGGGACTGCATCAGTCGGCCCGGGGACTTCATCAACACAGCAAGCGACAGTCGACCCCAACCGGCCGCCTCCTAGCCCAACCGCCCTCGTGCAAGTAGCAGTCCTAGCAGTCGAAGAAATAGCAGCACCTTCATGGGCGCAGCCCATCCTCAACTTTCTGGTGAACAAGGAGCTGCCATCGACAAGTGCAACGTCGAGCAGCAGCATACACCATTGTCAACAGAGAACTTGTGAGGCGTAGTGTCACTGGTGTGTACCAGCGCTGCGTGGAGCCGGAGAAAGGCCAAGCAATCTTCAAATATATCCACCAAGGTGAGTGTGGTCACCACGCGGCTTCAAGATCACTTGTTGCCAAAGCTTTCCGCCATGGTTTTTTCTGGCCGACTGCTCTAGAAGACGCAAAAGACCTGGTCCAGAAATGTAAGGGATGCCAGAAGTTCTGCCCCAAGCCACATTTGCCAGCTTCTGCACTCAAGACCATCCCCATTGCCTGGCCCTTTGCCGTCTGGGGGCTGGACATGGTGGGACCATTCAAGACAGCACGCGGCGGCATGACTCATCTGCTTGTCGCCATGGACAAATTCACCAAGTGGATAGAAGCAAAACCAATCAAGAAGTTGAATGGTCCGACTGCTGTGACTTTCATCGCAGACATCACCACTCGGTATGGCATACCACACAGCATTCATCACCGACAACGACACAAACTTTGCCAAAGGCGCCTTGGCTCGTTTCTGCACGACGCAGGGCATCCAACTGGACTTAGCGTCCGTTGCCCATCCGCAATCAAACGGCCAGGTGGAATGAGCAAACGGCCTAATCTTGTCCGGCATCAAACCCCGACTAGTCGAGCCTCTGGAGCGTTCGGCCGGCTGTTGGCTCGATGAGCTGCCGGCCGTCCTCTGGAGCCTGCGCACAACTCCAAACAAGTCAACCGGCTTCACGCCTTTCTTCCTCGTCTACGGTGCCGAAGCCGTCATCCCGACGGACATAGAATTCGACTCCCCTCGAGTCACCATGTACACTGAGGAGGAGGCAAAAGAAGCACGAGAAGACGGCGTCGATCTGCTGGAAGAGGGCCGGCTGTTGGCACTCAGCCGGTCCACCATCTACCAGCAGAGTCTACGCCAATACTACAATAGGAAGGTCAAGCCAAGATCCTTCCAAGAGGGAGACCTTGTGCTCCGGCTGATCCAGCGAACAGCTGGCCAGTACAAGGTCTCGGCACCTTGGGAAGGCCCCTTCATCATCAGCAAAGTATTGGGCAACGACTCCTACTACCTGATCGATGCTCAGAAGCCCAGAGCACGCAAGAGAGACGACTCCGGCAAGGAGACAGAGCGGCCGTGGAATGCAAACCTCCTTCGAAGATTTTACAGTTGATGCAGTATGTACCACGCTACCTTTTGTATTAAGTACGAAGACTCCGGGTCCCCCGAGAAGAGCTCGGGGGCTACCTTCTTTTATCTATATGATAAGTATTATGCCTATGAATGTGTTATTTCATTACTCCGCCTGGCACCGGGTTCGACCAGTCGGCCCGGGGGCTCGCCGCCTTGTACTATGTGGTGCTTCCTGCAGTCGGACAAGTAGTGTGTTGGCACCTAAACCTTCTCCTGCCAGAAGCCACAGCTCGCAGAGCAACTGTCCATTGGGCAGGAGTTAAAGGCAGAAATGGGTGTCCACATGAAAAAATGGCAAAGGACCCAAAGCATGCACATAGTTCAGTCCGGCTTCCTACCACATCAACTGGCTGTTGAGCAGTCGGCCGACCGGCTTCTACTTCACTTGCTAATGCTCTAATCGGCTAAGTACCTGCCCTCCCGAAAGTAGCTAAGTACTTGACCCAGCCACAGTCCATAGAGCGGCTGTCTGGCTGGCAAGACGACAGCTAAGGGAGGGCGGCAAAGGAAAAAAGCCAGGGACCAGAAAGCAAGGAAAAGTCAGAACTCGGCAAAAACGCAACTTGTGTGGAAGAATATTTACATGTCAAAAGGCCCTTGGCCAGCATTCAACAGAGTTTGAAATACACCCCGCGGGTGGAATTGTGCAAATTTAACAAAGTTTGTCGAGACTGATAAAGCAGGAAAAATAAAGATAAGTCGGCGGCCTAGGGAGCAGCAGAGGGGTCCGGCTGGTTGGCGGAGTCAGTAGTGCCGGTTGGTGGAGTGGGCGGCTGGTCAGTCTCCGCTTGGTCGCCTCCAGCAGCAGTCGGCGCACTCGAGCGCGGCTCGTTGTTTGAGGCACGGCCAAGCTGAGGCTGGCCGTCCGCTCCGACCTCTGGCACATCTTCTTCGTCTTCCTCGTCCTCCTCATCTTCTCCCTCATCGCTGGAGTCGATCATCTCGGCCGAGTCTTCTCGTCCTCCGGGTTCAGCCCGAACCACTCCGGTGGTGCCTCGGCACCGTTCTCAGCCAGATCAGGAACAAAGACGCTGGTGTTGGTGTACTCGGCAATCGCCGCTGCCCGTCTGACAAGATCGCGCTCCACCACCACCAGCTCCTCCTGGGCCTCCTGCCGAAATGTGGTCAACTGGGCTAGATTTAGCCCAGGATACCATGCCTTGACGAACTCCAAGGCTCGGTGCGCTCCAGCTCGGGCCGAGGAACCCTTCGAAGCCTCGAGTCGGCCGGCCGCCACCTCCAGCCAGTCGGCAGTCCAACTTGGAGTGCGCGGAGCCGGCATGTCCAGCCAAAGGGCGGAGATCGCTTGAGCCCCGACACGCTGAAGACGGCGCAGCATCCGATGAGCCGGCCGAAGACGGGCCTGGATGCTGAGAAGTTGTTCGCTAAGGGTCCGGGGGTCGTCGGCAGTGATCTGCGCACCTTCCGCCCTCCGTTCTTCACGATAAGCCTCAATAGCCTGGTTGGCGGCGCTAGAGTGGCCAGGGAAGAAGTCTGCTCAGGAAAAAAGCAAAGAAGTCAGAAGCCGGCTCGATCAGTGGCCGACAGCTCAAAGAAGGAAAAAGAAGAAAGCTTACCGTCAACCATGTCTTCAATCCTGCCAAAGTCGGCAGTCAGCAGTGTCTCCTTGTCAGCCCAGGTGGAGCGTTCGGTCTTGAACTCGGCAAGGAGATTGGATTCTTTCTCCTCTGCCTCCTTCTGGGCTTTCTGGAGAAGCTTCGCCTGCTCCGCCAGTTGCTTGACCTGTTGGTCACACTCTTGGGCCAGCTCGTTGCACTCTGCCTCCTTGGCACGCAATGCGGTGTTGGCTTCACCCAGCTGCTGCTGCAGGGCAGCATTGGCCTCTGCAAGAATAGAGATAAGAAAAGACGTCAACGATCAACAAAGAAGAAGTGCAGTTGCCGGGGAGATCCGGCCCGACTGCTCAGCAGTCGGCCCGAATCTCGGGGGCTACAGCCCGCAGGTGCGCTATCGCGCCCCCGCCGAGAAAGAAGTTATCAACAGTCAACAAAAAAGGAAGCGTAGTTGCTAGAAGATCCGGCCCGACTGCTCAGGAGTCGGCTCGAATCTCGGGGGCTATAGCCCGCGGGTGCGCTGGTGCGCCCCGCAGAGAAAGAAAATGAGGACTTACACCGGCTTTCCGACAAGTCGGCGGTCCGTCGGTCCAGATCTCGGACGTTGGAGTTGAAGGTGATCGTGTGGAGGTTATGATAGTCCTATAATGAAGATAGCAGATAAAGTTAGCACTCGGAGCTTGCCAATTGAAGTTCCGAGCCGCATGCTCAGCAGCCGGCCCGAAACTTGGGGGGCTACACCTAGTGGGTGTGCTGGCGCGCCCCCACAGAGAAATTCAAGAATCAAAGGCGAAGAAGTAAGAAACATACCGGAATGGCCGCTCGCGAATCCAAGAACGCCATGTTGCACTGCTGAAGAGCGATGGCCTCAGCTCGGAGTTTGGCTTGGATGTCTAGGATCGCTTGGTTTAAAGCGCCCGTCCCACCTCCACACACCCATTCAGTGGGCGCGGCGCTGGTTGCTTTGGCATCCGGGACCGACGAGCTCGCAGCGCCGGCTTCCAGCGGTCATGGTGCCGAAGTCGCCTTCGCGCCTCAGCGGCGCGATGGTGTACGGGCTTCAGGAGTCGGGCCCATCACCACCGCTGGCGGCGGCGTCAGGGCAGCCGGCTGTTTGTCCCGTGCTCCTCCAGACGGCGGTGGCGGAGGCAGGTCTGCCTCTGGCATGACGGCAACGCCGCCTTCCCTCTCCATGACCGGATGCTCGTTGCCGGCTCCACCGGCTGGCGCCGTCAACTCTGGTGGCGGCGGCGCGGAGTTCAGGGGGACGACGAATAGCGGCGCCTGACGGCCCGCGACCTCTTCAGCCTGCTTCTTCGCCGCGGCGTCAGCCTCAGCGTCCGCCAGCTTCTTCAACGCGGCGGCCTCCGCCTTGTCCGCCTCCGCCTTCTCCTTACGGGCGGCTTCCCGCTCCGCACGCACCTCCAGCGCATTTCGTTCCTACGCCTCCCGGAGGTCGGCTGGAGGGTCGATTCGCCGGGTGGTGGTGGAGGTCTCCGCCGACCCAATGACGGAGGTGGCAGCCGACTTCTCAAGAGAGAGCGGGGCCCTGAGTCAAGAAAAATAAAGAAGAGAAGCTCAGATAGAATCAACAAGAAAGGAAAGCACAAGAAAAAAATACTTACGCCGACACCATAGGAGGCACCTTCGGAAGCTTCTGGAACTTGGTCGCCTTGGCGGCGGCCTCCTTCTGCCTGGTCGTGGCGGTCGGGTTCTTGGTCTTCTTCGGCATGCTGCCAAACAAGACGGAGCCTTTTTTGCGCTTGCGCGTGCCGCCTTGAGCAGCCGGCTCGGCGGAAGGGCCTATGTCCGCCCTGCCCGCACCTCGCGCATGGCGCGGCTCGTCCTCCTCATCATCATCATCGGGCCAGGTCTCGACGCCGCCTCCTTCTTCGGAGCCGCCTGCTCCGTCGCCGCTGCCTATGGCGTCGTCCTCCAGGGCGGCCGCCCCCAAGTCAGGGTCGTCCACATCGCTCACCTCCCGGTCCGGCTGGTAGCCTCCACCCGGCCCCATGATGGTGGCCGTCGCCGGAGACATGTAGATGTGCGTTCAAAGGACCGACTATTCAAGACGGTAAGACCAAGACCAAGACGAGTACTAAAAAGAGAAGAGTTGAGGAACTTACAACACGCGGCGGGTTGGCGCGGGAGTATGGCCGCTTGCCGAACCGCCAAGACCCTTCGGACAGCTTGAGGTCAGAGATCTCGTTCACCATACGGGCAACCTCGACAGTCGGCATGTCCCTCGTACACATACGGCTCGGGTCACGGTGCCTGCTCATCCAACAGATCAGATGAGGCCGGCCTTGGAGCGGGAGAACCCGGCGCACGACGAAGGCGACCAGCAGGTCGGACGCCTTGAGGCCTTCCGCATCAGTCAGCACCCGGAGCCGGTTGACGGCGGCGGTGGCATCGGCCGTGGGCTTCGGCTTGTAGCCCCAGTTGGCCCGAGGTTCGGCCGGAGGGCCGGCTTCGTAGGGCGGCAGGTTGATGAAGTCGATGGCCGGGTCGACGTTCTCCACGTAAAAATATGATTTCTGCCACAGTTTGACCGACTACGACAGCTTGATGGCGGGGAAGGCATTCTTCGCAGACGGACGATGCACCGCGACGAAGGCGCCGCACTGGACCGCCTTCTCCTTGGCGGAGGTGCCCAGTTTGGTGTAGAAGAACGCTCCCCACAACTCGATGGTAGGGAGGATGCCAAGGTAGCCCTCACACATCATGACGAAGGCGGATAGCAACGTCACGGTGTTGGGCGTCAGATGATGTGGTGAAGATGGTAGAAGTCGAGGAAGGAACGGAGGAACCCACTTGCCGGCAGGCCGAAGCCGTGGAGGAAGTGCGAGCGGAAGATAACCCGCTCGCCTCCCTTCGGCGCCGGCGAGTTCTCCTTCTCTGGTGGCACGCACACCTTGATGAAGCCCGCGCCGCGCAGCCGCCGTGTGGCGCGAAGGAAGGCGAGATGATCGTCGTTCACGACCGAGCCGTCCCAATCCCCTCCCTTCTCACGCTCCATGAAGACCGAGCTGGACGGAGAAATGGCGCAGCGGCGGAGGCGAAGACCGTGGCAAAGCGAGAGGTTTGGGGCGGAGGAGATCGACAGCGACGAGCTGCGGCAGCGCCTCGGCAGAGCGTGGAGGTGCGGCAGCAGCAAGAAGAGAAGGAGGACGAAAGTGACAAAGGGAGAGGAGGGCGCGCGTGCTCTTCCGCTCCCCCTCCTCCCCCTACTTATAGCCCCTGGGCTGCGAAGCCGAGGGGGCGGGGCGTGGGTTCGTGGGATTAACTGCACCCACGACCCCACAACCCCGCGATTATTGCGCGAGTTACTGCGCGCAGTAACTCCGCATGGAATCGCAACCGTCTGCCTCGGCTGCAGCGGATCCACCAGCGCCGAGGCCTGGTAGTGGCGGGCCCAGCCTGCTGTAGCGTCCCATCACGCGCGTGGGCTAGCAGGCTGGCCTGACTAGCTGGCGCCGCGTGGCGTGCTTGCAGCGGGTGGCGGGCCTAGAGGCCTAGCAATCACGCCACCTGGTTCCCGCCTTGGCGTTTCAAAATTATCAGACGAGCACGCCTGGTCACGGCCGGCTCCCAGCAGGCGGCATACCAGGAGACGGACAAAACGTTCAACAAGAGCACTCGGAGAAGGAAACTGCTGAGGCACCTCGACTTATCAGCCGCGACGCCTCACCAGCTTCCGGGACTACTGTCGGAGTAATGGGCCATGGGTAGCCTAACCCGAGTCCCTGAGCATTTCAAGACATCGGGGCCGGCTGCGCCCCTCAAGCATCAAGGATGAATCGACGCCTTCTGGTGGCCGGCTGGATCAAGCGGTCGGCTGCCATAAGATGGCCATGCACCAGAGGACGGCCCCAAGACAGGCCGACTCCTAGCAGGCGGCCTCCAGAAAGGCTGGCTCCTAGCAGGCGGCCCACGATACCCACGAAGTCTGCACCCCCATAAAGAAGACAAGACAGGATGTGGCTACAGTGTAGCTCATCACCCCCATATCCAGGGCACGGCGCGGCCACAGTGCCCCGGGATTTATTATGATTTTTATGAACTGGTTGAGAATGCAGGCCTCACCGACTTCCTCCGCGACCAACGCGAACAGTATCTCTTACTCACCAATACTTTTGTGCAAAACTTCTACTATTATCCTAAGGAATCACCTCCTTCAGTAGAGTTTCATTTATATGATGTGGTTAAGAAGATGCCACTAGATGAATTTTGCAAGGTTTGCAAAATACCTTTCGAGGGTAGCTTAGAGGAACCACATCGTAAAGATGTGGAAGGGTTTATTGATACTATTACTGTAGGGGAAACTAGGAAGGTTTCCGATGCAAGAATCACTAGCATACATTTTCCTGTTTTATGCTACTTTGCAATATTTGCTAGTCGTTGCTTAATTGGTCGCGGAAACTGTGGAAAGCTTAGTGTTCCTGATATTATTATTTTGTTCCATGGTTTATTCCGTGATGAATCTGTTAGTATGGGCAGTATTATTGCCAAACGGTTAAGTCTGAACCGTACAAAGGGCCCCATCTTTGGAGGTGTCTATGCTTCACGCCTTGCTGCATACTATAACATACCTATTAGGCACTATGAAAAAGAAGAACAATTGATGCCTACTGCTTATTTAGATTATAAGAGTATGGTAGCGCATGATTTTATTGTTAAGAATAGGGAAGGGGCGCTTAAATACAAATTGTTCTTTGATAAACATCACCCTGAGACTATTACCTTGCCTGCTCCTTCCTTGTTTGATTTATCTGCAGGTCAGTATCTCGTTCCGCTGGCGGCCATTCACGCCTACCGGAACCCTATATCAGCTACAGAGCCAGAGCCGAAACCACAGTTTGATCCTCCACGACAATCTAATTACCAGTGGGATCCGGAGATGATTGCCAACCAGTGGCAATTCGAGGCTTCTTCTCAGTACGACCCCAACCACAACTACGGATATCCGCCAGGGCATCCATGGCAATAAACCAACTTAGGCCAAAAGCCTAAGCTTGGGGGAGTACGTATTTCTCACCGACATTACATTTATGTCCACACACTCATTGCTAGTTGTCGGTGCTCATACTTTTTCACTGTAATATCCATGCTAGTTTATTTTCCTTTTTATGCTTTCTTCTTGTGTGTTTGAAAAACCTTAAGAAAACCAAAAAAAATACTAATAGCTTTTAGTTAGTTTACTTTTCTTGCTGTAGTAGTAATAATTAAAACGAAAACCCAAAAATATTTCCTGTTCTTCTTTTGCTTGTTGGGAGCTTTCCCGTGTAAATAGTTTTATTTCTTTTCTTTTCTTTGGGGTCGATAGGAGAAGACCATGATTAAATTGTTGAACTGGCTCTTATATGCATTATTGTTGATTTAACCAAGAGCCCATATTGCCTTGTCTTCTCCTGTTTATTGAATGCTCGCAGATTCCAGCTTAGTCCAATGCATGTGCACTATTATTATTATTCACATCGTTCGTCGTGGAAGTGAAAGGCAATTATGATATATGATGGACTGACTGAGATGAGAGAAGCGGGTATGAACTCGACCTCTCTTGTTTTTGTAAATATGATTAGTTCATCGTTCCTGATTCAGCCTATTATGAATAAACATGTTTGCAATGACAATTAGAGATTATAGTTACTTATGCCATGCTTAATTAGCTATGAGTTATAATGGTTTACCTTGCGTGCCAACATGCTATTAAAATGGTTGTGATGTGGTAAGATGGGGTGGTATCCTCCTTTGAATGATTCAAGTGACTTGACTTGGCACATGTTCACACATGTAGTTGAAAAAAATCAACATAGCCTTCATGATATTTATGTTCATGGTGGATTATATCTCATGCTTGCACTCAATGTTTATTAATTTTAATGCATCTTCATGACTGTTGTCGCTCTCTAGTTGGTCGCTTCCCAGTATTTTGCTGGCCTTCACTTGTACTAAGCGGGAATACTGCTTGTGCATCCAATCCCTTAAACCCCAAAGTTATTCCATATGAGTCCACCATACCTTCCTATATGCGGTATCTACCTGCCGTACCAAGTAAATCTGTATGTGCCAAAATCTAAACCTTCAAATGAAATTCTGTTTTATATGCTCGAATAGCTCATGTATCAACTAGGGCTGTCCGTATCTTCCATGTTAGGCGGGTTATTCTCAAGAGGAGTGGACTCCGCTCCTCACTCACGAGAAAATGGCTGGTCACCGGGATGCCCAGTCCCATGCTTTATGCAAATCAAATAAAAATAATTGCAAACAAAACTCCCCCTGGGACTGTTTTTAGCTGGAGGCACTCATTGTTTCGAGCAAGCCATGGATTGATGCTTGTTGGTGGAGGGGGAGTATAAACTTTACCATTCTGTTTGGGAACCGCCTATAATGTGTGTAGCATGGAAGATATCGCCATCTCTTGGTTGTTATGTTGACAATGAAAGTATGCCGCTCAAAATATTATTTATATCTGCTTTAAAACCGAGCTCTGGCACCTCTACAAATCCCTGCTTCCCTCTGCGAAGGGCCTATCTATTTACTTTTATGTTGAGTCATGACCCTCTTATTAAAAAGCACCAGCTGGAGAGCATCGCTGTCATTTGCATTCATTACTATTAATTTATATTGGGTATGACTATGACTGGATCTCTTTTACCATGAATAACAATGTTTAGTCAGTCCTTGATCTTTAAAGGTGCTCTGCATTTATGTTTTGAGGTCTCAGAAAGGGCTAGCGAGATACCATCTTGTTATATCATATTATGATTGTTTTGAGAAAGTGTTGTCATCCGAGATTTATTATTATTGCTCGCTAGTTGATTATGCCATTGATATGAGTAAACATAAGACCTAATAGTTATTGTGAATATGGTTAGTTCATAATCTTTGCTGAAAACTTGAATGCTGGCTTTACATATTTACAACAACAAGAGCAAACAGAGTTTGTAAAAGTTTTTCTTTATCACTTTCAGTTTAACAACTGAATTGCTTGAGGATAAGCAAAGGTTTAAGCTTGGGGAGTTGATACGTCTCCATCGTATCTACTTTTCCAAACACTTTTGCCCTTGTTTTGGACTCTAACTTGCATGATTTGAATGGAACTAACCCGGACTGACGCTTTTTTCAGCAGAATTGCCATGGTGTTATTTATGTGCAGAAACAAAAGTTCTCGGAATGACCTGAAACTCCACGGAACTTATTTTTGGAAAAAAATTAAAAATATTGGCGAAAGAATCAAGGCCAGGGGCCCACCACCTGTCCACGAGGGTGGGGGGCGCGCCTGCCCCCAAGGGCGCGCCCCCTGCCTCGTGGGCCCCCTGGAGCTCCACCGACCTCAACTCCAACTCCATATATTCGTGTTCGGGGAGAGAAAAATCAGAGAGAAAGATTCATCGCGTTTTACGATACGGAGCCGCCGCCAAGCCCTAAACTCTCTCGGGAGGGCTGATCTGGAGTCCGTTCGGGACTCCGGAGAGGGGAATTCGTCGCCGTCGTCATCATTAACCATCCTCCATCACCAATTTCATGATGCTCACCGCCGTGCGTGAGTAATTCCATCGTAGGCTTGCTGGACGGTGATGGGTTGGATGAGATTTATCATGTAATCGAGTTAGTTTTGTTAGGGTTTGATCCCTAGTATCGACTATGTTCTGAGATTGATGTTGCTATGACTTTGCTATGCTTAATGCTTGTCACTAGGGCCCGAGTGCCATGATTTCAGATCTGAACCTATTATGTTTTCATGAATATATGTGAGTTCTTGATCCTATCTTGCAAGTCTATAGTCACCTAATATGTGTTATGATCCGACGACCCCGAAGTGACAATAATCGGGACCACTCCCGGTGATGACCATTGTTTGAGGAGTTCATGTATTCACTATGTGTTAATGCTTTGGTCACGTACTCTATTAAAAGGAGGCCTTAATATCCCTTAGTTTCCGCTAGGACCCCACTGCCACGGGAGGGTAAAACAAAAGATGTCATGCAAGTTCTTTTCCATAAGCACGTATGACTATATCCGGAAGACATGCCTACATTACATTGATGAATTGGAGCTAGTTCTGTGTCACCCTATGTTATGACTGTTACATGATGAACCGCATCCGGCATAATTCTCCATCACCGATCCAATGCCTACGAGCTTCTCACATACTGTTCCTCGCTTATTTACTTTTCCGTTGCTACTGTTACAATCACTACAAAACCCAAAAATATTACTTTTGCTACCGTTACCGTTACTTCCATATTACTTTGCTACTAAATACTTTGCTGCAGATATTAAGTTATCCAGGTGTGGTTGAATTGACAACTCAGCTGCTAATACTTGAGAATATTCTTTGGCTCCCCTTATGTCGAATCAATAAATTTGGGTTGAATACTCTACCCTCGAAAACTGTTGCGATCCCCTATACTTGTGGGTTATCATCACTTCTCAATCTTTTGCTAGCCTTCATTTTGCACTAAGTATGGCCTCTACTTGTGCATCCAAAATCCTTTAAACCAGTTTTGCCACATGAGTCCACTATACCTACCTATATGCGGTATTATTTTGCCGTTCTAAGCAAATTTGTATGTGCCATCTCTAATTTTCAAGATAAATTTCTCTTTTGTGTGCTCTACTGCTCGCGAGGCGGTGAGGGGTGGCTAATATTTTCCATGCTAGATCTGTTATTCTCACGATGAGTGTTTATACACTTGTCATTGCACGAGAGTAAGGCAAAGGTATTAGGGATGCCCAGTCATGAAATGAAAAACGAATTTACTTTATGTTATCAAATAATAAATTCCTTGGAAAGTGTTGGTATGGAAGGCACCCGTGTATACGGTTAGCCATGGAAAGTGAAAGTATGGTTGAAAAAGGAATAAAATTTATTTTCTATTTGGAACCGCCTATGATATATCTAGCATGGAAAGTATTGGGAACTCTAAGTCGTTTTCGTTGGTGGGAAAAGTATGACTCTCAAAATGTTTTTATCTCTCAATTTTTCGCTTTGAGCTTTGGCACCTCTACAAATCCCTACTTCCCTCTGTGAAGGGCCTTTATTTTACTTTATGCAATTTTTATTTTTAATTTGAGTCTCCATCTTCTCTTTTAAAGAACCAACTAGGGGGCACTATGATCGTACTTGAGCATTGGGTGTAGCTAATATGCGAGTGTGTTTCATGAATGGATCAATGATTAAGCATGATGGGCTAGGGATAACTTATTTTACCATTGATATTTTGAAAGACATGGTTGCTTGTTGGTATGCTTGAGTATCTAAATTATCATGTCAAAACTAGGCTATTGCTTTGAACGATATAAAATTCCAAATGTCCATGCTATAAAGAAAAGAATATGAGATGACATGTTAGGTAGCATTCCACATCAAAAATTATGTTTTTATCATTTACCTACTCGAGGACGAGGAGGAATTAAGCTTAGGGATGCTGATACGTCTCCAACGTATCTATAATTTTTTTATTGTCCCATGCTGTTATATTATCATTCTTGGGTGTTTTACGATCATTTTATAGTCATTTTATATCATTTTTTGGTACTAACCTATTGACATAGTGCCAAGTGCCAGTTGTTGTTTTCTGCATGTTTTTTACATCGCAGGAAATCAATACCAAACGGAGTCCAAACGCAGCAAAACTTTTTGTGGAATTTTTTTGGACCAGAAGACATCCAGTGGGCCGGAGAAGCACCTGGGCGTGCTCCAAGGGGAGCACAACCCACCACGGCGCGTCTGGAGGCCCAGGCGTGCCCAGGTGGGTTGTGCCCACATCGGGTGCCCCCTAAACCGCCTCTTTGCTCTATCAATACCCCAATAGTCTAGAAACCCTAGGGGAGTCGACGAAAATCAATTCCAGCTGACATAGAGTCCAGAACCACCAGATCCAATCTAGACACCATCACGGAGGGGTTCACCACTTCCATAGGTGCCTCTCCGATGATGCGTGAGTAGTTCTTTGTAGACCTTCGGGTCCGTAGTTAGTAGCTAGATGGCTTCCTCTCTCTTGTTTGATTCTCAATACAATGGTCTCTGGGAGATCCATATGATGTAATTCTTTTTGCGGTGTGTTTGTTGGGATCGGATGAACTTTGAGTTTATGATCAGATCTATCTTTTTATCCATGAAAGTTATTTGAGTCTTCTTTGATCTCTTATATGAATGATTTCTTATAGCCTCATATTTCTTCTCCGATATTTGGGTTTTGTTTGGCCAACTTGATCTATTTATCTTGCAATAGGAAGAGGTGCTTTGTGATGGGTTCGATCTTACGGTGCTTGATCCTAGTGACAGAAGGGGAAACGACATGTATGTATCATTGCCATTAAGGATAACAAGATGGGGTCTATTTCTACATAAATAGATATTGTCTACATCATGTCATCGTTCTTATTGCATTACTCCGTTTCTCCATGAACTTAATACACTAGAAGCATGCTGGATAGCAGTCGATGTGTGGAGTAATAGTAGTAGATGCAGGCAGGAGTCGGTCTACTATTCTTGGACGTGATGCCTATATAATGATCATTGCCTGGATATCGTCATGATTATTTGAAGTTCTATCAATTGCCCAACATTAATTTGTTTACCCACCGTTTGCTATTTTTCTCGAGAGAAGCCACTAGTGAAACCTATAGCCCCCGGGTCTCTTCTTTATTATATTTGCCTTTGTGATCTATTTTCCTTTGCTTTTATTTTCAGATCTATTATACCAAAAATACCTTGCTGCAATTTATTCTTATTTATTTTATCTCGCGTTCCCGCGATCCAATCTATCATATTTTTATCACGTCCGTTTGCTAATTTCTGGCGCCGTTACCCGAAAGGGATTGACAACCCCTTTAATACGTCTGGTTGCGAGTATTTGTTATTTGTGTGCAGGTGCTGTTTACGCAGTGTTGCTTGGTTCTCCTACTAGTTCGATAACCTTGGTCTCATCACTGAGAGAAATACCTACTGTCGTTGTGGTGCATCATCCCTTCCTCTTTGGGGAAATACCGACGTAGTCCTAGCCGACATCAAGTCTTTGCTGAACTCTTTTATGCATGATGTTTATAGCCTGTATTTCTTCTCTGAAACTTTGGTTTGGTTTGGCCAACTAGATTGATTTTTCTTGCCATGGGAGGAGGTGCTTTGTGATGGGTTCGATCTTGCGGTGCTCAATCTTAGTGATAGAAAGAGACATGACACGCATGTATCGTTGCTATTAAGGATAACAAGATGGGATCTATTCCTACACAAATAGATCTTGTCTACATCATGTCATCATTCTTATTGCATTACTCCATTTTTCCATGAACTTAATACACTAGATGCATGCTGGATAGTGGTCGATGTGTGGAGTAATAGTAGTAGATGCAGACAGGAGTTGGTCTACTAATCTTGGACGTGATGCCTATATACATGATCATTACCTTGGATATCGTCATAATTATTTGCTTTTCTGTCAATTGCCCAACAATAATTTGTTTATCCACTGTATGCTATTTTCTCGAGCGAAGTCTCTAAAACTAAAAATAACTTGCTGCACTTTTCTTTATTTATTTTATTTTGTGTTTCAGTTAGATCAATTTATCAAATCTCATATAATTTAATTTATCTCTATACCGAGGAGGGATTGACAACCCCTCTTACGCATTGGGTTGCAAGTTTTTGTTGTTTGTGTGCAGGTGCTGTTTACATAGTGTTGCTTGGTTCTCCTACTGGATTGATAACCTTGGTTTCATAACTGAGGAGAATACTTACCGTTGTTGTGATGCATCATCCCCTCCTCGTCAGGGAATTTCCAACGCAAATACAAGCAATCAGTCGCCATGTGATGTTGTGATTCATTTTGCCTTGTATGAAATGATTAACGAGCCGTCAATGTCTCCAGCCTCCTCTTTTCTCTTCTTTATTTTTCTCAAAGGATAGAAGGGTTCCTTGCGTGCAAGTTTCCCTGGGGGAGTGATGGTGTGGATACCACCAAGAGGCGTTCAAGTTATCATTTTACGACAAGAAATACAACAAGGAAAAAGTTAAGTTGAAAAACTTTGAAGCAAATTATGTGTTGTCCAAAGCAATTTCTCCTTGAACGATTTTGGACTTTGTATGGGAAACCTGCACGCTAAGGAACCTTGTCGTGATCAAGCGTGCTCTTATTTTGTTTCGAGTCGGCTCAACAATTTAAGTAGCTGCGCTGTGACCGTCAAGCGTAACCTTGCCGGTAGCGGCACTTCCAACAGGCTACTAAGGACCTGTTTCTCAAGTGCTCGTGGCAAGAGTGTGCGCATCGACAAGTTTCCAGCAAGTGTAGGGTATAAAAATCATGCAAAGATAGAATAAAACAAGGGAGATAGCATACATACATGCATCAGCACCAGGTTATATTACATCAGAAGCCACATGCAGTTCTAACTTAAGATGAATTTGTCTTTCACATGGACTACATTGGCGGCGACATGATACAAGGAAATTAGTGCCTGTGTTGGCCTTCTTTTCTAGGCATTTGGCCAACCCTTTCGGAGATGGGCGTGACGAGCTCTTCGGCTGCCTTGGTGCCGGCAAGCTGGCGAAGACCTTGGTGAGATCAATTCCAGGATTTCGGTGCACCACTCCGACGCGCACCTTGAAGAGGACGTCCCGGCAAAGCTTGCGGGATTCACTGACAAGATATGCAGCTCGAGTTTTGTGGTGCTTCTCCAACGCCTTGACAACACTTTCAAAGAATAAAGTGAGTCTGGAGCTTGCAGCATCCCTTTCATTGGTAGAGAAGCGGTATTCCGACAAGCCCATGGTGGATATCAGTGCAGTGAGGTTCTCTGCAATTGCCACAAGACGGTCAGTCCAAAGCTTGTAGGTTCCTTTGAGCTTGTTGAAAGTGTTTGCAACACTCTCAAGCAAAGCCTTCTCGTTCTGGAGGTCCTTCGTCAAGTTCTTCTCCCGCTCTTGGGCACCCTCAAGAGACTTTTCCAAGGAAGTCAACCTAAGTTTGAGGTCATCAATGATGTCCTTAGCCTTGGTGAGTTCTTGGTTCTTGGTGGATATTGAGGTTTGCAGCTCCGCTAAGGCGTGAGCCGTCTTTTCTCTGTATTCTTTGAGCGTCAAGACTTCCTTGTTGCTGACGAAAAGTTCTTCCTCAAGTTTCTTCACCTTGCCCTCTAGTTCATTCTTGGTGGTCTCTACAACTTTAGCAGCATTGACTGCCTCTTGAATCTCGCCAGCATGATTCGCATCTTGAGCTTTGATTGCATCTTTGTGCTTTCGATCGAGTTCTTGAGATTGCTATGCAAGGAGGGCTTGGACTCCTTCATCCTTGCTGTGAAGCTTGGCGGCAACCAGTTCTTCGCAAGCGGCAAGCTCTTCTTCATGAGCGTCGAGGCTTATCTTGCGATTTTTCAACTTTGCATTGGCTGCTGCTATCCTTTGTGTGACCTCTTCTTGTGCCTTGTCGGCTTTGGCCTTCTCTAAGACATGTTTTTCCCACTCGATGGCGAGCTCCCTCTGGCAGTCCTTCAAATCTTGGAGGCACTCTGCATACCAAATTTGCGTCTCCTCTACATGCTTCTGGAACTCCTTCTCTGCCTTACCGATAACAGCTGCCATGGAGTCCAAGCTTTCCATTCGGCTATGGTAGTGTGCTTGGAGTTTCTTGAGTTATCGCCCATGGCCTTGAGGAGTTGCTCTTCGTTGGATCTACTACTACTGACGCATGGTCCGCCAACAACTTCAAGCCCAACAACAATGATGACCTTGTCATCAAAAATGTCTCCTTCACTGGGTGCATCAACGCTTGACGTCCAAGGGATGATGACAAACAGGTTGTCGCCAATCTTCAAATACCGCGCAGTGTGTCGGCTGGGTTAGAGCAACGAGGAGGGAGAAGAGCTAGCTGTAGCACAAACTCCAAGAAAATTGGTGTCAGATGGGACTTGCACTGGTTTGTACGCTGCCATTGTACTACTCCTACTACTCTACACTACTAATATGAGGCCATCCAATCATGTCCCGACAAAAGACTGCGGACACCGATTGTTTGTTGATATTTAAATTTGTTTTGACACATCAAAATATCCCTGAAAGGAGCAATACACAGCAAAATGTCACGGTGAATGAGGAATTTGAATGTGCTGGGCAGGGTGGGGCTGGAAGTTACTGGGGACATAAGGGGAATTTTGCAGGGAAGGGATTCGACACCTAGATATTTCTACTCAAAACACAAAGGCTTGGATTTTTTCGAAATGCAGAGGCTTGGGTTTTGGCACCAAACTAGAAATTTTGCAAATATTTTTCATCATTTATTCCCAAATGAGGCGCACCGGGCGGCATGCCAACCACACCAACCTCATGTGGTTGCGTGGTGGCGTGTGACGTGAATGCTTGTTCTGGTGCATGTTGATACGTCTCCAACGTATCTATAATTTTTTATTGTTCCATGTTGTTATATTATCAATCTTGGATATTTTATAGTCATTTTATATCATTTTTGGTACTAACCTATTGACTTAGTGCCAGTTGCTGTTTTCTGCATGTTTTTTACATCACAGGAAATCAATACCAAACGGAGTCCAAACGCAACGAAACTTTACAGAGATTTTTTGGACCAGATGGAACATAATGTGCCCTGGCTGTGCCTGGGGGGGTGCTCCGAGGAGAGCACAACCCACCAAGGCGAGCCAGGAGGCCCAAGCGTGCCCTGGTGGGTTGTACCCACCTCGGGTGCTCCCGGACCGCCTCTTTGCTCTATAAATACCCCAATATTCTCAAAACCCTAGGGGAGTCAACGAAATATTGATCCAGCCGCCGCAGAGTCCAGAACCACCAGATCCAATCTAGACACCATCTCGGATGGGGTTCACCACCTCCATTGGTGCCTCTCCGATGATGCGTGAGTAGTTCTTTGTAGACCTTCGGGTCCGTAGTTAGTAGCTAGATGGCTTCCTCTCTCTCTCTCTCTGAATTCTTAATACAATGGTCTCTTGGAGATCCATATGATGTAACTCTTTTGTGGTGTGTTTGTTGGGATGATGAACTTTGAGTTTATGATCAGATATATATTTTTATATCCATGAAAGTATTTGAGTTTCTTTGATCTCTTTTATGCATGATTACTTATAGCCTCGTATTTGTTCTCCGATATTTGGGTTTTGTTAGGCCAACTTGATCTATTTATCTTGCAATGGGAAAAGGTGCTTTCTAGTGGGTTCGATCTTATGGTGCTTGATCCTAGTGACAGAAAGGGAACCGACACGTATGTATCGTTGCTATTAAGGATAAAACGATGGGGTCTATCTCTACATAGATAGATCTTGTCTACATCATGTCATCGTTCTTATTGCATTACTCCGTTTCTCCATTAACTTAATACACTCGATGCATGCCGGATAGCGGTCGATGTGTTGAGTAATAGTAGTAGACGCAGGTAGGAGTTGGCCTACTGATCTTGGACGTGATGCTTATGTAATGATCATTTCCTGGATAACGTCATGATTATTTGAAGTTTTATCAATTACCCAACAGTAATTTTTCACCCACCGTTTGCTATTTTTCTCGAGAGAAGCCACTAGTGATACCTACGGCCCCGGGGTCTCTTTCTCATATTATTTGCCATTGCGATCTATTTTCCTTTGCTTTTATTTTCAGATCTATTAAACTAAAAATACAAAAATACCTTGCTGCAATTTATTCTTATTTATTTTATTTGGCATTCGATCTATGAATCTACTATTATTTATCTCACGTCTGTTTGCCTATCTTGAGGCGTCGTACCCGGAAGGGATTGACAACCCCTTTAACACGTCGGGTTGCGACGACTTGTTATCTGTGTGCAGGGGCTGTTTACGTTGTGTTGCTTGGTTCTCCTACTGGTTCGATAACCTTGGTCTCATCTGAGGGAAATACCTACCGCTGCTGTGCTGCATCATCCCTTCCTCTTTGGGGAAATACCGACGTAGCTTCAAGCCGCATCAAAAGGAATTTCTGGCGCCGTTGCCGGGGAGGATCTTCAACATATACCAGGTTCCTAAGCACAAATCTCATCTCCTCGCAATTTACGTTATCTGCCATTTGCCTCTCATTTTCCTCTCCCCCTCTTCATAAAAATTTGCCGTTTTATTCGCCCTCCTTTTCGTTCGCCGTTTTCTCGTCAGATCTCATGTTTGCTTGTGTTGCCATGTGTCTTCTATTTGCTTGCATCTTCAGTTGCTAAAAATCAATTAATATGGATCCTCATCCACTTGCTAATGTTTTCAAGATATCCAATTATGATGAACCCATTGCTAGTGAATTGAGTTCACTAGATTATCTTTATGAAGTTTTGCTTGAGATTCGTGAATATGAAAATTGTGATGAAAAAATTCATGAAGTGATTCATGAGAGCTCCTCTAATGAAAAGCATGATTGCAATGATTTTACTATAAATTCTATTAATGTCAATTGTGCTAATAATATGCAAAACCCCAAGCTTGGGGGTGCTAATTTTGCTATGTCCACTACTTGTTGCAATGATCATGATTGGGGTGATGTTTCTTATGATCTTGAAAATTTATTTAAGCCTCATGATGAATATGTTTGTGATAATATTGAAAGTGGATTTGGAAGAGTGTCAACTTTAGCTAAAAATAATCCCACATATGTGGAGAGTGATCAATCTTATGAAAATTTTGATGAAAGTGGGTTTGGAGAGGTCATGACTTTATTTGATTATAATCCCACTATTTTGGAAGAGTGTGAACTTTGCATGCATGTGGATCATGAAGAGAATATTTTGTGTGATAGCTATATCATTGAATTTGATTATGATCTTACATGTAATTATTATGAGAGAGGAAAATGTGGTTGTAGAAATTTTCATGTTACTAAATTATCCCTCTTCATGTTGAGATTGCTATTGTTTCTTTCTCCTTCCTTGCATATGCTAGAAATTGTTTTTCTTGATATTTTGTTTTCCTATAAAATGCCTATGCACAAGAAGTATGTTAGACCTAAATGTGTTGGTCATGTATTTTATGATGCTCTCTTTGTGCTTCAATTCTTGTCTTCTATGTGAGCATCAATAAAATCTGATGCCTAGCTAAGGGCGTAAAACTATAGCGCTTGTTGGGAGGCAACCCAATGAATAAAATTTATTTTCGCTTTTTGCTTTCTGGTCTAGAGTGTTTGCATAACTGTTATGATTGTGTTTTTGTGTGTTTTAATTAGTGTTTGGGCCAAGTAAAGCCTTTAGGATCTTCTTGGGTGATAGTTGTTTGATCTTGCTGAAAAACAGAAACTTTTCCTCTCACGAAAACAATTCTCATTTTTTACCAGAGCGTGCTAAAATGCCAATTCTTTTTGCCGTAGATTAATATACAAATTGCTCAGGTCGTCCTAATTTTTCAGAATTGTTGGAGTTCCAGAAGTTTTCAAAATAGTCATATTGCTACAGACTTTTCTGTTTTGACAGATTCTGTTTTCTTTGCGTTGTGTGCTTATTTTGATGGCTCTATGGTTTTCTTTGATGAGTTTTTGCCATAGAAAAGTTGAAATATAGTAGATATAATGCAAAAACAAAATATGAATTGGTTTGGTACAATACTTATAGTAGTGATTTGCTTTCTTTTACTAACGGATCTCACGAAGGTTTGTTGAGTTTTGTGTGATTGAAGTTTTCAAGTTTTGGGTTATCCTATGATGGATGAAGGAATAAGGAGTAAGAAGAGCCTAAGCTTGGGGATGCCCCGGCATCCCAAGCTATTATCCAAAAATGAGCAAACAACTAAGCTTGGGGATGCCCCCGAGTGGCATCCCCTCTTTCTTCTAGCGACCATCGGTATTTTACTCAAAGCTATATTTTTATTCGTCACATACTATGTGTTTTGCTTGGAGCGTCTTGTATGATATGAGTTTTTGCTTGTTTTATTTTGTGTTTTAAGTCTTGATTCCTTGCTGGACACACCTATTTGAGAGAGCCAAAATTATGTCATTACTTGTTAAAATTGCTCTCTATGCTTCACTTAAATTTTTATGAGCTATGGACTTGCTCTAGTGCTTCACTTATCTCTTTTTGAGCACGGTATGCTTTAGTATTTTCAAAGAAATGCTCTCTTGCTTCACTTAGATTTATTTGAGACTTGGTAAAGTTTTCAAGAAATTCTCTCTTGCTTCACTTATATTAATTTGAGAGAAAGAAATAAATATTATGCTCATGATCTTCACTTATATTTGTTTGAGCTTGTCAAAAGCAACACATGAAAATTAGTCCAAAAGTGATAGATATCCAAGAAGCATATAATAAAAACTTTCATGAAGATCATTGGACAAAATAAACTTGATTCTCAGTAATAGTTTTGAGATATGATGATGTGATATGTGAGTTATGTTGATGAGTAATTATGCTTTAGTCAGAATATTGGTGTCAAGGTTTGTGATTCCCTATGAAAGCATGAAAGTTAATAGTTATGCAATGAAATTATATCCTACTTGTGGTGCATTATTCGGTGTTAATTATGCTTAATGCTCGCTTATGAGATTATTCGTTTCGTGGTTGGTCGCTTCTCATTCTTTTGCTAGCCTTCATTTTGCACTAGGTATGATCTCTACTTGTGCATCCAAAAACCTTTAAACCAGTTTTGCCACATGAGTCCACTATATCTACCTATATGCGGTACTCTTTTGCCGTTCTATGAAAATTTGTATGTGCCATCTATAATTTTCAAAATAAACTTCTCTTTTGTGTGTTCGTTTCGCTCGTGGAACGGTGAGGGGTGGCTAATATTTTCCATGCTAGACGTGTTATTCTCACGATGAGTGTTTATTCACTTGTCATTGCATGAGAGTAAGGCAAAGGTATTAGGGATGCCCAGTCCCGAAATGAAAAATGAATTTACTTTATGTCGTCAAATAATAAATTCCTTGGAAAGTGTTGGTATGGAGGGCAACCGTGGATACGGCTAGCCATGGAAAGTGAAAGTATGGTTGAAAAAGGAATACACTTTATTTTTCATTTGGGAACCGCCTATGATATATCTAGCATGGAAAGTGTTGGGAACTCTAAGTCCTTTTCGTTGGTGGGAAGGATACACATCCCAAAATGTTTTTATCTGTAAGTTTTTTGCTTTGAGCTCTGGCACCTCTACAAATCCCTACTTCCCTCTGCGAAGGGCCTTTCTTTTACTTTATGCAATTTTTATGTTTGAATTTGAGTCTCGATCTTCTTTTACAAAAGCACTAACTAGGAGGCAATATGATCGTACTTGAGTATTGGCTGTAGCTAATATGCGAGTGTGTTTCATGAATGGATCAATGATTGAGCATAATGGGCTAGGGATAACTTATTTTAGCGTTGATATTTTGAAAGACATGGTTGCTTGTTGATTTGCTTGAGTATTTAAATTATCATGTCAAAACTAGACTATTGCTTTGAACAATAGAAAAGTCCAAATGTCCATATTACAAAGAAAAGAAATATGATATCACATGATAGGCAGCATTCCACATCAAAAATTCTGTTTTTATCACTTACCTACTCGAGCACGAGAATGAGTTAAGCTTGGGGATGCTGATACGTCTCCAACGTATCTATAATTTTTTATTGTTCCATGTTGTTATATTATCAATCTTGGATGTTTTATAATCATTTTATAGTCATTTTATTCATTTTTTCGTACTAACCTATTGACATAGTGCCAAGTGTCAGTTGCTGTTTTTTGCATGTTTTTTACATCGCAGGAAATCAATACCAAACGGAGTCCAAACGCAACGAAACTTTACGGAGATTTTTTTGGACCAGAAGGAACATAATGGGCCCTGGCTGCGCCTAGGGGGTGCTCCGAGGAGAGCACAACCCACCAAGGCGCGCAAGGAGGCCCAGGCGCACCCTGGTGGGTTGTTCCCGCCTCGGGTGCCCCCGGACCGCCTCTTTGCTCTATAAATACCCCAGTATTCCCAAAACCCTAGGGGAGTCGACGAAATATTGATTCAGCCGCCGCAGAGTCCAGAACCACCAGATCCAATCAAGACACCATCTCGGATGGGGTTCACCACCTCCATTGGTGCCTCTCCGATGATGCGTGAGTAGTTCTTTGTAGACCTTCGGGTCCGTAGTTAGTAGCTAGATGGCTTCCTCTCTCTCTCTCTCTCTGAATTCTCAATACAATGGTCTCTTGGAGATCCATATGATGTAACTCTTTTGCGGTGTGTTTGTTGGGATCGATGAACTTTGAGTTTATGATTAGATCTATCTTTTTATATTCATGAAAGTATTTGAGTTTCTTTGATCTCTTTTATGCATGATTACTTATAGCCTCGTATTTCTTCTCCGATATTTGGATTTTGTTTGGCCAACTTGATCTATTTATCTTGCAATTGGAAGAGGTGATTTGTAGTGGGTTCGATCTTACGGTGCTTGATCCTAGTGACAGAAAGGGAACCGACATGTATGTATCATTGCTACTAAGGATAAAACGATGGGGTCTATATCTACATAGATAGATCTTGTCTACATCATGTCATCGTTCTTATTGCATTACTCTATTTCTCCATGAACTTAATACACTAGATGCATGGTGGATAGCGGTTGATGTGTGGAGTAATAGTAGTAGATGCAGGCGGGAGTTGGTCTACTAATCTTGGACGTGATGCCTATGTAATGATCATTGCCTAGATATCGTCATGATTATTTGAAGTTTTATCAATTGCCCAACACTAATTTGTTCACCCACCGTTTGCTATTTTTCTCGAGAGAAGCCACTAGTGAAACCTACGGCCCCCGGGTCTCTTTCTCATATTATTTGCCTTTGCGATCTATTTTCCTTTGCTTTTATTTTCAGATCTATTAAACTAAAAATACAAAAATACCTTGCTGCAATTTATTCTTATTTATTTTATTTGGTGTTCGATCTATAAATCTACTATAATTTATCTCACGTCCGTTTGCCTATCTTGAGGCGCCGTACCCGGAAGGGATTGACAACCCCTTTAACACGTCGGGTTGTGAGGATTTGTTATATGTGTGCAGGGGTTGTTTACGTTGTGTTGCTTGGTTCTCCTACTGGTTCGATAACCTTGGTCTCATCTGAGAGAAATACCTACCGCTGCTGTGCTGCATCATCCCTTCCTCTTTGGGAAAATACCGACGTAGCTTTAAGCCGCATCACATGCCACCCCAATACTAGTACTATTACAGTACAATAACAATGTGTATGAAAAATTAGACATCAAAAGCATATATTTAAAAATTATATTAATCAGGTATTTAAAAAATGCTAAACATGTATACAAAAATATTCCTGGTGTATGAAAAACATCTACAAGGTGCATGGAAACAATTAGACATAAAACAATATTAATTATGTATTTGAAAATGGTTAGATGGTTATAAAAATGTTTTATATTTATACCAAAAATGTGTAATGTGTATGAAAAATATAATATGCATGAAAAACATTATTTGAAAAAAATGCTAATCCCATATTATGAAATATTTAATGTGTACACAAAAAAGCTTCAGTTGTATATCAACAATGTTTCATGGATTTGAAAATGTAAACATGTAAAAAATACATTCCTATTTTATACGACAAGAAAAGGAAAAACCCGACCGTGCAAAAAACAGAGAAAGATGAAAACAAATGAAAACTGAGAAAGAAAAAAATCAAAATAAAACCTAAAGAAAAAACTCAAAGAAAATCAATGCAAAAGAATGGAATGATGAAAACCACGAAAAACAGAAAGAAAGAAAAATGAAGAAAAGGAAACTAAGAAAAAAAAGAAAACAAAAGACAAGTAAAAGCAAAAAAAAGCAAAGTAAACAAACAAAAACGAAAAATGGGAAATAAAAATAAGTGACCAAGAAAGAAACAAAGAAAACCGATAAAAAAGCTAAGTAGACAGAAAGAACCGAAAAGCCGGGGGAAGAAGTAAGAGAAAAACAAAAATGAAGCAAAAAAAGGAAAATTGCAGGAACAAACACACCAAATAGTGAGCGTGAACGGATGCTATAAGCATGATATAGTTCTCACGTGTGAGAATGGAGGTGAGAACATTTTGAGACGACTCATTCGATACGGGTTTTCAAGAGCCCGCGGCCATTTATCTTTTCAAGCCACTAGGATAGAGGCGCACACTTCAAGCCTTCCACAAATAGTCATGGATTGGGCCTGTGGGTGGCTACGACCCGCGTTGGGCCCATACGAGACATCATGTGTCATGCATGAGGTCATCATATTTTGACCATTTAATTTGACGTCTAATTTTGGTAGTGATTTAATGGCCTTGCCTGATTCATTTAACCTTACACCTTTTTTGGTACTAATTAATGTCCCACCAGCTGGAATTGCCGATGTCGTATTAAAAACCTACCATTTTTAGAAGCAAACACCCCATAAGACCAATGTTTTTAATTTTTTTAATAGTTTCCAACTTTCTCTTATACTAATAAATGCGTACGTGTAATGCACGTTCATATTTGGTAGAATATATTTTTTGTGAGATATTTGGTAAAATATTAATTGTATGATGATATTAGGTAATATATTAATTGCACGATAATTACGTGATTATCACTTATATTGATATTTTCTATAATATTTATTGCATGCTAAACATATTGAGCACTAGACATTGAAGCAATTTAGGTAGTTGGATTGAAAATAAACGGATGGCTAAGATTAGTCGGATTGCCTTTGGGTCTTTTTATTTTGATGATATAGATAATAGACTAGTGAATCGATGTATTTTTTGGCTCACGGGCTAGGTCAGGTTCAGGTTGGGCTTTCAAACTCCCGACCTAAATGTCAAGCCTAAGCCCAATCTATTATGAAACATCAGAATAATGGTGTCTCCTATCAAAACATATTAATTGCCTAGAAAATAAAAACATATTAATTTATTGTTTTTAAAAATAAAAACTACACTATAATGGTTATATTTTAGAAAAGGAAATTCTAGTGTGAAGGCGTTCGTGCAGATGCGTCAACACGTGATGGTGCCATTGTCGTATTATCAGCTGTGGAGGTCGTGTGTGTGCAACGTGCCAACTAGCGTGGATCTAGTTAAGGGGGGAGGGAAATTTGTGGACTCGTCACACACTATTGTTTCCCTGGAGCGGGTATAACATCTATTCCTCGCACCCATAGCTCTTCTCCTCGCCCTTGCCCCAACCTCTGTTGCCTCTAGATCGTGCCGCGGAAGCACACCACTGATGCGGTTCCAGCAAGGAATCAAGACCGAGTAACCGCCCCAATCCTCGTTGCCTATGGATCCATCATCTCCGATAGAGCATCAACCATGTGTGACCACCCAATTCAGCCTAGCCTCCCGCTATGGCTGCACACAATCAAAGTCGGCTTTGATAGGAGATCAAGCCCATGCAATGATGCGTCCGTCAAGGTTGAGGTATGAGTTGCGATACTCCATTTTTCATGTGATTTGAGGTATGGAAGGGGGCGCATGGCGCATGCTTGATTTATGGGGCAAAAGAGGAGGTGAGGTTTGGATGGGGAGGCTAGGCCTGCGGAGATTAGGTGATTTTGGGAGAGGTTACGGTGTTGTGGGATGTTTAATCTTTGATGGGTATGTTCGGTGCGCATATTGATAGATCCATAACAAGGGGTGAATTTCAGTTTGTCTAGTTGCACATTTTTCAATTTTGGAGTTGATGGAGAGACGAAGGTGGTGGGAAGTTGATGCACCTGAATGTCACACACGCACACCTAAACAATACGCAACTGGTTCAATTGCATGTTAGGACGATCGTTTTTACAGGACATGAACCGCTTGTGATGTTCTTTTTGTTAGTGGGCCACATGTTTCATCATTTTATGTCTATTGTAGTATGGCAGCATAGTACATGCGTGGATATTTGATGCACCAGATTTTGTTGATGTTTACATTTTGTAGGGGGACACCTTTCACACCTTGAGGTGGCTTGATTTCATGACTTTATGTGCCAGACTTTAGCCATCTATAATGATAGCTTGCTACCAGCCACCAACGTGTTGTCTTTTACCACTTGTGCTGCCATAGAAGATAATGTGGCTACCACGATCGTTATAATCAAATGCCATGTTCTTTATTATGTAGTTGCCATTACTCTTTTCCATTTTATGACATATGCTTATAGTTTGTCCTTGCTGTTTCTGGAATTATGAAAATGCGTATACCGACTTGCCAGGATGACAAGATTTTATACTATATAGCATGTTTTTATCTCAACAATTTACCACATTGATTTTTTTTGCTCATTGTTTCCTTGTTTTCGTTTTCCATGTAGGGCTTATGGCAAAGAAACAGAACGCGGACTCAATATCCACATCCCCTAGCATTTGTCCATTGGAAACCTGATAACAAGTTAGTTTCTTTCCTCACCTTATTTATTGCTACGGCGCTAGATACTCGCCCAATTACGTGGCCCGTTCCACGCTTCCACGCTCTCTGACGCGTTCATTTGGGTCCATGTATAGCAGGCTATCGCGGTGTAGTGTTGTAGCACGCACATTCTCGCGCTAGTGGAGTATCTTTTAAAAAAACTTGATTTTTAGGTATTTTAGGCTTTTATCAGGCTTCCAGCCGGCTCAAAATCTTATTGCCTTGTGCTCTGCGTAGAAACTAGAGCCCAAACCTGACCTAACCGTTGGGTTTTCAAGTTCGGTGCAACAAATGTAAGAATGAGAATGGCACTTCTCTCTTCATATCTCCGGATGTTTCACATCAGAATCTTCAATCGTAGTTATGTCTCAAGCGGCGCCCTTTCTGGACAAAGACCTCAACCTATCCATGTCTAGGTTTGGAGACATATGCTTGAAGAACATCTAACATGTACAACTGATCCAGGTTGGGCGAAAGTTTTACAAACTAAGGATTCTACCCTAAGATATGATGTAACTTTTGCATGATATAAACATATATAGATTTGCAAATCCATAGTACCCGAGGACGAACCTAAAACCTATCCGTGCTTGGGGTTGGATCTTCCTATCTAACCTACTCGATAGTGCGGTGTTTACATATCATTGCTTTTTTCAACCTTCCTCAAAACGTTAGGGTAGAATTTGGGGGCCAAGACCTTAGGCTAGATCCCAAACCACCAAGGGTGTGGGTCCACCCATGATCCCCACCAATGTATGCAATTGGTACTATGTTACTTCACTCACATCTTTGCCAACCTCATCTTACTCTACTTTTTTTGTTTTGTTATGACTTATGAATTTTTTGAAATTACAACTGGTAACTATTACAAAACCTAATATAGTATAAATATAGCAAAGGTACTATATACTGAACATAAATAGTCAATTTAAACATGGTGGTCCACCAATCGTAGGCAATGTCACGCATTGCAACGTTAACCATATTTTGCACCATCATATAGTGTCGGAATTTGCAAAAACCCTAGCATATCTCCTCCCCTTTGTTTTGCCACCCTCATCCCACCCATTTCCTCATTTGGGGAAACCCTGGCATATCGCATCCCCTTCGTGCCACCATCCTCATCCCACCCATTGCCACATCAAGCGATGTTTATAACATGTCATAGTAACTAATCAATGTTACATATGAAACATAATAACTATACAAACTGAAAGAGGGTTTATGTTTTTCTGCTGCCATTAGATACACTCATCGTTCCTCCTAGCCCACCCATGCTTTATCTCTGCACTTTGACTTGTCTCCTTGCCTCCTCGTCACTCTGCTTCCTATGCGTACCCATCTAGCACTATGTCTATTGCAAGGGACACCTCCCTAGTGGTCTATGTTGCTATTGTGTCCTTTTATGTCAATGATCTTTCATTGAACAAACCTATGACCGGGAACGATGATCTATTCACCTCAACATAGATCCATCACCACCTCTTTCTAATCAAATATTTTCCTTCTAGACCCACCACTGTACCATGACCTCTCACCACGCTAACAATATACCTCATACGCCTACATGCCCATCCACATCCTCCATGATGATAGACGCCTCGCTTTGTTGTTCCCGCATTGACCATTGATGTTGAAAATTATGACCTCAATTGTAAACCTTGTAAAAGAATCATTGAAGGGTCTATGATCACTGTACCTAAAACGACAATTGTCCATCAATTTTACATATGGTGAGTATCCAAGAATTTGATTTTGTTTCTCTTTCTGAACTAGGCAATATAGATCTTTTACAAGACATCAAAATAGTAAGTACTGCTTATTTTTCACCTCCAAAGGTTCAAATCAATCAATACCAATTCCTATTGTCGGTAGTATTTGTCTCCTCGAGGAATTTTTTTGCATAGGCTAAAAATTTCGGGATCTCTCTTGGCCTTGTGTCATACCCACATCATGCACAACAGAGCGGCAAGGTATTGCGGCAGGTCGATGGGTTGGTGACTGGTTGTGTGTATCCATACATCGCCCTTCTCATTACAAATCCAACCACTTATTACCCTTTATAGTCCAGCGACTTGAGTTGAGATCAAGCAAGGGCGGAGATCAATTTGGGGTGGGGTTGCATCAAGGTGCTGGTAGTTCTAGCACAACTCATCCCGACGGTAGCGGTCAAGGAGCTGGAACCTCTCACTTAGGAAAGGAAGTTAGGTGAGCTACAATAACCCGACTTTCCTTCCCTCTAGTGTCGTTAAGAATAATTATGTCAATTTTTAAAAGACTGATTTCAATTTTCGAGCCATTCATTTCATTTTTTATCATGCCAATTTCAATTTTTTCAAATGGTCCGTTTCAATTTCAAAAGCGTTCCGCCTTGCTTTCCCCTTTTACACAAGGAGAGCATGGTCGTACAAAAGCAATGAGATATTTTTTAGATGATTCTTTTTTTGGGAGAAGTTGTGGTCGCTCCTGGGTGTCCATACACCCTCATGAACAGTAAATTGAATTTTTTTTGAAAGAATAATCAAAAGGATCTGAAATTTCGTGACATCTCAAACGTTTTGGTGCTTGCAAATTTTCTCGAGAAATATCATCTGATGAGCTCTACACACGAGTAAAAAACAGTGTTCAAAAGGTGCTCAAAATTTGGAGTGAAATATTTTTCTTTTGTAGAGCTCTTCGAATATTTTTTTCCTATATGCAATCTTGCAAACACATACAAAGTTTGAGCGTATTTGATTCAGGAAATTTCAATTTTTTTTATTTTTTTAATATATTGGTCATTATGGTGTAGAACACCCAGGAGCTAAAAAAATGGAAAAATGTGAAAGAATATATAATTGCCTTGTTACAAAAATGGAATAGTCATGCGAAAAATGAATCATGTGAAAAATATACGTCTTCACTAGTCTTGCTTTCGTCTTCACTAGTCTTATTTCCGTGTTTTAGCTCCTGGAAAGAAACATGCACGAGGATGTCATGTTTCGAACAGGCATGAAACGCTCCCTCCCTCCTCCCTTCAACAAAACTGCAGGAAACAAGACTAGTGAAGATGGAAACAAGACTAGTGAAGACGTATATTTTTTCACATGATTCATTTTTCACATGAATATTCGATTTTTTTAAGTAGCCAGTTATATATATTTTTCACATGATTCATTTTTTAGCACACATGTCCAAATAGCAATGCAAAAACGGAAATAAGAGTAGTGAAGACTAAAGACGTACTCCTCCTGGATCTGTAGCCATCCGTGGAAAGAAACACTCGAAACCCTCTCTCTCCGTGCTTTTCTTTCCTTTTGAACCCCTCCCCTTTCCTCCCAACTACTATATATATGAAGCGAATACCCTCGCGTTCCATTTCGCAAATCTAAAATCGCCCCGCCGCCACTTCCAGCGGAACGACGACGTCCTTCCAGGTAGCAGTAGCACAGATGTCAATCGCTCGTTTTATACATGCCAACGATCCTAGCTTCCTAGATCTCGTAGCGCTCATATACGTTTTATACATGCCAACGATCCTAGCTTCCTAGATCTCGTAGCGCTCATATACGTGTTTTGCTTGTGTCTGCTGGGTATAGGAACAGAGAGCAACGTCGTCGTCAATGGGCATGCTGTTTGGCCAGCAGGCGGGGCGGCGCACCCCGGCGTGGCTGGGGCCGCTGCTCGGCGCGGAGTTCTTCAAGCGGTGCGCCGATCACCCCTATCTGGTCAAGAACGAGCGCAACCATTACTGCCTCGACTGCGCGGGCGAGGACGACGCCGTCTGCTGCACCCTGTGCGTCTCCGGCCACCGCAACCACCACGTCGTCCAGGTACGTAACGCGTATAAGCTAGAGCATACTCACCTCTCCGGCAAGCGCTAACGACGGCTGTGGATGGGTGCAATTGCAGATACGGAAGTCGTCGTACCGCGAAGTGATCCGGGTGGCGGAGCTGAAGGCGGTGGCGGACATCTCGCTGGTGCAGACGTACGTCATCAACTACGACAGGGTGGTGTTTCTGAACCGGCGGCCGCAGGCGCCGCAGCACGGCGTCAAGTGCGTCGGCCCCGCCGGGGCGTGCCGGGAGTGCGGCCGGGGACTCGTGGACGCCAACTTCCGTTTCTGCTCACTGAGCTGCAAGGTACATGCATGCACGCGTCCTCTCATAATTGCCTTCCATGTTTGTACGTTCGCTGTGAGGGCACCACGTGGCTAGATACTGGAGTATATATCAATTAATTCAAATCGATCTTTGAATTGGACGGACAAGATCCAACGTTAGAAGGTAGTACTGTATAACTTTTTGTGAAACGTTCGCTCATCTTTTTTGGAAACAGAATACTAGTAGTGGATACGGCCGGGATGCTGATCTGATTGACGGCTCTGATGCCGCCCAGCTCATGCTGGGCTCGCACGCTGCAGCCTCCAGGCTCCCACGTATTAGCTCGCACGCGATCTAGCCTGCGATCCGATCTGGTCCCGAGCACGGCGGCCATGGCGCATGACCCATATCTTGATCAGTTTTCCTAAGTCTCAGTCGACTTAGACTTTCGTTATGTCTCAGTCGATGTTATGTTATATTGATCTTGCATTGAGATTTGTATAATTTTTTTTTAGTTTTTCCTTTTTCTTTTCATATACTATATCGCTTGACTGAGATTTGGTTAAGTCTAAGTCAACTGAGATCTAGACACACCCTATCTTGATCAACATGCCCTTGTGAACGGCCGGAGAGAGGCCAACATCCATATTCGGCACAGTGTCCGCCTCGGCGGCGTCATACCCTGTACATCCCTAGCTTCACGTCCACCGCGCGGCTAATGGTGTCATTAGGCCAGTGCTCCGGCACCCAGTCCGCGAGCACCAAGAGGTCAACCTGGCCAAGGACTTCCTCCTCCATGGGCCAACCTCCAGGAGGAATGGCGCCGACAGAGGTCACGTCGGTGAGGGCCGTCACGTGGCAGGAGTGCATCAACTCCAGCGCTAGGTCCATGGTGCTAACCATGGGCGTGCTTTGTGGATCGGCGCCATGGTCGTAAAATCTCGCGAGGCCAAGTCGCCGAGTCATTAGCATTTGAAACATCACTTGTCTTGTCAAGCCTCCTCATCATGGATGTGTGAGTGATGAGGTGCATCGCTGTAGATGTTTGTTGGTTTCAATGGATAATGTTTGAAAAGAAAAGGTAAAATGTGAAACGAATTGTGATACCACGAGTGATACTCAGTAAAGTAGCCTTATATCTGGTTTTTGTCATATTTCCGCGGATGCAGAGCCATATATCAGTCCAAATTAAGCTTTAAAAGTCTCATTTTTTTCCGTGATGTATATATCCATAAAAAATTAATTCCTGGTGGGATACGATCGTTGCCGCGGTACCCAAGGACATCAAGCCTCGGCGAAGCGGTACAACGCTATATATGGTCTGAAATATTTGAAACGAGCGTAACCGGTGCATTTTCAGCTGCACCAAGCTAATCCACCTTGAGGTGGCCGCCCTGGCATTCGAGGATATCAAGCAGTGGCAGCTGACATGGCCGGGCTCATGCCACGGTGGGGGTTAGCTAGTTTTCTGCGACATTTTAGCTTACTGTCGGGTTTGCCAGCGAGTTCTCTTTAAAAATTCGTCAACTTTGTACATATTACTTCATTCTTTTCTATGTGAAAAGGCAGTGCTCCTATCGGTTCCTCCAAAAAAGAAGAAGAAAACAATTTCTTTCATACTTTTCTTTTATAAAATAACAATTGTTCAAGTATGGATAGACATCCACCCAAGTGATAAAACGCATTATATTCAGTTTAGTTTTGTCTTATTTGCTTTAAACTTCTAGAAAACCATCTATCGCTTGTTATGACACCATGTATATCCACAGAAAATACACCTTTTTCATTACTTTTATTTATTAATATACATATTCAGTATCGCGGGTGGACATTCTCCAATGTGATAAAATGCAGTATATTCTTGGAGTAGTTTATGTTATGTCACATTTGCATGCACTTGCTAGCTAGTCTATATACTTTACTGATGCAAATTTATGTTTTCTTAATGTCAGCTTGATGGAATGGTGTCAGATCCCAATTTGACATTCATGATTGATCCGAGACGCAACCAGGGAAATTCAGGCTCAAACACAGAAGATGAAGGCGAGGCCGATGATCTACCGGGGCCTAGCGACCCTCCGCCGGGATGGATCAGCTACCGCCGCCGGCCCCGGAAGGGTGTCCCTGAACGGGCACCCTTCTATTGATCTTGGTTGTTTTTGGTCAGTTGTCACCAATTTCGACAATGTTTTCATTTCTGCGTCATTTCAAGGACAACAACGTTTTTCATTAGAGACATGTTGATCTTTTCCCTCTCATGGTCTAGAGATGGGAAAATACTGATATTTCCGTTGGTTCAATAATGGTGAGGTAGCTGCCTCGAAGATACATTATGCATGTTGTAATGCCAGTGTCTCGTACTTATTTGTAATATGGATGCTCTATTGCCATTGTCTTGGTATTTTTATTTTATAATGGATCCAATGATATCGTGTTTGATATTTTATTTCAGATAAAAATTATTTTGCACTTAAACTATTGTTTTAGTTTCTTGTTCAAAGAAAAATTGAGCTTAGTTTACCGAGTCAGAATTGTCCTGCAGTGCAGCTCCCCTCCCCACGTCCGCCATCCAGTTTGTATGCATAAATGCTTTAAAAATGCAACAAATCTATTAAATTAACGCATATTGTTGTGGTCTAAACTTAATGAATGTTTTTTAGAAATATGATCATTTACAATGGTGCAAAAAGGTAACGTATTTTCTTTCGCACAAATAACAAATACTTATATTTTGTTACCAAAATCTACAGTGAAATACTTGATGCTTTAACTTACACATAGGATTTCCCTAAAAAAACTTATACGTAGGATTTAGTTTTGGACTTCTGTAAATATTCTTGCAAACTCCTCTCTTCTGGAAACCACCAGTGGGGCTAAAGTGCTCGAAGATGTGATAGTTGATAGGACAAAGTGAGCCAAAAAAAAGGGAGATATTGACCTAAAATAACATTTTAGGAGGAGCGATTTTTTTTACTTTGTTGTGATGTGACTCTAACTCTAGTAGTTGGTAAACTCATGTAATTATCTGTAATAATACAAATTCACAATTCTTTAGTTTTTTTTTTTGAAAAAAGAGATATCTCACAATTCTTTAGTTTTTTTTTGCGGGGAGCTGCCACAGTTCTTTAGTTAAGGAAGGACATTCAGAAATTGGTCTATTCTACTGCTAGCTTTTGGTTGGTTATATGATGTTTTGTTCCATATAAGTTGCATCAACAAAGGTTCGTCCGTTCAGACATGGTTTTGCCCGTGGGTTTTTAATTGGGTTCGTATATGGAAATTGAGAGATACTTAATCTACCGGAAGCACACAAAAAGTATTCTACAATATCCTGACATAACACTTTTATTACTTATATAAAGGATGTTGGAGTACCCACCTCCTGAGGCATCACCACGTGAGACGTGAGAGTGACTCCACGTTGTCCGTTTCACACGCGCCTCCCACCGATGCCTCCCGGGCGCGCTCCATGTCGTCAAATCTTTGAGGCCGCCTCACACCCGACCGATTTTCCTCAAGCTCCATGATACATGGGCCGCGGGCGCGCTCGGGCCAGCTTTATGTGGTGCTTTTCATCGCCCCTACGTGCACCGTCTCACGCGCGGCGCGTGCCGCATGAGCTCGGGTCATCCGTCCGCACCACTCGTGTCGTGCCAGGCTAGTTCGGCCAAACGAGACAGGTGCACACGTGTGTCCGGCTCGGAGCTTTAAATGCTGGGTCTTGTCATGTGAGAGGGACTTGGTTGGCCGCCTTTGTTTGCGTAAACCCGGATCGCCTTGCTACATGCTCGAGCGCTATGTGGCACTTTCACCCATGTTATGCTTGCCTGGACCCTTATCTTTACGGGCCCTGGTCAGCAGGCGCATATGGGGCGCTTTGCTGGGTAAACTATCTGGATGTTGCATGTTGCTAACTGTTTAACGAAATGTAGCTTGTTGGTCCAACCGACTATTGCACGTTGTCTTGGATGGCTGGCTGGTGGAGTCTGCCTGTGTTGGGGTGGTCGGTTATGATGGTTGAGGCAGTTTGCCGTGGGTGTGTGGTCGCTATTCGGTTTGCCAGCTAGATTCATTCGTCCATGTATCCCTTTTTTGCGGCGTTCATGTATACTTTATCGTCTTCTTGAACACGCTGACATGTTTTTTAGCCGGATATGTGTCTGTGTGCCAGGCGGCGGTGCTGATGGTTGAGGTCATTCTTCATGGTAGTGTGGTCGGGTGGCTGGTTGAGATGGTGCTGGTTTTGACGGGTAGCTTTTGTTTTGGCTACCTCTTGCTTCGTGCCCGGTGGGCTGGTGTGGGATGGGACTGAAGGAAATATGCCCTAGAGGCAATAATAAAGTTGTTATTTATATTTCCTTATATCATGATAAATGTTTATTATTCATGCTAGAATTGTATTAACCGGAAACTTGATACATGTGTGAAAACATAGACAAAACAAAATGTCCCTAGTATGCCTCTACTTGACTAGCTCATTAATTAAAGATGGTTAAGTTTCCTGACCATAGACATGTGTTGTCATTTGATGAACGGGATCACATCATTAGGAGAATGATGTGATGGACAAGGCCCATCCATTAGCTTAGCATAATGATCGTTAAGTTTTATTGCTATTGCTTTCTTCATGACTTATACATATTCCTTTGACTATGAGATTATGCAACTCCCAAATACTAGAGGAACACCTTGTGTGCTATCAAACGTCACAACGTAACTGGGTGATTATAAAGATGCTCTACAGGTGTCTCTGAAGGTGTTTGTTGGGTTGGCATAGATCGAGATTAGGATTTGTCACTCCGAGTATCGGAGAGGTATCTCTGGGCCCTCTCGGTAATGCACATCACGATAAGCCGATAAAGATCTTCGTAGAATATGTAGGAACCAATCTGAGCATCTAGGCTCCGCTGTTGGTTATTGATCTGAGATGTGTCTCTGTCATGTCTACATAGTTCTCGAACCCATAGGGTCCGCATGCTTAACGTTCGATGACGATTTGTATTATGAGTTATGTGTTTTTGGTGAATGAAGATTGTTCGAAGTCCCGGATGAGATCACGGACATGACAAGGAGTCTCGAAATGGTCGAGAGGTAAAGATTGATATATTGGATGATAGTGTTCGGACACCGGAATGGTTTCGGAGCGTTTCGGATATTTATCGGAGTACCGAGGGGTTACCGGAATCCCCCGGGGAAAGTAATGGGCCTACATGGGCCATAGGGGGAGAGAGAGGGCAGCCCACAAGGGGTGGCGCGCCCCCACCATGGGCAGTCCGAATTGGACAAGGGGAGGGGGCGTGGCCCCCCTTTCCTCCCCCCTTTCCACCTCCAAGAGAAGGAAAGGGGGGGGGGCGACTTGGACGAGGAGTCCTAGTCGGTTTCCCCCCATGGTGCGCCCCCTAGGGCCGGCGGCCTCCTTCCCTCCTCCTTTATATACGGGGGCACCCCAAAGCACATCAGTTGTTCTCTTAGCCGTGTGCGGTGCCCCCCTCCACAGTTTACTCCTCCAGTCATATTGTCGTAGTGCTTAGGCGAAGCCCTGCGTGGATCACATCACCATCACCGTCACCACGCCATCGTGCTGACGAAACTCTCCCTCGACACTTTGCTGGATCAAGAGTTCGAGGTACGTCATTGAGCTGAACGTGTGCAGAACTCGGAGGTGTCGTACGTTCGGTGCTTGATCGGTTGGATCGCGAAGATGTTCGACTACATCAACCGCGTTAAGCTAACGCTTCCGCTTTCGGTCTATGAGGGTACGTGGACACACTCTCCGCCTCTCGTTGCTATGCATCTCCTAGATAGATCTTGCGTGATCGTAGGAAATATTTTTAAATTGCATGGTACGTTCCCCAACAGTGGCATCCAAGCTAGGTCTATGCGTAGATGATATGCACGAGTAGAACACAAAGAGTTGTGGGCGATCATAGTCATACTGCTTACCACCAACATCTTATTTTGATTCGGCGATATTTTTGGATGAAGCGGCTCGGATCAACCTTCCATGACCACGTTCATGAGACCGGTTCCACCGACAGACATGCAACTTGTTTTGCATAAGGTGGCTGGCGGTTGTCTGTTTCTCCAACTTTAGTTGAATCGAATTTGACTACGGCCGGTCCTTGTTGAAGGTTAAAACAACAAACTTGACGAAAGATCGTTGTGGTATTTGATGCGTAGGTAAGAACGGTTCTTACTAGAAGCCCATAGCAGCCACGTAAAACTTGCAACAACAAAGTAGAGGACGTCTAACTTGTTTTTGCAGGGCTTGCTGTGATGTGATATGGTCAAGACATGATGAGATATACGTTGTTGTATGAGATGATCATGTTTTTGTAAAATTTGTCGGCAACTGGCAGGAGCCTTATGGTTGTCGCTTTATTGTATGAAATGCAATCGCCATGTAATTGCTTTACTTTATCACTGTGTGTTAGTGATAGTCGTAGAAGCAATAGTTGGCGAGACGACAAGCACACTACAATGGAGATCAAGGTGTCAAGCCGGTGATGATGGAGATCATGACGGTGCTTTGGAGATGGAGATCAAAGGCACAAGATGATGATGGCCATATCATGTCACATATTTTGATTGCATGTGATGTTTATCTTTTATGCATCTTATTTTGCTTAGTACGGCGGTAGCAATATAAGATGATCCCTCACTAAAATTTCAAGGTATAAGTGTTCTCCCTCAGTATGCACCGTTGCGACAGTTCGTCATGCCGAGACACCATGTGATGATCGGGTGTGATAAGCTCTACGTTCACATACAACGGGTGCAAGACAGTTTTGCACGTGCAGAATACTCGGGTTAAACTTTATGAGCCTAGCATGTACAGACATGGCCTCGGAACACTGAGACCGAAAGGTCGAACGTGAATCATATAGTAGATATGATCAACATAGAGATGTTCACCACTGAAAACTACTCCATCTCACGTGATGATCGGACATGGTTTAGTTGATATGGATCACGTGATCATTTAGATGACTCGAGGGATGTCTATCTAAGTGGGAGTTCTTAAGTAATATGATTAATTGAACTTAAATTTATCATGAACTAAGTCCTGATAGTTTTTGCATATCTATGTTGTAGATCAATGGCTCGTGCTACCGTTCCCTTGAATTTTAATTCGTTCCTAGAGAAAGCTACGTTGAAAGATGATGGTAGAAACTACACGGACTGGGTCCATAACTTGAGTATTATCCTCATTGTTGCACAGAAGAATTACGTCCTTGATGCACCGCTAGGTACAAGGCCTGCTGCAGGAGCAACTCTGGATGTTATGAACGTCTGGCAAGCTAAATCTGATGACTACTCGATAGTTCAGTGTGCCATGCTTTACGGCTTAGAATCATGACTTCAAAGAAGTTTTGAACGTCATGGAGCATATGAGATGTTCCAGGAGTTGAAGTTAATATTTCAAGCAAATGCCCGAGTTGAGAGATATGAAGTCTCCAACAAGTTCTATAGCTACAAGATGGAGGAGACTAGTTCTGTCAGTGAACACATACTCAGAATGTCTGGGTACCATAACCACTTGACTCAGCTAGGAGTTAATCTTCCTGATGATAGTGTCATTGACAGAGTTCTTCAATCACTGACACCAAGCTATAAAGGCTTCGTGATGAACTATAATATGCAAGGGATGAACAAGACGATTCCCGAGCTCTCGCAATGCTCAAGGCTGTGGAGGTAGAAATCAAGAAGGAGCATCAAGTGTTGATGGTTAACAAGACCACTAGTTTCAAGAAAAAGGGCAAAGGGAAGAAGGGGAACTTCAATAAGAATAGAAAGCAAGTTGATGCTCCCGAGAAGAAGCCCAAGTCTGGACATAAGCCTGAAACTGAGTGCTTCTACTGCAAAGGGACTGGTCACTTGAAGCGGAACTGCCCCAAGTATTTGGCGGATAAGAAGGATAGCAAAGTGAAAGGTATATTTGATATACATGTTATTGATGTGTACCTTACTAATGCTCGTAGTAGCGCCTGGGTATTTGATACTGGTTCTGTTGCTCATATTTGCAACTCGAAATAGGGGCTACGGATTAAATGAAGATTGGCTAAGGACGAGGTGACGATGCGCGTCGGAAATGGTTCCAAGGTCGATGTGATCGCCGTCGGCACGCTACCTCTACATGTACCTACGGAATTAGTTTTAGACCTGAATAATTGTTATTTGGTGCTAGCGTTGAGCATGAATATTATATCTGGATCTTGTTTGATGCGAGACGGTTATTCATTTAAATCAGAGAATAATGGTTGTTCTATTTATATGAGCAATATCTTTTATGGTCATGCACCCTTGATGAGTGGTCTATTTTTGTTGAATCTCGATCGTAGTGATACACATATTCATAATATTGATGCCAAAAGATGCAAAGTTAATAATGATAGTGCTACTTATTTGTGGCACTGCCGTTTAGGTCATATTGGTGTAAAGCGCATGAAGAAACTCCATGCAGATGGGCTTTTGGAATCACTTGATTATGAATAATTTGACGCTTGCAAACCATGACTCACGGGCAAGATGACTAAGACTCCGTTCTCCGGAACAATGGAGGGAGCCACTGACTTATTGGAAATAATACATACTGATGTATGCGGTCCGATGAGTGTTGAGGCTCACGGCGGGTATCGTTATTTTCTGACCTTCACAGATGATTTGAGAGATATGGGTATATCTACTTAATGAAACATAAGTTTGAAACATTTGAAAAGTTCAAAGAATTTCAGAGTGAAGTGGAAAATCATCATAACAAGAAACAAAAGTTTCTACGATCTGATCGCGGAGGCAAATATTTGAGTTACGAGTTTGGTCTTCATTTAAAACAATGTGGAATAGTTTCGCAACTCACATCACCTGGAACACCACAGCGTAATGGTGTGTCCGAACGTCGTAACCGTACTTTATTAGATATGGTGCGATCTATCATGTCTCTTACCGATTTACCACTATCATTTTGGGGTTCATTAGAGACATCTGCATTCACGTTAAATAGGGCACCATCTAAATCCATTGAGTCGACACCATATGAACTTTGGTTTGGCAAGAACCTAAGCTGTCGTTTCTTAAAGTTTGGGGTTGCGATGCTTATGTGAAAAAGCTTCAGCCTGATAAGCTCGAACCCAAATCGAGAAGTGCATCTTCATAGGATACCCAAAAGAAACTGTTGGGTACACCTTCTATCACAGATCCGAAGGCAAGATATTTGTTGCTAAGAATGGATCCTTTCTAGAGAAGGAGTTTCTTTTGAAAGAAGTGAGTGGGAGGAAGGTAGAACTTGATGAGGTAGTTGTACCTTCTCACGAATTGGAAAATAGTTCATCACATAAATCAGTTCCAGTGATGCCTACACCAATTAGTGAGGAAGCTAATGATGATGATCATGAAACTTCAGATCAAGTTACTACCAAACCTCATAGGTCAACCAGAGTACGTTCCGCACCAGAGTGGTACGGCAATCCTGTTCTGGAAGTCATGTTACTAGACCATGACGAACCTACGAACTATGAGGAAGCGATGATGAGCCCAGATTCCGCGAAATGGCTTGAGGCCATGAAATCTGAGATGGGATCCATGTATGAGAACAAAGTATGGACTTTGGTTGACTTGCCCTATGATCGGCAAGCCATAGAAAATAAATGGATCTTCAAGAAGAAGACTGACGCTGATGGTAATGTTACTATCTACAAAGCTCGACTTGTTGTGAAAGGTTTTCGACAAGTTCAAGGAGTTCACTACGATGAGACCTTCTCACCCGTAGCGATGCTTAAGTCTGTCCGAATCATGTTAGCAATTGCCACATTTTATGATTATGAAATTTGGCAAATGGATGTCAAAACTGCATTCCTTAATGGATTTCTTAAAGAAGAGTTGTATATGATGCAGCCAGAAGGTTTTGTTGACCCTAAAGGTGCTAAAAAAGTGTGCAAGCTCCAGCGATCCATTTATGGACTGGTGCAGGCCTCTCGGAGTTGGAATATACGCTTTGATAGTGTGATCAAAGCATATAGTTTTATTTTGACTTTTGGAGAATCCTGTATTTACAAGAAAGTGAGTGGGAGCTCTGTAGCATTTCTAATATTATATGTGGATGACATATTGTTGATTGGAAATGATATAGAATTTCTGGATAGCATAAAAGGATACTTGAATAAGAATTTTTCGATGAAAGACCTCGGTGAAGCTGCTTATATATTGGGCATCAAGATCTATAGAGATAAATCAAGACGCTTAATTGGACTTTCACAAAGCACATACCTTGATAAAGTTTTGAAGAAGTTCAAAATGAATCAGTCAAAGAAAGGGTTCTTGCCTATGTTACAAGGTGTGAAGTTGAGTCAGACTCAATGTCTGACCACTGCAGAAGATAGAGAGAAAATGAAAGTCATTCCCTATGCCTCAGCCATAGGTTTATCATGTATGCAATGATGTGTTCCAGACCTGATGTGTGCCTTGCTATAAGTTTAGCAGGGAGGTACCAAAATAATCCAGGACTGGATCACTGGACAGCGGTCAAGAACATCCTGAAATACTTGAAAAGGACTAAGGATATGTTTCTCGTTTATGGAGGTGACAAAGAGCTTGTCGTAAATGGTTACGTCGATGCTAGCTTTAACACTGATCCGGATGACTCTAAGTGGCAAACCGGATACGTATTTATATTAAATGGTGGAGCTATCAGTTGGTGCAGTTCCAAGCAGAGCATCATGGCAGGATCTATGTGTGAAGCGGAATACATAGCTGCTCTGGAAGCAGCAAACGAAGGAGTCTGGATGAAGGAGTTCATTTACGATCTAGGTGTTATACCTAGTGCATCGGGTCCAATTAAAATCTTTTGTGACAATACTGGAGCAATTTCCTTAGCGAAGGAATCCAGATTTCACAAGAGAACCAAACACATCAAGAGACGCTTCAACTCCATCCGCGATCAAGTCAAGGAGGGAGACATAGAGATTTACAAAATACATACGGATCTGAATGTTGCAGACCCGTTGACTAAGCCTCTTCCACGAACAAAACATGATCAACACCATGACTCCATGGGTGTTAGAATCATTACACTGTAATCTAGATTATTGACTCTAGTGCAAGTGGGAGACTGAAGGAAATATGCCCTAGAGGCAATAATAAAGTTCTTATTTATATTTCCTTATATCATGATAAATGTTTATTATTCATGCTAGAATTGTATTAACGGGAAACTTGATACATGTGTGAATACATAGACAAAACAGTGTCCCTAGTATGCCTCTACCTAACTAGCTCGTTAATCAAAGATGGTTAAGTTTCCTGACCACAGACATGTGTTGTCATTTGATGAACGGGATCATATCATTAGGAGAATGATGTGATGGACAAGACCCATCTGTTAGCTCAGCATAATGATCGTTAAGTTTTATTGCTATTTCTTTCTTCAAGACTTATACATATTCTTTTGACTATGAGATTATGTAACTCCCGAATACCAGAGGAACACCTTGTGTGCTATCAAACGTCACAACATAACTGGTGATTATAAACATGCTCTACAGGTGTCTCCGAAGGTGTTTGTTGGGTTGGCATAGATCGAGATTAGCATTTTTCACTCTGAGTATCGGAGATGTATCTCTGGGCCCTCTCGGTAATGCACATCACGATAAGCCTTGCAAGCAATGTGACTAGTGAGTTAGTTGCGGGATGATGCATTACGGAATGAGTAAAGAGACTTGCTAGTAACGAGATTGAACTAGGTATGAGGATACGGACGATTGAATCTTGGGCAAGTAACTTACCAATGACAAAGGGAATGATGTATGTTGTCATTGCGGTTTGACCGATAAAGATCTTCGTATAATATGTAGGAACCAATATGGCATCCAGGTTCCGCTGTTGCTTATTGATCGGAGATGTGTCTCGGTCATGTCTACACAGTTCTCGAACCCGTAGGGTCCGCACGCTTAACGTTCGATGACGATTTGTATTATGAGTTATGTGTTTTTGGTGACCGAAGATTGTTCGGAGTCCCGGATGAGTTCACGGACATGACGAGGAGTCTCGAAATGGTCGAGAGGTAAAGATTGATATATTGGACGATAGTGTTCGGACACCGAAATGGTTTTAGAGCGTTTCAGATATTTATCGGAGTATCGAGGGGTTACAAGAACCCCCTGGGGAAAGTGATGGGCCTACATGGGCCATAGGGGAGAGAGAGGGCAGCCCACAAGGGGTGGCTCGCGCCCCCATGGGCAGTCCGAATTGGACAAGGGGAGGGGGCGTGCCCCCCTTTTCTCCCCCCTCTCCCTCTCCTTCCCCCTTTCCACCTCCAAGACAAGGAAAGGGGGGGGCGACTTGGACTAGGAGTCCTAGTCGGTTTGCCCCCCATGGCGCGCCCCCTAGGGCCGGCGGCCTCCTCCCCTCCTCCTTTATATACGGGGGCAGGGGGCACCCCAAAGCACATCAATTGTTCTCTTAGCCGTGTGCGGTGCCCCCCTCCACAGTTTACTCCTCCGGTCATATTGTCGTAGTGCTTAGGCGAAGCCCTGCGCAGATCACATCACCATCATCGTCACCACGCCATCGTGCTGACGAAACTCTCCTCGACACTTTGCTGGATCAATAGTCGAGGGATGTCATCAAGATGAACGTGTGCAAAACTCGGAGGTGCCGTATGTTTGGTGCTTGATCGGTTGGATCGTGAAGATGTTCGACTACATCAACCACGTTAAGCTAACGCTTCCGCTTTCGGTCTATGAGGGTACGTGGACAGACTCTCCCCCTCTCATTGCTATGCATCTCCTAGATAGATCTTGCGTGATCGTAAGAATTTTTTTTAAATTGCATGCTACGTTCCCCAACAGGGACATCTAATGATCCTCCTCTTTTCCCGTGCTCAGCTTTGCCTTCTTTGTACGTGGTGGGCTAGCGTGCGATGGGACGTGCAACGTTAGTTGCCAATGCCAATTTTTCGATACTCTTTCCCCTTCACCTAGGTGTTGCTGGCATGGGCGTGCCCATACATTGCGGGTGTTGGTGTTTGATATGCTAGTAAAAGTGTGCTGTCTACTCGGTCATTTATCACCCATTTGCTCTGTGGCTAGCCAATGTTATCCTTGTGGTCCCGCATGCCAGTGTGTGCATGATTTTTTTCTTCAAGTTGGTGCATTTGATGTCGCTTGCTTCCCCATGTCCTTTTCATACCACCCTCGCCTTCTCCTCCATCACCTATTCACCCCCCTCTAGTCGACAACTAGTACTTTCAATTGGTATCAGAGCAAGGTGCTCCCTTCTTTTTAGAAAAGGAGGATGACCCCCGGCCTCTGCATCTGGGAGATGCATGCGGCCATTTTATTGATTACTCTTGAGGACCTTACAAAGTAGTACAACAATATGCCTGAATCCGCCATCTTGGCAACATCCGCTGCTACTCAGACCTCTCACCTAAGCCTAACATCTAAAGCCGGAGGCCCCGACCGAGCCACATACCGGGTCCGGGGCACAATCCGGTCCGACGCACTCACATGTGTCATCGCCGCCATCTCCCACTGGTCCATCTTCAGAGCAGATTGATGTGCCAACCTTGGCAGGTTCCTCCGCCGTCGATGCCACCATGACGCCAAACGACGACCACCATCTACGCTAGTCCATCTCCAAGTAGAAGGAGCACTACCACAGGACGAAGAACAGTGGAGAATAGGTGAAACGCCGCACACATTGCCGCCGCCAAACACCTCACACGCACCGCAAAGCACCCACCATGCTTCCGGGAACCCCAGGCGACGCCTTCAAGAAGGAGCGCGATGAGGGTACGACGCCGTCGTCCGCAAGGGGAACTAGAGCTTTCGCCCAAAGGAAGATCATAGTGAAAGATGGGAGAGAACCTCGACAAGGCCTCCAAGAAGGGGACTGACGCCCAGCAAAGGCGCCGCCATTGTCGTAGCCTCCGCCGACGGCCAAGGGTTTCCCCCGGTCCCGCCCCCATCCCATCCACCCAGCCAAAGACCTGGCCAGGGGAGCGCACGCAGCCAGAGAAGGCGTTGGACTTTATCGAAGCAGGCACGCCGGGTGATGGGGCACCCCGACCCACTGTAGTAGACGTCCACCGAGACCTCGCTGCCCTCACGACCGAAGTCATGGACCACCAGCACCCACGGCCGTCACCCACCAAAGAGGCAACGCCGTCCACACCGCCTGAGGCCGCCGCCCCGGCATCCACCCACCGCACACATCCCGTCGAAACATGGAGAATGACCCACACTGCCACCACCAGGGAGCACCACACCGCGAACACCCAAGCCAGGCAGGACGATATGGCCCCGATCCCAGGGCTGAGGCGGCCGGATCTGACTGGCGGAGCCGTCCTCGGCGACCAGGCGCGGGGCAACAACACCAGCGGCAGCCACCGCAGAGGGCCGGCCTCGGAGGACACAAGGGATCAGGGGAAGCGGGCGGCGGCGCCCGATGCGGGGTGGGGGTCTCTCCAGAGGTCGAGGCGGGAAGCCCCCGCCGCCGCCTACCACCGGGTGGGCAAGCCCGACGATGGCTGCCGGCGGTGGCGGGGGAGGAGGAGAAGGGGAGGCGGGGGACCGGTGGTGCCAATGGTTTCGCCCCCGAGTCACCCGAGAGCGGACTACACGGGAGGGGGGGTTCTCCGATTCGCTGCTCCCTTGTTCTGTGTGATTCGTTTTAACCACCTGGAGTTTTGGCTATGTCGAATGCAGGGATAAACAAAGTCTCTGCTGCGTGCCCCGTCTTCGATGACACTGATTGCCCCTACTGGAAGAATAAGATGCGCATGCATCTTGATGCCATTGACATCGACCTCCGGTATGTCGTCAAGACTGGCGTCCCCAAAGTCGGTGAAGGCGTTATGCTGCTGATGTCAAGAGATTCGCGCAACTGGACTCAACCGCGAAGAAAATCATCTGTGGTCATCTGAGCAAAGGGAAATATGGCCGTGTGAGCGCTCTAGAAACTGCGAAGCTAGTCTGGGACTGGCTGTCCAAGGTCAACGAAGGCATCTCAACACAGAGAGACTCAAGAATAGATGTGCTTCACAATCTCTTCAACCGATTCAAGAGGAATGACAATGAGAATGTCCATCTCACATTCGCCCGCCTCACTGATATCACAAATGAGCTTCGCGCACTTGGCGCCACTAAGATCACCAAGCATGAAATAGTGAAGAAACTACTGAGATCACTGGACAACTCATTTGACACTCTGGCCTTGATGATCCCAGAACACCTTGACTTCAGAGATGTCGATCCATCTGACATACTTGAGAGGCTCAACACACATGAATTCCAGCTATCTGAGAAGATAGATATCTATGGTCCCAACTATGACCGATCTCATGCTTTGAAGGCAAAGGATGTATCCTCATATGAAGAATCAGACTGCAGTTCTGATGATCCTGAAGACATAGGCAAAGAGCTAGCAATGCTTGTGAGGAAATTCCAAAAGTTCTCCAAGAAGAATCACTTCGAAAAGTCTTCAAGATCCAGCTCCAAGAAGGATGAGGCTTCCACTCGTGACTACAAGAAGAGGACATGCCACAAATGCAAGAAGCCAGGCCACTATATATCTGAATGTTCTCAATGGGACAAGGAAGCAAAGAAAAACAAGAAGAGCAAGGAATATGACTGACCATAAGAAGAAGAAATCCTCAAACTCTAAGTCTTCATCTTACAAGAAGAGCTCATCTGGCAAGGCACGTGCGTTCATTGGCAAGGAAATGGACTCAAAGGAGGAGTATGCTTCTAAGGAGGCAGAGGTGGACTCTGAGGAGTAGTTTGATTCAGGCGTGGCAAGCCTGGCTCTAGCTTCAGCATTCGTCGCCAAGTCCATCTTCAACACTGAAGACAAGGGCCACGACGCTGACGCTGAAGCAAATGATGACGACGATTCTGCTCCCACCTACTGCTTCATGGCACGAGGTTCTAAGGTAAACTCTCGTGATGCTTACTTTCAGACCTCCAGTGAAGATGAATCTGATTGTGAATCCAAACCCAGCTATAAAACTCTTGCTAAGATTGCAACTGAACAATAAACAACCATGGAAAAGATTCAAAAAATGCTAGACAAAAGTGATGACCTGTTGGACGAGGAAATGAATCAAACCCAGTCCTGAATCGAAGACATCAAAAGCTTACCTATGATTATCTTCAAAGGAAGCAAGATCTAGAGAAACTGAGAGCATCTCATGAAGATCTTCAAAAAGGAAATGATTCACTACTCGCTCAACCGATCAGTTCGGCTCAGGAAGATTTTGTGCCACCTTGCTTAAAATGCCTTGAGCGTGACAATGCTATCTCTATTGTTGAATGTTCTACTGCTTCTGAAGTTGCAATATCTTCAACTATTGATGTGGTAACTAACCCCTCTTATGAGGATAGCACTACTATTGCTAATGAGAATGCCAGGTTGAAGACATTGCTTGAAAAAGGCATGTATAAAAGCCTCAAAGGGCATCAAACACTATGTGATGTCCTCAAGAAATAGATTCTGAACCAAAACTCTAGGAGAGAGGGTATGGTTTTGAGAGAAAAATGAATGCTGGTGGTTCTTACAAGAAGCTTGAGCAGTACCCCAAAACCACATGGGTTGCTACAAAGGGCCCTTCAGTGGATCCATCCACCTTATTTGGCTTCACTTGTGCTAACCCTATTGTCATTGATGAGTCATTTGACTCAAACTATAAACTGTTCAAGAATCAAAATGGTGATGTGTTTGCCAGGTTTATTGGAACAAACTGCACGAATGGGTCACCTATGAAGAAGATCTGGGTTCCTAAAAGTCGTCTTGAGAAGCTTCCCGTGAATGTCATCATGGCACCACCATGGAAGAAGACAAAACCTAGACCAAAGGATTCATATGGCCCTAAGTTTTCATACAGACAAAGGACTTCACAAGGTCACCCTAACACCATTGTTTTGCAGGGAAACTATCATCAGACTCATGAATATGAGCGTGTTTCTTCAAACCATTATGTTCACAAATCAAAGAACTTTTCTGCATATTCTTTTGAGTACTATTCACCTCCTGCAAAACTATTTGCTAGGGCTTCAAAGCCAAAGTTCTCATATGCTTCACTTAGACTCATTGCTTCTAAGCCACCCCTTAAGATGTGGGTGGTTAAGAAGAATTAACTTCTCTTGCAGGGTCGAGTCTCCAGCCAAAATCATTGACTTCTGAAGACAATGTTGGGGACCGAAAACATCTTATGGGATGCAAGATTAAATGCCAAAATGGTCTTACCATTTACTTCGTCCCTAGATTTCTCAATGAACATCCCATCTTACCATCCAAGAATCTTACATTTGATAGTATGCTTGTTCGCCAAATGTTTGTCCTTCACAATACTCTTTGTGAAGCCTATCCTACTAACTGCACTATAGGGTACACCCCTAAAGCTACAGAATGGATTATGGACAATGGATGCACTAATCACATGACTGGTGATCGAAGTCTTCTCATGGATTCTACTCTTCGACCATCTACTAAAAGCCATATCACATTTGCTGACACTCGTAAAAGTGAGGTATTGGGCCTAGGTAGAGTTGCTATCTCAAAGGATCAACACATGAATAAAGTGATGCTTCTTGAATCCCTTGGGTACAACCTAATGTCTGTCTCAATGCTTTGTGATCTTTATATGATTGTGATATTTGGAAAATATCGATGCCTTGTGCTCATGGTTTCTGACAAATCTCTAGTCTTCGAAGGTTATCGAAGAGGTGATCTATATATATGGTAGATTTCTCCGCAGGATCACAGCTTGCTGTATGTCTTCTTGCTAAAGCTTCAGAGTGATGGCTTTGGCATCAAAGACTAGGACATGCAGGCATGAGAAACTTGGCACACTCTCGTGAAGAAGAAGCACATCATTGGCATTGAGGGTGTCAAGTTCAAGAAGGATCATCTATGTGGTGCTTGCGAAGCCGGGAAGATGACTAGGGCAAAGCATCCCTCGAAGACAATCATGACGACTTCACGTCCCTTCAAGCTGTTACACATGGACTTATTTGGCCCTACTCACCACTCTACCCTTACTACCACTGCACATCTTTATGGCGTCGTGCTTGTTGACGATTATTCGAGATATATATACTTGGGTGCACATAATTCTCTATAAGACTGAAGTGCAGGATGTCTTCAGACGATTTGTCAATCATGCCATGACTAACTATGGCATCAAGGTCAAGCACATAAGGAGTGACAATGGCATGGAATTCAAGTACATAGGCCTAGACACTTATCTCGATACACTTGGCATCACACATGAGATCTCTGCTCCATACACTCCTCAACAGAATGACGTCATGGAGCGCAAGAATAGGACCCTTATTGAGATGGCTCGTACGATGCTTGATGAGTACAAGACTCCAAGAAAGTTCTGGCCTGAAGGCATTGATACTGCATGCCATGTCATCAATAGAGTTTATCTTCACAAATTCTTCACGAAGACATCTTATGAACTACTCACTAGTAAGAAGCCAAACATAAGTTATTTCAAAGTCTTCGGTGCCAGGTGCTGGATCAAGGATCCACATCACACTTCCAAATTTGCACCAAAAGCACATGAAGGTTTTATGCTTGGTTACGGAACCTACAGAGTCTGTAACCTCTTTCACTATAAAGTGGTTGAAACTATAGATGTGCGGTTCGATGAGACTAACAGCTCGCAAAGAGAGCACCTGCCAAATGTGCTAGATGAAGCTTCTCCTAGTGAATCAATCAAGCTAATGGGTACTAGAGAAATCATACCCTCCTAGGAACAGGCAGAAGAGGAAATTGTCATTCCAGCTCCTACTCAACGTGAAGACAATGCTGAAGATGAAGACAATGATCAACAATAGCAAAATCTTTGCCCTGTTCATCCTCATGTCGCCAATGAAGTTCAGATTGAGAAGATAATTGATAGCATCAACACACCTGGTCCACTTACTCGATCAAGAGCTACGCAATTAACAAACTTCTGTGGGCACTTTGCTTTCGTCTCCATATCCGAACCTAAGAAAGTTGATGAAGCCTTTATGGAACCAGAATGGATTCAAGCAATGCAAGAAGAGCTTCACATAATTTGAGCTCAACAATGTCTGGGAGCTTGTCAAACGTCATGATCCTCGCAAGCACAATATTATTGGAACCAAATGGATCTATCACAACAAACAAGATGAACATGGTCAAGTTGTCAGAAACAAAGCTCTTCTTGTTGCTCAAGGTTACACACAAGTTGAGGGAATTGACTTCGATGAAACCTTTGCTCCTATGGCTAGGCTTGAAGCCATTCGTATACTGCTAGCCTATGCTAACCACAACAACATCCTCCTGTATCAAATGGATGTGAAGAGCGCTTTCCTCAACAGCAAAATTGAAGAAGTATATGTAGCTCAACCACCTGGTTTTGAAGATCCAAAGCATCCTGATATGGTCTACAAGCTCAACAAGGCATTGTATGGCCTCAAACAAGCACCTCGAGCTTGGTGCGACACACTCAAAGACTTCCTGAAAAGCAAAGGCTTCAAATCTGGTTCTCTGGATCCCACTCTCTTCACGAAGACATATGATGGAGAAATGATTGTATGCCAAACCTATGTGGATGACATTATCTTCGGCTGCACTGACAAAAGATATAGTGATGAGTTCGGGCATATGATGCGAGAGCAATATCAAATGTCTATGATAGGAGGCTGAAATTCTTCCTTGGTCTTAAAATCCGTCAACAGAGAAATGGCATCTTCATATCACAAGAAAAATATCTCAAAGATTGCCTGAAGAAGTTTGGAATGCAAGACTGCAAAGGGTACACGATGCCAATGCCAACCAAAGGCCAATTGGGCCCTGATGACAATGGTAAAGAGTTTGATCAAAAGGTATACCACTCCATAATTGGTTCTTTATTGTACTTATGTGCATCTAGGCTAGATATAATACTTAGCGTTTGCATGTGCTCCTGATTCCAAGTGGCACCAAAGGAGTCGCATCACCTTGCGGTGAAGCGAATACTTTGATATTTGGCTCACACCCCAACACTAGGATTATGGTATCCAAAGGGCTTAGAGTTTGATCTAGTTGGATTCTCACATGTTAATTATGTTGGTGACAAGGCTGATAGCAAGTCCACATCAGGAACTAATAACCCACAAGTATAGGGGATCGCAATCGTTTTCGAGGGTAGAGTATTCAACCCAAATTTATTGATTCGACACAAGGGGAGCGAAAGAATATTCATGAGTATTACCAGTTGAGTTGTCAATTCAACCACACTTGAAAGACTTAATATCTGTAGCAAAGTATTTAGTAGCAAAGTAGTATGGAAGTAACGGTAATAGTGGCAAAAGTAATAGTAGCAGTTTTGTAGTGATTGTAACAGCAATAACAACAAAAGTAACTTAGCAACAATCAATATGTGAAGAGCTCGTAGGCATTGGATCGGCAATGATAATTGTGTTGGATACTATTCATCATGTAGCTGTCATAACCTACGGTGACACAGGACTAGCTCGAATTCATCAATAAAATGTAGGCATGTATTCCCTATATAGTCATACGTGCTTATGGAAAAGAACTTGCATGACATCTTTTGTCCTACCCTCCTGTGGCAGTGGGGTCCTAATGGAAACTAAGGGATATTAAGGCCTCCATTTTAATATAGAACCAGACCAAAGCATTAGCACTTAATTAGTGAATACATGAACTCCTCAAACTACGGTAATCATCGGAAAGAATCCCAATTATTGTCACCTTGGGGTATACGGATCATAACTCTTAATAGGTGTCTACAACTTGCAAGATAGGATCAAGAACTCACATATATTCATGAAAACATAATAGGTTCAGATATGAAATCATGGCACTCAGGCACTAGTGACAAGCATTAAGCATAGCAAAGTCATAGCAACATCAATCTCAGAACATAGTGGATAATAGGGATCAAACCCTAACAAAACTAACTCGATTACATGATAAATATCATCCAACCCATCAACGTCCAGCGAGCCTACGATGAAATTACTCACTCCTGGCGGTGAGCATCATGAAATTGGTGATGGAGGAAGGTTGGTGATGACGATGGCGACGAATCCCCCTCTCTGGATCCCCAAACAGACTCTAGATCAGCCCTCCCGATGAAGAACATGAGGAGGCGGCGGCTCTATATCATAAAACGCGATGATTCCTTCTCTCTGATTTTTTCTCCATGAATAGGTACTTATAGAGTTGGAGTTAGGGTCGGAGGAGGTTCAGGGGGACCATAAGCCTGCAGGGTGCGCCCCAGGGGGGTGGGCGCTCCCCCAGGGCTTGTGGCCTCTGGGTGGCCCCCCTCTGGTAACTTCATGCGTCAGTATATTTTATATATTCCACAAAAATTCTCCATAAATTCCGAGAACTTTGATTTTTGCACAAAAATAATACCATGACCATTCTGCTGAAAACAGCGTCAGTCCAGGTTAGTTCCATTCAAATCATGCAAATTAGAGTCCAAAACAAGGGCAAGAGATTTTGGAAAAGTAGATACGATGGAGACGTATCAACTCCCCCAAGCTTAACCCATTGCTTGTCCTCAAGTAATTCAGTTGACAAACTGAAAGTGACAAAGAAAAACTTTTACAAACTCTGTTTGATCTTGTTTTTGCAAATATGTCTAGCCAATATTCAGGTTTTCAGCAAAGATTATGAACTAACCATATTCACAATAACATTTAGGTCTCACATTTACTCATATTATGGCATAATGAACTAGCGAGCAATAATGATAAATCTCGGATGACAACACTTCTTAAAAAACAATCATGATATAATATAACAAAATGGTATCTCGCTAGCCCTTTCCGAGACGGCAAAACATAAATGCAGAGCACTCCTGAAGATCAAGGACTGACTAGACATTATAATTCATGGCAAAAGAGATCTAGTCACACTCATACTCAACATCAATTAATAACAAAGCATACAAATAACAGTGGTGCTCTCCAGCTGGTGCTTTTAATAAGAGGATGATGCCTCAACAATGAAAGTAAATAGATAGGCCCTTCACAGAGGGAAGCAGGGATTTGCAGAGGTGCCAGAGCTTGAAGCTTTTAAAACAGAGATAAATATAATTTTGAGCGGTATGATTGCATTGTCAACATAACAACCAAGAGATCTCGCTATCTCCCATGCTAGATACATTATAGGCGGTGCCCAAACAGAATGGTAAAGTTTTTACTCCCCCTCCACCAACAATCACACTCCACGGCTAGCCGAATCCACGGGTGCCGTCCACACCAACAACAGTCCTGGGGGAGTTTTGTTTTATTATTATATTTTGATTTGATTTTGAGCATGGAACTGAGCATCCCGATTACCAGCCACTTTCTCGTGAATGACAAGTGAATAAACACTCATCATGAGAATAACCCACCTAGCATGAAAGATACTGACATCCCCAGTCGCTACATGAGAGATTCGGGCATACCACTGGTACAGAGACATGTTATAAAAATGGGTTTTAACCCCTTTCTGCGATGGTGTTTTGAACCGTGAGTGTGTGTGATAGGGGGTCCTTCCCACACGAACCAGAAACCGTCGCGGATAGGCCCTCTGGCCACACAGGCGGGGGCAAAATGAGCTCGTGTGCGATCGGGCGAGGCATCGAAACCCAATCGTTTCCGTTCATATGTACATCCCACACAATGAATCCTAGAGAAATGTTTCCTTGTATGTATAACACACATAGTTTTTTGTGTGGAAGCGTCTGTGCAAGGTGGCCTAATGAAAACAGTTGTCTGCCCGAAGCCGCGTGTGATTGTTAGTTGATCCAACATGCCTACGGTGGGTTGTTTGAGTTCATCGCCCACGGTGTTGTCTGAGTAACCGTCTGCAATAGAAAACCCCAATAAGCAGGGTAATTAGCCTATTATTGATAATCCATGTAGTAATAAAATTGACATTTCTTATAAAACACACGAGATATTTCATATCCGTATAACGGCAACCAGGATTTCATAATCGAATTACATCAGATAGCTTCAACACTCAGTTACACCAAAGAGGGATAAAGCTAGCTATGCCATTACACAACAGCACCAAGTTTCACATGCAACATCGAAAACCTTTGGAAAAGTAACATCATACATGGTAAATAGTTAGATGAATCTCATCTGGGAAACTACAGAAGCGGAAGGCGAATATTGAGCATTCAATGATGTTGAATGTCCTTGCAACTTTAGGCAGTGGCTATGGATAATTGCCCGCCCAACCTTCGTCCTCTTCAGGAAGACTTCAATATTGTACCGTGGGTGTTGAATGAATACCTTCCTCGCCTCTTGACCATGTAGGTGGTTTGAGAGGTAATCATCAGTGAACTGCTTTGGAAAGTACTGAAAACAAAGATATGCATAAATCGCTGTTATAAATATTGAAATGGCGCAAGGGGTAAAAACAAGGTAAAAGAGTCAGTACCATCCTATAGTTGACTGATGTCTTCTTCATTGTGCAAACAAAGATCTTGCTGTTATTCGTCGCAAGTTTCTTTATCCTAACAATCTTTCTGAGTTTCTTGACTTGACTGATATTCATGGACATCTCATTTCCCCATATGCAAAATGTGTCGAACAGTGGGTCTAAGCCTCTGACAGCAGGACCTACATGTGAAGACCAAATTGTAAGAAACCTAAATATTATAATGATTCCTGCAACTGCACAACAATGTGCTATTAGCGAAAGGACAATGCATGAGAAAACCTTGATGGTAAACCGCAGTGTCTCCCATTGTTTCCCTGCAACACATATAAGGAAGATCTTGATCAGGTTAACTGAGAGTTGCCATACTATCAGTTGAATATGTATTGAGTACAACCAAATTTGATTTATTTCTCACATGCATAAAAGTACAAAATTGTACCCACAACAAATGAAAATCAAATTGCAGAATTGAACCAAACAGTTAACTGGACAGCGGATCAAATGAACCAAAGCAGTTAACTGAGCACGACATTGTAGAATAGAACATATACTAGAAGATAAGACAGTTAACAAACCAAGAATGCATGAGAACAGTACTACGAAATGTAGCAATTGTTGGACCAAACTGTTAACTAACATTATATTTCAGAATATCTGCTACCTCTTGAGAATGTGTTGGTTTTTCCCTTGAAGAGGAAAGGGTGATGCAGCAAAGTAGCGTAAGTATTTCCCTCAGTTTTTGAGAACCAAGGTATCAATCCAGTAGGAGGCCACACGCAAGTCCCTCATACCTACACAAACAAAGAAGAACCTTGCAACCAACGCGATAAAGGGGTTGTCAATCCCTTCACGACCACTTGCAAAAGTGAGATCTGATAGAGATGATAAGATAATATTTTTTGGTATTTTTATGATAAAGATTGAAAGTAAAGATTGCAAAATAAACGGCGACAGAAATAGCTAGTTGACGGGAGATTAATATGATGGAAAATAGACCCGGGGGGCATAGGTTTCACCAGTGGCTTCTCTCAAGATAGCATAAGTATTACGGTGGGTGAACAAATTACTGTCGAGCAATTGATAGAAAAGTGCATAATTATGAGAATATCTAGGCATGATCATGTATATAGGCATCACGTCCGCAACAAGTAGACCGACTCCTGCCTGCATCTACTACTATTACTCCACACATCGACCGCTATCCAGCATGCATCTAGAGTATTAAGTTCATAAGAACAGAGTAACGCATTAGGTAAGATGACATGATGTAGAGGGATAAACTCAAGCAATATGATATAAACCCCATCTTTTTATCCTCGATGGCAACAATACAATACGTGTCGTTTCCCCTACTGTCACTGGGATCGAGCACCGCATGATTGAACCCAAAGCTAAGCACTTCTCCCATTGCAAGAAAGATCAATCTAGTAGGCCAAACCAAACTGATAATTTGAAGAGACTTGCAAAGATAACCAATCATACATAAAAGAACTCAAAGAAGATTCAAATATTGTTCATAGATAATCTTGATCATGAACCCACAATTCATCAGATCTCGACGAACACACCGCAAAAAGAGTGACATCGAATAGATCTCCAAGAAGATCGAGGAGAACTTTGTATTGAGATCCAAAGAGAGAGAAGAAGCCATCTAGCTAATAACTATGGACCCGAAGGTCTGTGGTAAACTACTCACACATCATCGGAGAGGCTATGGTGTTGATGTAGAAGCCCTCCGTGATCGATGCCCCCTCCGGCAGAGCGCCGGAAAAGGCCCCAAGATGGGATCTCACGGGTACAGAAGGTTGCGGCGGTGGAAATAGGGTTTCGTGGTGCTCCTTGATGGTTTCGGGGTACGTAGGTATATATAGGAGGAAGAAGTAGGTCGGTGGAGCTACGAGGGGCCCACGAGGGTGGGGGCCCCGCCCAGGAGGGGCAGGCATGCCTCCCTACCTCGTGGCCTCCTCGGTTGTTTCTTGACGTCCACTCCAAGTCCTCTGGATCACGTTTGTTCCAAAAATAACTCTCCCAAAGGTTTCATTCCGTTTGGACTCCATTTAATATCCCTTTTCTGCGAAACACTGAAATAGGCAAAAAAACAGCAATTTTCACTTGGCCATGGGTTAGTAGGTTAGTCCCAATAATAATAATAAAGTGTATAATAAAGCCCATTAAACATCCAAAACAGAATATATAATAGCATGGAACAATCAAAAATTATAGATACGTTGGAGACGTATCAATATCAGATTGCATATTAACATTACAGAGGACAAATCACTAGAAGGCACTGGCGGTGGCATCGAGAAAGCAACACAAACTATATTTTAAAGTAGACAACCGCGTGGCGGTGTCGACGGTGGCCTAAAAAATGAGGTGCTCCTCCATGATCTGGCGGTCGGCACGCATGGCAGCCATAGCGACCTCGTTCGCGCATGCGGCTATGATTTGCTTCTTTGCTACTAGATGCTACTGAGCTCCACGTTATACTGCGTGCAAAATGGTTGTGGGTGGCCCTTAATTGGAGGAAGGGGCTAGTAATTTTGGCGGAAGGTGTCGCGCCGTCGGTCGGGGCATGTGGGATGGGGAAGGAGGAGGATGGTGTGGGTAGGGTGTGTATTACCTGACCATATCGACGAGGCCACGTAGCAAGAAGAAGGGTCACCAGTGAGGAGGCTGCGCTGCAAGAAGAAGGGTCACCGGCAAGGAGGCGGCGTTGCCAGTAAGCAACAATGAAGATTTGAACTTGGAAAGCACGGAGGAACAGTGGAAATGTGGCTTTTGGTGGGGAGGAGATAGATATTTCCGCGGTGGCAAAAAAATTTCACTCGGTGCCGTGAGAAACTGGCGGGCAAGTGTGGTTCAAGCGCGGGCGGTGAACTGATGACAAAGCTTCCTGCATAAGCCAGACAAGACGGTGCACCAAGATATTTTATATCACATACCACATGATTCTTCCTAGTAAACTGTTTGTGGTATACCTGATTTTTTTCATTCTGTTTTGAAAGGCAAAATGGTGTTACGGAGGGAAAGGATGGTGTTTGAATTGCTAGAACATTTATCTACAGTGAACATGCAACTATATGAGTGTCGTGTTAAAATTTGGAATTATTCCGGGTTCGTTTAGCATTTTTATGCATTAATTGAGTTTCTAGGCATTTAATGTGCATAATTCAAATTTGAACTACAAGCACATGCTCCAGTGCACCAAAGTTTGTTGAAAAATCACATGTGTGTCTTTGGGTGAATTTATAGGGCCCATGCAAGAATGGCTCGACCAGAAACATTCAGAAACTTTGTTTTTAAATTCCTGTAAATCCCAAACTCGCCTGAAAATCATGAAACTTGGCATGCTGTCATTTCATGGCACCAACATACTGTGGTAAAAAATTGGCCGAATTGGGACAAGTTTTGGTATAAGCTTCTTGCAAATTGGAGCTTCTCTCAAGAAGGCGTGTGATTTTGAGAGGGAACGTGTCACCATTGTGTGCGAAACTACATACGCTGCTCCCCTCTTGATTTTTTACAAAGCAAACATATAACTTTATGAGTGTCATGTTAATGTTTAATTGAGTTTCTCGGAATTTATGTGAATAATTCAAATTTGAACTAAAAGCACATCCTCCAGTGCACCAAGGTGGGTTGAAAAATTACATGTGTGTCCTTGGGTGAAGTTATGGGTCCCATGCAAGAAATGGAAATGAAATTCAAACATCTGGGCGTCGTGGCTCGGCCGGTGACATCGAGAAACTTGGTTTTTCAAATTCCTGTAAATTCAAAACTCGCCTGAAAATCATGAAACTTGGCATGGTGTCATTTCATGGCACCAACATGTTGTGGTCAAAAAATTTGCCGAATTGGGACAAGTTTTGGTATAAGCTTCTTGCAAACCGGAGCTTCTCTCAAGAAGACTCGTGGTTCCGAGAGGGAATGTGTCACCTTTGTGTGTGAAACGATATACGCTGCCCCCCTTGAATTTTTTTACAGAGGCAACGTAGAACTATATGAGTGTCGTGTTAAAATTTGGAATTATTCCAGGTTCGTTTGGCCTTTTTATACATTAATCACTACTGGAATCAGGCACTTTGCCATCTGCCATGGCAGATGGCAAAGGCACGGACGGCGGATGGCAAAGGGCTTTGCCATCTGCCAGTAGATGGCAAAGTTCCGGTAAAGGCTTCTTTGCCGTCTGCTGGTAGATGGCAAAGATCCTGTAGCCTTTGCCATCAGCTGGCCGATGGCAAAGCCTGAGGAACGGGGTTAGCCACGTTAGGAGGGTAACGGCGTGCTTTGCCATCAGCCAGCAAATGGCAAAGGCTGCAGGCTCTTTGCCATCGGCTAGCAGATGGCAAAGGCTGCAGGCTCTTTGCCATCCGCCAGCTGATGGCAATGGGTGCAGGCTCTTTGCCATCGGCCAGCTGATGGCAAAGGCTGCAGGCTCTTTGCCATCCGCCAGCTGATGGCAAAGGATGCAGGCTCTTTGCCATCTGCTGGTGGATGGCAAAGAGAACAAATAGGCCAGATGAGCGCTACACAGGTTGCTGCCATGTGGCCTCTTTGCCATCTGCCAGCGGATGGCAAAGTGCCTATATTTCCTCATTTAATTTTGTTTTTTCTTATATCAATTCATTTTCACATAAAATCAAACATAGATATATATATATATATATATATGACCAATATAGCATATTCAACACATATTACCAATAGTCATGAACGCAAATATATCCAACACATGTTACCAATAGTAGCAAGTTTCATCCATACATATACATAGTTTCATCAATATTACACAGTTTCATCATAGGTAGCAAGTTTCACAAAGTCAAAACAAAAACTAAAGACAAGCACTCCATCAACCCAAGCTTCCGTGATCTGAAGCAAATCTACAAAATGGGAAAGAAGAAAGTTAGAAGAAGAAGACTAGAAGAAGAAGATTATTATGATGCAACTAAAATGTGAAGATTATTATGATGCAACTTATATCTGTAAAATAGGTCATTTTGGAGCTAAGTATGGTTATTATGTCATTTTTGAGCTACCTAAGCATACTAAGTCATTTTGGTGTAAAAAATGCTAAGTAAAGGTCATTTTGGAACTAATAAGTTTATTATGTCATTTTGGAGCTAGCTAAGCATATGAAGTCATTTCGGAACTAAAATATGTCATTTCGTAAGCATATTATGTCATTTTAGAGCTAGCTAAGCATATTAAGTCATTTGGAGGAAAAAATGCTAAGTATAGGTCATTTTAGAGCTATCCTAGGTTAAATAGGTCAATTTTGAGCTAGCTAAGCATATTAAGTCATTTTGGAGGAAAAATGCTAAGTATAGGTCCTTTTAGAGCTATCCTAGGTTAAATAGGTCATTTTGGAGATAATTAAGCAAAGCACTAGGCAAAACTTACCATCAACCCGTAGGTGAAGGATCGGGGTTCTTGCTCGCGGTAGTGGCAGACGGAGGAGGATCGGGGTTCTTGCTCGCGCCAATGCAGACGTCGATGCTTGTCGGGAGTTATGCTGCACCAAATTAAAGATCATTTGCAATGTCTTGTTAGCATGATGCAACTCAAATGTGAAGACTAATAAGTAATGTCCATTCAAATGAAACTCACCGTGTCCGCCGGAGCAATGACTGGCATCGGCGGAGGGGTCTGACCGTTCTTCTCGCACATGGACTGCACATTTGGTTTTGACGAGTCAGTCATATTAGTTACTAATGAAAGGAACATTGCGTGCATGATTTAGCTAATATGCAGAAGAAACTTACCGCGAAGAGCTCGTATATGGCCCGGTTAGCCAAGTCGTTCCGGTTCCTCTCCTCCTCCAAAAGACTAACCGTCCTCTCCACAATCTCCCTCTCCCTCTCCGCCGCCTGCCTCCTTTCCTCCGCCGGAAGCTCCTGGGTCTTCGCTCTCTCTTCCTCAATAGCAGCCTGCAACACCACTCCTCTTTAGCATTGTAATCATCGACGGCCGCACACATAATGTAATGGAGGAAAGGTATCTGATTCTGTATAACTAACCTTGATTTCGAGATCCATTGGCCGTGGACGAGGCCTTATCTCAGGATCGGAGCTCGTCTGGCGCCTCTTGATCTGCGGGAGAGTGCTAGTACAACGTATCAGTCCATCCCCAATGGCTAACAAGCCATGGTTCCTCCCGCCACCAGATATCATCACCAGCTCTGGATCAATAGGCTGGCTCGGGTTAAAGTCCGGCCCTTTCCTCGCCTTCCCCTCGTCTCTGTACCTCACGAGCTTGTTGTGGGAGGCGCGGTTGGTGAAGTTCTTTGGATCATCGAGATCAGACTCAGAGAATGCCTTGGCCTTCTTATACGGGGCACTATGGGCCATGGCATAGAGGTCGAACAGCTCTGGCACATCCGTCTTGTTGTGCCGCGCCTAAAAGAGAGGAACAAAGTATTAGTTAAGGGCTCAAGCTAGCATGAAGACTGAATTTGCATGAATCATGAAGCAAACCACATACCCAGTTATCCCCGTACTGATATAGGTTGACGCTGCCTTGATGGTGTGGCACACCGCTCATTTTGCCACGCCGATCCTTTGCATTGTTGTGGGTGGATAGCCATTGGGGAGAGCACCACTCATCCACCAACGCCTCCCAACAATCCAGCCTATCCGCACACCATCTCGGGGGCACCTAAGTTAAGTAAGAGAAATTTGAGCGCTACGCCTACGAATCAAATCAAGGAAACTAAATACAAGGCCTTAAGAATAGGTAATTACCTTCATGTACTTCTCCTTACTCAGATACTTTGTGCGGCACTTCGACTTGGACATCCTAATACCAATCGAGGCGAAGTAGTCTCGAGTAGCCTGCGTCCGAGCCCCGTTCCGCCAGTTTTGAAGTAGCCGCCTGCACTCGGCTTCGATAACCCGAGCCGCGGCCTCCTCCTGTCCCTCAGCACACCTGTAAAAGGTCTGCAATCAAACAAGAAAACACGGATTAGTACAATCACTAGGGTTGCCAATCAAACAAGAAAACACAACGTAGACGAGAGAGGAAAAATTACCCAAAACGTCTGGATCACAACGTCGGCCACCGTGTGGCACTCGACACCGCCGATCCTCTCCCCCGGCGGGGCCGGGGCAGCCAAGTAGTGCTCCCAGGTCATTCCTAGCTCTGGAACCTGGCCCTCACCGGGCAACGTGACCCACCCCGGGAAGCTCTGGCGACAAATCACACCAAGGACTGTGTTGGGCCTGCGGACACCACGACCGTGTTTCCAAGACCTGCAGTATGATAAGGCTAACGCATTAGATATTCGAAGAAACGTGAAGGCAAAAGGTTAAAAAAGAGTAAATGCACTTACTTCTCCCCATCAGGCGTAATCAACCACCTCTGGTCAGGGGTCGCTGGGGTGGGCGGGATCTTTGTACCACTCTCACTATAGCTATCAGAACTATAGCCACCCTCGCCACCATCAGCATGGCCACTCGACTCCGGCCAGTCCCCCAATCGGTTCGGCTGCGACGTAGCCTGATCCAGAGTCTCGTGGGACGAGCCTCTGGGACCGGAGTCTCGTGGGGCGAAGGCTCATCGGCCCGAGGCTCATGGACCGGGGTCCGAGACGGGTCCACCTCAAGTGGCTCCATCTCAGACGGAGCAGTCCTGTGGTCAGGTGAATCAGCTGAGGGTGTCGGCAAGGGAGGCGTAGTGGCAGCCTTCCTACCTCTCCCGCCGCCACGTCCACCTCTACTAGCCTTCTCCTTCTTCTTCCCCCCCGACCTCTCCCGGCCAAAGAAGAAGCGACCGCCGGTGGTGTCTGCATACTGAGATCTAGCACTCTCCGGAGGGTCTGGGGTGGAATGGAACTACCCCTCCCACCACGCGCCGAGGAAGGAGCCTCGGAGCGCTCTCGACCCGCGCCCACCATCTGTCAACACCTGCAATGACAAAGAGTAAACGAAATTAGTACAACATAAAAAAGAATACCTGACATGAATAATAATATGTATATAATTTAAGTGTATCATCATCATGAACATAAAAAATGGAATACCTAACATGAACTATAATATTAATCTTCATCGTCTATATATGCTTCGGGGCAATAAATGCATCATCATCATCACTATCAGTAATGACGTGCTCATCATCATCATCAATAAATGCATCAACATGTGGAAGGCCTCCTTTACGTAATCGGTCAAGCATTGACAGGTCATCCGCAGCAGTAACCTCTTCTTGTTCCGGCTCTTCTGTTCCGGCTCTTCTTGTTCCGGCTCATGCTCGGATTCACTGTCGCTGTCTACTTCAATGTTCTGGGGTGAAGTAGAGCGGTTCTTGAAACGTTTTTTGGAAAGACGTGTTTCTTGGAAGAACTCTCCTTCATATGTGTCTGGGTTAATGTGAGGTTCATAATCCTCTTCATTGGGGGGAGGTGGTCTAACATGTGGCGGCACTTCATAAACGACATCCCAACCATTGAGATTTGGATCACTTTGGCAGGCCCACGGTAGATAGAAAACTTGGGTTGCCTGTTGAGCCGTAATATAGACATCGGGAACATCCAAATGGGTGCTTTGTTTGATTTCGACTAGCCCTAGATGTTCATGAGTCCTTCTAGTCTCCTTTGGCTGGAACCAATAACATTTGAAGACTACGACGTTCGGTGGGTTTGCACCATAGAATAGAAGTTCATAAATTGCTTCAACTCTTCCATAATACTCGGTATCTCCTTCGCCGATAGCAGAGACACAACAATTTGTAGACTTTCGGTCGGCCATAGATAGCTCTTTACCATAGGTACGAAAGCGATACCCGTTGATGTCGTATTTGTCAAATGAACGGACCTTATAGTCAAAACCATTAGCGACTTGTCTCAATTCGGCGTCCATAGACTCTGAACTAGCCTACAAGTTTAATACAAAATGATTGTTGCATTAGCCGGAAAATAGACGAAGAAATGAAATGGTCTAATGGAAATTACCGTTTGTTTGAACCAAGAGATGAAACCGGGATAGCCGCGTCCATGCATTGCCAGAAGCTCATACTCTTCGACGGAATCCTTTTGGATCACCGCTCCATACGAGAATTTGGCGACGTATCGACTGTATCAAATATCCGGGAATAAGAGCAGTTCAAAGGAATTAGAGGTTGCGAAACAATGTACCGAGAACTTACTCGATGTACGGCCGCACTTCTGTTAGATTGTTCAAGATATACAACGTAATGGTCCGCCATTCGTCGACATCCAACAATAAGGGAGTATAAGCACCGGCTGGTGCGAGCTTCCCTTTGAATAGGCTGAGGTTGGATCCACCCTTTTTAGGGTCGCCAGCATTGTACCGAGGCTTTGGATTATGCAAATGATGATTTTTGGCTTCGTAGTGTGCTGTCACGAAGTTTGCCGCCTCCTCAGTAATGAATGCCTCGGCCATCGATGCTTCAATTCGACGTTTATTTTTACATTTTGCTCGAAGTGTCTTCTGCATCCTCTCAGTTGCGTAGCACCAACGATTCTGCACGGGCCCCCCCAATCGTGCCTCGGTCGGGAGATGCAAAATCAAATGCTGCATTGGATTAAAGAAGCCCGGTGGAAAGATCTTCTCTAACTTGCAGATCAACTCCGGCGCCAACTCTTCCAGTTCTTCTAGCAAGCCAGGCGATAGTTCTTTCGCACAAAGAACACGGAAGAAATAGCTCAGCTCTGCCAGTACTAGCCATTCATCCTCAGGGATAAAGCCACGCAACATCACCGGCATTACCCGCTCAAGCCATATGTGCCAATCATGACTCTTGAGACCAAATATTTTCAATTTTTCAAGGCTCGCTCCCCTCTTTAGATTCGCTGCATACCCATCGGGGAACATCAACTCCTTTTTCACCCACAGGATAATTTCCCTCATATCTGGCCTTCCAAGATTGAACCATGCCTTTGGCTTCGCCCAGTTCTTCTTTCCTTTCGGTTGTCGCATGTTTTGTAGAGGTCTATCACATAGAGCCTCCTGATCGACTCTAGCCTTAGGATTATCCTTTGTTTTCCCCTCTATGCCGAACAATGTACCAAAGAGGGCCTCGCCGACATTCTTTTCAGTGTGCATCACGTCGATGTTGTGTGGGCAAAGGAGGTCTTTGAAGTAAGGCAGATCCCACAAGCATGTCTTGTGAGTCCAGGCGTGTTCCGAATTATACCCCTTGAAATACCCTGGACGCTCTGGATCCGGCTCGAGAGCGTTTAACTGATCTAGGGTCTGTTGGCCTGTCAACGCAGGTGGTGCAGAGTTTTTGACAACTCTACCTTTGATGAAGTTCTTCTTGTCTTTTCTGAACTTATGACGAGGATCCAGGAACTGTCTATGCATGTCGAAGCAAGAAAACTTGCCACCCGCCTGCAACCGACGAAACTCAAGAGCTGCCTTGCATGTGGGGCACGGGAACCTACCATGCACACACCAGCCAACGAATAGCGCATACGCCGGCAAGTCATGCATCGAGTACATGTACCACACACGCATTAGGAAGTTTTTTTTGTAGCGGCGTCGTATGTCTTGATCCCATTATCCCAAGCTTCTTGCAATTCATCCTTAAGCGGCTGCATGTACACATTCATACTCTTCCCCGGATAGTTGGGCCCCGGAATTATCAACGTTAGGAAAATGTTCTTTCTTTGCATAATCTGTCCGGGAGGGAGATTGAGTGGAATGACAAATACAGGCCAACAGCTGTATTGGGCTGCCATCATACCAAACACGTTGAACCCATCCGTGCTTACGGCGATTCGAGGATGCCTTGGATCTGCCGCTTTAGCATGATGTATTGCATCGAAGCGCTTCCACGCAAAACCGTCTGATGTGTGTACCAACATCGGCTCCCCATCTGCATCCAGTTCGGTTCTTTTGCCCAATTTGTGCCATGTCATCTGTCTGGCCGTCTCTTCGACCATGAAAAGACGTTGAAGTCTTGGTATGATTGGCATATACCGAAGAACATTAACTGGGATTTTTGTCTGACTCTTCTCACCCATACCGTTGTCTACCACAACATACCTGGAAGACTGGCAAACGGGACAATACTTCAAGTCCGCATACTCAAGCCTAAATAAGGCACATCCTTTCTCACAGGCATCTATCTTCTCATAGGGCATCTTAAGTACACGGAGGATTTTGTCCGACTGGTACAGGTTTGCAGGCATTACATGGCCTTTGGGTAGAAAGCGTCCAAATAGTGTCATCATCGCGTCGTAGCATTCTCTGCCCAAGTTGAATTGAGCCTTTAGAGCCATTACTTGTGCGATGGCATCCAGCTGACAAACCTCAGTGTGCTCGTGGAGAGGACGTTTTGAAGACTCCAACATATCATTGAAGGCCTTTGCAGATTCCTCCATCTCATCATCCGAATCCCGAGCATCATCAAAGTCTTCCACCATGTCTTCCATCCCGGTACCATGCTCGTCGGTGCGACGACGGCCCTCCTCAGCTCTGGCACGTTGGGCAGACTCACCATGAAATGTCCAGACCGTATAATTAGGCGTAAAACCCCACTTCTGCAGGTGTTTGATCATTTCAAACTCTGACCTCTTATGATAGTTGTCGCACTCGACACAGGGGCACCAGGTTTGTCTCTGTCCATTTGCAAATGCGACTCTCACAAACCCCTTGGTTTTTGTTATCCATTCATGGGTCATGTCTTTCTGACTAGCGTGACCGGTGTACATCCACGCACGATCACTCATCTTGCCTAGCTACTGGACACACAAGAAATATATACATAATTCAGCAAACCATATTCATCAGTTAATAGAGTTTGTCAGTTTTATTACGTCCATGCAACCTAGACGCTAATAGGTAAAGATAGGTCCTAATCCCACCCAAGTATGTGTAGATTGGGTTCGTTTTCCCATGCTCTACTCCGGAGCCGACGCAAAATTTCGGCAGCACCTCCCCACTGTTCTCCTGATACACGTCTCCGCAATAAGCAAAGAGGATGTGTACCCGGAGAACAAGAGGGAGGCGCTGACAAAATTCTGCATCGGATCCAGAGCAGAGCATATGGGAAAACGAACCCAATCTACACATACTCGGGCTGTTCATGGATAACGTTGGACAATTCGAAAGAATCACAGTTATAAATATGCAAATGCATGCATATTTATAGATGTAACCCTTTCGAACGGGAGACGCATAGTGGTCACACATACTGATGATTCAATCTACCTACAGCTAGCATGTTTCATCGGCATGAAGACCGGAACATAACAAATGATTGGGGGAGGAGGAGATGTCATTTGTGCTCACCCACGAACGCCGGGGCGGAGCTCGTTGAACGCACGGGGAGGTCGTCGAACACCAGACCCTCGCAGCGACGAAACAACTGCACATTTAAATCCACTCGATGAACACAAATATATATGATGTTTTTCATAACAAAATTGGAAAATATGTGACCTAACTCATAATTCATAAATATATGACCCCGTCGGCCTCTGGAAGGCCGAAAAGCACCTTTTCAGTCAACAGGAAGCCGAAGAGGTGTCGGGGGTCGGGGGTGTCGTGTCTGGGTGTCGTGGTGTCAAAGGGACAAAGATAAATTCTATCCGGCAAAAGTGGACTGTAAAGAAAAGCCTGCTACATAATCCTCAAAACATCTATAAGCATGTCCTAAATCTTGGCTGCATGCATGTGTTTTTTGGAAGTCTAAGAAGAAAAAAAACTAACATGCCTTTTGGCTGTACAATGTGATTTTTTCCAGTAGGGGTATAAGCGAGAACTCATAGACATCTTACCTTGGGCAAGAAGTGCTCAAGCGAGGAAACGACAGTGACCAAGGCTGGATCAAGCCCAATCTCCTCCTTTGCCTCCCTTAATGATGTTGCTGCATCATCAACATCACCCTCCTCTGCCTTTCCTCCGGGCAATGCAACCTCCCCTGCAAATCTCAAGTGGAGAAAACAAAATCAGATAGGGTTTATCCAGCTCGTGTCTAGGTTGGTATCTATTTGTGAACCTGATTGTTGAAATATAAAAGCTAAGGCAAGCCAAACCAGCACTAAACAGAAAAAGCTGGGTTAAAAATCCTCTTAAAATTAATAGGCCAGCCTCTTAAAATTTCTTTCTCAGATAGATTGCTTCTTCACATGGGATAGTGCAACAAGCTGGAAAATAATCAGAGGGCGGCAGATGAGACTGGGTATTATCGTGGGATGTTCTTTGAGGGGCTTTTGATGTTCTTTTTTCATCTAATTTTCTCACCAATGACATCAGCGCCAACCTCGGAGTTGAAACAAAGAGCTGCAGATTTCAACGAATCAAACTGGAATCACTACCACAATACTAGCCTAGCTTCCATACTAATATGCCTAAAATAATGATGAATAAATAATCATAATAGAAAGGTATTCTTCTTTGTGTGTGTATAAAGAAACGTGATCTAATCTTCTATAAAATATATATATGGAGACTATAGTAAGCTTTATGGTTTTGTTGGTGCTAAATATACAACTAAATATCCAATCTGTATGTGAAGTAGGCAACGACGGAGCCAGGAAATAAACATAAGGGGGGCCGAACATCAAGGACAACTCTAAAATGCAACTAAGCCTGGCGGAATATATAGGAGTTGACACTGAGTATAGCAAAATATGTACTACTATAACCGTAAGTGTTGATAATATAGGCACGATTTTTTTTATCAAAGGACGCGGCCTCATTTTTATTATGAAAATGGAAATGGAGTCTTATCCTACAGAGACTAATCTCCATATATTTTTATGTTGCAACCTATACTTTGAAACAAAACTATATCCACCAATGAATGTTGTGAATTAGGATACCAAAATGCATGATCTTTCATATTGTACGAGTGTGGCCGCTTCCTGATGTGCTCCAAAGTACAAACTGGAGAGAATAGAACTAGCAAGATTTTTGTGTCTTCATCAAAACAAAACAAAAAGGATTTATATCCTCATCCCAGATTTTGGCTTGGAAAAATAGGGAGCGACTATAATAAAAGAAGGGCCATGGGTGCAAAAATAGAAAAAACGTATCTAGGCCTTCCGATCCTGGATGAATGGTCCAGATTCTAGTGGATAGATATGAGCGCACAGGTACTAGGTTCTTTGCAGAAAACTCCCTTGCTTCTACCCGTTTTGCTATCAAACTCGCCTTCTTCTTCCTGAGAACGCAGCAGCACGAACCCAAATCCCCAACGCGTAGCAGCTGGCTCCAACACCAACCCTCCAGCTTGCCGACGGTGGCGGCGGGTCAGACCCGGTGCCTAGCTGGGAGATTGCGCCCGGTGGAGGTCCAGATCCATCGTCGACCGTCTTGCCGCCGGCGTTCTGGCTGCCCTGATGGACCTCTCCTGTTCTAAGCTGCGACCTTGTGCGGACAAGTTCTCTAAGCTACTCTGCTCCGACATCTAGAGGAAATCCTCGCTCCATTCTTTGTCCTACCCCAACCATCCCATTATCACACGTCGCCTGCACCCCCGCATCTAGCTCCGCCATCTGGGAATGCCTAAGAAGAAATATCCATCCCGCAAAAAAAGAAGAAGAAATATCCAGTCTTCAGGTATGCTTGTCAAAGGTTGATACCAATTTTCATAGTTTATTCTGTAGTAAATGTCCTCTACATGGTAAAGAGACTTGTGCTTGAAGTTCAGACTGAAAGTACCAAACATTCTGCAAATATTATGTACCAAATTTCAGACTTGTGCTTGGACAGTCTGAAAGTACTCTATTGAGTAAAATTTCAGACTTTTAGACTTGTGCTTGGACAGTCTGGAAGTACTTGAGCTTGTACCAAATTTCATACTTTCAGACTGACAGTCTGAAAGGTAATATTAACAAAGACGACAGTCTGAAATTACTTGTGCTTGTACCAAAATTCAGACTTCCAGACTTGTGCTTGGAGAGTCTGTAAGTGCCAAATTTCAGACTAGTGCTTGGACAGTGTGAAAGTCTGAAAGTACCATATGTTGTGCTTGTACATGTCATCTACGACATACATAATATTAGTACTTTCAAACTTCTTCGGCGTAAAGAGTACTTCCAGTACATAATATTATTTAGAAAATCATTTTTTTCAACTCTTACTGCAAATTGGAAGCACAATTCTGTAGCATATCAAGTTTATTTAAGTGTACATAATGTTTTTGGCATATATATCTGAAAGTACTTTTGCTTTAAAATGCTTTGAGCATATGTTGTATCCTCTAGGATAAGATTCAAAAAAATTGGATCTTTGGAAATGATATGAATGGCATGCAGATGATATATTTTAATCATGAGTAACAGTACCTTGGATGCTTACAATGATTTTTTGGGCAAAGGCGAGCAGTACAGTAGCTAACCCACTAGCAACACAGTATGTTATACATACATACAGAGAGCTAAAAGAAATTACTAAAGGACAGAACATCCATCAATCTAACTGAATAGATATATTACCAGTATATATGCTTATTCCAACGAAAAAAGCACATGTGATAAATGTGAACTATAGTGCAAAAACTTAGTTTAGTATGTACTGACACTTTATGTGGTGTTGATTAGCCATAACAGAAAACATAATGTTTGCCTCAAAATTTGGACTAGACAACTAGTTCATGCTCATCTGGGATATGCTTGCTTTCAATTTGAGAGGAATAACAGGGATATCTCTTTGTATCCATGCACAGAAAAAAATTGTAACTGGACAAGCTTGTTCTAGTTTGCTATACTAGATTTTTGAGCAGTTCTGTATTGTGAAACTTCATCCTCTTCTCAGATATTGTACATGAGAACAAACTAATTTCATCTACCTGTTAAAGCACCTGCATGTGAAGTGCTTGTTGGCACAAGACTATAATTCGTTACACTTGTATGTGCCACTTCACTGTTTTCTGAGGGTTCACTATATATTTGTCCAGTAATGCTATTGCACATGTACAGGGAGAGGTGGTCGGGCAGCAAAGAGGGCATCACCTTCGCAAAATCGGAAGAGGTGGTCGGGGAGGCAGAGAATCGACACAGCCGCCGGGTTCTTTGGCGGAAGACGGCGAGCAGGACGGGGATGACTTGTCGGGGACGGAGGAGCCGGTCGGTGAAGGCGGCAGACGAGGGCGGGGATGTGTGGTCGTGGACGGAGGAGATGGTCCGCGACAGCAGCGGACGAAGGCGAGCAGGGCGGGGATGGCTTCACAGCATGGACGAGCGGCGGCTGCCGGCGCTGAAGGTGCAGTCCGCCATGGCTGCTGCGTGCGGCGGCTAGGGTTGGGGGAAGGGGAAAGAGCCTCGAGGGTTGGGGGAGGGGGCGCCGCCGCGGCCTGGAATGGAGGATGGGCGGGCTGCGGTGGCGGGGAGGGCGGGCTGCGGTGGCGGGGAGGGGCGGGCCGGTGGCGGTGCTGGGCGGCGTCGGGAACGCGGGGCTGGGGCGCGGTGCGGTGGTGGCTGGGAGAGGTGGGGAGAGAGAGAGGGGTGGGGCCGGGCTGGGAGAGAGAGAGGGGTGGGGCCGCGCTGGGAGAGAGGGGAGGAGATTTTTTTGTGAAAAAGAGGGGAGGAGATAGTCCCACTTCTTTGGCATCAGCCAACGGATGGCAAAGGCCCACATCTTTGCCATCAGCCAACAGATGGCAAAGCCCCACCTCTTTGCCATCAGCCAGCTGATGGCAAAGAACCTTTGCCGTCGGCTGGCAGATGGCAAAGAGGTGGGGCTAGTGGGCCGTTACAACTCCGTCATCCACTGGGCCCCACCCACTTCTTTGCCATCTTCTAGCAGACGGAAAAGATTCTTTGCCATCTGCTGGCAGATGGCAAAGAACTGGCTGATGGCAACCAGGTTCTTTGCCATCTATCAGTTCTTTGCCGTCTGTTTTTTGTAAGCAGATGGCAAAGAAGTTCTTTGCCATCCGCTGGCAGATGGCAAAGAAATGACTGATGGCAAATTCTCTGTTTGCAGTAGTGAATTGAGTTTTTGGGCATTTAATGTGCATATTTCAAATTTGAACTACAAGCATGCGGCCACGACACCGCACACCCGACGGGAACAAGCAAACATGAGGGCCGCGCTCACGGTGGCTCGGGAGCTGCTGCGATGCCGGCTGATGGAAAGCGACCGGCATGCATTGCTGGAGCGCGTCGCCGAGCTCCTAGATGCCGCGGCCTCGGGGGCACCGCCCTTCTGCTCCCTGTTTACGCCACAGGTCGCGGCTGGATCGCATGGCGGGCCTCGCCGCGCCCGCGTGCCCCCGGGCGCACCCAGAGGCTTCATCGACACCGGCGCGACCAGCAGCACCGGACGCTCAATCACACCCGCGCCACCTCCGATGAGCGCGGGCACGAGCGTTGCCACCTACGGCCCCGGCGGAATGCTGCCCTACCATCCTCAGGGCGGTGCGCTGGGCCGGACAACGTGGAGCGTGGGGTACTTCGGCGAGGTCTTTGAGGCGACGTCCTCGGAGGCCTACGTGCCCCGCATGGTGGACCAGGAGTACCTGATGGAAGACGACCCTGGCTCGTTCCTCGAACCAGCCTGGGAGGAGGAGGCGCTAGGAGCTAAGGCCTTCCAGGGGCCTCCCGGGAACCTCACCGACCGTGCCGGCGACAACAGCTACAGGGCATCGCTAATCTCTCAGGAGCAAGCTTACGCTAACCATGGGTCACAGGAGGATCAGGTCACAGCAGCGGATGGCGGCCCCAGCTCGACGGCCTCCCTTCCGCCAGGAGGAGCGCACTGGGGGCTACAGGGGAGGGGCCGGGAGCAAGGCCCCTCCCCGCGCCGCACGGAGCAGGGCGCCCTCCGGAGGTAGGCCCTCTGCCGGGGAGGCGCTGGTGAGCCTTCCCCCTGGCAGAGGACCCGTGGTCGCCGAGGGCGCCGCTGGCGTCCCCTTTGCCTCTTGGCGTCGTCCTGGTTTCTGGACGCCTCCAATGGTGGTCGAGGGTGGCGCAAGGCGGGGCCCTCGTCTGGTGATATGAAGTAAGGCTCGCGTCTGTGAAGGTCTCCGCTCATGACACTCTCACGTAATAATGAGTGGGGTTGTACACACCCCCGAGTCCCAAGAGTGCCGCCCTCGGGCCTCGGGGGCTCCCTCCCACGTCCTAGTGGCAGCACTTAGCTCCGCGCTGGTGAGAAGACAAGAAGACTAGACTAGGCGCCGGGCGCGGCCATTTGCTTTTAACCTCTTTTCTGTAGCCCTGCTTTCTGGCTTTGGATTTAAGTTTGAAGTCGAATTTTCATTGGTGTGCGCGGGGGGTGCCTTTTCTCGTTCATGCGATTTCTTGCAATCTGGTTTCTTACCTTGATTTGGAGTTCGCACCCGCTGCCTCCCCCTCGCGAGCGGGGGCTGGGTATAGAGCGCGCGTTGCACTCATGCCCTGCCATCGCCGGCGCTTGCTTCTCACGAGGCCCTCTCGGACGGATCGACAGGCTCCTCAGAAACCCCCAACCTCACGAGCTAGTTCGGGACCTGTCCTGGCTAAGGTAAACCATAACAGCAAACTCGCAGTAGGGCTCATGGGCTCATGAAGAAACATATCCAGCTTGGCCTAAAGAATAGAGGCAGTAATCTGTTTACAAGAGGGGCTTCCCCTCCCAAAATGCTCTTACAACCTCTAGGGCCGTGCCCGAGTTTTCGCATGCAGGATAAACAACAGGGAAGCACGGGTCAATCGGACATGTCGCTCACGGCGTCCCCCGGGTCGCCTTCGGACGCGTCACTAGTGTCGCTGGCATCACTATCACCGTCACCGGCGCTGCCCTCGCCGTCGTCGACCACGTCGCCTTCATCCGCCGCGACCACCACCGCATCGTCATCGGAAGCGAAGGCCCTGACGAACGCATCCACATTGTCTTGCACCCATCGTGCAAGGTCACCCCGGATGGCCTCGGGTACGGGGGCAATGGCAGCATCAAAGTCGAAGTTGGGGTAGGTGTTCTGGAGGTGGCTGAAGAGGCGGGAGAACGCGCGCCCGAGTAGGCCGCGATTCCTCTCTTTGACAAGCTGGCAAGCCCTCTCGGTTCGGTTCTCCAGACGCGTCACCACGTCGGTGAAGAAGCGAAGGTGACTGGCATAATCGTTCGCGTGGGGATGAGGGGAATTTTCGTCGCAGATGTTGCCCAGCGCCGTGTTGGCCCTGTTCCTAAGGTCTTGGAACATGGGGGCGTGCACGTGCTCCAGCGTCCGCCATTGAAGCAGTTCCTCCCTGCTCTGCTGCACGAAGGACTCGGCGTTGGCGACTCGCTGCTGAAGAGAAAGCAGCTCGGCGCGGGCGGAGGCCAGCTCAGCCTGCGCCGAAACCAGGGCGGCCACAGCGGCCTTCTCGCGTTGCTCCACCTCAGCCAACTCTGTCCTGAGGGCAGTAGTCCGACCCACGGCTTCGGCTTCCACAAGCTCCAGCTACAGGTCATACCTGCCGACAAGATCCGTGCGCGCCTTGGCCACCCTGCTGTCGACCTCCTTCTGGATCCTAGCCTCGTGCATGTTAGCGGCATCCTCCGCTTGGCCAACCTGGCGCTCCCTCGTCTCCAACCTCTCCAGCTCGAGGCTGCGTTCCATGGCTTCCAGCGCCAGCGTTTCCTCGCGCTTCAGGATCTCTTCCTCTACGGCAGGCATCCCCCTCATCAACGCAAGGGTGGCCTTGCGCGTTTCCACCTGCTGCTCCAAGGAGGCACTCCAGGCTTGGAGCTCCCACGCGCGTTTCTCTGCGACCTCGCGGTGACGGTCAGCTTCCCGGGCTTCTTCCAGGGCACGAGTGCAGGCCTCACACGAGGCCGCAAGAGAGACCTCGGCCTTCGCATTATCAAGCTCGCGCTAGTGGCGCCCGAGGTTGATGGCCACCTTCAGTTTATGCCGCTCCTCCATCAGCCGAAGACCTTCGGCCTCGAGACGCGCGTCTACATCCACGAGTTCTCCGCCGAGCCGGCTCATCGCGCACATTGCCTCCTGAAAAAGCTATTGGCGGACGACGCTACGTTGGCGCGCAAGCTCAAGCGAGCGACCGATCCCATCCTCCGCGGCGGGGATTGCAGATGGGACCTGTCGTGGAATTGTCACGGCAGATGTCCTCGGGTGAGGACTTAGTCGTGAGGCCAACGCATCTATGTGGTAGCTTGAGAGGGGTTGAGCGGAATCGAGAGAAGCAACACAAGACATGGATTTAGACAGCTTCGGGCCCCGGGAAACATCATCCGGTAACAACCCTACATGCTGTTTGAGGCTAGGTCTCATTATCATCACGAGGGAGTCGCCATAAACCGGCTCTTTGTGTCTAGCCCTAAAGATTGTTTCTTCTTGCTTGTCCCTCTTTTGGGAGCCCTGCCCCTCCGTATATATGTTGAAGCGGCGGGTTACATGTGGAGTCCTATTAGGATTAGGACTACTCTATCTCTAATACAAACCGGATACAAGTCCAGGTCTTAACTCCTTGTAAGACAAATATTCCTCACGCCTTTCCTCTTAAACCGGCCCACCATAACATGAGCCGGCCTTCTGGGCCTTGGGCCTTGTCATCCGTCTATCCCGCCCGCCGGGTTACCAGTGAATCATAATGTTCAGTCAGGCTGCTTGTAAACTGTCTGGTCTGTGCGGGTCGCCGGTGAATCGCCAAGTATCAGTTGGGTCTCAAGTAAACCACCAAGTCCGGCCGGGTTATACTTCCGGCCGGTTTATGCCGCGGGGTATATCCCTGACATTAGCCCCCAGTTGAATTTGGATTTATCCATGTTAAACTGATCCTGTAAAACAAACACAAGAACAAATTTGACAGGTTGTGCTTCGGGTTAAATATTCTTGTAAGCCGGCACCTGATCATCCTTAAGTCCTTGTCATTTCCTCCTTCTAGAAAATCGGGGTCAATAACCAGCTTCATACTCAAATTGCTGACGTTGGTTTCTCATAGAAAAATATTGTGAAGAATAATCCGCTTGAATCGGCTTCCAAAGCGCCGGCTTAAGAAATATTGGTCTTGAAATACTCATATGATATTCAGCCGGTTTGAAGATGTAAACTTGCCGGTTTTAATATTACCAAAATTGCCGGTTTGTAAATACCGATGGCACTAAGTCATAATTTTTGCCGTCGCTGGGTCATAATTATTGATGACGCCGAGTCAATCTGGTTTGCTCAAAACTGAGAATTTGAAAATATTTCTCTTTATATGCATATTACCTGTAGCCCCCAAGTCTTGAGCAAAACAAAGTGATGGTTTAAGACTTGCTTCAATATAAATACTGCCACTTTTGAAGAAATCCATGTTGTTCATCCCAGTCACGAGTAAAAACTGAACACTCCATATTATGTAGCCCCCAAGTACCGGGTTGTCATGCTTGCAGCAACCTGGGACTTGTAATTGCCTTGAATGTTTGACAGGAGCAATTGGTAGCCCCCAAGGGCCGGCTCATTATGATATGATGAGTCGGGTCTCCAATAACATGAGCAAAAAATGACTTTGCATTAGCCCCCAAGTGTCATGGTGCATGCTTGCAGCGACATGAGACTTGCATATTTGATATAATCTCAATTTAAATAATGTAGCCCCCAAGTGCCGGGTCGTAAGCCTGCAGCGACTCGGGACTATTCCTTCCATTGTAGAATAAACCATATCCATTGATAAAATAATAGCCATTGCGCCAAAGCGACTTTGAATACCTCATCTGTTGATAACCATAATAAAAAATCCAGCCATGTTGGCTATTTAAAGATTTGAATAATATAATCAATGATTTATAAGCGCATGATTCCAATGGCGCAATCCAAATATATATACTGGCGACTTATAGTCCAAAGCCAGGCCGGTTTAATAAACACTGGATAATTTATCATCATACTGGCGACTTATAGTCGAAAGCCAGGTCGGGTTAATAAACGCCGGTGATTTATAATCATGCTTTATTCAACCTATTTTTGCATACAACAAGTTTAAAGTGTCCTGGCGGTTTACCGCCGGACGGGTCATAATGGCCAACATATAACCCGGGTTTATAACCAAGGCTGCACTTAAGAATAATCAAATATGTAATATCATACCCGTGACATTGAATCACATCGTTGGTTGACCAACTTTGTAGTGAGGGTAACAAGCCTAATCCAGAGTATTAGTAACTCCTGTTATATTATGCCGGTTTATAACAAAACCGTACCGGGTTGTAATAAACACCGGATTATACATATATAATACTGGCGACTTGTAGTCAAAACCAGACCGGGTCAATAAGTGCCGGACTATAACTGATCATGTACTGACAACTTATAGTTGAAAGCCGAGCCGGGTCAATGAACGCCGGTTTATCAAAAACATCGTAAATCTCATCAAAGGAGAAAAAACTTGGCAAATAAAAGCATATGAAAACTTGTAGTCGACGCTTTTCACGGGCTGCCAGGCCCCAAATTCGAGGCTTTTCATGAGCTGCCAGGCTACTGAGTTAAACCATTTTACAAAGCCTTTTAAGATGGTCCTCAATCCTTAACCAATCATCATTTTAACTTGACAAGTTCAGGGTCCTTTTTTGGAGTAACTTGTCAAAGTTCGTAGGGTCATACCAGGTTTACCTGGGCGGATTGACTTACTTAAATAGGCAGGCTAACCCAGGGTTTTAGGTGCATACACCAGGCTTCCAAGCCATGGCTTGATAGCCTATTACAAGTGTAGATTCTTTGTTCATTTCAACAACAAAGAATCCCCAAGTAACATTTTGAGCTGTGCTCAGTGGGTGCCTATGTTTGAGTTGTTGCTTTACAACACTCTCTTTGGGCCCGGATTGATTTGGCTTTGAGCCGATCAAGAGGTGTGACTATGGTTCAGATACGACCAAGCCCCCAAGTGATGTTGTGGCATTGCGCCGATCAAGAGGTGTAGCTATGGTTCGGATACAACCAAGCCCCCAAGTGATGTTATATGAAGCTTTGATAAGCTGAATCAAGGGGTAAACCGGACGCTACTTTATGAAATAGAAGCCCCCATGTGATCAATAATATGATAGGCCAATAAGGCGGGATACCCATGTTTGAACCGCGCATCATGGCAGCAGGTCCTCTTCGGCAACTTTTAACTTTTTGCAAGAGATAATTTCTTCTTGAACCGGGATTTTGAATCGGATATTGAGAGCTTCAAAGCTTTGTGGGAGACATGTTTTCCCTTGAACCGGATTTTAAACCGGAATCTTCATTTTCAGCCGGAAATTTTCTGATGGCCTTTAAACTCGAACTTGCGAGAAGTTAATTCCTTTTTGAACCGCACATTGTTAAACTGGATTTGAGCGCTTCCGAGCTTTGTGGGAGAATAGATTTCCCTTGAACCGGATTGTAAACCGGAGTTATTTCTGATGACCCGGAACTTCTTCATTGAGCCGGGATTTTGTAACTGTCATATACTTTCTAAACCGGAAATTTTCTGACGGCGTTTAAATTTTCATCAATATAACAGTAGCCTCCGGGACCAGGTTATCTTTCCCTCCATCGTCCTGGGGTTCTTAAATTTGCTGAAACTGGCAAGATTTGCTGAGTATGTCATCATAGCCCCCGAGTCTCAAAGGTGACTCGAGGAGTTTGCTTGAGACTCTCCATATTTGACCGTGATGTAAACTGGCATAACTTGTATATCATTGGTGTTGATAGCACGATGTGAATCCACAGAAGGTTGAGGTGACCGCAGCGGGTTATAAATGATCCCGTATGAGCCATGTCAGCATCTCGGCCAATGGTTCCTTCCAACTGGCTATTTGAAGTTAACCAAACTGTAGTGGCGGCGACGTGTGCGCCTGCCCTTTGAGCCATCCAGTGCAGATGGTGGTTGATGATAATTTGCCTCCAATTTGAAAGAAAACCGGGCTACCCAAGCTGTGACTTGCTTTATACTCAATAAACAGCTCATGCAGACAGGTGCGGCCCGGTATGTTGATGTAGACCAGGCTGCGAGAGACGGACGACAAAGACGACCGCAACATCAGAGGCGGCTCGGACAGATGAGTTGGCCGCAACATTGTAAGCCGGTGCGAACGGGCGAATTAACCACATCATGTTGATAGCGGCTTGCAGATATATTCACCGAGCTTGATGGTATGGCCAGATGCTACCACATTTATAATATGGCCATAGCTTTTGCTATGGCCAATTGCTCCTGCATAAATAATATTGCAAGCCGGAGTAATTTGTACTTTTAAAGAATAAAAAATGCATCAATAAAAATTGATTGGAAAGATTTCACCTTGATATGTTAGGCCAGAATTTATCCACCGCGGAGTTGATGATCACCACGGGCGAGTCGGCCACGGGAGCAGAAGAATGAACCGGCCGCGACGTTGTAAGGTGGTGTGGACGGCAAGTCAGCTGGCGCGTTTGATGTAAACTGGACCACGACACGCATGCCCGTGGAGCCACGCGGCACAGCCGAACGTGCATCTGCGGCATAACACCACTTTTGTAATGAATAATTTACCTGTATATAACAACACTATAGGGCAGAGTAGTTGTTTTCACAAGAAAAAATAACAAGTACTGATAAAAAGTAAGCTGGATGGATATCACCTAATTTGTCCGGACGACAGATAATCCTTGTGCGGACCAGAATTTAACTGGAACAGATGAAGGCCCAGTAGCAGCGTGGATGCTCATCGTATAACCAGTTTTTTTATCTGATTTTCTTCAGGCGTCTTGTCGCATCTGCCGAGAAGCAGACAGAAGTGGAGACCAGCATACGCGTGTTGGTTGCAACTGGGGCGGGCCAACGAGGTCCAGCGGTGTACGCGGAAAAGGTATCTCGCAGGCGCTGTTGATCCGCCAATCCGATCCGGCGTGGTAGTCCTTTTTCCAAACATGCATACTCACGTGAAGCAAGCAGTTCCTACAAGCATTATTTCTTCCTTGTACAGATTGCCTCCTCAAAGTTTGAGTTTGGATTTGACTCGGCCCTGACACCAGAAAAGTAGCAGCAGCAGAGGCGTAACCCGGCGACTCCAGAGGGGCGTCGGCAAGACGGGTCACGGCCAGGTAGCAGCGGCTCTCGGGGCGACGGCGGTGGAGATCCGGCCAGAGTGGCTCGTACTGTCCCGGGTGTGTTGACAAGTCCACATGGTAGCCTGCAATTTACTATTCCAGGATGCTTCCTTTGGATGGCTTTGATTTTGACTCGGAGTGCTAATAGTAGTACTATTCAGTAGCGATTTGATCTGACACGCTTGCTTTAATTGAATCTTCAAGCGGCGGCTCGCAGGTAGGACCTGACCGAGACGGAACACCGGTTTGGATGCGACAACAGCAGGGTCCCGGCGACTTGATGTTGGTCTTGGCTCGCATAATAGCCACTGTAACAGATATCGATTCACCTTTGGATTCGTCGGATCGCCGGGTCACGTTCATCCACACGTAACCCTAATTTTCTTTTGACCTCAAACCTCATAGATTTACATCTGGATTGATGAATTTGAAGTTGATGTAAATCCTTTCAAACCGGCTCTTCTGACAAAATGCAAAGTTCCCGATCCCTAGGAGTGATCCCTCCAAGAACTCAACACCACCGTGCGCCTGGCCCCATGGTGGGCGCCAACTGTCATGGAATTGTCACGGCAGATGTCCTAGGGTGAGGACTTAGTCGTGAGGCCAAGGCATCTATGCGGTAGCTTGAGAGGGGTTGAGCGGATCGAGAGACGCAACACAAGACACGGATTTAGACAGCTTCGGGCCCCGGGAAACATCATCCGGTAACAACCCTACATGCTGTTTGAGGCTAGGTCTCATTATCATCACGAGGGAGTCGCCGTAAACCGGCTCTTTGTGTCTAGCCCTAAAGATTGTTTCTTCTTGCTTGTCCCTCTTTTGGGAGCCCTGCCCCTCCTTATATATGTTGAAGGGGCGGGTTACATGTGGAGTCCTATTAGGATTAGGACTAGTCTATCTCTAATACAAACCGGATACAAGTCCAGGTCTTAACTCCTTGTAAGACAAACATTCCTCACGCCTTTCCTCTTAAACCGGCCCACCATAACATGAGCTGGCCTTCTGGGCCTTGGGCCTTGTCATCCGTCTATCCCGCCCGCCGGGTTACCAGTGAATCATAATGTTCAGTTAGGCTGCTTGTAAACCGTCTGGTCTGTGCGGGTCGCCGGTGAATCGCCAAGTATTAGTTGGGTCTCAAGTAAACCGCCAAGTCCGGCCGGGTTATACTTCCGGCCGGTTTACGCCGCGGGGTATATCCCCGACAGGACCTGAAGCGGCTCGCCCCCATTTGGCAGGGGGCTGGGGGCTGGCGCCCCCCCAATCGCCGACTGGGCTTCGGCGGGAGCCCGATTAAGTTGAGGCTCGCTACTCGAAGAGGAAGCCAAGACTGAAGCCATCCAGCCGCCGTCCACAACCAGAGGAGGAGACCTTGGCACGCTCGCCGCACATCCGGCGAGGCCACGAAGAAGAGACGGCAGGAGCGAGGGTTCAAGACGCCAAGCTGGCGTGTCTGTCTCTCCGGCCGACCTCGCGTCAGGGGCGGCATGCTGGCTTGGGACGCTCAAGGCGAGCGGGAGACTCGAGGCAGGAGGAGGCTACTTGCTGAGAGGCTTCATGACTTTAGCAGAAGGGAACCTGAAAAGCCACCATCAAGAAGGGAAGCGACACTCAAGGGATCACAAAGATAAGGTACTTACTCATCTATGGCGATGTACTTCCTCTGTTTCAAAGGCTGGCGAGGGGCACCACCGCTGCAGCTTGGGGACCCCTTCCTCTTGCGGAGCACTTTGAAGTCCACACGGAGCCTACCGAAGCGCTAGATGTGGCGGCCAGCACAGGGCACGACTGGAGAAGCGCCCAAGGAGACGACCTCAGGGGCGCCGAGCTGGGAAGAGGTGTCGGGCTCCGCCTCGCGACGGCTCACGCAGGACTCAGTAACTTCGGCCTCAGGAGCAGTGGGTTGCGTCACCCCTTCAACTGCCGCCCCAGGGCGAAGGTCACGGGTTCCCGAGGATGGCGCCTCAGGAGCCTCAGGCAGCGTCGGTGCCTCGGCACCCGCGCACCTGACCACCAGCGGTGCTTGCCCCCCTGTGTCCACTCTTGGGGAAAGTTCGGCGCCTGCGACAAGGAGAGGAACTACGGTGACGGGGTTCTCGCAAGGCCCCACAAGGCCGACTGGACGCAACCCCCATTCATCAAAGGAGGGCATCTGCCCTGTGAACTCCACCCTGTTCGAGCAGCTGTACAAGAGGCAACCCTCTTGCGGCAAGTCACCTGGCGATGGGTCACCGGGCAATACTTCAAGCACCGTCCTTCGTGCCTCGGCCGGGAGCTCCGATTCCTGAAGCCTCATGCGATCCTGGTCACCGGTCAAGGCCCACATCGGCTGGGAATGGTGCTGGAGTGGGGCGATGCGGCGTCGGAGGAACTCCTTCATCACCTTGGGCGCGGTCACACCAAGACCCTTCAGCCTCCTCAGCCGGATCCAGACGAAAGCAAGGCGGGAGCTCGCGAGCTCCTCGTGACCCCAGCCGGAGCTGGGGACGGCGGGTGACAACGGAGGCGAGAGCAGGGGGCTGAGCACTCCAACATCAACATACACCCACCGCGTCCGAAACTCGCTCGTTGACGGCGGGAGATCAAAGTCAATCCCCGAGCCGGCTGTCGCCGCCACGGCCTGAAAACTCAGGCACCCCGAGCACTGCTGGGGGTCGGTCAGGTGCAGCGAGAAGAAATGGCGCAGGAGGGCCACGGAAGGGGGAATGCCCATGATGGCCTCGCAGATAAAGGCGAAGACGGCGAGAAGGGCAACGGATTGGGGGTCAAGGTGCAGCATATGGATCTAATAATGGGAAAGCACGACATTGAAGAAGGCGGAGAAGGGAGGAACCAGGCTAGCCCACAGGGCGTCGATGAAGAACTGGACCTCAGTGGCTGTCCTATCGATGGTAGCTCGGGACGCAGGCCAGGCCGCCGTTCCTCCCCATTCGTTGAAGCTGGCAGCGAGCACGGGGCAGACATTATCCATGGCCTCCTGGTTGAGCACCCGCGATCGACCGATGGCGGGCTCGACGGCCGGAGGTGGACTGGCTGAGGACAGGGGCTTCTTCCCCTTCTCTGTACGGTTCGGCGCCATGGCGATAGAGAAGACTGAGCTCGGGTCGGAATGGAAGAGGAAGCAGAGGTATGAGGAAGCGAAGAAGTTGGGGAGTGCATTGCCAGCAATGGGGAAATAACTGTGTAGGCCGCCGTGGCCGCCTAGCCAGGCAGATTTCAAGGCTGCGTGGGGAAGCTGGGCTGCCCACGTCCCGTCAGTCGCCACACGTCGAGCGGGGCTGCAGGCTGTTGGGGCCCGCGGCACTCCGCACTTGCCCTTTGGCTTCGCCTCGAAGCCAAGTCCGAGCGCGCCTTGGGCCCGGGGGCTACTGTCGGCGTCCTGAGAATGGGAGTCCCCAGACTTGCCTGCCTGCGGCCCATGGCGTGGCTCCAACGGCGGCCCTATACGGCCCATCTTCACCAGCAAACACTCGAGACCCTCGCGAGGCGGACGACACAAGACCTCCTCGGAAGCTGCCTTGCCAGGCTGGCTCGCGAGGGGCGGAGAGATCAAGGCAAGGGGAACCTCACGAGATACCTACGATGTCAGCCGTGACGACCAAGGCCAGGCGGACGCCAGGCGGGTGCCAGCATGCACAGTGTCCTCGTTTCCTCTTTGGTGCTAAAGGGGCAAGCGCAGGCGAGGAGTCCCGAGGCATCAGGCAAAGGTTTCCATATCGGTGCAATGAGACCAAGACCGGCAGGACGGAGGAAACCGCGGAGCCCAAGATGGCGTCACCACCAGAGCCTTTGGCAGGCGAAGACCACCTTTAGTCAGGATATCTTGTACTAGTTGTCTCCCTTCGAATTTGGCCATTGTTGGCTCCCTTCCCGCTCAATATTTGGGGAGAGGACCAGGCCACTATAAATAGGACTAGCCACCACCATAGGGATCATCTCATCGTGGACTAGATCCATCCTCACCCACAAGTTTACCAAGCACAAGAACATCTCACCTCAGGAGGCTGTTGTTCCCTTGTACTGTTCATCCTCAGCCCAAGAGGCAATCCACCACACCACACTGGAGTAGGGTATTACACCACAACGGTGGCCCGAACCAGTATAAATCTCGTGTCTCTTGTGTTCCGGGTTCATCGAGCTAGGCCTTGAGATCGCGGTGAGGCTGAGGGCGTGATTAGGTAGGGGGAGATTTTCGCGCACACCCCAGTGTTCGAACCTCAAGGGTTTGCCGGAACCCAGAATCCGATAGTATGTAAGTGTTCTGGCGCATGTAAGAGGACGGGCCATTGGCTCCTTCAAGCAGAAGTATTCTCGCAGGGTGGCGCACGGCGCATATGCCGAGTATCTGGAGAAGCTTCAGGATCGTGCCGGCATGTGAGATGAGATGTGGGATCAAACTATGTACGCTTGAGTATGCTTAATGACGGTTGAACTATGTACTTATGGTTGAACTATGCTTGTGTACGTGTACGCTTATTATCTATGTCTGAGTATGTTTAATCTATGTTTACTTATGTCTAACCGTGGGATATGGATGCAATTAGTTCGGTTGATGGAATCTACCTCCGTCTTGGTTTATTGGTCCCCTTTGTAATTTGTGTTAAATTTTGACAAAAGGTTTAACTGACAAAGGGGACCAATAAACCAGGACGGAGGTAGCACGTCAATCACACATGGTTCCCAAAATTGGAACCATGTGCAATGACTTTCATTTTGCATGTGGCGTTAATCACACACGATTGGCTCTAGCAAACCGTCGCCTCCAAAATTCTTTGTGGGACAGAAAACCCACCACCCAATTCAAAAAAGAAAAAAAAACTCACCATCTCCACGTCACATAAACCCTCACCCCTCCTGCCAACCCCCTCCGGTCCCCATTCACACCTACACAAGCTCCTCCGCGTCTATGCATGGCACGGCCTATCACAGTGGTAAACACTTAGCTCGACACCTGCCGCCGCCGCTAGGCTGCCGGCAGAGCCCACCGCATTTCTCCACTTCCGCTTGGCGTCGCCTATCGCCATCGACTTTCTCGACGCTGCTCGCGGTCGACCCAGCTCCGCTCGGTTGGGGAATCTGTCGTACTGAGGGTTCTTTCTCATGGACAACAAGGTAACTAATTTAATGAGATATTATCTCATCTCTTATACCAGTTCATCTGCCTCCTTTAACCACTCGGCTGAAACCACCGTGAATTAATATTTATTAGAGATGATTTGAGGGTTTTCTTCCGTTCATAGAGTGTACAGTGCGCGGACACATCAGGACCTTGCAGCCTCCACCAGACATACCATATCACTGTACCAGATGACTTGATGATGCGCGCGGTATGTTCAATCTCACCCTAAATCGGCTGGCATGGCCTACTTTCCTGAACATATTCTAAATATTACTACATTTGGATAAAAGGTGCCACATGCACCATATACGTCAAAGGGGATTTTTCCCCTCTTCTTTCTATATTAGGCAAATTAATGATGTATTGTTCTTTTGATTACTCTCATATTTCCATGACATCATGTTTACCCTATCTGTTTAATTATAAATTTTTGTCCTTTGATTTCGACTTCTGTACAGTTCTTTCAATTTGGGCCCATATTTGCATGTTACCATATTTTCTTTAACAATCCTACCATTTTCTGCAGCGCGTCCCTTGCTATGCAACATAATCTGTAGTGCACAATCTTTCCCTTTACATAAATCAAGACTACAGGGATGTCATACAACACACAAACCATGGATTTACAATCGTTGCTACTGTAAGACTTGATGAACGTGGTGACCCCTATTTTGGCACTGGCTTTTGGAGAGAAATTGCTAAGTTTTATGAACTACAAGCTGGCACTGGAATTGCACTGCACATAAAAGGGCATGGTCATGATATATATGGTAACTTCCCCGATGATATCATCCATCCAGACTTTGTTCGAAGTAAGTTTTCTTTTCAACTATCTGCAAGTTGACTTACCTAGCAATATCAAATGAATTGTGTAGTATTTAAGCAACCAACTTTTATTCCCTTTTCTTACTATATTCCTACCTAATAACTTCTAGTTACCAATACACTTTCTTATTGCCCTGTTTTAACTAAATATTCCTTGTACTCCCATTTCTATCAGAAAGTGCTGCTGACAAGGAGACTCCAGAGGTCGAGAACGGGGCAGCCAACAAGCGGTGGCGGGGTGAGCTAGAACCGCAAGCGACTCCAGCAGGCCTGGACTTCATCAGCTGCCTCCCCGATGATATGTTGACAGTCATCATCTCCCTCCTCCCAATCAAATATGGGGCGCGAACAACTGTCCTGTCCCGGCGGTGGAGCCCCCTATGGAAGTCCAGCCCTCTTGACCTCATCGACACCCAGGAGCTCTGCCATGGCTATCACGAAAGCTTGGATGCGTTCTCCAAGATCCTCGGCAGTCACCTTGGTCCAACCAGAGGCCTTAGAATGGGAAAGTTCCATTCCAACGACAAGGACCGAGCCAACCTTGACGACTAGTTCCGATCCCCCGCCCTAGATCAGCTCGCGGATCTCACTTTTGATGATGGGCATATGGGGTCGCTGCCAACGTCCGCACTCCGCCTCGCGCCCACACTGCGCATCGCCAAGTTCAGGAACTGCTATCCCCCCTAAATAACGCTCCTGCTCTTATTCTACCATGACTGAAGCACCTCGAGCTCGTCGCCGTCTGCCTCTCAAATGGTGACATGGAGCGCCTGCTCCGTGGCTGTACGACAGTCGAGTACCTTCGTCTTCAGACGATCAATGGGTTGAGTACCTTCCACATCACCTTGATGACTCTCTAGACTATTTATGTGTGTTGCTGGTGCGGCAGGAAGACATCACAAGATGTGTACCACGGTATGGTCATTGAGGACACACCTGTGATGGTAGCTAGAACTACGCCGGCATTTCCCCGGAGAGGGAGGGATGATGTAGCAGAGCGACGGTAGAGTATTTCCCTCAGTTATGAAACCAAGGTATCGAACCAGTAGGAGGACCAAGCAACACAACGTAAACAACACTTGCACACAAATAACAACACCTCGCAACCCGACGTGTTAAAGGGGTTGTCAATCCCTTTCGGGTAACGGCGCCAGAAATTGGCAAGCGGACGTGAGATAAAGTGTAGTAGATTGAAATAATAGATCGCAAATAAATAAAGTGCAGCAAGGTATTTTTGTATTTTTTGGTTTAATAGATCTGAATAAAAATGCAAAGAAAAAGTAGATCACAAGGCAAATATATGAGAAAGAAGACCCGGCGGCCGTAGGTTTCACTAGTGGCTTCTCTCAAGAAAAATAGCAAACGGTGGGTAAACAAATTAGTGTTGGGCAATTGATAGAACTTCAAATAATTATGACGATATCCAGGAAATGATCATTACATAGGCATCACGTCCAAGATTAGCAGACCGACTCCTGCCTGCATCTACTACTATTACTCCACACATCGACCGCTATCCAGCATGCATCTAGTGTATTAAGTTCATGGAAAAATTGAGTAATGCAATAAGAATGATGACATGATGTAGACAAGATCCGTTTATCTATATGGCGGTAGATATAGATCTCGTCTTGTTATCCTTAGTAGCAACGATACGTACGTGTCGTTTCCCCTTCTATCATTGGGATCGAGCACCGTAAGATCGAACCCACTACCGGGCACCTCTTCCCGTTGCAAGATAAATAGATGAAGTTGGCCAGACAAAACCCGAATATCGGAGAAGAAATACAAGGCTATAAGAGATCATGCATATAAGAGATCAAAGAAACTCAAATAAATTTCATGGATATGAAAATATATGACTGATCATAAACTCAAAGTTCATCAGATCCCAACAAACACACCACAAAAGAGTTACATCATATGGATCTCCAAGAGACCATTGTATTGAGAATCCAGCGAGAGAGAGAGAGGAAGCCATCTAGCTACTAACTACAGACCCGAAGGTCTACTAAGGACTACTCACGCATCATCGGAGAGGCAGCAATGAAAGTGGTGACGCCTCCATGATGGTGTCTAGATTGGATCTGGTGGTTCTGGACTCTGCGGCGGCTGGATGAATATTTCGACGATTGTTCTAGGATTTCTGGAATGTTGTGGTATTTATAGAGCAAAGATGCGGTCCGGGGGGCACCCGAGGTGGGCACAACCCACCAGGGCGCGCCTGGGCCTCCTGGCGCGCCCTGGTGGGTTGTGCCCCCCTCGGGGCACCCCCCAGGTGCAACCAGGGCCCATTGCCTTTCTTCTGGCCCATAAAAAATCATCGTGAAGTTTCGTGGCATTTGGACTCCGTTTGATATTGTTTTCCTGTGATGTAAAAAACATGGAAAAACAGCAACTGGCACTTGGCACTATGTCAATAGGTTAGTACCAAAAATGATATAAATGACTATAAAATGATTATAAAACATCCAAGATTGATAATAAAACAGCATGGAACAATAAAAAATTATAGATACGTTGGAGACGTATCAGCATCCCCAAGCTTAACTCCTACTCGTCCTCGAGTAGGTAAGTTATAGAAACAGAATTTTTGATGTGGAGTGCTGTTCATCAAGTCATAACATATTCTTTTCTTTATAGCATGGAAATTTGGACTTTTATGTGATTCAAAACAATAGTCTAGTTTTGACATAATAATTTAGATACTCAAGCATATCAACAAGCAACCATGTCTTTCAAAATATCAACACTAAAATAAGTTATCCCTAGCCCATCATGCTCAAACATTGATCCATTCATGAAACACACTCAAATATTAACTATACCCAATACTTGAGCACGATCATATTGCCTCCTAGTTGGTGCTTTTTATGAGAGAAGATTGAGACTCAAATTTCAAACTAAAAATTGCATATAGTAAAAGAAAGGCCCTTCGCAGAGGGAAGTAGGGATTTGTAGAGGTGCCAGAGCTCAAAGCGAAAAGTTAGAGATAAAAACATTTTGGGAGGTGTATCCATCCCACCAACGAAAATGACTCAGAGCTACGAACACTTTCCTTGCTAGGTATGCCATTGATGAAACATTTCGTAGCTCTGGGTCGTTTCCCAAACAGAAAATAAAGTTTATTACTTTTTCCACCATTCTTTCACTTTCCATGGCTAACCGTATCCACGGGTGCCCTCCATGAGCGAGTCCTGGATTAAGGGGTCCTCGGGCGTCCGGACTATGTAACATGGGCCGGACTAATGGGCTGTGAAGATACAAGACAGAAGACTTCTTCCCGTGTCCGGATGGGACTCTCCTTGGCATGGATGGCAAGCTTGACGTTCGGGTATGTAGATTCCTTCCTTTGTAAACCAACTCTGTACAACCCTAGGCCCCTCCGGTGTCTATATAAACCGGAGGGTTTAGTCCATAGAGGCAATCACAATCATACAGGCTAGACATCTAGGGTTTAGCCATTACGATCTCATGGTAGATCAACTCTTGTAATCTTCATATTCATCAAGATCAATCAAGCAGGAAGTAGGGTATTACCTCCATCAAGGGGGCCCGAACCTGGGTAAACATCGTGTCCCCCGTCTCCTGTTGCCATCGACCCTAGACGCACAGTTCGGGACCCCCTACCCGAGATCCGCCGGTTTTGACACCGACATTGGTGCTTTCATTGAGAGTTCCGTTGCGTCGTCATCAGAAGGTTCGATGGCTCCATCAGTCATCTACAACAATGCTGCCCTGGGGGAGGTTTTCCTCCCTGGCCAGATCTTTGCGTTCGGCGGCTTCGCACTATGGGCCAACTCGCTTGGCCATCTAGAGCAGATCGACAGCTACGCCTCAGGTCACCAGATTAGTTTTGGAAATCTGGACTATGTCGCTGATATCCGAGGAGACTTGATCTTCCAAGGGTTCACGACCCCAACCTCCACTCAGGCCTTAGATCCGGAGCGCATCGCCAGGTCCGAAGACGGGATTACTGAGCCCGCCGGACTATCTGCGGCCACTAAGCCCAGTACGGGAGAGCCGGAGGAAGTAGTGTCGCTGGCAACCATCATGAAGCCGGACTCTTCTCCGGACACTGGCTCCGAACCCTCGGAGTCAACATCGTGTGAGCTCGGCCAAGGAGTTTCCTTCCCGCCGTACTCCACGGATTTTCTTCTCCCTGGCCAAACCTCGCCTTTAAGCGAGGCTCTGGACTTGATGCGATCCATCGTCATTACAGAGGAGCAATGTCCGAACTACGCCCAGCCTGGACTAGGGGCTGAGAGCGGGTAATTTTATGTCCCACCCATCACCCACTTCATAGCCACTGTCGAGGACTTAACTGACATGCTCGACTACGGCTCCGAAGACATCGACAGTATGGACGACGATGCTGGAGAGGAGCAGGCTGAAAACCCGCCGTTTACCGGACGCTGGATGGCCACCTCTTCGTATGATGTGTACATGGTAGACACACCCAAAGAGGGTAACAACGATGATAAAGAAGATCCAGTCGAGGATAAACCTCCTGAGACACAGCCAAAGCACCGACGTCAGCGGCACCGCTCTAAATCACGCCGTAGAAAAGACAGCAATACTGGCACAAGAGACAACAACACTCCGGACGATGCCGAAGACAAAGAAGACCCCGTTGAGCCAACTTTCGAACAGGACGATCAGGAAGATGGGCAAGTTAGCCCTGACGAACAGGCCGTAAACTAAGACTCGGAGGAAAGTAATTATCTCCCACTCTCCGAGGACGAGGTGAGCCTCGGTGATGAAGACTTTATCATACCTGAGGAACCTCTCGAGCAGGAGCGCTTTAAGCGCCGGTTAATTGCCACTTCAAGGAGCCTGAAAAAGAAGTAGTAGCAGCTTCAAGCTGATCAAAATCTGCTCAACGATAGGTGGACTAATGTCCTGGCAGCGGAGGAATATGGCCTCGAGCGCCCAACCTAAAGTTACCGAAAACGTAAACTGCTACCCCAATTTGACGATGAGGCCCTCGAGCCCGCACCATCAGCACGTAATGCGGCTGACTGACCACCTCGCGGCCGGGACAAAACGGCAACTCAAGCCGAACACCAGCCCATACTACCTCGCCGTAAAGGTAGAGATATAACATCTCGGAGATATACATATGACCGCGGCAAGACCTGGATAGTAGAGCAGGTTAGACTAGATCGATCTAAAGATCGTGGGGGCGTGCCCCAACGCACGACGACGACTATCTAGCCGGGCGTGACAAGCATAATCACGCCCGGGCCGAAAACCGCAGATGGACTCCATCCGAGCTACGTCGCGACTTGGCCCGATATAGAGGCGCCGCGCACCCCCTCTGCTTCACTGATGAAGTAATGGAGCACGAATTCCCAGAAGGTTTTAAATCCGTCAATATCGAATCATATGATGGAACAACAGATCCCGAGGTATGGATTGAGGATTTTCTTCTCCATATTCATATGGCCCGCGGTGATGATCTTCATGCCATCAAATACCTCCCGCTAAAACTCAAGGGACCAGCTCGGCACTGGTTGAACAACCTGCCTAAAAACTCAATTGGCAGCTGGGAGGACTTGGAAGACGCCTTCCGCGACAACTTCCAAGGTATATACGTCCGACCTCAGGATGCCGATCACTTAAGTCACATAGTTCAACAGCCCAGAGAGTTAGCCAGGAAATTCTGGACTAGGTTCCTAACTAAAAAGAACCAGATCATCGACTGTCCGGACGCCGAAGCCCTAGCGGCCTTTAAGCATAGCATCCGCGACGAATGGCTCGCCCGACACCTTGGCCAGGAAAAACTGAAGTCCATGGCAGCCCTCACGACACTTATGACCCGCTTTCGCACAAGCGAAGATAGCTGGCTAGCCCGTAGCAATAATAATGCAAGTGAACCTGGCACCTCTGAAGCCAGAAATAGCAACGGCAAGCCCCGACGCAACAGGCACAAGCGTCGAAACAATGGTGACAATACCGATGACATGGCGGTCAACGCCGGATTCAGTGGCTCCAAATCCGACCAGCGGAAGAAGCCATTTAAAAGGAACAATCCGGGCTCATCCAGCTTGGACCGCATACTCGATCATCCATGTCAGATCCACGGCACCCCCGATAAACCAGCCAATCATACGAACAGAAGTTGTTGGGTCTTTAAACAGGCCGGCAAGTTAAATGCCGAGAACAAGGAGAAGGGGTCGCAGAGTGAGGACGACGACGAGGAGCCCCGTCCACCGAACACAGGGGGACAGAAGAAGTTTCCCCCCAGGTTAAAACGGTGAACATGATATATGTTACCCATATCCCCAAGAGGGAGTGCAAACGTGCGCTCAAGGACGTCTATGCGATAGAGCCAGTCGCCCCAAAATTCAACCCATGGTCGTCCTACCCGATCACCTTTCATTGCAGGGACCATTCGACCAGTATCTGTCATGGCGGTTCGGCCGCACAGGTCCTTGACCCAATCATTGATGGATTCCACCTCACGCGAGTCCTCATGGACGGTGGCAGCAGCCTCAACCTGCTCTATCAGGATACAGTCCGCAAAATGGGCATCGATCCATCAAGGATCAAGCCCACAAAAACTACCTTTAAAGGAGTAATACCAGGTGTAGAGGCCTGCTGCACAGGTTCAATCACGTTGGAAGTTGTCTTCGGATCCCCGGACAACTTCCGAAGAGAAGACTTGATCTTCGACATCGTCCCCTTCCGTAGATGCTATCACGCACTGCACGGACGAACTGCATTTGCTCGATTCAACGCGGTGCCACACTATGCTTATCTCAAACTCAAGATGCCCGGACCACGCGGTGTCATAACAGTCAATGGAAACATAGAGCACTCCCTCCGTACCGAGGAGCACATCGCGGCCTTGGGAGCGGAAGTACAGAGCGGCCTTATCAAGCAGAACTTTAATTCAGCGGCCAAGCTCCCGTAGCATGACAGTCCAGCTCGTCAGGAGTTAGACTAGCAATTCGGCCTCCATCTCAATCCCGACCAAATGGCGGCGTACGTACCGCGCGTACATAACTATGCACTCAAAATACCATGGGCAGAGATGGAGGCATAACTAGATGGTGGCCCATAATACGACTTAACCTGGGCACACATGCCTTCCCTTTTTCTTTTTCCCCTTTTCAGGCTTCTTCTCTACAGGCCCCTCCCGACGGCCTGATCATCCGTCCTTTCGAAGGATGGATATACCAAGGCGGCAAGCAGCACATACGTGTGGGGGAATCTCTAGATGTTCTTCTTGACGACCATTCTACCTGTTTTCAGGACCCGCACGCAGCTCCCCCTTGGTCTTGGCATGTTAAATAGCCTTGTTGCTTATCGCACTATTTGTACAAATACGCTTTGACATATTATTCAAATTATCATGGAAACATTTTGCGGCCCAACTTATGTGGTACTAGCTTACTACTTCATTTTATTTCGCTATTCTTATCGATTGCACCCGTACACTTTGGTACGCTTTAATTCGCCACGGGCTTCATTGTGCTCCATACTACGGCAAGAAAGTCCGAACACTTTTTACAGTATAGTTCGGCACCCCGATATTAGCATTATATGCATCGGCTGCGAATCATGTCTTTGGTCAATAGTTGGGTTGCCCAGCTCCTGTGCTTGCTACCTTACGTTCCGTCCTATCGGCTAAGGTAGGAAAGGGAGAACTATTGTGATTGTGTTTCTGGTTTATCCGAGCAAACACCTCAGTAGAGAAAGCCGAAAACTGACTTCATGATGCGGCGAGAGCTGGTCAGCTATTCGGAGGTTAAAAATCTTTTGCGATTATTTTTGCATTATGCGACGAATTGGCCTCTACCCGATCAGGTGTCTACAACACCCTAGTCCGGATTAAATACTAACTAGGGGCTGCACCTACATTTCTATTAACAAACTCCTATGGCTAAGTGAGGGTGATAAAGCCACATAGTCCGATTGCCTGGTTCCTTGCGCTAAACACCTCCTTCAAGGACCAAACTCTTGGATCAAGAGTGTTTAGATTCCATCCCGAACACCCCTGTACTACCTACGTGGGGGCTGAAGCCGACGACTGGCCAACTCTCAGATTTAACAAAACGACTGCACAGGAGGTAAAATTTTAAAACAACAAATACTATATTACATAACGTCTTTATTTCATAATACAGGAAGGGATAACATGAATGACTTCATTCACAGATAATGTCTTTTGAACACTGGCCCTTTACAATGCGGGATCCCTTTAGGACATCATCAAAATACCGCTCGGGCGTGCGGTGCTCCTTGCCCGCGGGCGGTCCCTCGGTCGCGAGCTTGACGGCGTCCATCTTCGCCCACCTTGACGCGGGCGAAGGCCATCCGCGCAGCTTCAATGCAGACCCACCGCTTGATGCCATCAAGCCGAGGGCACGCATTGACCAGCCACTTCACGAGCCCGAAGTAGCTACTGGGTATGGCTTCGGCAGGCCATAAACGGATTATCAAATCCTTCATGGCCAATTTGGCCGCCCTATGCAGTTCGGTCAGCTGTTTCAGCTGATCGCTAAAGGGCACCGGATGCTCTGGCGCAAGGTATTGTGACCAGAATAGCTTCTCCGTTGAGCTCCCTTCTTCGGCTCGGAAGAAATCCGCAGCGTCAGCAACACTGTGCGGCAGATCTGCAAACGCTCCTGGAGAACTCCAAATCCGGGTCACTAAGAGGTACCTTTTCTTCACATACTTGCTCTGCATAACAAAGGCCTTACCCGCCACGAATTTTCTGGCTTCCTGGATTTCCTGGAGGGCGCCCTGGGCTTCAACCCGGGCAGCTTGTGCGCTTTGGCAGGCCTTGGCAAGTTCGGACTCTTGATCCGCAATATTGCGCTCCAAGGACTCGCATTTGTTCACGGCGTCCTGGAGCTCCTGCTGGACCTCACCGACCCTGGCATCGTGATTTTCGCGAGCGGCTTGTTCCTTTGCCGCTCTCTCCTGGGCTTCGGCCAGCGCCTTCTGGAGGGTGTCCACCTCGGTCGCTGCTCCTACAAAATATCATGGCACTATGGTCAACACAAATCATTCATCCTTTCTGAATCTACACAAGGTCATCGCATACCTTGATTGTCCTCCAGCTATTTTTTCACACGGCCGAGCTCTTCCTCGGTCTGCTCCAGACTCTGCTTCAGCCCGGAGACTTCGGCAGAATGGGAGGTCGCAGCAGCAATGATGCCTACTTATGCACATAGACATGATGGTTAGTCTCCTGCGAAAATTATTTGATCCTCTGTCCGGCTTTTCTTTCCGAACACCGGACTGAGTCTCAGGGGCTACTGTCTATACTATGACATTCTTTTTGCATAATTACGTCGCATACCTCAAAGCCCATTAGAAGGCTGGTGCAGGCTTCGGTCAGTCCACTTTTAACGGACTGAACCATCTCAACCACCGTACCCATAAGGATACAGTGTTCCTCAACAATGGAAGCGCTTTGCAGCGCTTCCAGTAGAGTATCCGGTGCCTCTGGATGGACAGAGGTCACTGGTGGAATCGGTGCACCTCCTTCTTTCGAAGGAGGTTGCTTGCCTGATTCCGGAGTTGTATTCGGCCGGGGGCCGAATTGGATATGGCCCCCATCGCCAGTCTCCAGGGGGATTTGCTCCCCCATGTGTCCGGCGGCCGAGGTATTACCCTCTGGCGCCACCCTGACGGCCTCCTGCGTTTCTCCTTGGCCTGGGGAGGTCCTTCGGGACAGCACCTCGGCATCATCCATGCCCTGGGGAGAGAAGGCCACCGGAAGGGACCCACTATCCATCACCTTCGGATCCAGCGAATTCCCCAAAGATGAGGATCACCGGAGGTCGAAACGAGCCGGACTGCAGCGCATGATTCAACATGTTAAAACCATTAAGTAAAGGAGTTGGATATATGTGTGCGTCTTTGAGTACTTACGATTCGGCCAGGGGCTTATCCCTGGGGCACCACTCGGAGCTGCTATCGATGTCCCACGCGGAGTTATCCGCGAGGGAGACCTTCCCCTTCTTGGACGCCTCTGCCTCCAGATGCGTGGAGGCCGCCCTTTTCTTCCTTCCCCCCTCTGGGGGAGAGTTTCTTTCCTCCTCCTTCTCGTCGTCCTCGGTGGGGGAGGAGTGGGTCTTGGCGTCTTTGGACGTCACGTCCGAAGTGCCCTTACGGCGGAGGCCACTTCTAGTCTCCTTGGCCTTCTTCTTGGCCTTGTTCTCTGGCGCTTGGTAGGGCGCCGGAACAAGCATCTTCGTTAGAAGTGGGATTGCTGGGGTTTTGGGCAGCGGAGCCGGACACTGAATCTGCTCCACCTTCTTTGTCCAGCCCTGAAAAAACAAATAGGGAAGCTTAGACATCTTCCTTGAGTATACAAGTAAACGATACACCTTGAAATACGAAAAACTCACCGGACTGGCAGGATGGTTCAGGTTGTACCCACGATCCTCGCTCGTCTTCGGCCATGTCTCATTGGCCTTGAAAAGCACCTTCCAGATGTCTTCATGTGTAGTGCCGAAGAACTGTTGCAAGGTCTGATGCTCGGCCGGATCGAACTCCCACAAATGGCATGTCCGGCTTTGGCACGGAAGGATCCGGTGAAAAAGCATCACCTGGATCACATTGACAAGCTTGATGTTCTTGTCTACCATGCTCTTGATGCGCGTCTGAAGTGCTGTCAGCTCATCCAACGAAGACCAGTCCAGGCCCTTCTCTAGCCAGGAGGTGAGCCGCATCGGGGCTCTGGACTGGAATTCGGGAGCCGCGGCCCAGGTGGCGTCGCGAGGCTCTGTGACATAGAACCACTGCTGTTGCCACCCGTTGACGGTCTCCATGAAGGTACCTTTGGGCCATGAGACATTGGGCAGCTTGCTCACCATGGCGCCCCCACACTCTGCGTGTTGACCACCCACCATCTTCGGCTTCACATTGAAGATCTTTAACCACAATCCGAAGTGGGGTGGGATGCGGAGGAAGGCCTCACACACGACAATGAATGCCGAGATGTTGAGGAAGGAGTTGGGGGCCATATCATGGAAATCCAGCCCGTAGTAGAACATGAGTCCACGGACGAATGGGTGGAGAGGGAATCCCAATCCGCGGACGAAGTGGGGGATGAATACCACCCTCTCATGGGGCTCCGGGGTGGGGATGATCTTCCCCTTTGCCGGAAGCCGATGGGAGATTTCCTGGGCTAAGTGTCCAGCCTCTCGGAGCTTGGTGATGTCCTTCTCCTTGACGGAGGAAACCATCCACTTTCCCTACGCTCCAGATCCGGACATGGTCGGAGTGCTTTTCTGAGGCGGAGAGGATGAGAGCTTGGGCGCTGGAGCTCGAGAATGGGTGGGCAGAGAGAAAGAAGGCGTGGGTGAAAAGGTGAAATCCTTATCCCTTTATAAAGGCTGCAAATATCAAGTGCCTCCCCACTCGCCTTAAAACTCGCCTATTCCCCAAGGTTCATGCAGACGGCGCGGTTGGATTACCCACGCCCGTATTGATGAGAATCCCGCAATAAGGGGACACGATCTCTGCTTTGACAAGACGTGCCAATAAAACCGCATCTTGAAACGTGGAGCGGGAGGCTAAAGATGGTTCGAAATAATGACTGGTCAGCGATGTGATGTCACGCTTCAAAAGTTGTCAGTAGATTGGACTCATGAAATATTATACTATCTGCGGGTGTGTGTGGTACTTGTTTTGCAGAGCTGGACGCGTTTTCTGTGTTCAAAGGTTGTTTTGGAGTATTCGGAGGAGGAACCCGCCTTGCAATGCCGAAGAAAATTTGCGCGGGACACATCGCCATTGAAGCCTGGTTCAGGGGCTACTGGGGGAGTCCTAGATTAAGGGGTCCTCGGGCGTCCGGACTATGTAACATGGGCCGGACTAATGGGCTGTGAAGATACAAGACATAAGACTTCTTCCCGTGTCCGGATGGGACTCTCCTTGGCGTGGATGGCAAGTTTGGCGTTCGGATATGTAGATTCCTTCCTTTGTAAACCGACTCTGTACAACCCTAGGCCCCTCCGGTGTATATATAAACCGGAGGGTTTAGTCCGTAGAGGCAATCACAGTCATACAGGCTAGACATCTAGGGTTTAGCCATTACGATCTCGTGGTAGATCAACTCTTGTAATCCTCATATTCATCAAGATCAATCAAGCAGGAAGTAGGGTATTACCTCCATCAAGAGGGCCTGAACCTGGGTAAACATCGTGTCCCCCGTCTCCTGTTACCATCGACCCTAGACGCACAGTTCGGGACCCCCTACCCGAGATCCGCCGGTTTTGACACCGACACTCCATACCAACACTTTCCAAGGAATTTATTATTTGACAACATATAGTAAATTTTTTTTGCATTTCGGGACTGGGCATCCCTAATACCTTTGCCTTACTCTTGTGCAATGACAAGTGAATAAACACTCATCTTGAGAATAACACATCTAGCATGGAAAATATTAGCCACCCGTTACCGTTCCGCAAGCGAAACAAACACACAAAAGAGAAGTTTATTTTTGAAAGTTAGAGATGGCACATGCAAATTTGCTTATAACGGCAAAAGAATACCGCGTATAGGTAGATATAGTGGACTCATGTGGCAAAACTAGTTTAAAGGATTTTGGATGCACAAGTAGAGGTCATACTTAGTGCAAAATGAAGGCTAGCAAAAGATTGGGAAGCGACCAACCAAGAAACGAATAATCTCATAAGCAAGCATTAAGCATAATTAACACCGAATAATGCACCACAAGTAGGATATAATTTTCATTGCATGATTATTGACTTTCGTGCATGCATAGGGAATCACAAACCTTAGCACGAATATTCTTACTACAGCACAATTACTCACCAACATAATTCACATATTACATCATCATATCTCAAAACTATTACTAAAAATCAAGTTTATTTTGTCCAATGATCTTCATGACATTTTTATTTCTTTTATCCTTCTTGGATATCTATCACTTTGGAACTAATTTTCATGTGTTGTTTTTCATAAGCTCAAACAAATATAAGTGAAGATCATGAGCATAACAAATTTTCTTTCTCTCAAAATAATTTAAGTGAAGCAAGAGAGAATTTCATCAAAATTTTACTAACTCTCAAATAAATCTAAGTGAAGCAAGAGAGCATTTCATCAAAATTAACAAAGCACACCGTGCTCAAAAAGATATAAGTGAAGCACTAGAGCAAGTCCTAGCTCATAAAAGATTTAAGTGAAGCATAGAGAGCAATTCTAACAAGTCATGATATAATTTTGGCTCTCTCAAAAAGGTGTGTCCAGCAAGGATTGATGACTTAAACAAAAAATAAAACAAGAAAAGACACATATCAGACAAGACGCTCCAAGCAAAACACATATCATGTGACGAATAAAAATATAGCCTCGAGTAAAATACCGATAGTTGTTGGAAGAAAGCGGGGATGCCACTCGGGGGCATCCCCAAGCTTAGTTGGTTGCTCATTCTTGAATAATAGCTTGGGATGCCGGGGCATCCCCAAGATTAGGCTCTTACATCCTTCCTTCACCCATCGTAAGATAACCCAAAACTTGAAAACTTCAATCACACAAAACTCAACAAAACCTTCATGAGATTCGTTAGTGTAAGTAAATAAACCACTACTATAAGTGCTGTATCAAACCAATTTTTTTAATTATATCTACTGTATCCCAAATTTTCTATGGCAAAAACTCATCAAAGAAAACCATAGAGCCATCAAAATAAGCACACAACACAAAGAAAACAGAATCTGTCAAAACAGAACAGTATGTAGCAATCTGATTTAAACGAATAATTCTGGAACTCGAAAAATTCTACCAAAAGGGGTAGACCTGAGAAATTTGTATATTAATCTTCTGCAAAAAGAATCAGGGAAAAATCTCTTTCTGAATAAAAATGAGAATTAATTTCGTGAGCACAAAGTTTCTGTCTTTTTCAGCAAGATCAAACAACTATCACCCAAGAAGATCCTATCGGTTCTACTTGGAAAAAACACTAATTAAAACATTAAAACACAATCATAACAGTAGCATAATTGTTCTAACACTCAAGAACAGAAAGCAAAAAGAAAAAGTAAATTTTAATCATTGGGTTGCCTCCCAACAAGCGCTATAGTTTTATGCCCTTAGCTAGGCATAAAGCAAGGATCTATGTTTTGTCATCTTTGGTTCAAGATCCATAAGATGCCCTCATGATTTATTCATAATGTTGCTTAATTCTAGTTCTAGGAAAGTGTTCCATGCCCTTCCTCAAAGGAAATTGGAACTTAATATTGCCTTCTTTCATATCAATCACGGCACTGATAGTGCGTAAAAAGGTCTACCTAGAATAATTGGACAAGACGGATTGCAATCAATATCAAGAACAATAAAATCTATGGGCACATAATTCCTATTTGCAAGGATAAGAACATCATTAATTCTTCCAATAGGCTTTTTAATAGTAGAATCCGCCAAATGCAAATTCAAGGAACATTCTTCAAGATTGGTAAGACCAAGCACATCACATAAAGATTTCGGACTTGTAGAAACACTAGCACCCAAGTCACACAAAGCAAAACATTCATAATTTTTAATCTTGACTTTTATTGTAGGTTCCCATTCATCATGCAATTTTTTAGGAATTGAAACTTCTAATTCCAATTTTTCTACCAAAGCTTTCATCATAGCATCAACAATATGTTTAGTAAAAGCTTTGTTTTGTTCATAAGCATGGGGTGAATTTATCATGGATTGCAACAAAGAAATGCAATGAATCGAAGATCTATCATAATTAAAGTCTTTTTAATACAAAAGAGTGGGCACATCACTAGCTAAAGTTTTGACCTCTCCAAACCCACTTTTATCAATTTTCTCAACAAGATTTTCACCCTCCGAAATATTGGGACGCCTTCTACCTAAAGTTGACTCTTCTCCAGTCCCTTTTTCATCTTTCTTAACTTTACTAAACAAGGAATCAATAGAAGAAACACCAATAATTTTAAGATCTTCATCACTTTTGCAAGAAAAATCACTAGAAAAAGCTTTCTCTAAAAATTCTCTTTTGGCTCTAAGCGTAGCAGTTCTTTTCTTACTTTCATCCATAGAAACATAAAGAGCTTTAATTGATTCATCCACTTTAGGCACAAAAAATTTCATCTTGAGATTTCCCACATCATGAGCAATTCTATCAACACTTCTAGACAAATCATCAACTTTATCCAACTTTTCTTCCATCGAAGTGTTGAAAACATTTTGCATGTTGATAAATTCTTTCATAATATTCTCAAGATCAGAGGGGTTCCTATTATTATTATAAGATTGATTTCCATAGGTTACCATTATTATTAGAGGAATTACTAGGAAAAGGCCTAGGATTAAAATTACCTCTATAAGCATTGTTGTTGAAATTATTTCTAGAGATAAAATTCACATCAATGGCATCACTATTTTGCTCAATCAAAGTAGACAAAGGCATATCATTAAAATCAATAGGAGCACTTTTACTAGCAACAAATTTCATAAGGGCATCAACTTTTTCACTCAAAGAAGAAATTTCTTCAATCGAATTTAAACTTTTTACTAGTAGGAGCTCTTTCGGTATGCCATTGTGAATAATTTTCCATGATATTATCAAGAAATTTGGTGGCTTCACCCAAAGTAATTTCCATAAAGGTACCACCCACGGCGGAATCTAAAAGATTACGAGAAACAAAATTCAATCCCGCATGAATTTTTTTTATGATCATCCAAAGATTTAACCCATGAGTTGGGCAATTCCTTAGAATCATTTTCATCCTTTCCCAAGATTGTGCAACATGCTCATGTTCAAGTTGCTTGAAATTCATGATCTAGGTTCTAAGGGAAATAATTTTTGCAGGAGGAAAATACTTAGTGATAAAAGCATCTTTGCACTTGTTCCAAGAATCGATACTATTGCGGGGCAAAGAAGAGAACCAAATTTTTGCAGAATCACGCGAAGAGAACGGAAATAATTTCATCTTGACCACATCATTGTCCACATCTTTTTTCTTTTGCATATCGCATAATTCCGCGAAGGTATTAAGAATGGATGCGGCATCCTCATTAGGAGTACCGGGAAATTGGTCTTTCATAACAAGATTCAACAAAGCAGTATTAATATCACACGTCTCCGCACAAGTGGCGGGACGAGCAAGCGGAGTGCCAATAAAATCACTGTTGTTGGTATTTGAGAAATCACATAACTTGGTGTTGTCTTGAGTCATGATGACCACACAACCAGATTGCACTCAAAAACAGATCCGACAAGAAAACGGCGAAAGGAAAAAGAGAGGCAAATAAAACGGCAAATTTTTGTGAAGTGGGGGAGAGGAAAACGAGAGGAAAATGGCAAATAAATTAAATTGCAAGGAGATGAGATTTGTGATTAGGAACCTGGTTATGATGAAGATCCTCCCCGGCAATGGCGCCAGAAATTCTCCTTGATGGTAGCTAGAACTACGTCGGTATTTCCCCGGAGAGGGAGGGATGATGTAGCACAACGACGGTAGAGTATTTCCCTCAGTTATGAAACCAAGGTATCGAACCAGTAGGAGGACCAAGCAACATAACGTAAACAACACCTGCACACAAATAACAACACCTCGCAACCCGACGTGTTAAAGGGGTTGTCAATCCCTTTCGGGTTATGACGCCAGAAATTGGCAAGCAGACGTGAGACAAATTGTAGTAGATTGAAATAGTAGATCGCAAATAAATAAAGTGCAGCAAGGTATTTTTGTATTTTTTGGTTTAATAAGTCTGAATAAAAATGCAAAGGAAAAGTAGATCGCAAGGCAAATATATGAGAAAGAAGACCCGGGGGCCGTAGGTTTCACTAGGGGCTTCTCTCGAGAAAAATAGCAAACGGTGGGTAAACAAATTATTGTTGGGAAATTGATAGAACTTCAAATAATTATGACGATATCCATGCAATGATTATTACATAGGCATCACGTCCAAGATTAGTAGACCGACTCCTACCTGCATCTACTACTATTACTCCACACATCGACCGCTATCCAGCATGCATCTAGTGTATTATGTTCATGGAAAAACGGAGTAATGCAATGACAACGATGACATGATGTAGACAAGATCCGTTTATCTATATGGCGGTAGATATAGATCTCGTCTTTTTATCATTAGTAGCAACGATACGTACGTGTCGTTTCCCCTTCTATCACTGGGATGGAGCACCGTAAGATCGAACCCACTACCAGGAACCTCTTCCCATTGCAAGATAAATAGATCAAGTTGGCCAAACAAAACCCAAATACCGGAGAAGAAATACGAGGCTGTAAGAGATCATGCATATAAGAGATCAAAGAAACTCAAATAAATTTCATGGATATGAAAAGTATGACTGATCATAAACTCAAAGTTCATCAGATCCCAACAAACACACCGCAAAAGAGTTACATCATATGGATCTCCTAGAGACCATTGTATTGAGAATCCAGCGAGAGAGAGGAAGCCATCTAGCTACTAACTACGGGCCCGAAGGTCTACAAAGGACTACTCACACATCATCGGAGAGCTACCAATGGAAGTGGTGAACGCCTCCGTGATGGTGTCTAGATTGGATCTGGTGGTTCTGGACTCTGCGGCGGCTGGATGAATATTTCGACGCTTGTTCTAGGGTTTCTGGAATATTGTGATATTTATAGAGCAAAGATGTGGTCCGGGGGGCACCCGAGGTGGGAACAACCCACCAGGGCGCGCCTGGGCCTCATGGCACACCCTGGTGGGTTGTGCCCCCCTCGGGGCACCCCCCAGGTGCAACCAGGGCCCATTGCCTTTCTTCTGGCCCATAAAAAATCATCGTGAAGTTTTGTGGCATTTGGACTCCGTTTGATATTGATTTCCTGCGATGTAAAAAACATGGAAAAAATAGCAACTGGCACTTGGCACTATGTCAATAGGTTAGTACCAAAAAATGATATATAATGACTATAAAATGATTATAAAACATCCAAGATTGATAATAAAACAGCATGGAACAATAAAAAATTATAGATACGTTGGAGACGTATCAACCTGCACTTGAGAGATTACTTGTAGTTGATCAAGAAGGTCCAACAAGAATCAATGTCATTTCTATGCCGAAATTTAAGTGGTGGGCTACTCGTCTGACAAATAATCTGAACTTGTTATTGGATCCACACCCGTTCAGGTACAACAGCCGCCTTCTACCTCTCCTTCTACAAACTAACATTATTTCTAATTTTGCAGATGTTTGTTCATCTGTCATTCAGAAAATGATTTCGACAAGCTTGACCCCGAAACTGCGCACAGTGAAGGTCATGGCACTAGTTGCGATGACGCTTGCCATTGCTCTGCTTCCGGCCGGATCCCTGGCCGTTTTGGGGAAGGAGGCACTTCCTCATGTCAACGATCCGCCTGTACATGCGGTAGCTCATGTATTCCTCCTTGGCCGCGTACACGACGTGAGCTTTGTCGAGTTTCTCCATCCAGGCCGAGTGCCAGGCATGCTTGTCCTTGTTGCACAAATCCTTCATGTCTCTGTAGTAGGGGGTCGATGATGGCCTCGGCGAGCGAACTAGTGAGTCCTTCTCATGCTCCTTGTTGCCCCAGATCTTGTATTGGCCCTGGATGTCGATAAGATTCTGGCAGGCGATGCCTGAATTCTCGAGCGCCTTTACATCGTTGGTGATGTCCACCGTACCGAACATGTAGTGGGGGCTGTTGACAAACCTGGTGAAACGCTCGCAAGGCCTTGTGGCCAGGCAGTAGTTGTAGACGAGGACGTGGTGGCGCACGCACATCTAGGTGACGGCAACCTTGGGACGAGACCCGGTACGAGCGCGGGTGTACTCGAGGTCGAACCCGACCACCTTGTACTTCTCCTCGGCAAGCAACAGCTCCATGATGTGGATGGAGTGCTGCACCCAGACCGGGTCGTTGGTGTACACCATCGAGAGGTCCATGAACCTTCTGTGGGTGTCCACCACGGCACGCATAGTGAATTGCTGCTCGTTGTCGGCAGCCGCTCGGAGCGCCATTGGAGCCACGCAGGATACCCTCTAAGAATTTATCGTGGTGGGTGTGCTTCTTGCAATGGTGGGGCGCTATCGAAATGTTGAAGAGACACAAGGTTTAAATGGCCGCTGTAATAAATGGGGGCCGGCCGGCCTGTAATCGTCATGTCTTGTCACGGCGTTCATAGTAGAGGATTCCAGTGCACGCTTGATAACACCGCACCGCACGCGTGGGCTCGAAGAGGCGCCAAATGTATCGTTGGTGAGCCTGTTCCCACGCTACCGCGCAAGCTTCCCTCCCGGCTAGTTTGGCCACGCGTCGGCTAGAAGCGGGACAAATCATGGGCGTTTATTGACAAAAAGCTTTGTAAAAACAGCTGACCATTTCTTTTGTGTTGCCTAATCACAAATAGTTCATCCGAGTGAACCATATGTTGTACATCGCACACACCTTCATCTGGCTGCCCGTTACTTTTGTTCCTCCTCATCGCAAACAGCTAATTGAACTGAACCGTATGCCCTGCATTGCAGACGTAACTAAAATCTGAACCGTGTTTGATGCATCCTCCATCGCAAACGATTTGCACCTTTTTTGACGTTTTTACACCACTGTTTGTGATTATTGCATCACACACAGTTTCGTCGAAGGGTCTCTGATCGTTGTGTCGCGTTAGCAGCATCCTACAATAGTGTAGGCATGTATTCTGTATATAGTTGTACGTGCTTATGAAAAAGAATTTGCATGACATCTTTTGTCTTACCCTCCCGTGGCAGCGGAGTACTAATGGAAACTAAGGGATATTAAGTCCTCCTTTTAATAGAGAACTGGACCAAAGCATAAGCACTTAGTGAATACATGAACTCCTCAAACTATGGTAATCACCGGAAAGAATCCCAATTACTGTCACCTCGGGGTATGCGGATCTTAACTCGTAATAGGTGTCTACAACTTGCAAGATAGCATCAAGAAATCACATATATTCATGAAAACATAATAGGTTCAGATCTAAAATCATTGCACTTGGGCCCTAGTGACAAGCATTAAGCATAGCAAAGTCATAGCAATATCAATCTCGGAACATAGTGGATACTAGGCATCAAACCCTAACAAAACTAACTCGATTACATGATAAATTTCATCCCACCCATCACCGTCCAACAAGCCTACGATGGGATTACTCACTCCCGGCGGTGAGCATCATAAAATTGGTGATGGAGGAAGGTTGGTGATGATGATGGCGACGAATCCCCCTCTCCGGAGCCCTGAACAGACTCCAGATCAGCCCTCCCGATGAAGAACAGGAGGCGGAGGCGGTGGCGGCTCCGTATCGTAAAACGCCACCACCAATCTTTCTTGAAGATTTTCATTTGGTGTCATATTGCATTATCTTCAAAATTGTTTTGTCTTGAACATTGGATTATCTTCATGATTTATTTATTTTCTCAATGTTTGATTTGTACTTTGTTGCCTATCTATATATATGTTCTGTCCTCTACAGCATTCACTTATAGTTATGTCTTCAACTTACCATCTTCTGCACTAAGTTAATGCGATCGGACCCGAACCCCATCTGTGCTTATCTTTCCTTCTCTCTCTAAATCTTCATATGCATTCTATTGACATGTGTCGATTGTCTTCACTATGTCCTTGTCAGTCGAAGATTAAGAGACAAACATTTAAAATGCTTTTAATACCCCTATCCTTTTTGCCTGAATCCGGAGAAGCCGGAACGACCACCCAACAAACCAGGCGTGGGTGGGGTCATGGCACAACATTTAAGCTGTTGCATGCTTGCCACATGTCCCTCACATGTGAACCGCCAGGGGCAGTTGAGTAAATTCACTCAACTATTCTCTTCCTTATAAATAGTCAACCCCCTGCGGTCATTAAATCTTACTCCCCTCGTCGCCTCGTTCGAAAACCCTAGCACTGTCGCTAGCTCTCATCATCGCCGGAGACGAAGCGCTTCGCTACCGTGACTTCTCCGTCGTCGTGTTCACACCAGTTGCTAACATCTTGTTCCCGCCGCTGTCTAGGTGTCTTCCACCACCAAGTTAGGGCGCGGGAGATCGAATTGCTCGGCCTCCATCCCAACTCGTCTAGCAGTTCTTTGTCTGTTCATCCACGGTAATTAAAAGCTCACTTTTACCATTCTTTTGATTCGATGAGATTACTATATCTTCATAAAGTTGTTTATCACTTCCAAATCTGCATTTTTCCTTTTCTACATCTCATGACTTGCAAGTACCTTCACTTATGCTTCACAACTAGTTTGATTCCTCACTTGTACTTATTCATGGATTCGTACAAATCTGGAACCAACTTATCACGATAAGTGAATGTCTTCGCACCATGAGGTTAATGTCTTCAAACTGATTTATCTTCAAAATCCTCTGGGAATGCATATTACCTCTTGCCCTTCCCTCACATCTCTAATGCTGTCATAGGTACATGTCCGTGGGAGAGTCTCTTGGTTCTCATAGTCTGAATTAATTTACAGAATTCTTATAACATCACATTGAATGTACTGAAGCCAGTTCTTGTCTGACCAGCAAAGCGAAGCCTATCACTTTTGTGAAGCCAATCAGTCTTGTGAAGCCAATGACAAGTGGCAAATCTATGAAGAAAGATCTTTATGAGTTAGACAAGTCTGATCCCGACGAAAGCCATGGGGAGCGGAAATCTCGCGTACAATAGATTCATAGATACTGGGCAGAACAATGGTTTCTGAACCACTTTGTGACTCCTGAATAAGCTGAGAAGAATGTTGTGAGGCCATGGGCTGACATTGTGTATTGCAAGCTTCATCCCAAGACCAAAGGTGAAGCTATAAAGAGAGGCATCTTTCCTTGTATGGTCAGAGGGCCAATGCCTCAGAATGCTGACCCATCTAGTCTTCGATTGTGTCGTGAAGATGATCTATTTGAAGCCAATCTCCAGTTTGCAAAAGCTTCAGCAATCCAGAACAAAAAGGACTTTGGGATTGACTTCAACCCAGGTCCAGCTGCACCAAGGCCCGATGGCAGTCGTGAGGCTGAACCAGATCTCATTGGCACATTCGATGACTTCGACTCATTTCTGGCACACTGTGCAGCAAAGAGAGCCAGCGTTGAAGATGCTGCTGAGGATGAGGAACAGACTGCAGCTTCTAAGCCCCCGAAGCCAGTGAAGAATTCAAAGGCTTCAAAGCCTACAGTTGGTCCCAAAGCTTCAAGAGTGAAGCCATTGAAATCTGCACCTCCTGAATCCAGTGTGCATTCGGAAGACTTGTCTCGCACTTTTGCAAAGAAGAAGAAGATCTCAGGGCAAGGTCTTGGTCCTGCAAGCATCCTGTGAAAATGACGAAGATGTAATAGATCTATCCAGTGATGAAGATCTCGCTGATGATGCCCTTGAGCTACTGATCAAGAGCAAGCAGGAGGCTGAAATCTTCAAGTATTTGCCTCTGTTTGATGCTGACATTCTGAACAATTTCATTGATGAATGGTTTGAAGACATAACTCTCACCATTGATGATCCGCAGCTACCAATTGACATCAGCGTCACATTCCAAGGGCTGTATAGCCAAAGAGCTTGCTATTGCTTAGAAGTTTGTTGAGCAGAAGAACAAGATTGACCATGAGAAAGCTCTCTTCAAGAAGCACACGACCAAGCTCAGTGTCACTGATGTTCAAAACTTTCAGAAAATGATGGTTGACCTGAAGACCGAGTTCCATAACCTTCGTGATGAAGCCAAAGGCTCCCAAGAACGCCTCAAGTATTATGCAAAGAAATGTGTCCAGGCTCACAATGAAGCCTTGAAGCGAAAGGCACTTGGGCGTCCAGGCATTGACCCCAAGTTGGTTGCTAAGAAGAAGAAGCCAACTAAAGCTGAAGCTGAGACTCCAAGGTAGGATAGACCAAGCATTGTCTTCCCTGCTAGCATGACTGGCTGAAAGCCAAAAGTCCCATCAACTGCTTCCGAGAGGAAGAAGACAAAGCATGCAGAGGTTGATGCTAAGAAGCGCAGGCATCAAGAAGCCACTGATGCCGCTCCATCTCAGAAAGCTGAAGACAAAGCCTTCAAAGGCTTCAAGAAGGGCCCAAGCACCATTAGCTTCCTCTGCTCCTCTAGAGCCGCTGATTGTTGAGCCCTTTTCTGTTGCTCTGCCTGCCACCTCCAATCGCGATAGAAGACTAGTTGTGCACGAGCCTGCTTCCACAAAGGCTCATGACACTGAAGAGATCCCAGCTGCTCACACTATCAGAGCTGAAGACATTGGTCGTGAAGACAATGTTGATGATGAAGTCCTTCCTCAAGTTCCCCTGCTTACTCAGGAACTGGTATCATCGCCTGCTCCAACGAGCAGCGAACAGATCAATATTGGCGGTCCCACGACGCCAATCACTCAAGATGATTTTTGGGATGAGCGACACCCAAACTCCCCACTCCATGAAGTCATACTGCGCAGTCCACCTGCTCATGTCACCACCCCAGTACTTGAGACACCCCAGGCAACACCAGAAGACATGGAGAAGACCACTCCATCACCGCAAGCGTCACCCTCACTACGAAGGCTTCGTAAAGGCCCAAGGCCATCAGTCTCCATGTCTAGCATTCTTAAGGAGGATGTGCATGCCACAAGCTCAATAGCACGTCAAGTGTTTCCTGAAGCAACCCCCTCAAACTCTTCTGAAGAGTTTGAAGCCAAAGAGGCTGAAGATATTCCGACTGCATCAGCCGATGAAAGAGAAGAAGAAGAAGAAGAAGTTATTCCCCCTACTGCACCAAGTGTGATTCCAGAAGTGATTGTGCCTGGCCCCACCCCCCCAGTGACTGAAGCCTCTGAAACTGCTACTGCTACCACTCAAAGTGAAGCCAATGACATTATTATGTCTTGTCAATGCAACAAACACTAGGTCTGTTACCCAGACTATGCACAGGCACGGGAACAAGATTGAGGCACCAACCCAAGCCAGAGTATAAGAGACTAAGAGCTTCAAAGGACCAACATGCAGATCAAGAGGACCAGAGTCAAGCCAAAGAAGCAAGATGCCGCCAAGAGAAGAGCCTCCCTTGCCGGGCAGGCGAGCTCGGGGCGAGGCTACCCCAGAAGAAGGCACCCAAAACGTCCCGGCAGGGCTTGCCGGGACTCACGAGGGAAAAACCACCTCACCGAACCACTCCAACACGACCCGCATCGTCAATTAGTGCGGTGTCAAGCCGCAAAGTGACTTTGTGGCAGCCATTCGCCACATGGCAGCTTTCCTCTACAGAAGATGCCTACAGACGACACCTGTCCTGCGACGTGTCAAGCAAGCAGGTGTGAAGCTGGCAAGATAGCCCAGCAACGCTTGCCGGGTAGCCAACGACGTGACGTTAAGTGGTGCATTTAATGCACCCTGTCGGCCTGTAGAGTTAGGTATGATAGCACTGTTTGCTGTCTTGTCAGTGCATAATGACTACTTTTCCATTGTGGTGACTCCTTAATCTATAAAAGGAGGCCCATGGCAATCGTAGAAAGGGTTAGAAGGTTGGACAACTCACACCCATACGCGCGCGTAGCCACTGCCGCCCTTGCCGGACAAGTGTACTATGCTCGACCACCACTTTTCCACCATCAATCCACCAAAGTAGGAGTAGGGTTTTACGCCTCACGGCGGCCCGAACCTAGGTAAAATTGCCTGCGTGATCTCTGTCGTGCTGCCCTGCGATCGTCTGCTCTTTGTGCGACGCGACGACCCCCTGCCGAACCAGCAAGGGGCCCTCTGGTCCCATAGGTGGCCGTGGTTTCTCACAACATCTTTGGCGCACCAAGTAGAGGGATCGCTTGTGCGAACCTGAAGGCGTGTGCAGCGCGTCATCTTCATCACCGTCTTCGCCTTCGACAGCGCCATCGACCATGGCGCCCAAGAAGGAAGCTGGTGCTTCATCTCATTCGTCCACCTCGAAGGCTCCGCCGCCCATGGCCCCTAGTGCCGTGGGAGATGCTGAGGTGCGCAAGGACGTGGATGCCGCCGGGGATGTTGTTGGAGCAGGCGACACCATCACCACTTCCCCCGCGGCCGACATAGGAGCAGGAGGCATCGGAGGAGAGCATCATCAGCAACACCTCGATGGCCACGCTCTACAAGGTACGGGTGAAGGGGTTACTCCATCCGCACCCGTTCCTCCCACCGACGGGCACAGCCGCAACAACGGCGCTCGAACCGGAGCGAATCGCCGCCCTCCGGCCGCCCCGACCACGGGAGCGACCGTAGTGCGTGCGCCTTCCCCGGGACGGATCGACCAAGTCGCTGCACCCGACAGAGGCGCTGGCCCTCGAGCGCCTTCGCTGCACCACCCTCCATCCAGGTGACTGCTCTACAACAGCAGGGGCACGGTGCTGCCGCCGCTGGCACCGTCAGGAGCCGAGCGACGGTGTGATCTACTTCATCATCACCCATGCCAAGTACAGCCACGGAGGCCATGGCGCGGGCTCAGCTACTGTTAAGGTTTCTGCCAGCTGCCGAGCAAATGGACAATGGCGTGCCACCATCCAAAGTCTGCTCGGTTTCGCCGAGGCTAGGGGCCTGCAGCAAGTTGGCCCGCCACGGCCTCCCCAATCGACGATGTCATCTCGTGATGTTGGCCGTACGGAATGGGCCACCCCCATGATGCAGTCCCCACCATGGTAGCCAGCGTGAGCGCAGCAGAATCAAGACCCTGACGACGTCTCGATGGACTCTTCTGACCCTCGAGCAAGTTCAGGCCAACAGCGAGCCCCGGAGGATAGGCGGGCGGGAGACGCACGCATCGCCATCGAGCGGCGCCGCGACGACCACTGCCAGATCGATGGGCGCGATGGCCCCGACGTCGACGAGCCTGCGCTCGGTGTTGGCGGGTGCCTACCTTTCGAGGTTGGGTGCCCTGCCTTCACTCGTGAGCTACGGCAAGTCCGTTGGCCGTCCGTTTGCATGTTCAAGCCAGAGATACCCGAGAAGTACGATGGGAGGCTGAACCCGGTAGAGTTTCTGAGTATCTACACCATCACAGTTCAGGCTGCCGGGGGAAGAGATGAGAAGGTGTTTTCCAACTACTTCCCTTTGGCCCTCAAGTCCAATGTGAGGTCTTTGCTGATTCACCTACCAGAGAACTCCATTTCATCATGGGTCGACCTGTGCCACGAGTTCATTGGCGCCTTCACTGGCGGCCATCAAGGGCCGGGCCGACCCAACGACTTGGAGCTTCTCCAACAGAAGGAAGGAGAGACCCTCCGTAAGTATTTACAGAGATTCAACAAAGTCCATAGGAACATCCCAAATATCCATCCGGCAGCTGTGATAGCTGCCTTCCAGTCCAATTTGCGCAACCGCCGGATTCGTTCCAAGATGAACGTGCGGTTGCCCAAGACTATGAAGGAGCTCTACACCCTGGTGGATAAGTGTGATCGAATGGAGGAGGGAAGGAAGTTGCCCGGAGAGGAAGATTGCACCAATGCGGACTCAGATCATGATGATGAATCAACCAGTCAGAAGAAGAGCAAGAAGCGCAGTAAGAAGCGGAAGAATAAGGCAGTGATGACTGTTGAAGGATCAGGTACACTTAGTACCGGCAAGAAGGCCAAAGCTGAGGCCCCCGGCAAGGAAGCTGCCATGTGCGCTGACTGCCGGGAGGCCACCGCTGCCGAGAAGGCCTGGAAAGGTGATGGGCCATATTGCAAGATTCATCAGACCAAAGGCCACGACCTTCAAGAGTGCTATTAGGTTGAGCAGCTTGTCAAGAAACAAAGAGCAGAGTATGAGAAGCATGACCAGGAGAATGGTCAGAATGCTGCTGGCGGTAAGGGCCGAGGCCGTGAAGTAAATCACCCTGGCAAACCCTTCCAGAACCAAGGAAAACCTGCCAGGGGTCGATAGAAGGAAACCTGTGATGATGAGAGTGATGGAGGGGATGAAGAGGGAACCAGTGAGCAGGAGTTTCAGAAGGCCACTGACGCCCTGTGCATTGACGGGGGTGCATCCTTGCAGGCCTCTCATTGTCAGCTTAAGTGATGGGAACGGGAAGTCAATGCCGTGGAACCAGCGCCAGAGGCTCGGAAGCCGCTCAAATGGTCACGCACGCCCATCATCTTTGACAAAGAGGATCACCCTAACCGTACTACTGCGGTAGGATATTTGCCATTGTTGGTCTCTCCAACAATTTGTAACCTCAAGGTCACAAAGATGTTGGTGGATGGCGGGGCAGGGTTGAATCTGATTTCCCCGGCAGTTATCATCAAACTTCAGATAGCCGAGGAAGAGTTAAAGGTTATCGGCACATTTCAAGGAGTTAATCCCGGCAGGAGTCATCCTAAGGGAAAGATCACGTTGCTGGTAACGTTTGGGGGAGAGCTGAACTATAGGACTGATAAGATTGTGTTTGACGTGGTTGACCTCCCCCTGCTGTACAATGGGATCCTTGGACGCCCAGCCCTGGCTAGATTCATGGCGGCATCCCACTATGCCTACAACACCTTGAAGATGCCTGGGCCAATGGGAGTCATTACCATCCCATCAGATGAGAAGGATGCAATCATTTGCGTGGACAAGATGTACCGGGATGCAGTCACGGTAGAGGCCGCGGCAGTAGTAGTTCCCGCCAAGGAGGATAGGGGAAAGAAGAAGGGTCACAAGGACGCTGACAAGGAATCCGGGAAGCGTACCTCTTTGGAGTGCGCTGCGCCTGTTGATGAATTGCCGGAGAGCTCCAACAGCAAGAGATCCAAGGTCGCTGCACCCCAAGTGAAGAAGGTCCCAGCAGGGCTGGCTGGCGTTGATGGTACTTTCACTATCAGCAACACTGTCGTGGAATTGTCACGGCAGATGTCCTAGTGTGAGGACTTCGTCGTGAGGCCAACGCATCTATGCGGTAGCTTGAGAGGGGTTGGGCGGAATCGAGAGACGCAACACAAGACAAGGATTTAGACAGCTTCGGGCCCCGGGAAACATCATCCGATAATAGCCCTACATGCTGTTTGTGGCTAGGTCTCATTATGATCATGAGAGAGTCGCCGGTAAGCCGGCTCTTTGTGTCTAGCCCTAGAGATTGTTTCTTGTTCCCCCCTCTTGGAGAGCCCTGCCCCTCCTTATATAAGTTGGAGGGGCGGGTTACGTGTGGAATCCTAGTAGGACTAGGACTAGTCTATCTTTTCTTACAAGTTGAATACAAGTCCGGGTCTTGCTTCCTCGTAAAGGAAATATTCGTCATCCCTTTCCTCTTTAAGCCGGCCCATCATAAACGTGAGCCGGCCTTCTGGGCCTTGGGCCTTGTCATCCATCTGAAACACCCGCCGGGTCACCAATGAGTCTTCAGGCTCGTGAATCGTCACACCAGTGAACCGCCAGACACATGAATCGCCAATCTTCTGGGGGTTGCCAATGAAACACCAAGTCCGGCCGGGCCATATATCCGGCCGGGTCATACCGCGGGGTATATCCCCGACATTAGCCCCCAGTTTAATTTGGATTTATCCATGTTAAACTAATCTGCAATATAAACACAAGAACAAATTTGACAGGTTGTGCTCCGGGTTAAATATTCTTGTAAGCCGGCACCTGATCATCCTTAAGTCCTTGACATTTTCTCCTGGAATATCCGGGTCAATAGGCCATCTTCATAATCCATTTGCTGACATTGGCTCTTATAAATAAATATTATACGAAATAATCCATTTGAGTCGGTTTCCAAAACTCCGGCTTAATAAACATCTTAGACTCAAGATTCATCTGGTGACCCGCCAGTTTAAAGATGTAGAGGCTGGCTAGTTATAATTGCCAAAATTACCGTCTTGTAAATATTGATAACACCGGGTCATAACTGTTGCCGACGCCGGGTCATTATTATTGGTGACACCGGGTCATGCTTGTTGCAAACACCGGGTCAATCTGGTCTGCTCCAAACTGAGAATTTGAAGATTTTTCTCCCTTATATGCATATCACCTGTAGCCCCCAAGTCTTAAGAGGAGAACATAGTGATAACTTAAGACTTGCTTCAATATAAGTGTTGCAACCTTGAAGAAAACCGGGTTATTCATCTCAATCATTAGTCATAAACTGAATATTCCACATATGTAGTCCCCAAGTGCCGGGTTGTCATGCTTGCAGCAACCTGGGACTTGTAATTGCCTTATGCTCATAAAAACTTCAACCAGTGTAGCCCCCAAGGGCCGGGTCATTATATAATAATGAGCAGGGACTTTGTAAATATGATCATGTAAACTTGACTAGCAACGTGTAGCCCCCAAGGGCCGGGTCAGTAAGATATTACTGAGCTGGGACTTTGTATATGATTCATTGATAATAACAGCATATGATGTAATCTCCACCATGGGGCTTGAACCCACGTCCACAAGGTTAAGAGCTTTGTACTCTACCAACTGAGTAATGGATCTTTCAATATAATAGATTAAGGTTTGTGTACCTTGAATTTTCGACAGGAGCAATTGGTAGCCCCCAAGGGCCGGCTCATTACAATGTGGTGAGTCGGGTCTTCAATAAGTTGAGCAAAAAATGTCTTTACATTAGCCCCCAAGTGCCATGGTGCATGCTGGCAGTGACATGGGACTTGCATATTTGATGTGATCTCAATTTAAATAATGTAGCCCCCAAGTGCCAGTTCGTAAGCCTGCAGCGACTCAGGACTATTCTTTCCATTGTAGAATAAATCATATCCATTGATAAAATAATAGCCATTGCGCCAAAGCGACTTTGAATACCTCATCTGTTGATAAGTCAATCCGGAGGTTAAATACCCGGTGGCTCTTGGCCAATGGCGATTTAATACGCCTCCATTGTAAGCCGGAATTTATACAACCCGGCGGCTTATAGCCTTTGAGAAAATCAAGAATTGATAACCCTTTTGAGACACCAATTTCAATCTTTGATGATGGGCTTGAATTTAATCATTTATGTAAGTCATAGCTCTGTAAATCCTGCAGAGTTTAAACAACATATGCCCTGGCGACTTAACGTCAAAAACCAGGGCGTGTAACCACCCAAATGTAGTCTTATCCTGCACATAATTAGATCACAAGATCCCTTGGCGGTTTACCGCAGGGCGGGTCATAATATCTCACATATAACCACTGTGATTTTGAATTTATATTGCCGGTTTACATGACCTGTGCAGTAAGGGTGTAACCCAATCCTTAGAAGCCAAACCTTCCAAGTATTAATATTGTCATATGCTGGCGACTTGTTCGTCGAAAGCCAGGGTGGGTTAATAGAAACCACATATATATATGTGCTTCAGATATGAGCAAAAAGCTTCAAATAAAATCCAAAAATTGTTTGCCAAAAAAAACTTCAAAAATTTGAGGCTTCTGATTTGAATACGATCAGAAAACCGTCCCAAAGGGGTTAAGCTAAGATTCGAATACGATCATATAGCCCCCAGTGGCTTTGGCGTTGCCGATCAAGGGGTACCGACAGCTATGTTCTCTTTGGTTCGAATACGACCTATGTTTGAACAGGAAGCCCCCAAATGACCTTGAGAGTTGTTTAACAACGCTGATTCAAATACGATCCACGTCGGTTCCCAAAAGGGGTTGAGCTATGATTCGAATACGATCAAGAAGCCCCCTAGTGAGCTCGGCAGTGTGCCGATCAAGAGGGTACCGACAGCTATGTTCTCTTTGGTTCGAATACGACCTATGTTTGAACAGGAAGCCCCCTAGTGATCATGAGAATATTTAACGACTCTGATTCGAATACGATCAGGGTCACACCTAAAGGGTTAAGCTAAATTCGAATACGATCAGCTCCCAATGGTCATTAAAGCAGGGTACCTATGTTTGGGTTGTGCTTTGTAACAGACTCTTTTTGGTCCCTTTAATTTTTCCTGAGAACTCGAACTTTGCGAGAGATAAATTCTTTTTGAACCGGAAAAACCGGATATTGAGAGTTCCAAAGCTTTGTGATAAACAAATTTACCTTGAACCGGATTCTGAACCGGATTTGAGAGCTTCAAAACTTTGTGGCAGATAAATTTCCCTTGAACCGGATTTTAAACCGGATATTAAGAGCTTCAGTGCTTTGTGGGAGATGTCAAGTCTCTTGAGCCGGATCTAAACCGGAATCCTTCTTTTTAAGCCGGAAATTTTCTGACGGCCTTTAAACTTTTTACCAATATGGCGGTAGCCTCCGGGACCGGGTTATTTTTCCCTCCAATGACCCGGAGTTGTTGAATGCATTGAAACCGACCAATGCTGCCGAGTCATATCATTGTAGCCCGCGAGTCTCAAGACGACTCGAGGAGTTGGCTTTGAGATTCTCCATATTGACCACAGCATAAGGTGTATATCATTGGTGTTAATAGCGCGATGTGAATCCACAGAAGGTTGAGGTGACTGCGGCGGGTTATAAATGATCCGTATGAGCCGTGTCAGCAACTCGGCCAATGGTTCCTTCCAACTGGCTATTTGAAATTAACCAAACTGTAGTGGCGGCGACTTGCGTGCCTGCCCATTGATCCATCCAGTGCAGACGGCGGTTGATGATAATTTGCCTCCAATTTGAAAGAAAACCGGTCTACCCAAGCTGTGACTTGCTTTATACTCAATAAACACCTCATGCAGACATGTGCGACCCGGTGTGTTGATGTAGACCAGGCCGCGAGAGGAGGATGGAAAGATGACCTCAGCATCAGAGGTGGCTCAAACAGATGAACCGGCCGCGGTGTTGTAAACCAGCGCGGACGGGCGAGTTAACCACATCGTTTTGATGTAGTGAACAATTGTCCTGCATCAACAATATTGCAGACCAAGACAAAGATAAACTGCTCTTTGACAAAAAATAATATGTACCAATAAAATATATTTTAGATGGATATCACCTGATGTGCCAGGCCGGAAATAATCAGCCATGAAATTGATGATCGCTAGGTGAAGTTGAAGTCGCTCACGGGTGAACCGGCCGCAGCGTGGTAAACCGGTGCGGACGGGTAAGTCGGCCGCGACGTTTGTAAGTCGGCCGCGACGTTTGTAAGCCGGCGCGGACAGCAAGTCGGCCACAGCGTTGTAAGCTGGCGCGGACACGTGAACCGGCGGTGAAGGCGGACAGGCGAGTCATCCGTGACGTTGTAAGGTGGTGCGGACGGGCGAGTCGGCCGCGGCGTTGTAAGCCAATGCGGTCAAGAGAGTCGGCCGCGGCGTTGTAAGCTAGTGCGGTCGAGAGAGTCGGCCGCCGCGTTGGAAACGACACGGACGCGGGCGCGGTCTTGGTGAGTTGATGTAGATCGAGCTGTACGGGCGGCGGCTCGCGCACACGCGTTCAACATCAAGTGGGTGCGGATGCCCGTTCATGATGATGCTTAACATGTACTTCATACACACAGCATGGCACCACCTTTATAACGAATATTGCCCTGCACATAAAAATGTACATACCGAAGTAATTGTTCTTTGATTAAAAATATGTACTAGAAATAGATAAACACAATAGCACCTGATATATTTTGTCAGATGAACACGGATGCTGGCATTAGTCAATGCTGGACAGCATCAGACGAACGCCTAGACGTAGGTCTGATAAACAGTAGCACCCACGTGGCACAATGCATCTGCTGAATATAGCCGGCAGGCAAACTTCTCGGGCGTGTCATCTAATTTTTGATGTGATGGCTTGCCCCTTGTGACCACATGAGAGCTTCCGTTCCTTTGGATTGTACTGCGAAAACTAGGTTCTTTCTCCCACAGGAGGCGACGGGAGAACGGGGCGATTCGGCCATGGTATATGCAGCGGGTGTTTCAGTGCCTCGACGCGACGGCCTATGCGGGGGCGAGTCAGAAGCGGACAGGCGGGCGACGTGCGGTGCAAGCGTCCTGGCGCGGAGACTCGCGCAAAAGCGGAGGGGCGTCGGCTGCGACGACGGCACCGGCGGGTCGACAGATGCCGGTTGATGTTTAAATGCTGATTGAGACGCCTGTTAATGTTTGTAGCGCCTGGCCACCACAGGTGTGGATGTAGTAGCTTCCATAAAGCAGCGTGGTGGTACTTTGAAGTAATACTTTCCCTTCGGATCCCACATGGAGTATTTGATGTCTGTCGGTTCCTCAACGGCTTAACTGATTTGACTATTGTCAAGATACCATATTACTTAGCTTGATGGAAGTTGAATTGCCAGGTTCCTGGTCGCTTTTGCGTGTGACTACTGCTGCCCTCTTTTTTCTTTTTACTCTGATCTAGTAGTATTCCTGGTGTTTACGTAGCCGTTGTACGGAGAACAAAAAACTGAACTAGAAGCAGTACTAGTTGTCAATCAAATCACTTTGGAATTGCTTCCGCGGTCGCTGACGGCCTGGTTGATCTGGGGGCCCCAGCAGTAACTAGGCAGTTTGAAGCAGTAACATAGGAAACAACGGACAATGTGACAACGACAGCAGCTTCAGAGTCCAAGTCGGAAACAGAGTCCTTGGACGACTCAGAGGGGATGCAGCGACTCATGGCACCAAGGTGGATCCGAAGACGAGGTGAAGATAGCCACGGAGATGGCGCTCGAGCCCGTGGTTGAGGTGGCAAAGAACGAGGAACGTGCCCGCAAGGCAGCTGTCGGCGGCGGCGGGCCTTTCCCATGGAGAGCCGATGGCGGCTCATAGTAAAAGTGATTCATGGCAGAAACTACTAGTAGCGGCTTGGAACCCCTTGGCCATCTTGCTGACCGACCGGATGAACACCATAAAAAATTTCTGATCTTGATAGAAGCTGATGTAGATCCTTCCAAAAATGATTTTCTTCATCCGGAAAAATTGCGGACCTCTCGAAACCTTAGCTAAGATCCCTCCAAGAACTCAACACCACCGTGCTGGGGCCCCACGGTGGGCGCCAACTGTCGTGGAATTGTCACGGCAGATATCCTAGTGTGAGGACTTAGTCATGAGGCCAACGCGTCTATGCGGTAGCTTGAGAGGGGTTGGGCAGAATCGAGAGACGCAAGACAAGACAAGGATTTAGACAGCTTCGGGCCCCAGGAAACATCATCCGGTAATAGCCCTACATGCTGTTTGTGGCTAGGTCTCATTATGATCATGAGAGAGTCGCCGGTAAGCCGGCTCTTTGTGTCTAGCCCTAGAGATTGTTTCTTGTTCCCCCCCTCTTGGAGAGCCCTGCCCCTCCTTATATAAGTTGGAGGGGCGGGTTACGTGTGGAATCCTAGTAGGACTAGGACTAGTCTATCTTTTCTTACAAGTTGAATACAAGTCCGGGTCTTGCTTCCTCGTAAAGGAAATATTCGTCATCCCTTTCCTCTTTTAAGCCGGCCCATCATAAACGTGAGCCGGCCTTCTGGGCCTTGGGCCTTGTCATCCATCTGAAACACCCGCCGGGTCACCAGTGAGTCTTCAGGCTCGTGAATCGTCACACCAGTGAACCGCCAGACACATGAATCGCCAATCTTCTGGGGGTTGCCAATGAAACGCCAAGTCCGGCCGGGCCATATATCCGGCCGGGTCATACCGCGGGGTATATTCCCGACAGACACCCTTGATGACAAATAGGAAAGCACACTCGTTGCCTTTCTGTGGGCGAATATCGATGTGTTTGCCTGGCAATCATCTTATATCCCCGGTGTTCCCGGGGAGTTAATCGAGCACCACCTTGCTGTCTACCCACACGCCTGACCTGTCAAGCAGAAAGTCCGGAAGCAGGCCTTGGAGAGGCAACAGTTCATTATAGAAGAGATCAAGAAACTTGAAGCAACTGGTCTGGTTAGAGGAGTACTGCATCCCACATGGTTGGCAAATCTAGTGGTAGTCCGGAAGGCTAATGGGAAGTGGAGGCTTTGCATAGATTTCACATATCTCAACAAAGCTTACCCAAAGGATCGGTTCCCCTTGCCGCACATCGATCAGATCGTGGATTCCACTTCAGGTTGTGATTTGCTCTCCTTTCTGGATGTGTATTCTGGGTATCACCAAATCTTCATGTCCAAGGAAGATGAAGAGAAGACATCATTCATCACTCCATGTGGCACATACTGTTTTATCCGCATGCCATTTGGATTAAAGAGTGTCGGGTCCACTTTTGCAAGGGCAGTCCAGATTGGTTTTGAGCCACAGCTGCACAGAAACATTGAAGCTTATATGGATGATATTGTGGTCAAGACCAAGGATAGAGCCACCCTTATTCAGGATTTGGAGGAGACATATGCTAATCTGCGCAACATCAACTTGAAGCTCAACCCGGAGAAGTGTGTGTTTGGCGTTCCGTCCGGCAAGCTGCTTGGGTTCTTTGTGTCCCATCGCAGGATCGAAGCCAACCCCGACAAGATTAAAGCTATCGATCAGATCCAACCGCCAAGGACAGTCAAGGATGTGAGGCGTTTGACAGGGTGCGTTGCCGCGCTAAGCAGGTTCATGTCCAAGTCTGCCGAGCGCGCCCTGCCGTTCTTCAAAATGAAGAAGGCAGGGCCCATGAAGTGGACTCCGAAAGGAGATGCAGCTTTGCAAGAGTTGAAGACCTACTTGTCCTCTGTACCTACCTTGGTTGCTCCCAAACCACAAGAGCCGTTGCTGCTATACTTAGCGGCAACCAACCAAGTGGTTAGTGCAGCCTTGGTGGCGCAGCGGGAAGTGGATGAAGCAGAGAGTGAACAAGAACTGGCAGAGCTCGAGAGGGATCAGGACAGTGATGAGAACGACAGCGAGAGCAACCCCAAGGACACGGCAAGGAAGAAGGTGGTGCACCGCCCAGTGTACTTCGTCAGCTCCTTGTTACAGGGGGCTAGATCGAGGTACTCTGGCGTGCAAAAGTTGGTCTCATCGTGGCCTCAAGGAAACTGCGCCACTACTTCCAAGCCCATGCGTCATGGTTGTCACTTGTTTCCCGTTGCAAAGGATACTCCGAAACCCTGAGGCTACCAGCAGAATAGTGGAGTTGGCTTTGGAGTTATCTAGTTTTGGTTTGAAGTTTGAGAGCACATCAATAATTCAAAGCAGGGCATTGGCAGAGTTTATTGCAGAATGGACGCCAACCCCTCATGAGGAAGTGCAAGAGACAGTTATCCCCGGCAAGGAATCGCCCCAAGAATGGATCATGTATTTCGATGGTGCCTTTTCCCTACAAGGTGCAGGGGATGGCGTGCTTCTTGTCACCCCCTCCGGGGACCACTTGAAGTACATCGTCCAGATGCATTTTGCCCGGGAAGAGGCAACCAACAATACAACAGAGTATGAAGGGCTCCTTGTCGGGCTCAGGATTGCCGCAGAATTGGGAATTAAGAAGCTGATCATTCCAGGAGATTCATAGCTTGTGGTGAGACGAGTGAACAAGGATTATCAAAGCCCATTGATGGAGGCATACGTCGAGGAAGTGACAAGATTGGAGGAACGCTTTGATGGATTGCAAACGGAGCACATACCCCATGCAGAAAACACCATAGCTGATCATTTGCCAAAGTGTGTTGCGCAGAAGCTTCCTGTGGAACCAGGGACTTTTTTGTTCTCCATCTTACTCAGCCCTCCGTATCCCCAGCAACAATGGCCCCGAAAAGGAGAAAGTTGGACTCCGGCAAGCCTCTCCCAGTAGAGCCGTCCGCTCCTGGCAGAGACCCTGCCTGAAATAACTCTTCGCCATCTGCTGGACCGCACTCTCCAGCCGGGCCCATTGTCCCCGCGAATGAGGAATGTGCCCCGCAGTAGAGGAGGTGCCTCTAGTCCTCGTTGCCGAGCCCCAGGCTCCAACTTGGGCAAGGCACATAGTCCACTTCCTCCAAACCGGAGAGCTTCTCGGCGACCAAGATGAAGCTGAAAGAGTAGCCCAGAGGCCCAGTATGTATTAGTTTGTTGATGACACTCTATACAGAAGGAGGCCCAACGGTGTGAAATTGAAGTGCGTCTGGCGGGAAGAAGGAAAGGAACTATTGGCTGCGATACACCAAGGCATGTGTGGCTCCCACATTGGATCAAGGGCATTAGTTGGGAAAGCATTCCGACAGGGATTCTATTGGCCCACAGTCCTCCAAGATGCGGTCGAGCTAGTCACCAAGTGTGAAGCCTTCCAGTTCCATTCCAAGAACATCCACCTGCCTGCCCAAGCTCTTCAGACCATCCCTTTATCATGGACATTTTCGATCTGCGGGCTCGATATCCTCTGTCCTTTCCCCCGAGCAATCGGGGGATTTGAATTCTTGTTTGTCGCCATTGACAAGTTTACAAAGTGGCCGGAAGTGACTGCCGTGAGAAAGGTGACTGCTCAGTCAGCTATCAAGTTCTTGAAAGAATTGTTGTGCTGTTTCGGAATCCCAGCAAGGATCATTACCGACAACAGCACCCAGTTCACGAGCCACGGCTTCATGCAATATGTTCATGCCCTCGGATAGAAGATCTCATTTTCCTCTGTTGCACATCCCATAAGTAATGGACAGGATGAGAGGGCGAACACTGAAGTGCAGCGGGGACGCAAGACGAGAACCTTTGATACGCTGCAGAAGCACGATAGGTGGTGGATCGATGAGCTGCCAATAGTTCTCTGGTCCCTCAGAACGACACCAAATCAAGCTACCGGGCAGACTCCCTTCTCCCTGGTCTACGGGGCAGAAGCAGTTATCCCCGCGAAACTCATTTATGGGTCATCTCGGGTGCTTGCCTACGATGAAGTAGCCCAAGTTTAGCACCGGCGTGACGACGTTGTGCTACTTGAGGAGAACCACCTCCGGGCTGCTACGCGTGCTGCACGCTATCAGCAAGCCCTGCGTCGCTATCATATCCGCAGGGTTCATGCCCGGTGTTTCGAGGAAGGCGACCTTGTCCTTAGGCGCGTTCAGTCCGCCAAGGGTACAAACAAGTTGACACCGAAGTGGGAAGGTCCTTACCGGGTAGTACGAGTCACCAGACCTGGCGCAGTCCATCTAGAGATGGAGATGGCATTCAATTGAAAAACTCATGGAATATTGAGCATCTCCGCAAGTTCTACCTGTAAGGCGCGGCTGTCGGGCCCTGCCTGGTAGCCACCCTTTTGTAAAGGCCTTGCCTCAGTTGCATGTAACCCCTTCTACAAAGCCAGGGCAATGACCTTGTGCAAGAGAAAAATAAACGAAGCGTTGTGGGGGGCCCCCGACTAAGTTGCATGCATGCATAAGCATTCCAAGAGCACTGCATAGGCATTTCATGAGCATTTGCATATGCATATAGATAGGATCGCATCTTGCATCATTCCCATCTGCATGAACCTGCAGGTTCCTGCCGTGAACTTGGCCTGTACAAGGAGTTGGGAAGATGAAGCAGCATTGCGATCTCTTCCAAGCCAAAGAGATAAGTTCTACCTCTTGTCCATTAGTGTTCTATAAGCTATAACTTGTGCATAAGAAAACCTCGCCACTCTTTTGAAACTTAGATGCTCCCATCATTGACTCGAACGTTGCTTCAGTCAAGATGGTCGCAGTGGCCTTTGGTAAAAAGAAGTTGGCGGGGGGCTGGTCCCTTTGTTTTTTACCCGGTAGACACAGTTCTCCAGCAAGCAAAAAGGTACCGGCAAGATAGCCTGCTGGGGAAAAATCGTTTATTTACACTAAAGAGGCATCCCACCTCTGCATGGACGTATACATGCACGGGTTCCCGGCAAGGTTCATCTTTTTCATTAATATGTTGATAATACAAGTACAAGCGTTATAGAACACAAACATGGACTCGAGAGATTACATTATTTGAATTAAAATTTGGCAAATGCCTACAAGTTTAAGATTGAAAAAAACATAAGTGCCCCGTAATCTCCTCTTTTCATTTTCCCTCCTGCCAGGCACTGTGGTGGAAGGAGGAAAAGACGAGAAAGGCACCCAAGCAGGAGCCCACCCCGGTCCAGTCGCGGCCTGCCAGGCATGATCTGACAAGATCGGGAGTGGCGAGGCTGTGAAGGAGGGGCACGGAGAGCAGAGCGGCGCCCCCCTGGTCGCCACCTCCAGAGCCATCAAGAAGCCCCGGCTTGAGCGCCGGTGGAGTCATCCACCAAAGCTCAGCCGGAAGACTGTTGGAGGAGAGGCGAAGGCGCCAAGAGAACAACCCTCCCCGGCCATCACCCTAGGAGGCTGGTGATGCTGGTGCCGGTCGGAGGCGAAGGCATCCACGCCATCATACTCCGACCTGACCCCCTACCACCCGCCTTCTCCATCTTCCCTCATTTTCTCCTCACCACCTTTGATCCTGAGAAGCGCCAAGACTCCAATCCCGCGGCTTCTCCGGAGAGATGGCGAGCGGCCGAAACAGCAAAGGGGCTCGAGGTGCACCGTTCCCCACCTTGGCAGGCAGGAAGGCACGCTTCTCGTCGACATCAGCACCAGGATTTCCGGGAGGGGCGGTGCTGGGATATGAGCGATCTTCAGCCCCGCCTCCCGGGCAAGCCCGAACATGCCAAGGGCCTAGCTGCTAAGCACGTAAGCAGCAACGGCCCGGGGCGGGGTTCCATGCTACCTAAAGGGCGGCCGACCAGCGCGAGCAGGGCAAGCCTCTCCTCACGATGAGGATAGGAGACATTCCCCACAGCATGGACCAGGCACAGTCCCCAAGCACCTAAATTTGGTGACGCGAGCTTCAGAATGGAGCCCCGAGCCTGGCTCCAGGCTCTTTTCCTCAACATAACCAGCAAGAAGCAGAAGACAGAGGAGGGAGAGTGCAAGGATAGATGACCCCGACTTCCCTTCGCCCCTCCTTTTATAGGCGGGCCGGGGAGGGGAGCCGCTCCCTCAACGGGCGGACACCGTCGTCCTCCACTAATTCAAGCTGGTCCGGTCCTCGCCTTAATGCTCTCCCGCGCCACGCGCCTCCGTTACCTACCCCGCACGATGCATGGATCATACATGGCCAAGGATAAGGGCGTGGTGGGAAGAGTGAATTGGCAGTTTCTACCCCGTGCGTTAAAGTCATTCACGGGCCATTACAAGCGCAGCCCCACCACTATTAGCTTTGCACGATGAACAGGGAAACGGGAAACCGGCCTGTCCCCAAGATTAATGAAGAAGCAAAGTAGACCTCAAGAGACCAACCTCTTCAGCACCCTCGCCTGTGCACTTATTAGGCCCTACGCCGACGACGCTCGGGAGCGCATTCGGGGCAGGCCCCGGGGCTTTTGTCGGTGCAACAAACCCTGGGTCTGTTGCCTAGACTGTGCATAGGCACGGGAACAAGATTGAGGCACCAACCCAAGCCAGAGTATAAGAGACCAAGAGCTTCGAAGGACCAACATGCAGATCAAGAGGACCAGAGTCAAGCCAGAGAAGCAAGATGCCGCCAAGAGAAGAGCCTCCCTTGCCGGGCAGGCGAGCTCGGCAGGGGCGAGGCCAGCCCTAGAAGAAGGCACCCAAGACGTCCCAGCAGGGCCTGCCGGGACTCACAAGGGCAAAACCACCTCACCCAACCACTCCACCACGACTCGCGTCGTCAATCAGTGCAGTGTCAAGCCGCAAAGTGACTTAGTGGCAGCCATTCGCCACATGGCAGCTTTCCTCTACAGAAGATGCCTACAGACGACACCCGTCATGCGACAAGTCAAGCAAGCAGGTGTGAAGCTGGCAAGATAGCCCGGCAAGGCTTGCTGGGCAGCCAACGATGTGACGTTAAGCGGTGCATCTGATGCACCCTGGCAGCCTGCAGAGTTAGGTATGCTAGCACTGTTTGCTATCTTATCAGTGCATAATGACTACTTTGCCATTGTGGTAACCCCTTAATCTATAAAAGGAGGCCCATGACAACCGTAGAAAGGGTTAGCATGTTGGACAACTCACACCCATACGCGCGTGTAGCCACTGCCGCCCTTGCCGGGCAAGTGTACTACGCTCGACCACCACTCTTCCACCATCAATCCACCAAAGCAGGAGTAGGGTTTTACGCCTCACGGCGGCCCGAACTGGGTAAAATTGCCTACGTGATCTCTCCTGTGCTGCCCCGCGCTCGTCTGCTCTTTGTGCAACGCGGCGTGCCCCTCCGAACCAGCAAGGGGGCCTCTGGTCACATAGGTGGTCGTGGTTTCCCATGACATGGCTGAAGACAATGCACAACCTGAAGCCAATCTTAAGACTGAAGCCCCTGATGACACAGAATATATTCAACCATCCACATCGGATGTTGCTGCTGCTCCACCTGTTCCACACACTATGAGAAGGGCCTTCAATCGTGAAGGTGAGGTGATCACCGTCAGATGGCCAATTATGACACCTCCTGAAGCTCCTGGGCCCCAATATGATTACCATATCGAGCAAAGGCCTCAGACGCAGAAGCCAAAGCCCAGAATGCCAAGGCTTCCGAGCACTCTTACTACTCATCCTTCAGCATCTTAAGCTTCAGAAAGCACAACATGTTCTTTGACAAGGCCAAGAACCCCTACAAGAAGCCCAAGATTTCTTCAGACATATTCTGGAGTCATCTTCAACGAAGCTATTACTCACGCATCCTATACAACCAAGACCGGATTTTCCCACACAAGCTCCTCTATTGTGATGCCATAGCTGTACTTCCATGCCTGGAAGAAGCCCTTGACTGCTTCAGAGATGTTGGCTTGCTCCCATTTGTCATCGACAAGGAGCACTGGAACGAAGAGCTTCTGCTTCAATTATATGCCACTGTGAACATAACAGGCTAAAACAGGGATCCGATGACATGGGTCTTTGAGTGGATGACAGGAGATCTTCATCATGAAGCCAAAGCTCAGGATTTCATCGAGCTTACTTCCCTACCCACTCCTGGTGATCTTTATGAGCTAGGTTGTCAGCTGTATGAGAAAGAAATTGAGAGCATCTTCCAGAAGCCAGAGCCAAATGCTAAGCATGATGAAGCCATTGCCTATAGATGCTTAGTACCCAACACAGTTCTTCGTTAATGACCTCGAGTATTTGCCTCGGACCATCTACCACATTGTGCGGCATACTATGTGGCCAATTAAAGGGCACTCTCCCCATGCCAAGATTGAAGGCACCATGAAGACATTGGTCTTCTACATTCTCAATGGTATCCGCTTCAACACTCATGACTTTTTCATCAGACAGCTGGCGGCTTCAGGCATTGATCTGTTTGGCCAGAAGTACTATGCACCTTGGATCAGGCGGATGATTAAGCTTCGCTCTTCAATCAACTATCAAGCTTCAGCGCGCAATCATGTTGTCTTCTTGCCTGAAGTGATATGTCTCATGAAGTCATCTATCCAGAACCTGCCAAGGAACCCATTCGCGAAGACTATGCTGCCTTCCAAAGCTTCTCAGCACCTCTTGAAGCAATTCATGTGCCTAATCCCACTACTACTGTTGTTGGTCCCCTTGTCGGTCAGCTCAGGCTGCCGCATCGTGCCAACACTGATGCAACATCCAGCATAGTACCTCAAAGTCCTCAGAAGCGTGCTCGTGTCCTAAATGACAGAGAACTTCTAGTTTCTCTTCATCAAAAGCAGGATAGGTATCATGACTGGATGAAGCGTCAGACGCAAAGTCTTCTTGTGGATGTCAATCGCATACGCAACCTCTCCACCAAGAATTCTTTTGTTGCTCATGATGCCTATCGGCATGCCTGGAAGAGCCTCACTCTGCTCTGCTCTGAAGATGAACTCACTGCAGATGGCTTCACTGAAAGATTCAAGTTTGACTCCAGGCCTCCGCAACCCGCAAGTTGGCGTCATACTCCGTCTATTGAAGATTTAGACTACTCTTCATCATCTCCAACTGTTGTTGCTCGAGTAATTGATGAGGAGGACGACGCCACTTCACCAGTTATGGCTTCACTGCATCACGTTTCTGCATCAGGCCCTTCTGCACCGCCAAACTCCACCATCGACCTGGCGGCCCCAACATCTTCTCCAACACATCATGGGAACGCTTAGACACTCTATGTCTTCACTCCTTTTTGGTCATTCCTGACAAAAGGGGGAGAAGCATATGGGTTGATAGTCTTCAAGCAGGTCTATATGGGCCAGGGCTTATTTTTGTTAAGTTACTACTGGAATCAGCTGATTTTCCGTCTACCATGGCAGATGGCAAAGGACTGGAAAGCGGACGGCAAAGGGCTTTGCCGTCAGCCGCGGAAGGCAAACAAGCCCGGCAAAGTAAGCTACATAAACAGCTCGTTTGCCGTCTGCTTTTGGCCAGCGGACGACAAAGACCCCTTTGCCGTCGGTGGTAGACGACAAAGAACGTGGATGGCAAAGAATAGACGTTAGCACATTAGGTGGCAAACGGGAGGCTTTGCCGTCTGCCAGCTGACGGCAAACATGCCCTCCACTTTGTCGTCTGCCTTGTGATGTCAGCAGCCGCGTCATGTCCTCCCGCTCTTTGCCGTCAGCCACGGACGGCAAACTTCCCAAGCCTTTGCTGTCGGCCACAGACAGCAAAGTGACCAAATGGGTCAGCTCCCAGGTTGCATAGGTTGCTGCCACATGGCCACTTTGCCGTCTATGGCAGACGGCAAAGAGCCTGCATTACCGCTTTTTCTTCTGTTTTTTCTTATATCTAAGCATTTTCACAACAAATATATGATATATATATATATATATATTTCACAGGGCAATTTCACAGCAAACATATGAGATATCCAACACATACATAGCAAGTTCCACATTGTTCCAAAATGAAAAAAGAAAGGGTAAACAAGCACTCCATCAATGCAAGCTTCCGTGAAGTGAATGAAATCTGCAAAATGGGAAATAAGAAAGTTAGAAGAAGACTAGAAGAAGAAGAATAAGAAGAAAATTAAGAAGAAGAACAATAAGAATAAGAAGTATATGACATTTATGAGCTAACTTAGGTAAAAAAGACATTTATGAGCTAACATAGGTAAAATGGATCATTTATGAGCTAACTTAGCTAAAATGGATCATTTTGGAGCTAACTTAGATAAAAGGGTTTCTTACATCTGTGCCCCTGGTTCATTAGCTCTACTCATTCATCCACGCGCTCTTAACTTTTGCTCAGTTTTCCCCACTCCCTTGCCCGAAACCCTCAGAACAGGTCACAACGGACGTTGCCGTCAGGTCAATGGCTTGACCGTTAACTCTGATGAGTGGGGATGTGTTGTACTGTGTCGTCCGTTGGACCTGACAAGTGGGTCCGTGTTGGGCGGTGTCGCTATTCGACCGTTGGGCCGTCCCTTGCATTAAACTCCTGCGCGCGCCGCCTCGACAGAAGCCTACTATGCATGCACCCAGCAAAGCATGCCTGCATGCGTCGATGCGCACCGCCACGATGCGCCGACCGAGCCTGCATGCGCCGATGCGTGCCGCCACGATGCACTGACCGAGCAGCTTTCGTGCACGCCAACCGCCACGGATGAAGCGACGGTCACTGCCGCTGGTACCTCTCTTCTCGCACGCTTGTCTCATCGATTTAGAGCATTGTTTTTTACGATTAGTTTCAACCTTTTTGATCCACTCGCATCTGCACCCGTTTTTCTACGACAAATAAATTGAACAATATGTTCTATATTTTTGTGGCTGCATGTACTAGCTAGGTGGCTACATATTTGTGGCTTGTGTTAAAAAAGAGAAGGGTTCGTTGTGGTTGCATGCACTAGGTGGGTACTAACAAAGCCAGCTCTCTAAGAAAACAATCAACAAATATGTAGATAGGGCCAATAAGCCATAGCACGATCACATAGTTCAAACTAGGAAGAACTTAATAATAGAATAGATAGAAAACTTAATAATAGAACTTTAGAACTTAATAAAAGGGCCAACAAGCCCATAGCTACCCCAACATAGTTCAATTACAACTTAACATAAAATAGACTAAAAAAGATAGAGGGTTTAGAACCCTAGCCGCCGCCTTCTCCACCTCGCTCCTCCTCCGGGCGCCCTTTTCGCTCCTCCTCCAAGGTTTTGACTGAGCATAACTAAATACTCTTTTGTTCTTCCTTTAATCCACCTCCAATTCATGAACATCGGGACAAATTACACTAATTAGGGTTTTTCCCTACATCAGTCCCCTCTAGATCAAGCTCATCATGGGAGCAACCACTTGAGAGGCTGGAGCTAGAGCCACCACGATGGCCACCGTGACAACCTCCTCTAGAGCCGTGATGTCATCTCCTCCTGCCATGTCCGCCATCGCGAGACACCCTTCACGTGGTAGTCGGCTAGGAGGGGCCACGACCACCTCTGGCTCAAGCTCCTCCTCTCATCGTTATTTGGAAGAGCCATTATGGAAATTGATGGCAAGAAGTGGGCAATGGGCTGTGGGTGGGATAAAGACAGGGTGAGGGAGATGTTCGCAAGAAGACTTGTTACATCGACTTGTCCACAAGTTGTGACGTGTCAACTTTTCACCCGTCAAGATCCGTGCCCTTTTGTGTTAAAAAAGATCTGTCCGCATGATCGGATGGCAGATGCAATGTTTGTTGGGCCTGGAGAAGGTCAGGCAGATAGCATTTCCATTCATCTCTTAGTACACATGGCCAAATAGTCAGGCAAACACGAAACCAAGACTTGTGGAGACGTACTCCTCCTGGATCTGTAGCCATCCATGGAAAGAAACGCTTGAAACATTTCCTCCATTCTTTTCTTTCCTTTTGAACCTCTTTGCTTTCCTCCCAACTACTATATATGTAGCAAATACCGTCGCGTTCCATTTCACAGATCTATAGAATTGAAGTCGCCCCGCCGCCACCTCTAGCGGAACGACGTCTATTCAGGTACAACAACACAGATGTCAATCGCTTGTATTACATGCCAATGATCCTTGCTAGAACTTATATATGTTCTCCTTTGAGTTCTTGGCAATGATCCATTTTTCTTGTGTTTGCTAGCATACAAACAGGGGGCAACGTCATCAATGATGAACATGAGGTTCGGCCATGAGGCGGCGGCGGCGGCGGAGGGACGCACCCCCGCATGGCTAGGGCCGCTGCTAGGTGCGGAGTTCTACAAGCCGTGCGCCACTCACCCCTACCAGGTGAAGAACGAGTGCAACCATTACTGCCTCGACTGTGCGGGAGTGGACGACGCCATCTGCTGCACCCAGTGCGTCTCCGCCCATCGCAACCACCACATCGTCCAAGTATGTAACGCATATAGGATAGATTATTGACGTGTGTAGCGCAATATATTCAAATCTCAAGCGCACACTAACGACTGCGGCGGTGTTTTGGATGGATCCAATTTAAGATTCGAAAGTCGTCATACCACGAAGTGATCCAACTGGCAGAGTTGAAGGCGGTGGCGGACGTCTCGCAGGTGCAGACGTACGTCATCAACTACGACAGGGTGGTGTTCTTGAACCGGCGGCCACAGGCGCCGCAGGACGGCGTCAAGTGCATCGGCCCCGCCGGCGCATGCCTGGAGTGCGGCTGGGGACTCGTGGACACCAATTTCCTCTTCTGCTCACTGAGTTGCAAGGTACATGCACGTGTCTTACTGTCGCCTCTCTGGTGCACTTATTACCGTCCATATTTGTGCGTTTGCTGTGAGGGCACCACGTGGCTCGATAAGATCAATTAACTGAAATCGGTCTGTGAATTGGATGGACAAGATCTAACATTAGAAGGTAGTATAACTTTTTGTGAAATGTAGCACCACATGGATGAATAGGGTAGTAAATGACATGGACGAAAGGTGCCTATTTGTTTTGAAAAGAAAACTACTCCCTTTGTTCAGGTGTGTCTGGCACCTAAGAAAATGTGCATTTATAGGCTCTCTTTGGCCAAAAAATTATTGTTGTAGCCAATTAAGACGCACCTAAATCGGAAAGTGCCCTTTCTTAGGCGCTCGACACACCTGGATGGAGGGAGTAGTGGATACGACCGGGATGCAAACCTAACTGATGGACTTGATGCCACCTAGTTCACGATGGGCTCACACGCTCCAAGATCTCCCATGTATTAGCTCGCACGTGATCTAGCCTGCGATTCCATTGCGAGCACTATTTTTCTTTTTCCTCATGTTGCCCACCCCACAAGTGCCGGCCGCCCGCCGCTCTCACCACCCATGGCTGGTAGCGCTACCCCGAGCGCCTTGCCGCTCATCCTTCTTGGGCTCCTTGGCCATCCCTCTATCTATTGATCCCACCTCAGGCGTTGGGAGTACCCCTGACAATGCTAAGTTTCACAAACATCCATGCTAATTTCATCAACATTGAAAACATAGCTTGTCTTTATGTGGATGTGTGATGAGGTGTCTTGGTGTAGGTGTTTATTGGTTTCACTGGATAATGTTTGTAAATTAAAACTTAAAATGTGAACAAAATCTAATAGCACGAGCAATGCTCAGTAAAGTAGTCGTATTTGTAAAGCCAAGACCCTCTACTTAGCTCACTCATTATTTTCTAGGTTAGGGATATGGGAGAGAACTTCACAACACCCACATTCTATGCAAAAATATGATTGTATGCATTATGCACAAAAATACATCCTAATGAACACGTGGACCATCAATGCTTGAAGTCCTATATGTTCCTAAGTGGCGCATAAACTTTTGACACAGATTCGCCTCTTAATCGGTCACATCACATTCCCTGCGAGCAGAGCATATTTTGATCCAAACACTATGAATATAATCTTTGGACTTTGGATGTTCTTTTTGACAACTCTATTACTAATATGAGCTCGAAGATCTACTAGCGTAGAATACATATGCAATCTTACGCATTTGCTTGTATGGACATGAAATTTTGGTGAACATTTTTTTCTTGTTTCAGTAACTTAGACTTTTCTGAGTATATATGAGCATCATGATCAATTATGTTTGCCACATTTGTATGCACTAGCCAGCTAGTTTATAGACTTTACTAATGGAAAATTTTGTTTCATGTTGATGTCAGCTTGATGGAATGGTTTCTGACCCCAATATAACTTTCATTGTTGATCCAAGACGCAACCGGGAAGACCCGGGCCTAGAAACAGAAGAAGATGATGAAGATGAAGGCGACGATGGACTACCTGGGTCTAGCAACCGTCCGCCGGGATGGATTAGCTACCGCCGCCGACCCCGGAAGGGCATCCCTGAACGGGCACCCTTCTATTGATCTTGGTTATTTTTCGTTCGTTTTCACCAATTTAGACATGGTTTTGCTTCTGCATAATGAAATTTTTCATTAGAGAGTTATTTATCTTTTACCTCTCATGGATATGGGTCAAGACTGATATTTCGAATTGTTCAATATAATGGTGAGGTAGCTGCCTCAAAGACACATTTTTCATGTTGTAATGCAATTGTTTGGTGCTTATTTAAAGTGTTGTGTGTGCTCTATTGTCAATGTCTTGGTACTCTTATTTTATTGTGGATGCTATAATATTGTGTTTGACATATTTTTAGATAAAAAATACACATAAATATTTTTTCTTATTTTTCTTCAAAGAAAATTTGAGCTCGCTTTACCCTTCGAATCAGAATAGTCCCGCGGCATTGCTCCCTCCCCCCTCACCCGCCATCCAATTTGTATGAATAAATGCTTTAAATATGTAAAAAACTTTAACTATCTATGTACGTTGTGGTGTACATTTGACATGGGTTTTCTGTTAAAAAATATGGTCATTTACAACGGTGCAAAAAAGTAACATATTTGATTTTGCATAGATTATAAATAGTTACATTTTGCTACCAAAATCTAAATTGAAATACTTTAGGCTGTAACTTACATGTAGGATTTAGTTTTGGACTTATGTAGAATATTTTGCAAATTCGGGCTTTCCAGAAACCACCAGTCACTACAAGAAATATGCAACTTGCGACCATCACTATTGGTCACTGAATGGTCATTGTTTTCCATTTGTGACCAAAAACAGATGGTCAAAAGCTGGCCGTTGTAAACTAAAATTAACGACCTTCTTCAGGATAAGGTCGTCGAAGGCAATGACTAAAACAAAAGGTCGTTGATCCTACGACCTTCTGTTTTGGTTGCTAGCTGTCTGCCCGGGCCACGTCGGATCCGACGTGGCTAGCTGAGGTGGCAAAATTGCGACCAAATGAAAAGGTCGTTGATAAGAATCAGCCCGGTCCATTTCAGTGTCTATATGGGCCGATCCCATTAATTCAACCCTTAATATATTTTCTCTGTTAATTTCTGTCAGCTAAATGAGTTAAGCCCGCACTACAGCCTTTTCATTTTGGGCCGTGGCTTTCTTTTTTGGGTCGTGGCCTTTTTATCTTATTTTTGGGCCATGGGATTTTTATCTCAACAGTTTGCTTTTTTAGATGTATCATGGTTCCACTAGTGAGATGGATCCCAGTTATCATGTTTTGATAAGTGGGTCCAAGTTGTCAGGTTCTAGTAAGTGGGTCTGACTTGTCAGGGTCATATTCCTCATTTCATTTTGACAGTAAATAAATAACCAATATTTCAGTTGGCACTGACAAAAAACACATATAACACTTCAAATAACAACAGCCAGATTCATTATAGAGGCAGATTCTGTATGGAGCTCCTGCTCTACAAATAACACGCAATACAATGGTGCTCCTGCTCTACCAATAACTCTACAAGTGGAGTAACTAATTTACAAGCACTATATTCTTCAGGATGGAGCTCCTTCGATAGCATTACAAACATGCACTGAGCTAATAGAACGACAACATGCCTTCCACGGTCACCCTGTTACATGAATCAGTAGAGAAGAATCAGAAAACTGGAGCCAATATATTATGAAGAGACCATTCAATAAAAAGGACAAGTTCTTTATAGAATGATAGCACAAATTCAGCTAGTACAATGCTTTTAAAAGTTACAAAAAATAACGATTACTACATGGCAAATGATCATGAAGAGTATAAACACATCTTAAATCTTCCTTGTAAAAACAGAATACATTAGTGCAGGGGAGTTCAGGCAGAAAATATACTGCCACAGTGTGCCACTGGTTAGCCCAAATCAGCAACAGACTGATCCCCTACTTGTTGTCTCGCCTGACCGCCTACACGCGAGAAGGCAAAAAAATATTTACTTGAAGCATCTTACAATTCACAACAAATTCGAGACTGACCCAATTAATTTTACAGCATATAGAGATTTCACAATCAAAGTTCATGGTGCTAGGCTGCTAGCTATCAAGATGAAAACAACATGTAGCAGATACATTGTACAAACAGGAACTCAGCTGAAATGCTAGGTCACAAACCCGCAACATCGAATTGACACTGCGTGTGCAATGATTTGGCTAACAAGTGAAAACAACACGGAACACATACTGTAGCACAACTAAGAACAACACAAGTGATAACCCACAAGTATAGGGGACCGCAACAGTTTTCGAGGGTAGAGTATTCAACCCAAGTTTATTGATTCGACACAAGGGGAGCCAATGAATATTCTCAAGTATTAGCAGTTGAGTTGTCAATTCAACCACACCTGGATAACTTAGTATCTGCAGCAAAGTATTTAGTAGCAAAGTAGTATGGAAGTAACGGTAACAGTGGCAAAAGTAACAGTGATAGTTTTGTAGTAATTGTGACAGTGGCAACGGTAAAGTAACTAAGCAAAGAGCAATATGTGAAAAGCTCGTAGGCATTGGATTGGTGATGGAGAATTATGTCGGATGCGATTCCTCATGCAATAGTTATAACATAGGGTGACACAGAACTAGCTCCAATTCGTCAATGTAATGTAGGCATGTATTCTGAATATAGTCATACGTGCTTATGGAAAAGAACTTGCATGCCATCTTTTGTCCTACCCTCTCGTGGCAGCAGGGTCCTATTGGAAACTAAGGGATATTAAGGCCTCCTTTTAATAGAGTACCGGACCAAAGCATTAACACTTAGTGAATACATGAACTCCTCAAACTACGGTCATCACCGGTAATGGTCCCGATTATTGTCACTTCGGTGTTAACGGATCATAACACATAATAGGTCACTATAGACTTGAAAGATAGGATCAAGAACTCACATATATTCATTAAAACATAATAGGTTCAGATCTGAAATCATGGCACTCGAGCCCTAGTGACAAGCATTAAGCATAGTAAAGTCATAGCAACATCAATCTCAGAACATAATGGATACTAGGGATCAAACCCTAACAAAACTAACTCGATTACATGGTAAATCTCATCCAACCCATCACCGTCCAGCAAGCCTACGATGGAATTACTCACGCACGGCGGTGAGCATCATAAAATTGGTGATGGAGGAAGGTTGATGATGACGATGGCGACGGATTCCCCTCTCCGGAGCCCCGAACGAACTCCAGATCAGCCCTCCCGAGAGAGATTAGGGCTTGGCGGCGGCTCCATATCGTAAAACGCGATGAATCCTTCTCTTTGATTTTTCTCTCCCCGAACATGAATATATAGAGTTGGAGTTGAGGTCGGTGGAGCACCAGGGGGCCCAAGAGGCAGGGGCGCGCCCAGGGGGTAGGCGTGCCCCCAACCCTCGTGGACAGAGTGTGGGCCCCTGGCCTTGATTCTTTCGCCAGTATTTTTTATTAATTCCAAAATATTCTCCGTGAAGTTTCTGGTCATTCCGAGAACTTTTATTTCTGCACAAAAATAACACCATGGCAATTCTGCTGAAAATAGCGTCAGTTCGGGTTAGTTCCATTCAAATCATGGAAGTTAGAGTCCAAAACAAGGGCAAAAGTGTTTGGAAAAGTAGATACGACAGAGACGTATCAACTCCCCCAAGCTTAAACCTTTACTTGCACTACAAAAAAATTACACTTCCGTGATGATACGTGTTTGTCGCAGTAGGTCGCGTTTTTGGTCATGCATGTACATCCATGATGATTTTATGACAGAATCAAGATAGTCATACCTGTGCTGTCGTAGAAGTGTGCCATGACATTACTAAAATTATCATCACGGAAGTGTCTACTTCCATGACGATAAATCGCGCGTCACAGAAGTGCTTTCGTCAAGGGTGACCAACACGTGGCATCCACCGTAACAGAACGCCGTTAAGCTATCGGGTCCAGTTTTGGATCCGATAACCCATTAACAGCCCGGACCAATGGGGATTTTCCACATGTAAAATCATCATTGGCCGAAGGAAACACGTGTTGCCTCACCGTTGGGACAGATGTCATCCACTCATTGGACAGGAGGCGCCTATGATAGGTCGACACGTGGCACGGCCCAACAGTGGCCCATTCTGGTGAAAAAGGCTGCCCTAGTAAAAAAATAGCAGGCCAGCCCATATAAGGCCTACTTGTGTCAGGTCCATTTAAGCCCACGGCCCATACGAGATGTGCCAATTCGGCCCGTCAACGGCCCGTTAAAGATTTGACACCATTGTAGCCCATCGTTAGTTCGAGCCCGTTAATAGCCCGCTATATATTTGGGCTCAATATCGGCCCGACGAGATTTCGGCCTGTTAACGGCCCATTCAGTGGATGGGCCAATTTTCACGATGTACATCTTTTGGCCTTTTAGCGACCCATTTAAATGTTGGGCTAATTTCCGGCCCGGTGTGTCTTTCAGCCTGTTGACGGCCCATAAATCAGTTGGGCCATTTGTAGTCGGACCTGAGTTTCAGCCTTTTAGCGACCCATTTAAGTGTTGGGCCAATTTCCAACCTGGTGTGTCTTTCAGCCTGGTAACAGCCCATATATCTGTTGGGCCATTTGTAGTCGGACCTGAGTTTTGGCCTTTTAGCAACCCATTTAAGTGTTGGGCTAATTCCCGACCCTGTGTGCCTTTCAGCCTGTTAACGGACCACAAATGAGTTGGGCCATTTGTAGTCGGACTTGAGTTTTGGCCTTTTAACGGCCCATGCCCTTCATGGTCCAATACCAGCCCGGTTTCTCTTTCGGCCTGCTAAAGGCCCACAACACAGTTGGGCCATTTACAATACGACCTGACTTTCGGCCTCTTAGCGGCCCATGATCTTCATGGTCCAGTACAAGCCCGCTGTCTCTTTCGGCCTGCTAAAGGCCCACAGTATAGTTGGGCCATATGTAGCCCGAACTTAGTAACGGCCTGTTAACGGCCCGTGAAATCAATTGGGCCCACCTGTTGCCCGCTTTGATGTCAGCCTGTTAACGACCCGGGAGTTAAGAGGGCCGACCATTAACTTTCGGCCTGGTAACGGCCCATTAACTTAATGGGCCCACTAAAGTTCGTACATGTCTTTAGGCCAAATTAGATAATTTGAGCCCATTACGACGAGCAATTATGCACAGGACCAAAACCGATCAAGCAAAGGTACGGCATACAGGGAAAAACGTTGCACATCCAGCATATATTACAGGAAATTACATCCACTGGGCAATCAAAGATTGATGCCAGTGCAAATAAATGAACAGAACCTAACGATCTACAACGTCACAATCTGCAACCTCAGCACGGATGACGCCCATAAGCATGTGGGCAAGTTCTTGCTGCTTTGCTACACTGTCTCTGAAAACATTGATCAGTTGTTGTGTCGCACGACTCTGCACCTCTGATTCCTCCACCATTTCCATCATTCCTTCAGCCATTAATTGGTTCACAAACATACATTTTTCCGTTGCATTCGAGACAGAGGATACTGAACAGATTCAGATGGCGATTTTGGCAGGCTTGTATTATTGATAGTGGAGAGTGTCTCGACCACTGCATCATAACATAAATTAGGAGGGGAACCAAACAGATTAATCATGAGTTATTGGCATATTACCTGGCCTAGATTTATTGGAAAGAAACAATGGGGTTGCCTTGCTGTTTTCAGAGTTTGTCTTCTTATCTTCAGCAGCCTGCACCAAATTAAGACACTAGCATTGCTATCATTGGCCAAGTCAGATAATAGGAAAGCAACATTGGCACAACGAACGTTTGGGCAACTAGCCAACACCAAATTAACACAATATGGCACAGCTATCATCAGCCAGGTAAGGTAATACGAAAGCAACATTGACACAATGAATGAATGGGCAACCAGAGCAGCACTACAATTCAGTAATGTGCATGATATGAGATAGTACACTCATGCAGCTCAGTATGCAAAACTACCAGGCAGTTTTCTTTACAAAAATCAACATTGGCGCCTTTAACATTTTGCTACAACTAATTTTAGATCAGATAAAGGTTGGATTCACGCCGATTAACAAAATACATGCTGATGTAAAAATATAGTGATATACAACAGGTACTTACATCAGCATTGGAGCACAGAGAATTCCCGCAAGATATTTTCCTCGAATACAATCCCAATGAAGGAAGTCTTCTATCATTTAACCTTATTTTCTAAAAGAGAGATGGGTAAGAAACATGTAGAAAATATGATCAGAATGCTATAAAATTTCATGATGCGAGGATACGCACACGCTTCTTAGAATGGAGTTGACATTCTTTTGCTGGACTGGAGCGGACTAGTTCTTTGGCCACTGGAATCTGCTTATTATCAGTGGGAGTTGGGTTTCTCTGTGCTGGAGCAGTATCTATGAAAAATGGAGTTGGTTTATTATCTCCTGGCGTTTGGATCTTTTGCAAAGACCTGGTTTGTAACCCTTCAGATTCTAACATAGCCGTCTTCCCCTTGCATGCCTTATATAGAAGAATGGTGCTTCAATTATAAAACATGCTACAGCAGAGATGGAATAGGTACTGAAGAATAGAAAGGCATGACATATTGACATGTATTCCCTCCATCCGGAAATAAATGGATGGGTCTAGGCGTATTTCAGTTCTAGATACATCCAGTTTTATCCATTTCTGCGACATGTAATCCGGACGGAGGGAGTATGATGTAAGAGCTAGGGATACGACAGGACAACACAGTAAAAAAACACTGAAAACCCACTGCAGAACCAAAGTAATCAAACCCACTGATATGAGATAGTACACTCATGCAGCTCAGGATGCAAAACTACCAGGCAGTTTTCCTTACAAAAATCAACATTGTGGCCTTTAATCATACATTTTGCTACAACTAAATTTAGATCAGATAAAGGTTGGATTCACGCCGATTAACAAAATACATGCTGATGTAAAAATATAGTGATATACAACAGGTACTTACATCTGCATTGGAGTACAGAGAATTCCTGCAAGAATCTTTCCTCACAGACGATACCAGTGCAGAAATTCTTCTATCTGTTAAGCTTATTTTCTAAAAGAGAGATGGGTAAGAAACATGTAGAAAATATGATCAGCATGCTATAAAATTTCATGATGCAAGGATACGCACACGCTTCTTAGAATGGAGTTGACATATTTTTGCTGGACTGGAGCGGACTAGTTCTTTGGCCACTGGAATCTGCTTATTATCAGTAGGAGTTGGGTTTCTCTGTGCTGGAGCAGTATCTATAAAAACTGGAGTTGGTTTATTATCTCCTGGCGTTTGGATCTTTTGCAAAGACCTGGTTTGTAACCCTTCAGATTCTAACATAGTCGTCTTCCCCTTGCATGCCTTGTATAGAAGAATGGTGCTTCAATTATAAAACATGCTACAGCAGAGAGATGGAATAGGTACTGAAGAATAGAAAGGCATGACATATTGACATGTATTCCCTCCATCCGGAAAAAATGGATGGGTCTAGGCGTATTTCAGTTCTAGATACATCCTTTTTTATCCATTTCGGCAACATGTAATCCGGACGGAGGGAGTATGGTGTAAGAGCTAGGGATACGACAGGACAACACAGTAAAAAACACTAGTTGAATGTAAAACTGTATGCTAGCGGAATACGTACAGAAAAAACTAAGGCAACATACACGTGTATGATTGGGAAACTAAGATGGCATTGCAACAGAGCACTAGAACAACACTTCAATGTAAAAAACATGGTATGGTAGACAGATGAAGTACATACTGATGAATAACAATGCATAAGATATTCAGAAGCATGATGTCCAAATTAAGCAGATGGCATTGCGATAGAGTAGAATGACAGTACTTGAATTTGAAAACATGTTATCATGAATGGAATAGGTACTGAAAAACAGGAAGGCATGACATATTTACATGCATGATCAGCATGCTAAGCACATGGCATTGCAACAGAGTAGATACACTCCAGGACATTATATGCATGTTGTACCCATATCACGGGCCAAGTTAGAGCAAGGACCTTGTGGGGTGAAGAGGATTCAACATCTTTCTGCAAGTCTTCTGAAGAACTGCCTTTACATGTTCCATCATATTGGGTATCATTGACATCAAGTTTATTGGCCTTTACATTGCTCCGTGAGGTTCTTGTGGATATATCAGTGTGTGCAATTATATCTGACATGCATGGAAGACAACTAGTAGTTAGATTTATGTAATGAGTGCCTGTAGGAGACGACATAAATAGTAGGACTGGGGTTAACTAGCAGCAACAGGTCTCAAAAACTAAAGGGAGAACACAGATGAAAGCTACAGAATATGTATCGTTTGTACTCGAGATTAACTAGATGGCACACAAAAGTATTAAAGAACAACATAGGTAATACTAGAAGTGGTATAATACTATAATCACCAGCCTGTGGGATAGCATTGGCTGATGGATGATAACTATGGAACAACGTTACCTAAAGAACAAGTATCTTAGCTGAACTATGGAACAACGTTAACTCCTGAACAAGACCCGTAAGAGATCAGCATGAATATACAGTGAAATGTGATAATCTATTTTCCATGCTTAGATGAATAACAAAGCCATAAATGTTGCACACAAGTAAGATGAGGGTACAACCTATCTGGCCGCCATCCATAGGAGTGAGCATCATGTGCTGACTTGTCGATGGCCCTGCAGTTGTTGTGGCTGTCCATGTCGGGCACGCGCATTCGATGCAGGGAACTGTTGAGTGGGGACTATAGGTCCCTTCTGGTGTATGCTTCCCTTGTTGGAGCAGCTGCGGTGAGTCGGAAGACGGTGTGGCTAAAGATGCAGATAACGCATAATGTTAAGAACGACACATCTCGCTGATCTGAAGAAATACACTAAGAGATCAACAGCAAGGTACGAGAGTGGTCACACGTCTGTTGACTGAAGACTAAATTGGGGTCACACGATTTTATTTTATTTTGGTACTGTCCGATCTATGCCAGATGGCTTGATGGCCGTCTTGTGCCTCCCGGCTGACACGGTTAGGAATCTTCCCCCAAGAGCCAGCGACCAATGGCAGAGCAGCTTGCCTCCACCGTCCGTGGCCCCAGCCAAAACCCCGCTCCCCGCCCCACCGCACTGCCGTGGTTGCGCCGCCCCCGGGCCAATCCACAAAGACACCCCGTCATCCAGATCCGGCGGCGGCTGTACCTTCAACCCACGCAACTCTAAGATAGCCATCTAAGCGCTGCTTCTGCGGCGAACTTGCGGCCCCGCACCCTTACGTTAGACACCAGCCAACCGGCAGCCTAGGAGCTCCGCCGCCTCGAGGCGTGCTGCTTCCCATTGGGAATCGATTGGCCCAGAATAAAAATCCAGACAACTGATGCCTAAATAAAGTGATTTGAGATGAGGGTGCGACCTATCTGGCGGCATGGTGAATTAGGCAGGTCCAGCTGCCGAGTCGGTGAGGCCGGTGCGGTTGCGGTGGCCACCGGCGGCAGGGAAACATCGATGTCACGACGGTCGACGACTACGGGGAAGCAGCGTCGGGACTCTGGACAGATCCGAAGTTGGAGCCGCACCGGCGCCGTGAACAACGGCGGGGGTGAATCGGCTCTGGTCGAGGCTGCTCCAGCAGCACGGAGTAAGAGGCACATGGCCCAGTGCACGACGGCAAATGAACAGCGTCTCCGACATTAGGGAGGAGGGCGGCTGTGAAATTGGTGCGGTGGGGGCGCCAGGGAGGAGGGGCTGAGGTTTCACGGCTCGGGAGAAGGGAGCTTCCGGGGAGAAGGTGATTTGGCGCCCACGAGGTATGAATGGGGGGGATTGGGAGGGGAGTGGAACCATGTTTTATGGACGCATTTGTTTGAAATGTGAGGGGGAGTTATAGTTCTACCCCTGCCTTTAGGCTTCTCGGCTTGGGTCTGTGTACTGAGGGTCCGGGCTAGTAGAGTAACTTTGCTTCTCCCCAAATAGTGGGCGGGAGCAATTTCGGGCGAGGAGGGCGTGTTTTGAAATATAGTGGGCGCGAGTGATTTCGGGCGAGGAGAGCGTGTTTTCAAATAGTGGGCGCGAGCTATTTCGGGCGAGGAGAGCGTGTTTTGCCGACCATGGTTTATGAATTATTCGGCACATGTCATTTCGGCCGAGGAGAAGGCGCGCTTGGATGAAGTTACGAACCTACCCTCGATGTACAACGGGCCAATTAATGTGTCTCCCACATAGGACGGTAATTTCGCGTCTCCCATTTATTTGCTCGGGCGAATTCCACCGAGCAGAGGATGTTTAACGGTTCGTTCAAAATTTGGGAGAACGAGCATCCACGTCTACCTTACCAAGTCGATTCGAATCAAATTTTGAAATATTAGCTTGCCACTTCTTTTTTAGATGGAGAGATAATGCTCGGGAGTAATGTGTTTTTACATGCTCGTTGCTAGCGATTTACTATATGACAAATAGTTGACCCACTCAAAAACGGGAATCAAACCCAAAATGAAATATCTCGATTCAATGAAATAGCTCGTTCACCAGGTCAAAATAGTGAACTAAATCCAAAATTGAACACCTCAATCGAATAGCATGTTGTACAGTATTATAGTACTCCATGAACATGTTGAAAGTCAAATTAATGAACTTGTTTGATATACGCATATATCCGTTCATGTGTGGATTGCAGACAACATGTTCTCCAATTTAAATATTTGAATGCAAGTTTATATCGAAACATGGTTTATATCAGTCTTTGATGCATAAAACGCGACCTCCCCCTCTCCCGGACTCCTGCTCTCTCTCTCTCTCTCCCGACAATCTTCAATTCTGTCGCACGCATCCAACACACAAACCTTGTTGGTCCCTCTCCTTTCTCTCCATCTCTCTCTCTCTTTGTGTGTGTGGGGGGGGGTCTTTCTAGTTCGCATGCATATATACTCCATCTATAGGTCTCTCTCGCACACTATGTATGATTCTCTAGTCCAAGCTAGATATCTTGGGTGCACTCATCGTACGCACACAAATTCCTTGGCTCGTTGCCCGTAACTCTCTCACGCACCACTCTGTCGTCTCGGAGCTCTTCCCCCTCTCTCTCAAACTCTCCATCTACCTGGGTCACACATACACATGCATATCTCACTCGCACTCGATAGGCCCATCTAAAACTCTATCTCTCTCCCTCGTTCTCTCTCCATATCACACGCACACACACACAATCTCATGCCTAGCTAGCCAAGTATGATGGTCTCTCACTCAATTGTAGGCACACGCAGTCCCCCCTATATGTATATGACTAGCTAATCTTAGTCTCCATCACAAACATGTGCATGGTCTATCTCGATTTCTCTCGGGGCATCTTTCTATCGCGCACGCACCTCCCTCGATCTCCCACCCATATAGTCCCCTCACGATCTCGAGGGGGTCTCTCTATCACAAACACACCCTCTCGCCCTCCCCATGCGTCCATGTTCTCCATGTGTCCCTCTCGACCTTTGTTCCTTGTTGGCCAGACCTCTATTGGACATGTGCTATAGGGGTGTCTCTCTCCGTTGCAAACAATCACACACTAGCTATCTTCGTGTATCTCCTCGCCTCGCTTTTCTATCTCGGAGATGCATGCGTGATATGTTCGCCTAAGAAACGAAAAAACACACACTCTCTCTAATTTATCGTTTGTTGTCACTTTCTCTTTCACACACATACTCTTTTTGCACACTTACTCATTCTCCTTCACACGCACTTGATCCCTCTCGACTTAGGCACTCTCCTCGGTCCATAGCATATTGATTTATTGAAAAGTCAAACATCACAAAGTTTGACCATGTACGTGGAGAAAAACAATTACATCTGGAACGGCAAACATATACCATTAGATTCACCATGAGATGTAGTTTCGTATGATGTATCTTTGGTATTGAAGATATAAATAACATTTGTGTAAACCTGATCAAAGTTTCCAAAGTTTGACTTCTAAAAAAATTACATGCACTGCATTATCGAGCGGATGGAATATCTCTTTCCCCCTCTCAGCTATCTGACGCACCACTCAGCCTTATCGGGGCTCCTCAATCTCTCTCAAACTTTATATCTCCCTGGTTCACACATACACATGTCTCGCTCGCGCTATACATATAGACCCATCCAACACTCTCCGCCCTTGTTCTCTCTCTATGTGACACGCACCCCCCTAATAAGTACCATAATCCCTCACTCCATCATAGGCGCAAGCACTCCCCCCTAAGTATGATTATCTCTCACTAGCCATCAGGAACACACGTATTGTCTCCTTCCATCCATACGTCTATCTCGATATCTCTCGGGGTATCTTCTATCGCGCACACACCTTGTCACTCGATCTCCCACCCATGTAGTCCCATCACGATCTCCAGGGGATCTCTCTATGACAAACATACACTCTCTCCTCCCCATGTCTGCATTTTCTCCGTACGTCTCTCTCGACCTCTCTCCCTTGTTTGTCAGACCCCTCTTGGCCACGTGCTAGGGGTCTTGCTCTCTCGGTTGCAAACAACCACACACTATCTCCTCACCTTGCTTCCGTTGTCGAAGATGCATGTGTGATATGTTTGCATAAGACACACACGTTTTTTCTCGACTTTTATCGAGTGTTGTCCATGTCTCTTTCACACACGCACACACACTTTTTTCACTCACTCTTTCTATTTCACTCTCTCTCTCTCTAGTTAGGGACTCTCTCACGTCCATAAGCATATGGATGTTTTGAAAAGTCAAACCTCAGAAAAGTTTGACCAGGTATATGTGGAGAAAAACATTTACATCTGGAAAGATCATTAGATTCATCACAACATGTACTTACTTCATACTATCATTTATCTTTGGTATTGTAGATATAAGTAATTTCTTTATAAACTTGGTCAAAGTTTCAAAAGTTTGACTTTAAAAAAATGTTGGAACTACATTATCGAACGGAGGGAGTAGCTCTTTCTCTCTCTCTCTGCTATCTCTCACGGGCCTCCCCTCTCACACGAACACTCTATACCGACGGATTATACGCTCACTGTGTCAGCGTATAGCTCCGTATATTGTTTAGTTGACCGGTCAACCAGTCCACATGCTGCCTTGTCAGCTCGTGTTCTGTATCTTCGTGTGCTGGCCCATGTGGCAGTGGGTGAAAATAAGTAAACTAGAGGCCCATCTGACACGCGGTGAAGTAAACAAAGTTGAAACCACTCGGGGTAGCACCCCGCACGCTAGTAAATTGAGGGCGCATTGAGGACACACTTCTTCCGAGTGGAGCACGCACTCGCGCACAATTCACCAGTGCGCGGCGGCATGCACAGAAGGACGCACTCGCGCACACCCAGCACACAACACACACCAGCACACGTGTACACCGGCGTCGCCGCCGGTTGAGATGGACGGCGAGGCAGCCAACAAGCAGAGGCGGCTCGAGCCAAAACCGCATCCGGCGAGCCTGGACTTCATCAGCAGCCTCCCCGACGACATGCCGCTCGTCATCATCGGCCTCCTCCCTACCAAATCTGCCGTGCGGACCGCCCTGCTCTCCCGGCGGTGGTGCCCCTCTGGCGCCGTGTCCCCCTCAACCTCACCCTCGACAGCTGCCTCTGCGACGGGGATTGCAAACGCATGGCCGCAGTCTCCAAGATCCTTTCATCGCACCCTGGGCCAGCCAGACGCCTTGACATCCGCATGTTCAGTACCAACTGCAAGGTCCAACCCAAGTTCGACGAGTGGTTCTTATCCCCCGCCCTAGATCAGCTCGAGGAGCTCAGCTTTGAAGCTGGACGATGTCGCTCTCTGCCGCCATCCGCGCTCCGCCTCGCGCCAACGCTGCGCCGCGCCAGCTTCAGCTCCTGCTATCTTCCCCAGATTAATGCCGCGCCCGCCCTTCTTCTCCCTCAACTCAAGCAGCTCGACCTCTTCGACGTTGTCATCTCGAAGAAGGCTATGGAGCACCTGCTCCGCAGCTGTACTGCGCTCGAGTACCTTCGTCTTGAGCAGATCCACGGGTTCATTAGCCTCCACATCGCCTCGACGAATCTCCGATGGATTTATGTGTCTTGCTGGCCCCGCAACAAGACATCAATTGGGAAGAGATCACTCCAGCTGTTCCACGTTATGGTCATTGAGAATGCGCCTTTCCTTGAGAGATTGCTTGTATCGGATCTAGAAGGTCCAACAAAAATCAGGGTCATTGACGCGCCGAAATTGACAGCGTTGGTGCACTCGTCTGCCAAATTCTCCGAACTCTTTATTGGATCCGTAATCGTTCAGGTACAACACTCATCTTCTTCTCCGTCTTCTTGAAATTCACATTTTTAAATTTCTTCTTGATGTATTTACGACCGTCTTCCAGAAAATGATTCCCACAAGCTTGACCCAGTCTATGCGCACAGTGAAGATCTTGGCAATAAAATCTATCGGCCCCAATCTGGATCAAGTTGTTGGATTCCTTACATGCTTTCCGTGCACGGAGAAGCTACTCATCGAGGTGAAACTTCTTTCCTATTAGTAAACGGTAATCACAACGTAGCTCAATTTTTTCGTAATTTTCCCAAATTACGATGACAAGTGTAGTGTTCAAAACTGCATCTACGCACTGCACCGAAAGAAATGTTTTTAGTATTTTTTCTCACGTGATCACCTGCATCGTTTTTTTGTTGTACTACTATAGTAGCCTAGGCTAGTCATAGTGGAAAGTAACTTAGACTACTCCAGTAACTCTATGGTTACCCTAAGAGCAAGTACTACCTCCGTCCTGGTTTACTCTTCCTATTTTGTAGTATCAAAATTTGACCATAGATTTAACTGACAAAATGTTAATGCATGTCACTAAGAACTATATCGTTGGATTCGTATTTGAACATAATTTCAAATGGTGTAATTTTTAGTGACATGCATTGGCATTTTCTTACATAAATATATGGTCAAAATTTTATACTAAATAAGAGGTAGTACAAAAGTGGGCTATAACGGCCCTCCACTATGTAGGCCAAAACACGTGCCAAATTCACTTGTGATGCATTTGGCATCGATGCCCCTCCATTGCTCACCTGGTGCCCCAATCTGGATCACCTACTTTGCTCCGGTGCCAAATTAACTCACGCAATGAAAAAACACTTGCGTGGGAGAGAGAGAGGACTGAGGCAATAAAAAACACTTGTTTGGGAGAGTGAGAGGCTGGTGTAGTTGGTTTGATTGATTTGTTTATACATGTGGGTCTGTGTGCACAGCGGTGCCAACTCTCTCACATCGCGAGAGCGGTGCCAAAATCTTTTGATTTGACATCGATTTGGCATACTTTGAATATGGCATCGGCCACATAGTGGAAGGCAACAAATGCCCAAGCTCTTCACGTACTCCTAGGTAAATGAGAGGAAAGAGAAGAGAGAGAGAGAGTGAAAAAATATCACTAGCCAGCCAACCCTATCGTATGAGCGAATGATATTGGTACCTCTTGATGACACGGCAATCTTATACAGCCAGCTGCTCTAATATGTTCTCTTCTTTTGCAGATAAAAAAAGACCCGAAAGTGAAAAATGTGCTGCACTATAACAATCTCATCGAATGCCTTGATCTCCATCTTACAGAAATTGATTTGATCGACTACCGAGGCAGCACATCTGAGATTAAATTGGCCAGGTTCTTTGTTCTGGAGGCAAGTGTGCTCAAGGTAATGAGGTTTGGCGTTCTCTGGCGCAACAATGAATGGCGTGCTGATCACCGCAAGCGTCTAAGCCTAAATGACAAAGTCTCCGCAGAAGCTGAATTTGTTTTTGAAACATCAAGTGGCCAGAGACTCGAAAACTTATTTGCCCATTAGTGACTTGTCAGGGCGGTGGATTTTAGTTTGTACGATAATGCTGCATCCACCTAAAGTAACGAAAGTTCTTACGTAAACTTCCTAGTAATTCCCTCTTCGTAGGTGCAGCATTACTCCTAACATTTGTAATATCAGTTTGAAACTTGTAATATTGCCGTGTCCTATTCCTGCGTTTTCAATATCCTGCGAATCAAACAGGTCCTGAGTTGGTGATGATGTTGTGCCTGCCATCTTTCACCAATAGCCGTCGGATCTAGATCTGACGCATACAAACCAAACTTCTCCAGTTTTGCAAAAAGATGTCCGCACTTGTTCCCTATTTACAAACAACTCCTTGTCTCTCACAATCAACCTTATCTCCTCCCCACCACATCTTGAAAGGGCATGGAAAAATCTGGCGCGATGGCCGCTTCCGGCGCCGTCCACCCCCAATCTTGGTGTTCCATGCAATGCACGGGCATCTACGCATGGGAAATTATGTCGAACACGGCTAGTTGTAAGCAGGCTAGGTCTACAGCCATGATGATAGTGACTGCAGACGATGAGGCTGACTATGTATGCCAAACACGGCACCTATACTCAGGTGTCATCTCTGGCGTAGGGTCTTGTCACTTCACTGTGAGGAGCAGCACCTAATAATTTGACCAACGGGTAGTACAGTGCTACTACATTGGTAGTACTACTACTAGTACTAGCACCACCGTCTGGATTTAGTAGTACTACCACGTCCATCTGGATTTAGTATTTGACTAGCAATATCTAGTAATGCATGTCATAAAAAATGTACTACTCCCTCTGTAAATAAATACATGGTGTATTGTTTTATTCCTATCGGCGAGATAACTTAATGTCTTTTTGCTACTTAACAGGATTACATGCAATGAACTAACCACTGCATGTGATGTTTGGTAGTCTCAAGTCATTGAAAGCATGCACGGGCACGGAGGGGGACGCAGCTTCATTGACTTACTCCAACTGCCTTTGAGTGTATGACACGTGGGCCCAACGGGTGGCTGGCCAACCTGTCATACAGCCAAAGGAAGGTGCAGTAGAGGGCGAGGAGTAGATGGCCAACACGCACGTGAATTCAACGCAGTCTACACTTCTCATATAAAGGCTCCCGCCAGTCCAATCTACAAAATCCTACGCACCCAAGGGCAAGAGTGATCACTCCAATCGCAAGATCAGTTGACTAGAAGCTAGACCCTTGGAGGCGATGAGCGCGAGCATCAGCCAGCTGTGCCAGATGGTCCACGACGCAGGCTTGCGGCCCGGCACCCAGGAACATCTCCAGGTAGTTCTTGAGGCCGCCAGGGCGAGGGGCCGCTTGGACGACAGCTTCGTCTCCTAGTTCGACGAGGTCCTCGTCGACTTCCTCGACAAGTTCATCGTCGTCAAGAAGCTCGCGGACGACCTTGACGTACGCCTCCAGCCCACGCACCCAGGCTCTGCGATGCCTACCACCCTCAACGGCCTCTATGGTGACAACCTCTTCGATGCACTGGTGGCCCTGCGACTGCTCGCCGTCGCGCCGGAGAATGTCCACCTCGAGGTCGCGCTCGTCGCGCAGCGCCTGGCGCAGCAAGACACCATCAACATAATCACCCACGTCTACGCGCAAATCGTCCACAAGGACTACTACATGCAAGAGGAGGACGATAGGACGCTGGCCTTCTTGGACCGCAGGGCAACCTTGGACGACATTGTTCAGAAGCACGTTGAGCTTGCCGCCAACGCCGCTACTCCTCACACGTCGGTTGGTGACCCGGTGCACTAGGGCATGAGCATGTCGTTGATGGATCCGTATGTATCTTTATCTTTCTGTCAAATCAATGTAGTAGGTTAGCAAACCGACTATCGGCAAACCCCCACCCCGCCCATCGTGCGATGGCTGAGAAAACAGGAGGGAGAAGAGATGGCTATAGTAGGGACTCCAAGAAAATTGGTGTCGGATGGGACTCGTGTGGGTGGCGTGTGCCGTACTGCTAGACATGAATGCTAGTTATGGCCCATGCCACCCCACTATATCGAGGTGCTGGTTATGTGCAACAAATTTCCTGGAGTCCGTGCTCAGCCCTCCTCTATCTCTCTTCTCAGCTAGCCAGCAGACGCGCGGAGCCCATCATCTGTTTGCTCATATGCGGTCCCACATGTCAGTGAAAACGCAAGAGGACCCACTGAACCTGCACACCTTTCACCTCGACGTGCTGGTGATGAAAAACAAATCCAATAAAGAACTTCGGTGGCCGCTTTTGGAGTTACTCAAGAGTAGTAAGATTCTATCTACAGTTTAACCCAAGATGCACATCACGTGTGGCTTCAACTACCACTCTATTTTCTTGCATGACATGACCTGGATGCTGGATGTCCCACATGTCGGCAAAAGGAGGAAGAACTCGACCAAATCTTCGGTGGTGCTCTCGGATTAGACTAGTTGTGCTAACTTCAAATTTTATCGTGTAGAATGGATGCAAGTTTTGGTATTGGGAAGAAGAGTACAACGATATATTGATAGAGCGCAATTTAGTAGATGTTCTAGCACTTTTAGCTAGCATAGAGGCTAGAGATGAGACTAGTGCACTTGTTGATAGAATAGAGGCTAGACACGTCTACTTCTTTACACTCGAAGAAGAAAGAAGCACGCAAGATCGAGCCTCCGCAGATCAACAATGAATGCATCGAGAAGGCACTAATCCAACTTACAGGAGCAGTTATGGAAGTTGGATATCTTCTAAAATGTATTCTTGTGGTTCTTGTTTTCTTTGGTCTTGCTTTTCTAGTCAAAATTTTGGTGATGTATTTCCATGTACCAAAAAATCAATGATGAAAAAAAGATATGTGTTTGCAAAGAAAAATGTACGCGGCCGGGATGCGTCCGCGCGTTCGGCGCACGACCAACGCATCCGAGAAATGGCCCGGACACGACCCATTGCCCTACCCAAACGGACAGAATCCGGGCAAAACGGAGGTCCATTTGGGGTCGTGCGTTGGAGTTGGCCTTACAAGTGGGACCGCAGTTGAGGAAACCGACTATCGGCAAACCCCCACCTCGCCCGTCGCGCGATGGCTGAGTTAGAGAAACGACGAGGTTGAAGAGATTGCTGTAGCACGGACTCCAAGAAATATGGTGTCAGATGGAAGTCGTGCTGGTGGCGTGTGCCGTACTCCTGGACGTGAATGCTTGTTCTGGCCCATGCCACCCTACTACTCCTACTACTTATAGTAGTAGTATCGAGGATTCGAGGTGCTGGTTACGTACAGCGAACACATTAACATATGGCCCACCTCACACTGTGGCCAAATTTCCTGGAGTCTGTGCTAGGTTAAAAAGTGTTCTTTGTGAGGATGGGTGGCTGGTCTCAAGTTTAAAACTTGTTGTATTACGTACGTAGACGTAGAGATAGTGCAGCATGTGAAGCTAGTACAAATAGTGTACTATTGTTGATTGGCCTCATCCGATAACCTGTTGCAATGCACGTACAATTATGTATTTGGAAAATATCTTTGTGCCTCGTCGCAGCACCCACTCAGAGAAGCGACTCGAAAGCCATTCATAAATTTAGTAAGTTTATCACAGGCATATCATTTTATTACATACAACAGGTCATCAACCCACAACGACAACGAGGATACATTATAAATACTAAAGTTTTCATCACACAACAAATAACAAGCAATGAAATGAACTTCAACTCAACCAATCCTCGGCGTTGGAAACGCTTGCTTTGAACCACAAGCGATTCTCTGGGAAGAGCCAGCTACTGTCAATCTCGAGACCAACACAAGACTGATCATCCAGGCTGAAGCGGCCTACTATATCACGACCAGGGTAGAGAACCACCGCAATGTCCGACGTATAGATACAGTTGCTTCTCATAAATGGTAGGAACGTTGTGTCAACAGCAGTTGGATCGCCTTTCACCATCATTGGATAGTTTTGTCCAAGGAAGAGTGAGTTTGCTCCAAGACTATCAATACTGTACCAGGGAGAAGGTGTTGGCGCTAGCACACTAGTATCCATCCCGAATACCATGCAACGGGTGTTGGAATAGGTCCGGAGAGTGCGACCATGGGAGACAACACCTGCTCGCTCAGTAGTAACATCAGCAGTGGTCTGTATACAGACAAGAAGTGGTGATCCATTGGAATTAGTTGCTAGCCGCCAGTGAGCATATGGTCCCTGCTCGTCCTCATGCTCGTGATCATCACCATCGTCATCTCCCCCTTGGTTATAAAAACTTTCAAGTATAGGTGGTGGAATGTTCACAGGACCTTGGAAACACAAGAAGAAGGTTAATTAGTAGAGAAGGGAAACTTGCTAACTCGCATGCATGTGGATGAAACAATTATAATTATGGTGGAAGACAAACGTACCAAAACTACGAGGATCCCATGCAAAAACAGTGCCATGAGTGGTGGCAGCAAACACAAGACCCTCGTATTCAATTGCATCACAGTACACATCCGTGTATAGAAATTGATTTTTGAGCAATATCCATCCAATCGAACCACGAAGGACGGCAACAAGCTTGTCGAAGATAGCAACAACTTGATAGTTTTTGTAATTCCAAGAGCGGTTGGGAACTAGAGAAATTGCTATCTTCCGTAGACGACAGTCACCATGATCATATTTGAACGTATGTAGATCATCTGTGTGCTCAACCTTAGGGCACTCGGAGATTTTTGGAAGTGGAATCCGCTGACGAGTGTACACATTCACAAGTTCCCACTCGCAATTGTACCCAATATAAATAACCCAATCTCCATTTGCGCCAGCCCAGGCCTTACCCTAAAGCGATGGCATCTTGACATCACACGTATCGTTATCAAGCGGCATCAACTTGCACAAGGCGAGGCCTCCGTCGTCCGCGCCCATGCGAACAGGCTTATAGCGAAGAAGATAAGGGAGATCAAACCGCTCCTGGACCCTTTGGTTCCTTGTAATGATGTTATTAGTTGAGTCGATAATGGTCTTGAACGAACCTGCCGTGCTAGCCGAGGTGATGACGTTGCACCGATCAATGAGTTTCCCCACCACGTCATCTTTCAGATCGGGGCAAGAATAACGGGGTCGTTTCCGGCTTGTTCCCTCCATGGAGAAGACGATCGAACAATGGTAGAAGGAAGGGTGAAGGCAAATGGAGGAGGGAGGAAGAGCGTGCGACAGCAGTTCCAAATCGAGAGGGAAAGGCGAAGAGTCGGTGGACGGTTGCCAGTTTGCCACGGTACACGAAGAGGCGCCCCGGCCTACACGTCCTTTCGGAAATTGCACAAAAGGACTCGCCATCATCTCACTGACATGTTGGAACGGGACCACATGTCAACGAAACATGGTGTGTAATTTCTCGTGCAAAATGCGATCTGGCCGCGTTGGCCCGAGGTGCCGCATTAGTTATCGACCTTTATTTTTTTAACATACAATCTGAGTGGATAGCTCCTATGGTCATCACACGTGAGCGGATATATAGGTGGGCTAGGTGGGCAGGTGGCAACAATCTAAGTGCTAGAAGAGTTGATCTCGAAAAAAGAGTTGATCCAATGCTTGGTTTTGTTTGGATTTCCGACTATGACCATTGGATAGAGTGAATCAATGGCTTACGTTCAAAGTTATTCTCATACTATAGAATGGTATAGGAAAGTGGACAGATTTGGTTGATTTTATATCGCTGAATAATATAAAATATTATCAGTGCAGACGCTCCACCCTGAGGTTTCTAGCTCCTTCTCGGTCGTCAGGAATCTATGTTCTTCCACTCTTTCGTTTAAGACATGAGCATTGTTCATCCTGTTGCCAACACACGGGACATCTATATGCCTCCATTTTACAAAATCATACTATATCCCTCCATGCATGTGGGACATCTAGCATCAAGGTGGCGTGTCATGCAAGAAAATGGAGATATGCAGTGCGTAAGTGAGTCGTGCACTTCAATGGCACCTAGTACTTCGCAATTTTTTTCTCCTCGATGGCACGTGAATAGTGCACGTACTCAATGATAGAGCACGGGATGGTAGCCATGGACATGGCCGGCCCTTTTTGAAGAGAGTAATAATAAATACGTCACTTTGATGTGTCCTGTCAACTCGCATAATGACGAGAAGCTTGCTTACTACGCCTTCTCCCTCGCCAACGCGTGCGCGGTGGCTCGCAGCATGAGGAGAAACTTTTGCTTACAAGCGGTGCACGTGGGGCAGTTCATTTGGTGTCAGATTCCCAAAAGTAGTACAATACCATCATTATTGTTCGACTTCCGGAAGAGGAGAAGAGCCAAGCGCAAGGTCACCTACTAATCTAGTACAGTAGTACTACAGCCAAAGCTGGTCCACCTTTTTAGAGCATGGTTAATTAATATAGGCGGCTCTTGCAGCGGCACATCATTTAGAGCAAGTACTCTCTTCGTAGGATCAAAGGAAGTGAAACAAAAGTTGGAGTGGATGCTAGATTGCTAATTAAAACATGATTACATAGGAAAAAAATCCTATAGCATTCTATCCTATGAATCAAACGACCAATGTAGGAAAATTATGAGGGGGGGTCTCTCCAACAGTGTTCCTCGGCTCGCACCTAGCATCACGGTGGTCGAACTTGGAGTCATTCATCTGGTACACGTGGCATCTCAGATCTGGTACTCCAATTTTAGGTTGGCTCTATGTGATGTGGCAACTTCATATACTAACCGGATGCTGGCTATACTACTACGGTACTCACAGTCCAAGAAGTGACTCGAAAACCATTCATAAATTGAGTCTATGACATGCACTTGCAAATGTACCATTCATTACATACAACAAGTCATCAACACACAAGGACAACGATGATACATGTTGGATTATAGATTATTTCCAACAAAACATTCTAGTAAATACAGAAGTTTTCATCACACAACAAATAACAAGCAATGAAATGAACTTCAACTCAACCAATCCTTGGCGTTGGAAACGCTTGCTTTGAACCATAGGTGCTCTCGGAAGGGCCAGCTATTGTCAATATCGAGAGCAACGCAGGACTGATCATCCAGGCTGAAGCGACATATATCACGAGCAGGGTAGGAAACCACCGCAATGTCCAAGGTATAGTGAAAGTGCGTTAAGTCGACTAGAGGGGGGGGGGGTGAATAGGCGATTTTTACGAATTCTTCACTGAGGAATTTCAAGGTGAGGAAATTCCTAAGCGAAGAACTACTTGCAGTGGAATAAGTACTCAAATGTAAACATAACATAACATAAGCATGGTCATCATGATGAAATGAAGACAAGCTCAGAGTACAGAAAGCGTAAACACAGGATAACACAGGAAGAAGACAAGCAGACTGAAAAATTTGAACTGAGGAAATAGAGAAAGTCTTCAGTCAAAGTCTTCAAACAGATATGAACAGGCACACAACACAGTAATGAGGAAATGAAAGAGTTGAGGAAATAGAACTAGTAAGCTTGGTGAAGACAATGATTTGGTAGACCAGTCCCAACTGTTGTGTCAGTTGTACGTCTGGTTGGAGCGGCTAGGTATTTAAACCTAAGGACACACAGTCCCGGACACACAGTTCTCACTGTATTCTCCTTGAGCTAAGGTCACATAGACCTCGCCCAATCAGTCGTGGTAAATCTTCAGGTGACTTCCAAACCTTCACAAACTCGGTCACTCGGCGATCCACAATTTCCTCTTGGATGCTCAGACCATGACGCCTAACCGTCTGGAAGAAGCACAGTCTTCAAAGGTAACAAGCGTCGGATCTATGCAAGATCAATCTCTTCAGTGATGCTCAATTACTTTGGGTTTGTAGGTGTTTGGGTTTGGGTTTCCTCACTTGATGATTTTCGCTCAAAGTCCTCGGAGGATGGGATGCTCTCAAATGACAAGTGTCAGTTTCTCTCGGAGCAGCCAACCAGCTAGTGGTTGTAGGGGGCGGCTATTTATAGCCTAGGGAGCAGCCCGACATGATAAGACATAAATGCCCTTCTATGATATGACCGTTAGGTGGGTAGATATTTTGGGCAGCTGGCGCGTAGCACAGCAACGGTCGGAAATTTGAGGCTCAAATTCCTCAGGGCTATCATGTTCCTCACTTGTAGGCAATCCGCACTGGTGAATTCCTAACTCCTCAGTCAGAACAAATTCCTCAGAGACCGGAAGAACTTCGTCTCTATCACTGAAGAAATTGACTGAGCTATATGAGATTTCCAATGGCTTGACTCGAAGGGCTTGGCAGGTGTAGGATTTGCGTTGAGCATCACTTGGAAATTATTCCTTAGTATTTCCTCGACCCCCTTTAACAGTACGGTGTTTCCTATGACTCAATAAAGAGAAAATGAAACTACGAAAACAAAAGCTTCATGCTTCATGTTCCTCGAATGAATGCCAAGTCTTCAAGGTCACACCAATTTCTTCACTTTCAAAGTCTTCAGAAATCCAAAGTCTTCAGTCGAAGACATTCATTTTTAGGGGTCGACTTTCTCTGTAAATATCAAACTCCTCATAGACTTATAGAGCTGTGTACACTCATAAACACATTAGCCCTTAAACTATAAGTCTTCAATACACCAAAAACACTAAGGGGCACTAGATGCACTTACAATCTCCCCCTTTTTGGTGATTGATGACAATATAGGCTAAGTTTTCAACGGGGATAAACATACGAAGTGTAAGTACTGATATTGAGGAATTTGATTGCAAGATATAGAAGCCCCCTGAAGATGTGTATAGTGAGGAATTTGCTTTTAAGGTAATGCACACTTGAAGAGTAGAATCATGGAGATCTCCCCCTATATCTTGTAATTCATACACGCATTTGACATATAAAATGAAGAATTTGAAATGCATGATGAAATATGGTGACCGATGTAAGTCAGCATGCGTGCATTAACATTAATGAGGAATAAGCATGCAGAAAATCTCACCAAAAGTATTAGACCACCATAGAGTATAAGTTTACAACTCGATCGAATAAAATCTCAGAAGAACGAGAGTTGTAACTTTGCAAAAAAAACGCCCATATAGGTAGACCCACTTGAAGACTAACTCAAGTTTCTCCCCCTTTGTCATCAAATGACCAAAAGGATCAAAAAATGAGGACTAACGCCCCTGAAGAAAATCAAGTTGATGGAGGAGCACCAACATTGTTGGGGTCGTTTGTTGTTGTAGGGCCTGCAGCAGTGTCGTCCAAGTCTTCATGCTCATCGGTTTCGCGTGATGAAGAATATGTGCTTGCCACCAAGGAAGGAACCTTGACCTTCTTGAATTTCTTCAGTGGAGGAGCAGACCAGTCAAAATCCTCCTTGAGACCCATTTGCTTCAGATCTTCTTCACCATACAGATGTGATAAGACAGCCCAGGTGCGACCGAAGACTTCATGGAGGTAGTAATGGTTTTTCTTCACTGCATTGTGTGTAGCAGTCATGCTGTGAAGAATAGAACCAAACTGACGCTTAACCCATTTGTGGTTTCGATCCACCTTCTGGTGAAGACTAAGAAGAAGCTCACGGTCAGTCATCACTCTAGGAGCTGTGGCTTGAGGATTTTGCTTTGATGCATTAGCGGCAGAATCATGAGTAGCAAAATCATCATTGGTGGAGTAAGATGCATCTTTGCGAAACTGACCATCCAAAGGACGATTGCCTTCATCAATAACAGCAGCGGCATTGCCCTTTTCATCAGCTGAGGAAAATGTCCACTTGAGGACTTCAATTGGGGGCAAGTAGCTGAGGTGATTCTGAAAATCATCCTTGTAGTTGAGTGAAGACCTTATTCTGAGGATTCTCATAATCCAAGGTGCGTAAGGCTTCAACTCAAACGGAGAGAGTGCAACATTTTCCAGAGTCCTCATGAAGAAATCATGATAGTTGACAGGAATGCCATGCATGATATTGAACATCAGATTCTTCATGATGCCAACGACTTCTTCATCAGTCGAGTCGTGGCCTTTGATAGGACTCAAAGTCTTCGTCAGAATGCGATAGACTGTTCTTGGCGCATATAGCAATTCCTTCATGAGGAATGTGGTCCTGGGGGCTTGACCGGGCTTCAGAGGCTTCATTAGCACTTGCATATAATGGGCAGTGAGTTCAGGCTCATGGTACAGGCAACGAGCTCCTTCAAGGGGAGGACTGATTGGCAGGACGTGAAGTAATTCAGAGGCCGGTGCTTTATAGTGAGTATTATCAGTCATCCAGTCCAAAACCCAAGATTGCACATCGTCAGCATCGCTTGTGATATGCAGAGTTGCATAGAATTGAAGACTGAGCTCTTCATTCCAATCGCAAATATCCGTGCAAAAGTTCAGCAGTCCTGCATCATGAAGCACATTGAGGAGTGGGGTGAAACAAGGCAGTGATTCCATGTCCATGTGAGAAACATGCTCATGGTCGAAGACTTTGTCCTTGTTGAAGAGCAGTGAAGAATAAAAATTTGCTTGGCTGGTAGTCCAGAAGCGCTTCCTTCTAAGGCGAGCAGAGTCATAAGGATTATAGTCTGTGAAGAACACATGCTCGCCGAAGAAGTCATCAACCTTGAATTTCTGCTTCTTTGAGAAGGGATCCTTTGGCTTGGGCTGAGGGGTATCGGTCAATCGCGTCACCACCTCAGGACTCGCAATCTCAAGATCCACATGCTGAGGAATTTCAGCTTCTTCTTCAGTGGTAGCCTGGGTCTTCAATTCTTCATTAACATTTTCTTCTGCACTAGTGGCTGGAATCTCTTCATGAACAGACAGTGTGGCATGAGGTTCTTCAGATCCCATTTGTACTTCAGTGTTCACATGGGATTGAGGAATTTGTTGTAGGGGTGTGAACAGAGGAGAATTGGGGTGCTGACTTTCCCAAAAGTCATCGTTCAACACTGGAGTTGTGCACCCAATGTCCAAATCTTCTTCCTCACTCTTTTCTTCAACGTCGGCCTCTTTAGCAGTGAACCGAGGCATGGGTGATGAGACTATTGGGGTTGAAGGGATTGCATCCGCTTCAATTTCTTCATCCAACTGCTCTGAAGAAGCAGCAGAAGGAATGTCATCATTAGATCCACTTGGGATCTCATATTCTTCGTCAAAAGGAACAAAGTCCTTTGATGGCATGGATGAGACAGGAACAACATCAATTGGATTTTCAAAAGAGCTAGTCAGTGGCTTCATCTTCTTCGGAGCTGAAGAATCTGATGTAGTTGATGCCTTCCTTTTCTTCACAGCTGCACGCTCTGCAGTCTTGGTCTTCTTCACATCTGATGCAGACGGAAGGATCGGAGTTGGGGTAGGTGCAGGAGGAGCAGAGGAATTTGGTTCAATAACTTCAGGCAGAACTTATGCAGTTGCCTTGACTTGTTCAGTTTCTTCAGGCGCAACACTAGTGGTTGCCCTAGCAATTTCTTCAGCGGCTGGAATGCAGTCATCAGCCCTGGTACTATGAGTTTCTTCAGCAGCCTGATTTTCATCAGTGGTGCTGGCATGCTCTTTAGTAGGTTGAGCTGATGCCTCTGCCTGAGGATTTTCTTGTTGTGTTGGGGCTGCAACATTGGAAGTGAACTTCTCAGTTATCTTTACAAATCTGACTGTAGCACCAAGCCAGTCAGCATAGTAGCGATCAAATTCATCACTTAGTTGCTCGATCTCAGATTGAAGAGCAACAAGTTCTTCAGGTGAAAGCTTCAGAACGTTTTGCTTCAGAAAGCGCTCTTTCTTGTACTGCGCTTTCTTCACTCTCCTTCCCTGTTCATATTTCCATTTTTCTTCATCAATGAAGGCAGTCAATACATGACTTTGACCAGGAGTGAGGTTCATCTCCGGCAAAGGTGTGTTGGGATCCTTGTGCCATAGGTCGATGAGTCTAGGATCAACTTCGAATCCAGTATCAATGGCACATTGCTGCCTTTGGCTCTAGCGGCCCTGAGCTGCCTATCTCTGATGATTTCGGCAAGTTCCTCATCATCAGCTTCGTCATCGGACGGTACTTGAAAGGTGACCTGCTTCTTGTGAGGACTTGGTCGAGAGCCTGGTCCAGCAGTGGCCTATTTCTTCAGCAGAGAGGGGCCAGTTGATGAATTTGGTGGAGCTGAAGAACTAGCAGAAGCTCCTGAGGCAATAGAGATGCCTGTTATCCTTTGGCACGTGGCGAGATGCACAGGTGCTGAGGATTTTGACGGAGGAGCTGAGGACTTTGGAGGAGCTGGAGCAGCTTGAGAAATTGGCCGTGAGGGCTTTGAAGAATCTGGCCGTGAGGGCATTGCTGAGGAACTTGGTCGTGAGGGCATTGGGAGTGAAGCACTTGGCTTATGAGCAGGCTTCTTTGCCATGGCCTTCTTTGGCTCGCTTGCAGAGGCCTCGGCAGTGGCAGCAGCAGCAGAGTCTTCATTAAATTTCCTCACTGCTTCCTTAGTCATTTTGGCAAGCTTGGCCTGGCGCTTGGCCCATTCATCAGGATAGTCCTCACCACGCTTGAGGCCGGTGAGATCAGCTTCTTGGCCAGGTGCCAATGGAGGTCTTGGGCATGGAGGATTATGAGCGAATTTCTTCATATACTTGGGAGTAACATATCTGTACTCCCTCCATTCCCGTGCCCATCTCCTCTCTATCCTTTTTATGCGCACCTTGCGCTGACTTTTGTCCTCCTTGCTAAATTTGGCCTCATCAGGAGTGCAGTAATCCTTGTATATGTCATTAGGAATCTCGAAAGCAGTATTGACCTCAGGCCTCTTTCCTCCCTTCTGTGGCTTCTTACCGTCAGCCATTTTCTTCAGCTGAGGAATTTGAGCAATGGAATTCTCTGAAGAGGTGTGCAACTTTTCTTCAAGGAACGCTGCAAATGAGTTAAGTTGATGAGAACCTAGAGATTCAGCAGCGGACATGTGTAGCTGTGAACAGAGTATAGTTGCGAGGAATTTGGAGGCCATATGCGTTCTCAGAAGGTTTTGCAATAAGAACAAGTTTTGAGGAATTTGACCAGATGAGTCTTGAAGAATTTGACTAAGCGTTCTTTGACTTAAGTTCCAGAGTTGTACAGATTAAAAAATCCACACAATTGAGGAATCTTGAAGAAAAAATGTTGCTTAGAGAAACAGATAAGAACAGATGTTATGTGAGGTGTTCAGTGTGTGAAGATTTGAAGAATAAACACCTTTTGAAGATTTTGTAGAAAACATTTGAATCAAAGAGGGCAGTAAAAGTAACTTTTAATTACCCTGGACGAAGAACACGACAAACTGGGAAGTGTAGATGTGAAGTTCGTCGATTCAGATCTTCCACACCCTAACTTGGCAGAAGAAGACAGCTACGGCGGCGGCGGAGTGAAGAAATCCGCAGCCGGCGCGAGTACGACGGCGACAAGGTCGACGCAGTGAAGCTCTTCCTCACCGGCGGCGCTAGGTTTTGGGAAGCTCGAGCGGGAGTGAGGTCGAGCGGGGTAAAAGTGAAGTGAGGAAGGGGAGGGGTATTTATAGTCGAAGTGAAAAACTGTTTGCCCGAAGGATTGGACGAACGTGCCCCTGACCCTTCTCATTCGGTTGACATGTGTCACCCACGTACTGAGAGGTGGTGATCGTGTGAGATCGTGGGTGAATAGATAAACATTTCACATAATTGAGAACGGTTTGAGCGGCAACGTCGAAAATTTAGATAAGATAAGTTTTAAAGTTTCTTTCGCAATTTCTTCAGCTGACAAGGACACAGTGAAGACTTTGAACGAGTTTCAAATAGAACGCACATGAAGAATTTGTGAATAGATTGGGTTGAGTTTAGCATAGAGGGGGAAGGGTCCGATCACATTCACTTAGCAGAAAAGGCAACATGAAGAAATAGCAATAAGTGAATGCTGTAGAGGACATAAACTCATATATATATATATATATATATATATATATATATATATCCAATGAAGAAAAACGACGGAAATGGTGAAGACATTGCAAAGTTGAAGAAATTGAACAACCGAGGAATTTCAAAACTGAGGAAAAACTCAAATTGAAGATTTTCAACTTTTGGTGGTGGTGTTACCCACCGTATAAGAATGATGATTTCAGACACCGCGTACAATTGTCATAGGGCTCTGAGAATCAAATTCTTCGTTAATTTCTTCACACTTAGAGTGTTAGTCTTCATTGATTGAAGAAAAACGTTTCTTCATGTGTTGCACATCTAAGTCATCAATTTTGCATAAGTGTTAGGATGAGTGTCCTTTTCAAAGAACATTCGAAGATTCTAAGATATTTAGATCACACCGCAACTTGCTAAATCTCTTCTCATCTAAGGGCTTTGTGAAGATATCGGCTAGCTGTTCTTCAGTCTTCACATGCTCAATAGAAATGTCGCCCTTCAACACATGATCACAAAGAAAATGATGATGAATCTGAATGTGCTTCGTCTTCGAGTGCTGAACTGGGTTATGAGCAATCTTGATGGCACTCTCATTGTCACAGTAGAGTGGCACATTCTTCACGTTGACTCCGTAGTCGTTGAGAGTTTGCTTCATCCATAGCAGTTGAGCACAGTAAGAACCAGCAGCAATGTACCCAGCTTCAGCAGTAGACAGTGATACGTAGTTCTGTTTCTTCGAGGACCAACAGACCAAGGATCGTCCGAGGAAATGGCATGTGCCAGATGTTGACTTGCGGTCCACACGATCACCAGCATAGTCAGAGTCTGAATATCCAATGAGATCAAAAGCCGAGCCCTTGGGGTATCACAATCCAAGTGTTGGTGTGTGAGCTAGATATCGAAGAATATGTTTCACAGCCTTATGGTGTGATTCCTTCGGTGTAGCTTGAAATCGGGCACACATGCAAACACTAAGCATAATGTATGGCCTAGATGCACATAAGTACAATAAAGAACCAATCATGGAGCGGTATACCTTTTGATCGAAGTCAATACCATTTTCATCAGTGCATAGATGGCCATTTGTGGGCATAGGGATTTTGACGCCTTTGCAATCTTGCATGCCGAATTTCCTCAATACATCCTTGAGGTATTTCTCCTGAGATATGAATATGCCATTGCACTGTTGACGAATTTGAAGACCTAAGAAGAATTTCAATTCTCCCATCATAGACATTTGGTATTGTTCACTCATCATATAGGCAAATTCATCACTGTAACGTTGGTCAGTACAGCCAAAAATGATATCATCAACATAAATTTGGCACACAAACAATTCACCATTATAAGATTTAGTGAAAAGAGTTGGGTCAAGTGAACCGGGTTTGAAGCCTTTCTTCATGAGGAATTCCTTCAAAGTATCATACCACGCCCGAGGGGCCTGCTTGAGGCCATAGAGGGCCTTGTTGAGTCTGAAGACTTTGTCTGGATGCTTTGGATCTTCAAAACCTGGGGGTTGAGCAACATATACTTCTTCCTCAAGCTTACCATTGAGGAATGCACTTTTCACATCCATTTGATATAAAGTGATATCATGATGGTTAGCATAAGCAAGTAATATGCGGATAGCCTCAAGTCTAGCTACAGGTGCAAAAGTTTCATCGAATTCAATTCCTTCAACCTGTGTGTACCCTTGAGATACAAGCCGTGCCTTATTCCTCACCACAAGGCCATTTTCATCTTCCTTGTTGCGGTAGATCCACTTTGTGCCAATGATATTGTGCTTGTGAGGATCTGGATGTTTGACCAGTTCCCAGACGTTGTTCAGCTTGAATTGATGTAATTCCTCTTGCATAGCTTGAATCCACTCAGGCTCCAGAAATGCTTCATCTACCTTAGTGGGCTCTGTGATAGAGACGAAAGCAAAGTGCCCACAGAAGTTAGACAAATGTGAAGCTTTTGAGCGTGTGAGAGGACCTGGAATGTTGATGTCGCTGATGATTTTCTCAATCTGCACTTCGTTTGCAACACGAGGATGAGCGGGTTGTCGTCGAGGAATTTGATCAGCATTTTCTTCAGCACCATTTTCTTCAGGTGCATCAGCATGACGTTCTTCACATTCTGGAATGATTTCTTCGATAGATTCTTCGGTAGGAATGACATCCTTAGTAGCCTTGAACTTGATAGTTTCCTCAGGTGACTGTTCATCTAACACAGAAGGTAGGTGCTCTCTTTGCGAGCCATTAGTTTCATCGAACCGCACATGTACAGTTTCAACAACCTTATGGTGAACGTTGTTGAAGACTCTGTAGGTGTGCGAGTCCTTTCCGTAACCAAGCATGAAACCTTCTTGTGCTTTCGGTGCAAATTTAGAACTGTGATGAGGATCTCTAATCCAACATTTAGCACCGAAGACTTTGAAATAACTCACATTGGGTTTCTTGTCAGTGAGGAGTTCATATGCAGTCTTCTTGAAGAATTTGTGAAGATATACCCTGTTGATGATGTGACACGTAGTATCAATTGCCTCAATCCAGAATCAACGAGGCGTCTTGTATTCATCAAGCATAGTGCAAGCCATCTCAACAAGAGTCCTGTTCTTGCGCTCCACGATGCCACTGCTGAGGAGTGTAAGGAGCAGATAACTCATGAGTAATACCAAGTTCATCAAGATAGTCATCAAGACCAGAATTCTTGAACTCAGTTCCATTGTCACTTCTGATGTGCTTGATCTTCACACCAAAGTTGGTTGAAGCCCTCGAGGAAAATCGTTTGAAGACTTCCGCTGAATAATGATTAGGACCAAAGAGATCCATGTGAAGCAATTCAAATGGTCGAGTGGTAGTCATGGTAGTCTTCGCTAGATGCTTGGCCTTGGTCATCTTTCCAGCTTCACAGGCTCCCCATAAGTGATCCTTGAGGAATTTGACATTCTCAATGCCAATGACATGCTTCTTCTTCGCGAGCGTGTGCAGATTCCTCATGCTAACATGACCAAGTCGTCGATGCCATAGCCAGCCTTCTGAAGCTTTGGCAAGTAGACATACAGCTAGTTGAGGTCCTGTAGAGAAATCAACAATATACAAATCTCCTGTCCTAAAGCCTTCGAAGACTTTGGAATCGTCAGCTTCCATGATCACAACACAACGATACTTGCCAAAGACAACAACCATATCAAGATCACAAAGAATTGAGACAGACATGAGGTTGTATCCTAAGGACTCGACAAGCATGACTTTGTCCATGTGTCGATCCTTTGAGATCGCAACCTTACCTAGACCCAATACCTTGCTTTTGCCTTTGTCAGCGAAGATGATATGCTTCAGATGCGATGGAGATAAGGGAGCATCCGTTAATAGATTCTTGTCACCAGTCATGTGGTTTGCACATCCACTATCGAGGACCCACTCAGTGGCTTTGGGTTGGTCATCCTGCAGATGAATTAGTGCAGCTTACGAAATCATATACTTCATTAGTGAAGAATATGACATCAAATTCATCAGATAAATTTCATCCAGCAGTGTAACAGATAAGACAAAATGAGGACGTGAGAAATGAAAGTTCATTTCTTCATGATTAGCCTGCGTCCTTTCAGGCATATACAGGTCTCCAGCAAATTCTTCAAACGTTTAAGTGCGTCTGGAGACCTGTCCCTGCAAAAGAGATTAGTTCCTTTTCTTCACCACCCACATCTGAAGGGGTGGCAAAGAGTTCATCATTCTGCGAGCTCCATAAGAGAATGGTGGCATAGAAGCCATTCCACTTCGTTTCACATAAGAGGAGTTAGGATAAGCATATGAATAAGCAGAGAAATTCTTCGAGGACTTATGAACATAATGGTTAGAGGAGTAATGCTCATATTCATAGCCCTTAGCTCTTCCCTGCAAAATAGTGGTGTTCATGATGATGTTCATATGAGGACTTTGATCCATATGAAGAATTTGGTCTATATGAAGAATTTGATCTGGGGTTCCTATTCTTCACAGGTGGTGTCATGAGGACATTCACCTGAAGATTTTCAAGGCACCTTTTGGGAACCTAGATTTTCTTCATGGAGAACCGTTCCTGCAGTTAGTGCCCACATATCTAGCAAATACTTCACCATTCTGATTTTTGAACAGTTTATAGTTAGAGTCAGATGACTTATCAGAAGAATGAGGAGATTCACATGTAAAGCCAGATAGATTAGATGGATCTACTGGAGGTCCCTTTGGAGCAACCCATGAGGTTTTGGGGTACTGCTCAGGCTTCCAATATGTTCCATCAGCATTGATTTTCCTCTCAAAGGCAATACCCTCTTTCCTAGGGTTCCTGTTGAGGATCTACTTTTTAAGCACATCACAAAGAGTCTGATGCCCTTTGAGGCTTTTGTACATGCCTATCATATATAATTTCTTCAGCTCTGCATCATCAGTGATACTAGCAATGTCCTCAGATGAGGAATTAGTGACAGCAGAGACAGGTGAAGAATTTGTAATATTAGAAGCATTTGAACATCCAGGTGAAGAATTAGCAGATTCTCGTTCAATGCACTTCAAACATGGAGGAACAAGTTCTTCCTGGGTAGCGCTGATTGGTTGAGCAAGTAATGAATCGCGCTCCTTCTAAAGATCTTCATAACTCACCCTTAGCTTTTCAAGATCTTGCTTTCTTTGAAGAAATTCATAAGAAAGCTTCTCATGATCAGATAAGAGAGTGCTATGATGACCTTGAAGGGTGTCAAACTCAGACTGAAGCCTCTGAAGACTTTCAGCCAAAGCTTTCGACTGATCCATTTCTTCACCCAACATATCATCGCTCGTATCCAGCATGTATTGAACTTTTTCCAAAGCTCTTTGTTGTTTAGTGGCAAGGGAAGCAAGTTTGACATAACTGGGTCCAAATTCATCACTGGACTCGGATAGGTAGCATTCGGTTACCTTAGCACTTTTTGCCATAAGGCATGGTGTAGAAGATGATGATTCTAGTTCGAATGTCATCGCTTTGAGTGATTCCTTGAAATCCTCAAACCAAGGATCATGATGGGTTCGATGACCTTCATAGACCTCAGAGAGACGGTCCCAGATAAGCTTCACATGATTGAGATGCATGATATTCCTGAACTGATTTTGAGACAGACAGGAGCAAATGACGTCCTTCGCCGTGAGGTTGAGAAGAGTGTACTTGCGAATGTCATCAGCTTCCGCCATCTTGCACAGATCGGTAAGACCAATCTCAGTGACGGTCCACAACTTACTGTTCATCGCCATGAGGCGCTTCTTCATCATGGTCTTCCACTTGGGATAATCGTGACCGTCAAAGATGGGGCATGACACGGTCTTCATTCATGCGGTCGACATAACTAAAACTCCAGGCGGTTAAACCAAAATCACACAGAACAAGGGAGTACCATGCTCTGATACCAATTTAAAGTGCGTTAAGTCGACTAGAGGGGTGGTGAATAGGCGATTTTTTACGAATTCTTCACTGAGGAATTTCAGAGTGAGGAAACTCCTAAGCGAAGAACTACTTGCAGCGGAATAAGTACTCAGATGGAAACATAACAGAACATAAGCATGGTCATCATGATGAAATGAAGACAAGCTCAGAGTACAGAAAGCGTAAACACAGGATAACACAGGAAGAAGAAAAACAGACTGAAGAATTTGAACTGAGGAAATAGAGAAAGTCTTCAGTCAAAGTCTTCAAACAGATATGAACAGGCACACAACACAGTAATGAGTAAATGAAAGAGTTGAGGAAATAGAACCAATAAGCTTGGTGAACACAATGATTTGGTAGACCAGTTCCAACTACTGTGTCAATTGTACGTCTGGTTGGAGCGGCTCGGTATTTAAACCTAAGGACACATAGTCCCGGACACACAGTCCTCACCGTATTCTCCTTGAGCTAAGGTCACACAGACCTCGCCCAATCACTCGTGGTAAGTCTTCAGGTGACTTCCAAACCTTCATAAACTCGGTCACTCGGCGATCCACAATTTCCTCTTGGATGCTCAGACCATGACGCCTAACCGTCTGGAAGAAGCACAATCTTCAAAGGTAACAAGCGTCGGATCTACGCAAGATCAATCTCTTCAGTGATGCTCAATCACTTTGGGTTTGTAGGTGTTTGGGTTTGGGTTTCCTCACTTGATGATTTTCGCTCAAAGTCCTCGGAGGATGGGATGCTCTCAAATGACAAGTGTCAGTTTTTCTCGGAGCAGCCAACCAGCTAGTGGTTGGAGGGGGCAGCTATTTTAGCCTAGGGATCAGCCCGACATGATAAGACATAAATGCCCTTCAATGATATGACCGTTAGGTGGGTAGATATTTTGGGATAGCTGGCGCGTAGCACAGCAACGGTCGGAAATTTGAGGCTCAAATTCCGCAGGGCTATCATGTTCCTCACTTGTAGGCAATCCGCACTGGCGAATTCCTAACTCCTCAGTCAGAACAAATTCCTCAGACACCAGAAGAACTTCGTGTCTGTCACAGAAGAAATTGACTGAGCTGTATGAGATTTCCAATGGCTTCACTCGAAGGGATTGGCAGGTGTAGGATTTGAGTTGAGCATCACTTGGAAATTTTTCCTTAGTATTTCCTTGACCCCCATTAACAATACGGTGTTTCCTATGTCTCAAGAAAGAGAAAATGAAACTACGAAAACAAAAGTCTTCATGCTTCATGTTCCTCGAATGAATGCCAAGTCTTCAAGGTCACACCAATTTCTTCACTTTCAAAGTCTTCAGAAAGTCTTCAGAAATCCAAGTCTTCAGTCGAAGACATTCATTTTTAGGGGTCGACTTTCTCTGTAAATATCAAACTCCTCATAGACTTATAGACCTGTGTACACTCATAAACACATTAGTCCCTTAACCTATAAGTCTTCAATACACCAAAATCACTAAGGGGCACTAGATGCACTTACAATCTCCCCCTTTTGGTGATTGATGACAATATAGGTTAAGTTTTCAACGGGGATAAACATATGAAGTGTAAATACTGATATTGAGGAATTTGATTGCAAGATATAGAAGAACTCCCCCTGAAGATGTGCATAGTGAGGAATTTGCTTTTGAAGGCAATGCACACTTGAAGAGTAGAATCATGGAGATCTCCCCCTATATCTTGTAATTCATACACGCATTTGACATATAATATGAAGAATTTGAAATGCATGATGAAATATGGTGACTGATGTAATTCAGCATGCGTGCATTAACATTAATGAGGAATAAGCATGCAGAAAACTCAGCAAAAGTATCAGACCACCATAGAGTTTAAGATTACAACTCGATCGAATAAAGTCTCAGAAGAACGAGAGTTGTAACTTTGCAAAAAAACACCCATATAGGTAGACCCGCTTGAAGACTAACTCAAATTTCTCCCCCTTTGTCATCAATGACCAAAAGGAAAGGAAGGAACCTTGACCTTCTGGAATTTTCTTCGGTGGAGGAGCAGACCAGTCAAAATCCTCCTTGAGACCCATTTGCTTAAGATCTTCTTCACCATACAGATGTGACAGAATAGCCCAGGTGCGACCGAAGACTTCATGGAGGTAGATATGGTTTTTTCTTCACTGCATTGTGTGTAGCAGTCATGTTGTGAAGAATAGAACCAAACTGACGCTTAACCCATTTTGGTTTCGATCCACCTTCTGGTGAAGACTAAGAAGAAGCTCACGGTCAGTCATCACTCTTGGAGCTGTGGCTTGATGATTTGGCTTTGAGGCTATGAGCGGCAAAGTCATGAGTGCAGGAAGCCATCATTGGTGGAGTAAGATGCAGCTTTGCAAAACTGACCATCCAATGGACGATTGCCTTCATCAATAACAGCAGCGGCCTTGCCCTTTTCGTCAGCTGAGGAAAACGTCCGCTTGAGGACTTCAATTGGGGGCAAGTAGCTGAGGTGATTCTGAAAATCAGCCTTGTAGTTGAGTGAAGACCTTATTCTGAGGAATCTCATAATATAGGGATAATTAGATTTATGCCCCTAGTTGTGTCCCACTCATTTGTTTTACCCCTAATTCCCAAAAGTCACTGGTTCTGTCCAAGTCACTTTGCTCCTATTATGCTTTGCCCTTTGACCGTTTGACCATCAGTTTGAAAACTTCATAACTAATTCATACTAAATTAGAAAAATGCAAATAAGATACCAAAATGTTCAGAAAAACATCACCTATATGTTAGTGTCATTTGCATTCATCAAAAAAGTGTTGGAAAGTGCCCATCGAGTTTTAGCTCTTATGCTACCACCATGAATAGTAAAATCTAAAAAAGTTCAAAAATATTTTAAAAAAAATTGGTGGCAAAGAATGACAAATGTTTTAAGTGCCTGCCAAGTTTCATCAGGAATAACATTCATGGGTGTCGCGGCAAAAAAAACAATCAACACTCCAAAATAGATTTTTTTGCCACGACTTCCACGAATGTCGTTCCCTAATGAAACTTGGCAAGCACTTAGAACATTTGTTATTCTTCGCCACCATATTTTTTTTGAATTTTTTTGAATTTTTTTAGTGTTCACTATTCATGGTGGTATCAAAAGAGCTAAAACTCGGATGTGCACTTTCCAACACTTTTTTCATGAATGCAAATGACACTGACATATAGGTGATGTTTTTCTGAACATTTTGGTATCTTATTTGCATTTTTCTGATTCAGTGTGAATTAGTTATGAAGTTTTCAAACTGACGGTCAAACGGTCAAAGGGCAAAAGCATAAGAGGAGCAAAGTGACTTGGACAGAACCGGTGACTTTTGGGAATTAGGGGTAAAACAGACGAGTGGGACACAACTAGGGGCATAAATCTAATTATCCCCATAATATAAGGTGCGTAAGGCTTCAACTCAAAAGGAGAGAGTGCAACATTTGCCAGAGTCCTCATGAAGAAATCATGATAGTTGACAGGAATGCCATGCATGATATTGAACAGCAGATTCTTCATGATGCCAACGACTTCTTCATCATTCGAGTCGTGGCCTTTGATTGGACTCATAGTCTTCGTCAGAATGCGATAGACTGTTCTTGGCACATATAGCAATTCCTTCACGAGGAATTTGGTCCCTTGGAGCTTGACCGGGCTTCAGAGGCTTCATTAGCACTTGCATGTAATGGCCAGTGAGTTCAGGCTCATGGTACAGGCAACGAGCTCCTTCAAGGGGAGGACTGATTGGCAGGACGTGAAGTAATTCAGAGGCCGGTGCTTTATAGTGAGTATTATTGGTCATCCAGTCCAAAACCCAAGAGTTCACATCGTCAGCATCGCCTGTGATATGCAGAGTTGCATAGAATTGAAGAATGAGCTCTTCATTCAAATCGCAAATATCCGTGCAAAAGTTCAGCAGTCCTGCATCATGAAGCACACTGAGGACTGGGGTGAAACAAGGCAGTGATTCCATGTCCACGTGAGGAATATGCTCATGGTCGAAGACTTTGTCCTTGTTGAAGTGCAGTGAAGAATAAAAATTTGCTTGGCTGGCAGTCCAAAAGCACTTCCTTCTAAGACGAGCAGAGTCATAAGGATTATAGTCTGTGAAGAACACATGCTCGCCGAAGAAGTCATCAGCCTTGAATTTCTGCTTCTTCGCCAAGGGATCCATTGGCTTGGGCTGAGGGGTATCACTCAATTGCATCACCACCTCAGGAATCGCAATCTCAGGATCCACAGGCTGAGGAATTTTAGCTTCTCCTTCAGTGGCAACCTGGGTCTTCAATTCTTCATTAACATTTTCTTCAGCACTAATGGCTGGAATCTCTTCATGAACAGACGGTGTGGCATGAGGTTCTTCAGATCCCATCTGTACTTCAGTATTCACAGGGGACAGAGGAATTTGTTGTAGGGGCGTGAACAGAGGAGAATTGGCGTGCTGACTTTCCCAAAAGTCATCGTTCAACACTGGAGTTGTGCACCCAATGTCCACATCTTCTTGTTCACTCTTTTCTTCAACGCCGGCCTCTTCAGCAGTGAACTGAGGCATGGGCGATGAGACTATTGGGGTTGAAGGGATTGCATCTGCTTCAATTTCTTCATCCAACTACTCTGAAGAAGCAGTAGAAGGAATGTCATCATCAGATCCACTTGGGATCTCATATTCTTCATCAAAAGGAACATGGTCCTTTGATGGCATGGATGAGACCGGAATGGCATCAATTGGATTCTCAAAAGAGCTGGTCAATGGCTTCATCTTCTTCGGAGCTGAAGAATCTGATGAAGTTGATGCTTTCCTTTTCTGCACTACTGCACGCTCTGCAGCCTTGGTCTTCTTCACATCTGATGCAGACGGAAGGATCGAAGTTGGGGTAGGTGCAGGAGGAGCAGAGGAATTTGGTTCAGTAACTTCATGCACAACTGATGCAGTTGCCCTGACTCCTTCAGTTTCTTCAGGCGCAACACTAGCGGTTGCCTTGGCAATTTCTTCAGCGGCTGGAATGCAGTCATCAGCCCTGGTACTCTGAGTCTTCAGCAGCCTGATTTTCATCAGCAGTGCTGGCATGTTCTTCAGTCGGCTGAGCAGATGCCTCAGCCTGAGGAATTTCTTGTTGCGATGGATCTGCAACATTGGTAGTGAACTTCTCGGTTAACTTCACAAACCTGACTTTGGCTCCAAGCCAGTCAGCACGGTATACGTCAAATTCATCACTGAGTTTCTTGATCTCAGATTGAATAGTGACATGTTCTTCAGTTGTCATAGAGACAACGTTTTTCTTTAGGAAATGCTCCTTTTTGTATTGTGCTTTCTTCAACTGCTTGGCCTTTTTTTCAAATTTCCATTTCTCTTCCTGAATGAAGGCAGTCAACATATGACTTTGGCCAGGAGTCAATTTGAAGTCAGGCATAGGAGTATTGGGTCCTTGTGCCAGAGATCAATGTAATCAAGGATCAATTTTTGATCCAAAAGCAGAGGAACATTTGTTGCCTTTGGGTTTAGCAGCCCTGAGCTGCCTGTCTCTGATGATTTCAATAGGTTCTTCATCATCAACTTCGTCTTCATCAGACGGCACTTGAAAGGCGACCTGCTTCTTGTGAGGACTTGGTCGAGAACCTCGTTCCAGCAGGTGGCCTTTTTCTTTAGCAGAGAGGGGCCAGTTGATGAATTGGTGTGAGCGAAGAACTAGCAGAAGCTCCTGAGGCAATAGAGATGCCTGTTGTCCTCACGTGGCGGGATGCACATGTGCGGAGGATTTTGACGGAGGAGCTGAGGACTTTGGAGGAGCTGGAGCAGCTTGAGAAATTGGCCGTGAGGGCATTTCTGAGGAACTTGGCCGTGAGGGCATTGGGAGTGAAGCACTTCGCTTGTGAGCAGACTTCTTTGCCATGGCCTTCTTTGGCTCGCTTGCAGAGGCCTCAGCAGTGGTAGCAGCAGCAGAGTCTTCATTAAATTTCCTCACTGTTTCCTTAGCCATTTTGGCTAGCTTGGCCTGGTGCTTGGCCCATTCATCAGGATAGTCCTCACCACGCTTGAGGCTGGTGGGATCAGCTTCTTGGCCAGGTGCCAATGGAGGTCTTGGGCATGGAGGATTAAGAGCGAATTTCTTCATATACTTGGGAGTAACATATCTGTACTCCCTCCATTCCCGTGCCCATCTCCTCTCTATCCTTTGTATGTGCACCTTGCGCTGATTTTTGTCCTCCTTGCCAAATTTGGCCTCATCAGGAGTGCAGTAATCCTTGTATATGTCATCAGGAATCTCGAAAGCAGTATTGACCTCAGGCCTCTTTCCTCCCTTCTGTGGCTTCTTACCGTCAGCCATTTTCTTACGCTAAGGAATTTGAGCAATGGAATTCTCTGAAGAGGTGTGCAACTTTTCTTCAAGGAACGCTGCAAATGAGTTAAGTTGATGAGAACCTAGAGATTCAGCAGCGGACATGTGTACCTGTGAACAGAGTATAGTTGCGAGGAATTTGGAGAGGTCATATGCGTTCTCAGAAGGTTTTGCAATAAGAACAAGTTTGAGGAATTTGACCAGATGAGTCTTGAAGAATTTCACTAAGCGTTCTTTGACTCAGGTTCCAGAGTTGTACAGATTGATAAATCCACACAATTGACGAATCTTGAAGAAAAAATGTTGCTTAGAGAAACAGATCAAGAACAGATGTTATGTGAGGTGTTTAGTGTGTGAAGATTTGAAGAATAAACACCTTTTGAAGATTTTGTAGAAAACATTTGAATCAAAGAGGGCAGTAAAAGTAACTTTTAATTACCCTGGACGAAGAACACGACAAACTGGGAAGTGTAGATGTGAAGCTCGTCGGTTCAGATCTTCCACGCCCTAACTTGGCAGAAGAAGACAGCTACGGCGGCGGCGGAGTGAAGAAATCCACAGCCGGCGCGAGTACGACGGCTAACCCGCATGCATGTGGCTGAAACAATTATAATTACGGTGGAAGACAAACGTACAGAAACTACGAGGATCCCATGCAAAAACAGTGCCATGAGTGGTGGCAGCAAACAGAAGTCCTCGTATTCAATTGCATCACAGTACTCATCCGTGTACAGAAACTGATTTTTGAGCAATATCCATGGACGAACCGTGGAATCAGTAATGACGACAACAAGCTTGTCAAAGATAGCAACAACTTGGTAGTTCTTGTAATTCCAAGAGCGGTTGGGAACTCGAGAAATTGCTATCTTCCATAGACGACAGTCACCATGATCATATTTGAACATACGTAGATCATCTGTGTGCTCAACCTCAGGGCACTCGGAGATTTTTGGAAGTGGAATCCGCTGACGAGTGTACACATTCACAAGTTCCCACTCAAAATTGTACCCAATATAAACATCCCAATCTCCATTTGCGCTAGCCCAGGCCTCACCCTGAAGCGATGGCATCTTGACATCACGCGTATCGTTATCAAGCGGCATCAACTTGCACAAGTCGAGGCCTCCATCGTATGCGCCCATGCGAACAGGCTTATAGCGAAGAAGATAAGGGAGATCAAACCGCTCATGGACCCTTGAGTTCCTTGTAATGATGTTATTAGTTGAGTCGAGAATGGTCTTGAACGAACCTGCCATGCTAGCCGAGGTGATGACATTGCACCGATCAATGAGTTCCCCCACCACGTCATCTTTCAGATCGGGGCAAGAATAACGGGGTCGTTTCCGGCTTGTTCCCTCCATGGAGAAGACGATCGAACAATGGTAGAAGGAAGGGTGAAAGCAAATGGAGGAGGGAGGAAGAGCGTGCGACATCAGTTCCAAATCAAGAGGGAAAGGCGAAGAGTCGGTGGACGGTTGCCAGTTTGCCACGGTGCACAAAGAGGCGCCCCAGCCTACACGTCCTTTCGGAAATTGTACAAAAGGACTCGCCGTTGTCTCACTGACATGTTGGAACGGGACCACATGTCAACGAAACATGTTATGTAATTTCTCGTGCAAAATGCGATCTGGCCGCGTTGGCCCGAGGTGCCGCATTAGTTATCGACCTTTATTTTTTTAATGGCGTGCTGTTCAGTTTTGAAGCATGACTAACTGGTACTATTTGCCAAGAAAATATAAACTACTCTACCACTACTCCACCTCTAGTACTAGTAGTATAAAAAAGATATATAGGCTGGAGCTTCAGAGCTTTCTTGCTAAGGGCTGCCCACTTGCTTCTCACACTATCACCCTCTCTCCAGATCTAAAAAAGACGGCCTCTCTCTCCCTCCTCACTGGTGGTCACAGATCCGCCGGGGAAGAAAAGGACGTGCAGCATTGACGCACTCGTCGTCGACGAGGGAGGTCACGCATTGACGACAAGGCCGTCCTCTCGGACCTAGCGTCCGCGCAGGATGGTCTCCGTCCCCAAGCTCGCTGCCGTAGTGCGTGCGGAGGACGACGACCATGAGCGAAGCCACTTCCCGCCGACCCTCAGGTATGCTACCTCTTTTCGAACCATACCCTTGTTCTATTGCCCCATCTGCCACGTCACTGCATCTGGATCTTTTTCCACTCCACCATCTTCCCAATTTGCTATCCTCTGCTCTGCTGGTCATGCAGACGAAAACCTTAATTTGCACTATTAAAGGAAACCCTACTTCATGCAGACTAATCCATGTCTGGGTTGAATAAGGAAAGGAAGGGAGACTGTACTGTCCAAAAGAGTAGGCATCGAACCCGCATCTAGGTTGAAAAGGGAAAAATCAGTAGCTAAGGAACGAGTCTCGTGTCTCTTGGTTGAAGAAGGTTAGAAAGGCATGACAACGCAACAGAGAATGACCAGGTCGATCGGTTTGTTGTCCTCACATAGTAAAAAGGTGGCTAAACAGAACAAAAATGGGACGTAATCCACATATGCTGCCTGGATATTTGTTGCTCTGGGCAACCATACCTCCCTCACCACTCTATGCGTCCGTGGAGGTACATCGTACTGGTGCGCCCACTGTCCGTCCGGGACATGGATCCTCTGACGTGGCTACCACTGCCTTACCCTGCCTTTCCTTCGCTGACTGGTGGGACCCACACTTGGGGGTCCCACATGTCAGTGATAGAATGGTAGGATTGTTCACGTCAGGGGATCCTCATCCGTCCGAATGGGCCTCCCACGTTATTATTGTCACTTTTTTGCTATTAGTATAACGCCAGCAGTCAAGTCAAGCAATGCTACTGCTAAAGTGATGCCACATTCAACTAATGCTGCACTCAGTCTAATGCCACCGATAAATTTAAGCAATGCCATTTAATGTCACCGGATTATTTTAGGGTTAGCTGTTGATTGTGGATGTATTAAAGATTTTTCATCTAAGGCATTCTAATGTTGTTGCACAGCTAGTATACCAACGATGAAACTTGTTACTACCTTCAGATTTTTGCACTGTTAATGCTTAGAGATTACATACCTCACTTTCATGAGATAAGTTAATTTTTTTGTAGAGTGTCACCAAAATGCCAAGGCGCTGATGTCATTTTATTTTTGTTAAACAGCAAAAAAATTATGAAGACAAGAGGAAAGGTCAAGAGTGGGCACCTCCTCCTCCGGCTGTTCTCTTGATTCGTTCGATCAAGTTTTTATGTTTGATCGATTATCAAGATTGGGATAGCAATTTTTAAGGTCCCCCTAAGTTCGAAATGATATTTACCTTGGATGTACATGGTTTGCAATTTTTTTATACTGTCATTAGTTAATAATGCTAGTTACCTTCAGACTTTTGTATTTGGTTTAATGCTCATGCACAACTAGTATACCAATGCTGAAACGTGTTACCTTTACATTTTGTATTGTTAATTCTTATAGAAACCTTCCAGTGCTAGTGTTTATTGAAATCTGTTCAGTAAAACCATTGTACTGTACCCTGTAATAAAATAACTACTCTACTGTTGCACTAGCCACTGGATTAGTGTATATTTGTAGTATTCAAAATTTGGAATGGTGTTGCGTTAGCGTATGGACATAAATAAAGTGTGGCAAGCTTTCCCAGATATGTGCTCAAGAAAACTACTACCTGTTTTTCTAAATACTAGATGTTTGGGTACTTTAAATTGAACCGCGAAAACGTCTTATATTAAGGAACAGAGGGTGTAGAGTTCACTCAAATTATCCCGGTAAAGCTAGTCACACCTTTATTAAAATTAATGTTCATTATGTTAACGGAGGAGGTCTATAAGTTTGTCTCTAATGCCTGTCAACTACATATCTGACATCATGATGTAATGTTAAGTCATTTCCTTTTGTACAGTGTCACTGAATTGTCAAGGCGGTGATGGCATTTTATTTTAGTTGAACTGCACAAAATATGCTTAAAAGAAGAGGAAAGGTCAGGAATTGATCATTCTTTCAGAAAGAACTATATATGCCTTTCTGACATCAGCTGCTGTTGCCTTATTTATTCCTTCAAATAGGTGGTTAGAAACAGTCTTGCTACCTTTTCCCATTAAGAAATTGGAATGCTTATATTTGTGAGTCTATGCTTCAACTAGTGCCACTTTTATAGTAATCACACTTTCAATATCTATGCAAACAGGGATGCTCAATTTTAGTGGAACTGCACAAAAAGTCCAACTGGTTCAACATTAGGAGCATGTTTTCTTCCAAACCTTTATATCCAATTGGTGGCAATATGAGCTGTTCATTACGAAGGTACATGGTTTGCTACTATCTTGCTACTCTTTTTGTAATGTCATTAGATAGTAATACTAGTGGTTTGCATGTGAATTTATGGGCAGGGTGGACCTACATTGGAGGTGCAGGACATGATTCAATGATTGGATGCTCAATTTCGGTTGTATCGATTTCACCTCTTCCATCACTGCGAACATGGATATCCTTGGTGTGATGAAGAATAGGCGCTATATTTCTGCTCTGAACCAGCAAATCAATTCAGTATGAAATTGTCCAGGGCAAAACATGACTGTATCAAATTGTCCAGTGCAAAACATGACAGATGCTAAGCGGAAGAGACATGTTTAAACCGAAAATACAAGGTGGGGTATATGTTTACTAGCTGCTTGATATTTGTGCAAACAGAGATGTCTGCCCGTTGCTATTTGGCAAACACACAAAGTGACCGCAATTTTGGTTGAACTGCACAAGAGAATAGTATAGTCACTGCATGCAGTGCCATTTGAAAATAGACACAGAAAGATTGGATAGTCACTTCATGGACTGCAGAAAAGTAGTACTGTACTATTTATTGGCCAACACTAGGTGCTTCATTGCTTTGGTCTGATTATACAATGGGCATCATTTTTCCTAAGTTAAAGTTTGTATTCCGAAAATAGTCTCGCCATGTGATCGAGACAAGACCAAATCATATTGCAGTGGATGTTCCTCCATCATGTGTGGTTCATTCTCATGGTTCCAGCTGTTGGTGAAACCACTTACGTTTGCAAGCGGAATTGTAGACTTCACAAACAAATTTGTGTTTCAGTCTGTACTGAATGTGCCAAGAGAAGCATCCATGTTAGTAGGCAGAACAGATGTTTTTTCTAGATCTTTGCTTTTGGAGCCACATATTTGTATATGATCTGTGAATCATTGAGATGCATTAACATGTTGATCTTATGTATGGGAATCGTACTAGTTGGTTTTAGTTGCGATGCAAGATCCGAAGTGGCTGATCTTTGCTTTTGGAGCTACATATTTGTATATGATCTGTGAATCATTGAGATGCATTAACAGTTCCTTATTTCTGTTTGCTCAGTGTTTACAAGTTATTGATCGATCACTAGCTAGCCTACAAATGCGCTCCTGGCAGTTTTAGTTGCGACGCAAGATCCGAAGTGGCAGTTTTTTGAATAAAAAACCCTACCTATGAAGAAACTGACAAGCTGCTCTGAAGAATATGCCATGCGAATCTGAAGAAACTGCCAGCGAAAACGTTCGCAAATGCCTTATTTCCTAGCTAAAGTTCGTCAACTAATGCCCTCGGCTGCGACTCATTGCATGCTGCTCCGCGTACTGGCTGCGAGCGATTTTGAGTTCCTGCATGCAGCCAGCCATAATTAAGGCAGCTAACTGATGCGAAAAAGATGCGCTTTAATTGTTGTAGGCCTTTTAAATCCGTGGAATCATTATTGACAAGGAGGGAGATGATTCGAGTGCACTCATTTGACCGTCATGCCGGCATGCGACCCAGCACGGACGGGATGGGACGACACAGTCATAATATTAGTTTCTCTAGTTTTCCACAGCAAGCTGGCGCGCTAAGCCATTCCTGCTTAATTATGCATTGAATTCCGACGACCGTCGCGCTACCTTCCGCCTATAAGTAATGTTTCCCGGCCTTCTCCGGTGGCACCGTGACCCAACTCGCCCTATCCTCATAAGCCTCCACCGGCCCGACGTCGCTTGCCACTTATCCTCGCTCTTGCCACATCCGCCATGCCCCCGCCCATCCGTGATAGGCGAGGTCGGAGGCGGTCACCGCCGGAACTAGTGTTCGGTTTTTCACAGGAAGGCAGACGGAGGGAGGAGGCATTCTATCGGTCTTTAGATGGCAATGCGGAGATCGAGGACTTGTTGGAGCGCGACCGCCTGGCGGAGGAGCGGGAGTTGTTGGAGTGCGACCGCTTGGCGGAGGAGCAGCGTATCGCCTGCGCCGCCAGCGGGACATGGAGCAGCAGTGCACCGACGCTCTGAGTCGTGAGCAGAGCGCCCCCAACTCGGCCGACTACGTGGAGGCCGGCGCCCGGCAAATAGCCCTGGAGGCTGTCGGACACGCACGCTGATTTTTACTACCAGCTCGTCAAGTGGGTTTCCCGCTTAGAAGCCGAAGCTTCGGTGCACCACGCCGGCATGGAAAGGGCCAACGCGTGTGAGCAACGCGCCCTATCGCACCTCTGGCAAGTCCGAGGCGAGGCGGAGGATGCCGGTGCCAGCATTTAGTGTGTACCGCAGATGGCGGCCGGCATCGTCTAGTTAGCTAAGAGTAAGTTAGTACTTGTATGCTACTAGAGTATTAGTGGGAGTAGATAGTTAACTTGGCTATGATGGTTGTCAACATGGAAGTTCAGTACTCTATATGTGGATCAGACCTGTTACTTTGCTCTAAATGTGAACTTTCCGTTTGAACGTATGGAATGGGCTGTTAGTTTTATAAATGGGTTGTATTTGTCCTCCACGGGTTTAGAGGCTGACTTGTGGGCCTACCAAGTTGACGCGTACACAATCAGGAGATGATTGTACGTGGAGAGGACGACAGTAGGGACCCGGCAAGGTCATGGCAGTATGCAAGCAAGTGCCTCCTTATTTCAAGCCAATAAAAAATGGCTCCTCCTAATGGATTTCTGACATCTGGGTCCCATGCCATTGTCAACGTAGTCGCTTTGTCAGGCCTGTTGGGCTGCAAATCTTTCAAGACGAGGAGAGCTTCATTCGGCTGGCCGAGAAAATGGCCTATCAGTAATGAGAAATGGGTTGTACATTTTTAAAACACATCAAACCGGCAATTAGTTTCAAATTTCTTTTTTTCATTTCGAGATTTTAAATTGCATTAATTTTTATGCGTGGACAATTTGTTGGATTTTATATTGATATACGTTTATTTTTAAAATCTGTTTGAATGAAACTCGGAATTTTGGGACTAAAAATAGTTCGGACCGCACCGAAATATGCAAATTTTCGTATAATTTTTTAACCGTGGCCACAATATGGGGTGTAATGCTAACAAAAAGAATATGGGATCCAAAAAAACCCTTAAGAATTAGCAAGTGGGCTGTAAATTATTAGAAATAATGGCAGATGGGCTGTATGCTGTTTTCCACAGATCTGAGGCTTTCCTAAAAAATGGTTGACGCACAAGAAGTGACTGTTGGATGTCCATCCAACAGTCGTCGTGCTTCTTCAATCTCTGCTCTTCCTACTCCAGCCGCTCAAACAAGCACTGGCGGGACTGCCTGCTCCCTCCTCCCCGCGGCCGGCTATGCTGCCGCGCAGACCTCATCGCCCCATGGTACTTCCATCGCTGGCCTAGCCATCCCTCTACTCACTCACACCTGCTGTTATTCTCCGGTGACGGCAGACGAACCAGTAAACCCCCGTACAGTCGTATTCCCCTCCGTGTGGGAAACAACTGCCGAGTCTTCCCTGCCTCCGTGTCATTGCCGTCCTAGGCCTCACCGTCATCCACCGCCCTGGTGCTCTCGGCGCGGCCTGGTCAACATGGTCAACGACCAACATGCATCTGAAGTGGATTGTACGTGGAGAGGCTGACAGCTGGGTCCATGGCCGCACGCATGGAAATGCCTCCTTATTACCCGCGAAATAATGATTCCTCCACCTGACATCTGGGACCCACCGAAAGGGCCTCTGTATTTCGCGAAAAAAACATTACCGCCGCTGACAGCTCGGACCCACCAGCTATATCTTCGCACGCAAGGAAGTGCCTCCTTATTATGCACAAAAAAATGAATACTCCCCCTGCTAGCTGGGACCCAATATAGTGGCAGGCTGACTTGTGGGCCTACTAAGTTGACGGGGACGGAGGGCTTTGTCAACTTAGTCAATATGAACGATTCTAGCTCAAGTGACCGTACGATGTCCATCCAACGGCCGTAGTGCTTCTTCAACCTCTGGTCTTCTTGCTCCAGCTGCCCAAACTAGCGCCGTTCGTGCCTCGTGCTCCTGCCTCCCATGGCCGGCTGCGATGCGGTGGAGGCCTCACTGCCCCCTACTACTCCCACCGCTGGCCAGGCCATCCCTCTACTCACCAACACCCCCTGTTATTCTGCGGCGACGGCAGCCTCACACCGCAGCGAACCAGTGAACCCTCATACTCCTCTACGCGTGGGCATCCACTGCCCCGTCTTCCCCGGCTCCGCGTCGTCCCCTTCCTAGGCCTCGCCGTCGTCCACCGCCCTAGTGCTCTCGGCGCGGCATGGTCAACATGGTCATGGAACGGCTTCCATCGCACGTGGACTATACGTGGAGAGGCTGAAAGCTGGGTCCACGGCCGCAGCAAGGAAGTGCCTCCTTATTACGCGCAAAATAATTATTCCTCCACCTGACAGCGGGGACCCACCGGATGGGCCACCGTATTTCACAAAAAAACGTTTCCCCCTGACTGCTGGGACCCACCAGCTACATCTTCGCACGCAAGGAAGTGCGTCCGGGCAAAAAAACGATTCGCCCCCTGACTGCTGGGACGCACCAGCTACATCTTCGCACGCAATGAAGTGCCTGACAGTCAGGACCCACCTGGTCGAAGCGTACGTAGCATTGTCATTCTGGTCGTGAACGTGTACGTACATACTGGTCGATGTAGAGGCGCGCACGTGTCGTAGTAGAGGCGCGCACGTATGATACGTCTCCAATGTATCTATAATTTTTTTATTGTCCCATGCTATTATATTATCCGTCCAGGATGTTTTATATGCATCTATATGCTATTTTATATGATTTTTGGGACTAACCTATTAACCTAGAGCCCAGTGCTAGTTTCTGTTTTTTCCTTGTTTTTGAGTATCGCAGAAAAGGAAAACCAAACGGAGTCCAATTGACCTGAAACTTCACGGAACTTACTTTTGGACCAGAAGAAGGCCATGGAGTAAAAGAGTTGGGCCAGAACAGTCCCGGGCTGCCCACGAGGGTGGGAGGCGCGCCCACCCCCCTGGGCACGCCTTCCTACCTCGTGGACAGCCAGGAGACCCCCCTGACTTGTTCCCGACGCCAAAACCTCTTATATACACAGAAACCCCCAGAACATAACCTAGATCGGGAGTTTTGCCGCCGCAAGCCTCTGTAGCCACCGAAAACAAATCTAGACCCGTTCCGGCACCCTGCCGGAGGGGAAATCCCTCTCCGGTGGCCATCTTCATCATCCCGGCGCTCTCCATGACGAGGAGGGAGTAGTTCACCCTTGGGGCTGAGGGTATGTACCAGTAGCTATGTGTTTGATCTCTCTCTCTCTCTCTATCGTGTTCTTGATTTGGCACGATCTTGATGTATCGCGAGCTTTGCTATTATAGTTGGATCTTATGATGTTTCTCCCCCTCTACTCTCTTGTAATGGATTGAGTTTTCCCTTTGAAGTTATCTTATCGGATTGAGTCTTTAAGGATTTGAGAACACTTGATGTATGTCTTGCATGTGCTTATCTGTGGTAACAATGGGATATCACGTGATCTACTTGATGTATGTTTTGGTGATCAACTTGCGGGTTCTGTAACATTGTGAACTTATGCATAGGGGTTGGCACACGTTTTCGTCTTGACTTTCCGGTAGAAACTTTGGGGCACTCTTTGAAGTACTTTGTGTTTGTTTGAATAGATGAATCTGAGATTGTGTGATGCATATCGTATAATCATGCCCACGGATACTTGAGGTGACATTGGAGTATCTAGGTGACATTAGGTTTTGGTTGATTTGTGTCTTAAGGTGTTATTCTAGTACGAACTCTAGGATAGATCGAATGGAAAGAATAGCTTCATGTTATTTTACTACGGACTCTTGAATAGATCGATCAGAAAGAATAACTTTGAGGTGGTTTCATACCCTACAATAATCTCTTCGTTTGTTCTCCACTGTTAGTGACTTTGGAGTGACTCTTTGTTGCATGTTGAGGGATAGTTATATGATCCAATTATGTTATTATTGTTGAGAGAACTTGCACTAGTGAAAGTATGAACCCTAGGCCTTGTTTCCTAACATTGCAATACCATTTGTGCTCACTTTTATCATTAGTTACCTTTCTGTTTTTATATTTCCAGATTACAAAAACCTATATCTATCATTCATATTGCACTTGTTCACCATCTCTTCGCCGAACAAGTGCACCTATACAATTTACCATTGTATTGGGTGTGTTGGGGACACAAGAGACTCTTTGTTATTTGGTTGCAGGGTTGCTCAAGAGAGACTGTCGGATGTGGGGTTCCGGCAAACCCTTAAGGTTCGAACACTGGGGTGTGCGCGAAGTCTTTCCCTCCTACCGATCTACGCCCTAGCTCGCTAGGATCTCGCGGACAAACTCAACGAACTCGCAACACAAAGAGACACGGGATTTATACAGGTTCGGGCCACCATTGTGGTGTAATACCCTACTCCAGTATGGTGGTGGTGGATTGCCTCTTGGGCTGATGATGAACAGTACAGAGCGAAGAACATCCTCCTGAGGTTGAGGTGTTCTTGTGCTTGGTGACTTAGCGGGTGAGAGCTGGATGAACTGCTCGATCCGATCCCTTCTACTGTGGTAGCTAGCTCTACTTATATAGGCCCTGGTCCTCTTCCCAAATATTGAGCGGGAAGGGAGCCAACAATGGCGGGCGAATTTGAAGGGGGACAGCTAGTACAAGCTATCCTGACAAAAGTGGTCTTCGCGTGCGAAAAGCTCTGGTGGTGACGCCGTCCTGGGATCCACGATGACCTCCGCCTTGCCGTCCTCCTAGTCTTGGTCTCATTGCACCGATATAGCAACCTTTGCTTGATGCCTCGGTACTCCTCGCCTGCGCTGGCCTCCTTAGCACCAAAGAGGAAACAAGGACGCTGCGCGCGCTGGCGCTCGCCTGGCGCCCGCCTGGTGTCGATCGTCACGGCTCACGTCACGAGAGCCTCGTGAGGTTTGCCCCGCCTTGATATCTCCGCTCCTCGCGAGCCTGCCTGACTAGGCCACTCCCGATTAGGTCTTGCGTCGCCCGCCTCGCGAGACTTGGCCCCTTCGCGAGGGTCTTGGATTCCTTGTTGATAAAGATGGGCCGTACGGCCTGCTGGCTTAGCCACGCCGTGGGCCGCAGGCAGGCAAGTCTGGGGACCCCCATTCCCAGAACGCCAACAGTAGCCCCCGGGCCCAAGGTGCGCTCGGGCATGGCTTCGCGGCGAATCCAAGGGTCAGGTTCGGAGCACCGCAGGCCCCAAAAGCCTGTGGCCTCAGTTGACGCATGGCGGTTGATTGGACGTGGGCGTCTCCGCTTCCCCACGCTGCCTTGGCAACTGCTTGACCTGACAAAAGACTGGCGCAGGCAGCACTTGCCTTCATTGCTTCTTCCTGGCCTCGCTCCAGATCCCCTTTCTTGCTCTTCGCCACCGCTACCTCCAGATCCGCTCCAAATTTATCCTGCGTCCGCGATCCATGGCGCCGCGCAAGGTCAAGACTTCCTCAGCACCGGCTTGGTATGAGCTGGCCCTTGAGGTGCCCACCGTCACGGAAAAAAGCCTCGCCTCCGTGCGCCTGCTGACAGTGGGCGAGAGCAATGAGTGGGGAGCGACCGAGCTCCGGCTTGCCTCTGACGTGCCGGAGCCCGAGGAAAGCACCTTCTCCCCCTTCTTCTCGAGCGGGGTCGCCGTCGGGTTGGTTCCTCCCTTCTCTGATTTCTTTTATGAAGTCCTCAACCACTACGGGCTGCAGGCGTTGCATCTTCATCCCAACTCTATCCTCCTCCTGTCCATCCTCGCCTACTACTGTGAGGCGTACCTGGGCGTGATGCCGTCCGTGGCATTACTGCGTCATTTCTTCTTCCTTCGTGTCAGCGAGGGTCACATCTCCGGGTGCGCTAACTTCATCGCATGCGGCAAGGCCAACTCGATCTCGAGCACCGGGAAGAGGGCCGACAACATCCGATCCAAATGGGTCATGATGGATGCTAAGCGTGTCGATCTGTGCCTGGCGTTGCCAACGGCGGCGCCCTCTTCCAACGGGGGGTGGCCCAAGGCGGAGCTTGCCGATGAGCGGGCATCGCTAGTGTTGGGGCAGATGGTGACCGACCTGAAGCCGGGCAATGCGAGGGCGGCCAAGGTGACAGGGGTCATGCTCCTGAGGGAGTTCCTGACGCTGTGAGTAGCCCCGCTCCAGGCGCGTGCGCGCCCCCTGTGGGATCTTGAAGAAGAGGGAAACAAGGCCCGCCTGAGGCCGGGGGCCCTGCCTGACGATGAACTGGCCACTGTTCTGTGCCTCATAGTTGGGGACAACCAGGAGTACCCGCCAAGCGCCTTCGTTGCCCTGTTCCAGCATAAGGATCGGGAGGAATTCATCGCCTCCAGGCCGACCTTTGACGCGTGCGGGCTGGTGCCGCCAGTGCCCACAGGAGCCCCCGCAGCGCCGAAGCCGGTGGAGGTGTCCTCCGACGAGTCTGCCGGGGGCAAGGAAGAGGAGGGGGACTCGGGGGCGACCCTCGAAGAGATGGGGGAAAACTCCCCCTTGAGCAAGGCTGAAATCCTCCACGCCCTTCCTGACGACGCCGAGGTCGACGCCCGCCAGGAGGAGGGGGAACTGCCCGTCGTCCCGAGAAGGAGTAGGTCGTCACTGATCCCTCAGGAAACTGCCCCCATCTTGACGCCGCCTGAAGCTACCTCCTGCCCTCCTGCTGCGCCGTCTTCTGCCCCCGGGATCCGCGCGCCTACTTCTCGGGCTCCGCAACTTTCGGGCTTCAAGCTCCCCAAGCGGAAGGTGGAATATGTCCCGATGGATCGGTAAGTGCCTTGAGCTTCATCTTGTCCCCTCTTGTTCTTGTTATTTCCTGACGTTCACCCTTGGGTGATCAGGCCAACATCCTCGACGAAGAGGACGAAGGAGGATACGACGCCCGTGCCTCCCTCCGCAGAGAAAGGAGGCAGCACGCCCGTATCTCCCCAGCTCAGTCGCCCTCGCGGGGCCAAGAGGAGCATCGCCGCGTGGAATCAGCCCCCATGGCCCTGCTGGCTCCAGGGGTGCCGGCGCTTGGCGCGGCTAATGAGGTCCCAGCTGCTCTGGAGCCCACGATCTCCCAGGCCCTGGTGATGATGCCGCCTCCTCCCACTGCGGCACCTCCACTCCCAAGTTCTTCTGCTCCTGCTGTTGTTCTGGAACGTGCTCTTTCGAAGATGACCCAGCTGCAGGCGGATCTCCTGAGCGTGGACCCACGCCTTGTGGCCGGGCACCTAGAGCTGGCCTCAGGCTGGCTCCACTCCGACTTGGTGGTTCGCGCGGCGCTGGGCCAGGCCGCTGCGGCTTCTGGGAAGGAGAAGCAAAGTGCCACCAACGCCGCGGCCGATCGTGAGATGGCACTGAAAGACGCCAAGGCCGTCCGTGACCGCTGCCGGGCGCTGGAGGACGAGTTGCAGAGCCTTCGCGACAAGCATGCCGAAGAAGCACGCTGCCACAAAGCAAAGGAGGAGGAGATGAAGGCCCGGGAGAACGCGGTCAAGAACCGTGATGCTAAGCTAGCGGAGTAGGGGAGGGCGCAGGCCGCGGAGCACAACCGGTTGGAAGAGTTGGAGCGGAAGGCGAAGATGAGGGAGGCCGATCTCGATGCCAAGGCGCGAGTCCTGACCGAAGACCGTGCGGCTTTTGCCGACCTTGAGAAGAGATCTCGCGAGGCACCGAAGACGCTCTACGAGCACGACCTGGAGAATTGGCTGGCCACTGATGAGGACGGCCCCGCCCGGCTGCTTCCTCTCTTGGTGGAGGCGCTCGAGGAAGTCGCTGATGGCGTTGGTCCCATGGTGGAGGCGGAAGCTCACGTCCTGTCTTCAGCTGCATTGACCCGCGTCTTCAGCCACCTGCACCTTCACGACCCCAACGCTTGCCTTGATGAGCTGCTGGAGCCTGTGGCCGAAGATCAATACGAGGCCGCCGCCGCAGCTGTGCAAGGTCAAGTGGAGGCCTTGCTAAAGAAGTTCCGCGGCTTTGTCTCCGCTCCTCTGTCCGGCGATGTCGCCGATCCTGCGGCTGTTGGTGAAGGTGAAGACAACGTCGCTCACGAAGTAGCACCTTCCGCAGGTGATGGCGGCGTCCGGGGGTGACCTGCGGCTATTCTCCTGTTTCCATTCCTGCAACATGTATTAGGCCTCGTGGAGGCGTTTAGACTTTTCATTTGACATCCTGAGGACAATGTGTTTGTAATATTTGCTTCGAGATTTTTCGATTTCCTTCCTATTTTATTTGCGTTCTGCGTCGGCAAAGCCCGGCCCCGCGCATACCTCAACCGCCATTGGGCCGACCGGAGACCAGGACGGACCAAGGAGTGAGGGGCTACGTGACCAGTTAGGCTCCTGAGTCGCGATGCTCAGGAGTCCCCCTTGACGCGCAAACAGCTTATAGGGAGAATTCGCGAGGATAGATTAATGTTCTACGTCGGCAGAGCCCGGCCCCGCGCATACCTCAACCGCCATTGGGCCGACCGGAGACCAGGATGGACCAAGGAGTGAGGGGCTACGTGACCAGTTAGGCTCCTGAGTCGCGATGCTCAGGAGTCCCCCTTGACGTGCAAACAATTTCCGTACCTGCCCTCGCCGAGGCCTCGGGAGGCGCGCGCGACGCCCAGGTCCGGGAGACCTGGTTTGGTGGCGTGCGCTGGGGCACGACCCGAGCGGGTGCGACCTGAGCGCAGCCCCCGTGCCCAACCCCCTCGCGTGGCTCTCCCGAGGGGAGGCGTTGCGGTGAGGCTGGATGCTGAGCTCTGGGCTCCCTGAGGTTGGTACGACCGTGGGGCCGCCCTCAGTTGTTTATCACCAGCGCGGAGCATAGTGCTTCCGCTTGTGCACGGGCATAGCCGCTCCTCGGCAGTGTCGACGGCCAGCGCGGAGCATGGTGCTTCCACTTGTGCGTGGGATGGGGGCCCCCTCCGGGAGGAGCCCCCGGGGCGTGTACAGCCCCGTCCTGACACGTGGCTTGCATGGCAGGGCTGCGAGGTGTATCTGGGCACTCGTGAGCCAGCGCGGGACTCACGAGGCCCTACCTCAAGGCGGGTTGCGCCTGGTCTTGAGTCTTGGTGACTGTGTGTTCCTACAAGGCGGTTAGATGCAAGCACTCTACGTCCTCAGGTCCCGGCCCTCGAGCGAGCTCAGCCGCCGCTGGTATGCCAGGTCGCGATGCCGTGGTCAAGGCCAGGGAGTGAGGGCTGGAGAGCCAGTAAGAGCTCCTGAGTCGCGATGTTCAGGAGCCCCCTTTTAATCCGCAAGCCAATTGCATAGGATGGACAGACCCGTGGTGGGCGGCAATCGAGCAGGCGATAGCCGTGGGCAGGTTAAGCATGGAAAGTAGATCAACTTAGGTAAATGCAGGAAGATACATGCCACTGGGTCCGGCCCGAGCGGCTTGGGGATGATGCAGCCTGAGGGGCGCCCCCAGCAAGGTAAGCTAAAGACATAAACAAAGGGATACATGCCATAGGGACAGACCCATGTGGCCTGGGAATGACGCAGCCCGATGGGTGCTCCCAGCTAAACGAGCTTGGAAGATGTCACCTGGTTCTGTAGACGAAGTAGAGTTGGTGCAGCTGAAGGCGTACGTCGAAGAAATGACTCCTCATAAGCCACCGGAGCCCTGAGCCTCGGGAGGCTCTGGGGGCTCGGGAGGTTCCCTGAAGACTGTCTCCATTTCCTCCAGGACGGCGTGGTACCTGGCCTCCTGAGCCGCCAGGACACGCCGCATGTTGCGGTGATAGGCTGACGCCACGCTCGGCAAGCCGAAGGGCATGCGAACGTAGCTGTGTGGCGGGCCCTCGCAGCGGCCCACACATGAAGGCCAGAAGCGCTCCTGAGATGCGGCCCTGTTGAGCTCGGGGACGTCGATGCAGACATGCAGCCCAGCATCCTCGCCAGGATGGGGAGCTGCGCCTCGTGAGCGGCTGTCGCCGCGCATGGCTCTTGCGTCTTGCAGTTCCTGAGTGGTCTTGGTGATGAACTCCTGAGTGGTGGGCACTCCTTGCCCTGTGCTCTCCTGAGGGACACGTGCTGCGAAGCACGCCTCCAAGTGGTTCCCAAACGCCTCCCTCGTGAGATTGGCAAGGTCCGAGGCCCTCCAGAAGAGAGCCCCGAGCCTTGTCCGAGGAGGGCGCCGGGCGCGCCTTCCTATGCGATGGAGGGAGGCACCCCTGGGACGGACGCTGATCCTGATGAGGCTCCTGCCGCGACACCATCCTCCTGAGGTCCTGCGCGGCGCAGCTGCTTCTTCTTGGGGATGGCCTCCGGAGGGCCCTCACTTCTGCTGTTGGGGTCGTCGATTACTGCAGCTTGGAAGGCGCGCTCAAGGGAGCACACCGCATCTCTCTCTTCTCACGGGACCATGATTCCTCCGCTTCCCGGCATCTTGAGGACGTTGTAGCCGTGGTGGGTGACTGCCACGAACTTGGCCAGGGCCGGATACCCGAGGATGGCGTTGTATGGGAGGCGGATGTGCGCGACGTGGAAGTCGATGAGCTCGGTGCGGTAATTCTTGCGCTCTCCGAAGGTGACAGGCAGGCGGACTTGCCCTATCAGTGTGGTGGAACCATCGGTCACTCCTGAGAAAGGTTTGGTAGGTTGGAGCTGCTCGTATGGCACTTGGAGGTTGTCGAACGTGTCGACGGATAGGACGTTGAGCCCTGCGCCGCCGTCGATGAGGGTCTTGGTAACCTGCACATTGCTGATGACTGGGGAGCACAACATCGGGAGGGCGCCGGCGGTGGCCGCGCACTTGAGCTGATCTGCCGAGTTAAAAGTGATGGCACACTGGGAACATTTGAGCGGGCGTGTGGCCTCAAGCTTGGGGAGCACCACGTTCACCTCACGAGCGAACTGTTTGAAGATGCGAAGAGAGCCTGGGGCCTGGGCGCCGCCCAAGATGCATGCGATTGCGCGCGGCACCTGGAAGCCCCGAGCCCCCTCGTCCTGATGGTGGTCATCGTTCCTTGTTGGCGGCGGCAGCGGGGGGAGACCGGCGTTGCCTTGAGGGCGATCCTCACGAGGCTGATCCCTCCAGGCGCCCTCGCGAGGATGGTCCTGCCAGCGGTCCTCACGAGGCCTGTCACGCCATTCCTGGCGCGGGCCACGGTCGTCCCAGCGTCCGCCTCCACATCCTCCTCCACGGCCGTAGGCCCGGTCACTGCGCTCGGGGTGTCGACCGAAGCGTCCTTCTCGTATGGCTCTGAGCTCTTGACAGTCGCTGGTGTTGTGGGTGTTTAGGTTGTGGAAGGCGCAAAACGGTCTGCTGTTCTTGGATGACTCGGGCTGATCTCTGCCCCGCTTGGTGTCGGGCTCCACTGCTAGCACGGCTGCCTCCTTGCGCTTCACATCCTTGGCCTTGGCTTTCTTCTCCTCTGCGCCTGCGGCTGGCAGCTCAAGGAGAGAGAGGCGCCCCTCCTCAGCTCTTGCGCACTTGGTCGCTAGGTTGAACAGCTCCTGAGATGTGCAGAGCTCCTCGTGGATAGCGAACTCTTCCTTCATCTTGACGTCACGGACGCCGTCTGAGAACGTGGAGATGATGGCCTCGTCCATGACCTTGGGGATCTTGAGGCGGGTGTTGTTGAAGTGCTGGATGTACTTCTGGGGGGTCTCTCCTGGTTGTTGCTTGATGTCGCGCAGGTCACCCGCGGCTGGCGGGCAGTCGCGAGTGCCCTGGAAGTTGGTGACGAAGCAGTCGCGCATCTCGTCCCAGGAGGAGATCAAGCCGTGCTGCAAGTTCAGGAGCCAGGAGCGGGCTCCATCCTTGAGAGCCATGGGAAACCAGTTCGCCATGACTTTCTCATCGCCATTGGCCGCTTCGATGCTCAGCTCATAGAGCTGCAGAAACTCCGTGGGGTTGGCAGTGCCGTCGTAGCGAGGAGGTAGGTCCGGCTTGAACTTGCCTGGCCAGGCGACGCTACGCAGCTCGGGGGTGAAGGCGCGGTAGCCGGCCGTGGTTGCGGGGGCCCGCTTCGAAGGTGGAGCTTGGTCTTGATGAGGTCCACGTGGCGCCACCACGGGCGCTGCGCGGTCTTGACGAGGCGGCGCGGGAAGCGCGGGTGCAGCTTCTCGCGGCCGCGGGATTTCTTGGCAGCTTCTCTCTTCGCGTGCGGGCACTGGGCGTGGCGGATCACGCCATGGGGCCGCGCGCCTTGGTGCCAAGGCACCGTCTTGGGGCAAAGGTGGTGGAGGCGCGCCATGAGCCTCATCGCCCGTGGCTTGTTGAAGGTGAGGTAGAGAGAGGGACGGCACCGGGGAGCCCCCTACGGCGCGGACGAGCTCGACGACGCGGTCGAGCCACTCCTCATAGAGGTCGTCGACGGGGCGATAGCGCAGGAGTTCGTTTTTGGTGAGGAGTGCGGCCCGTGCCTCCACGGGAGCGCGACAAGCGTGAGACGAAGAACCGGCCGGGGTCAGCGATGGAGTGGCGGTGCGGCCGTCCTACCGCACCGAAGGATGCAGCGAGGACGCCTGCTGCTCGTTCCCCGTCGGGCCAGTGACAGCGTTGGCAGCGGGAGACGGAGAACGACGAGGTGGCCCGCTGACGGGAGCCGTCTGAGCAACGCGGGCGGTGAGGGCAGCCCGACGCTCAGCTCGAGCACGGCGAGCGTCTGCCATGGAGACGGCGGAGCGACGAACTGATGGAAGGGAAGCTACGGCGCACCACTACCTGGCGCGCCAAATGTCGAATGTGGGGTTCCGGCAAACCCTTAAGGTTCGAACACTGGGGTGAGCGTGAAGTCTTTCCCTCCTACCGATCTACGCCCTAGCTCGCTAAGATCTCGCGGACGAACTCGACGAACTCGCAACACAAAGAGACACGGGATTTATACAGGTTCGGGCCACCGTTGTGGTGTAATACCCTACTCCAGTGTGGTGGTGGTGGATTGCCTCTTGGGCTGATGATGAACAGTACAGAGGGAAGAACATCCTCCTGAGGTTGAGGTGTTCTTGTGCTTGGTGACTTAGCGGGTGAGAGCTGGATGAACTGCTCGATCCGATCCCCTCTACTGTGGTAGCTAGCTCTACTTATATAGGCCCTGGTCCTCTTCCCAAATATGAGCGGGAAGGGAGCCAACAACGGCGGGCGAATTTGAAGGGGGACAGCTAGTACAAGCTATCCTGACAAAAGTGGTCTTCGCCTGCGAAAAGCTCTGGTGGTGACGTCGTCCTGGGCTCCACGATGACCTCCGCCTTGCCGTCCTCCTGGTCTTGGTCTCGTTGCACCGATATAGCAACCTTTGCCTGATGCCTCGGTACTCCTCGCCTGCGCTGGCCTCCTTAGCACCAAAGAGGAAACAAGGACGCTGCGCGCGCTGGCGCTCGCCTGGCGCCTGCCTGGTGTCGATCGTCATGGCTCACGTCATGAGAGCCTCGTGAGGTTTGCCCCGCCTTGATATCTCCGCTCCTCGCGAGCCTGCCTGATTAGGCTACTCCCGAAGTGGTCTTGCGTCGCCCGCCTCGCGAGGCTTGGCCCCTCGCGAGGGTCTTGGATGCCTTCTTGATAAAGATGGGCCATACGGCCTGCTGGCTTAGCCACGCCGTGGGCCGCAGGCAGGCAAGTCTGGGGACCCCCGTTCCCAGAACACCGACAGAGACCATCTTCATCCTACGCCTCCCGCGAATTGATAAACCTTAGGTCATCCACTTGAGGGAAATTGGCTACTGTCCTACAAACCTCTGCACTTGGAGGCCCAACAACGTCTACAAGAAGAAGGTTGCGTAGTAGACATCAAGCAGTTTCTGGCGCCATTGCCGGGGAGGTTAGTTCTTGAAGGTATATCTTTTGATCTTGCAATCGAATCTTTTAGTTTCTTGTTTTATCACTAGTTAGTTTATAAAAGAAAACTACAAAAAAAATGGAATTGAGGGTGCCTCATATGCTTCATCCTTTTAATATCTTTCATGAAAATAAGGATTCCGATAATTATGCTCAATTGCTAGAGGAAGAATGCATTAGGATGTTTGGCACTAAATATTTGAATGATGAGCATGATTGCAATATTGTTAGTATGAATTCTTTGAATATCCATAGTACTAATGATGATTGCACTAGTCATGATGAAAATGTCTCTTATAAGCATGTCAACTTTTGTGGAATACATAGAGCTTACAAGTACACACCAAATAGGGAAGATAGATTTTGCAAGAGGCATAAGTATTTGGAAACTAAATGATTGCAAGAAAGGCTAGATGATTGTGCTAAAAGATTCAATATTTATTGCCATCATTGTGAACTTTGCAATGAACATGGTCATTTAAAGCGCCAATGCTATTTGTTTCATGATCAAATCGTGTCCAAAATTTGTGATAACTTGATTACCCTTGAGCATCATAAAGAGCTTAGTCTTCTTTTGGGGTATGAAGAAATGAAACGTATAACTGAGGGTATTCCAAAATTTAATCTTGATAGATTTCTTGATTTTGATCTAGAAGAAATTTTGATGTATTGTGCGGTGAATCGCATTGAAAATCCTTATATTGCCAACTGCATAAAGAAAAGAAAACAAATAGAAGATGAAGAGAATACTAATGAAAGGGAAGAGACTTCCCAATATCCTCCTATTATTTCTTATGATGAATCGGGTAACGAGGAGGATCTTTCTATTCAACCAATCTCATTAATAAGGAGCTCAAAAAAGAGGGTTAAACCCACACATGATGTGAAGAAGAAAAATAAAAGACGGAGAAGCAAAGGTACAAAGGTATCCCTCCCAAATGATGTTGCTCCTATTACTCATTGTGATGATGATAATTGCTATACTATTGGTGTTATCCATACTATTAATGATGAGAGTGATTATGCTTATGATATGAAAAGGCCCAAGCTTGGGGATGCTATGTTTGATGAGAATGACAAGTTTGAAAATATATTTGCTGCAATTTATGTTTGTCCCAAGCTTGGGGATGCTATGTTTAATGAAGATGATATTTTTAGTCTCCCAAGTTTTGATATGCAAATTTATTATGATGATAGCATGCCTCCTACTTATGATGATTATATTGATGAAAGTGGGTTTGGAAGAGTGTCGACTTTAGGAAGTAATGATCCCACTATTTTGGAGGGTGTTGAATCTTATTGTGACAATTATGAAAGTGGATTTGGAGAGGTAATGACTTTATTTAGTAATGATTCCACTATCTTGGAAGTGGTTTCAATCGATTATGATGAGAACAAAGTGGCTACTTAAGATGATTATTGTGATGACACTTATCCTATAAAAAGTAGTGATGATTATATTTATAAAACTTGTCATGATTATGATTACCCTTTTTCTGAACATTACTCTTTTAATGTGGAAACAATTTAAAGTATTCGAGTTTCTTATGATACTCCCACTATTCTGAATGAGAAGAATTTTGCTTATGTGGAGAGTAATAAAATTTATATTCTTGTATATCATGAAAAGAATGCTTTAGGTGCTGGTTATATTGTTGAATTCATTCTTGATGCTACTGAAAATTATTATGAGGGAGGAATATATACTTGTAGGAATTGCAATAATATCAAGTTTCCTCTTTATGTGTTGAAAATCTTGAAGTTATGCTTGTTTTGCCTTCCTATGCTAGTTGATTATTGTTCCCATAAGTTGTTTCCTCGCAAAATCCCTATGCATGGGAATTGGGTTAGAGTTAAATGTGCTAGTCATATTCTTCATGATGCTCTCTTTATGTTTCAATTCTTGTCTTTTATGTGAGCGCTTGTTGGGAGGCAACCCAATTTTACTTTTGTCCTTTGCTTTTCCTCCTGTTTAGTAATAAATAATTCATCTAGCCTCTGTTTATATGTGATTTTATGTTTTAATTAGTGTTAGTGCCAAGTAGAACCTTTGGGAAGACTTGGGTGAAGTCTATGTGATCTTGCTGTAAAAAACAGAAACTTTAGCGCTCACGAGATTAGCTGCCATGTTTACTGAAGAGTGATTTTAGGTTGATTCTTTTTGTAGATGATTAATAGACAAATTCCTCACGTCCACCAATTTATTTCTGAATTTTTGGAGTTCCAGAAGTATACGTTTGATACAGATTACTACAGACTGTTCTGTTTTTGACAGATTCTGTTTTCTATGTGTTGTTTGCTTATTTTGATGAATCTAGGAGTAGTATCGGAGGGTATGAACCATAGATAAGTTGGAATACAGTAGATATTACACCAATAGGAATTTAGAATTAGTTCACAGAAGTACCAAAAGTGGTGATTTATTTTCTTATACTAACGGAGCTTACGAGTTTTTCTGTTGAGTTTTGTGTTGTGAAGTTTCCAAGTTTTGGGTAAAGATTCGATGGACTATGGAATAAGGAGTGGAAAGAGCCTAAGCTTGGGGATGCCCAAGGCACCCCAAGGTAATATTCAAGGACAACCAAGAGCCTAAGCTTGGGGATGCCCCGGATGGCATCCCCTCTTTCGTCTTCGTTCATCGGTAACTTTACTTGGAGCTATATTTTTATTCACCACATGATATGTGTTTTTCTTGGAGCGTCATTTTATTTTATTTTGTTTTGCTTGATGTTTGAATAAAATACCAAGATCTTAAATTCTTAAATGTTAGAGAGTCTTCACATATTTGCATAATTATTCAACTACTCATTGATCTTTACTTATATCTTTCGGAGTAGTTTTTCATTTGCTCTAGTGCTTCACTTACATCCTTTTAGAGCACGGCGGTGGTTTTATTTTGAAGAAATAGATGAAATCTCATGCTTCACTTATATTATTTTGAGAGTCTTTAGAACAGCATGGTAATTTTCTCTGGTTATGAAACTAGTCCTAATATGATGGGCATCCAAGATGGGTATAATAAAAACTTTCATAGAGTGCATTGAATACTATGAGAAGTTTGATACTTGATAATTGTTTTGAGATATAAAGGTGGTGATATTAGAGTCGTGCTAGTTGAGTAATTGTGAATTTGAGAAATACTTGTGTTGGAGTTTGCAATTCCCGTAACATGCACGTATGGTAAATGTTGTGTGTCAAATTTCAAGCATGAGGTGTTTCTTTGATTGTCCTCCTTATGAGTGGCGGTCGGGGACGAGCGATGGTCTTTTCCTACCAATCTATCCCCCTAGGAGTAGCGCGTAGTGCTTGGTTTTTGATGACTTTTAGATTTTTGCAATAAGTATGTGAGTTCTTTATGACTAATGTTGAGTCCATGGATTATACGCACTCTCGCCCTTCCATCATTGCTAGCCTCTTCGGTACCGTGCATTGCCCTTTCTCACCTTGAGAGTTGGTGCAAACTTCACGGTGCATCCAAACCCCGTGATATGATACACTCTATCACACATAAACCTCCTTATATCTTCCTCAAAACAGCCACCATACCTACCTATTATGGCATTTCCATAGCCATTCCGAGATATATTGCCATGCAACTTTCCACCGTTCTGTTTATTATGACACGCATCATCATTGTCATATTGCCTTGCATGATCATGTAGTTGGCATCGTATTTGTGGAAAAGCCACGGTTCATAATTCTTTCATACATGTCACTCATGAGGCATTGCCCATCCCGGTACACCGTCGGAGGCATTCATATAGAGTCATACTTTGTTCTAGTATCGAGTTGTAATCTTTGAGTTGTAAATAAATAGAAGCGTGATGATCATCATTAATATAGCATTGTCCCGAAAAAAAGAAAAGAAAGAAAAGAAAAAGAAGGCCAAATAAAAAAAGAAAAAAGAAAGGCCAATTAAAAAAAGGCCAAATAAAAAAAAGAGAAATAAAAGGGACAATACTACTATCCTTTTTCCACACTTGTGCTTCAAAGTAGCGCCATGATCTTCATGATAGAGAGTCTCTTATATTGTCACTTTCATATACTAGTGGGAATTTTTCATTATAGAACTTGGATTGTATATTCCAACGATGGGATTCCTCAAATGTCCTAGGTCTTCGTGAGCAAGCAAGTTGGATGCACACCCACTTAGTTTCTTTTGATGAGCTTTCATACATTTATAGCTCTAGTGCATCCGTTGCATGGCAATCCCTACTCCTCGCATTGAAATCAATTGATGGGCATCTCCCTAGCCCGTTGATTAGCCGCGTCAATGTGAGACTTTCTCTTTTTTTGTCTTCTTCACACAACCTCCATCATTGTACTCTATTCCACCCATAGTGCTATGTCCATGGCTCACGCTCATGTATTGCATGAAAGTTGAATTTTTTTAGATTTCTAAAGTATGAAACAATTGCTTGGCTTGTCATCGGGGTTGTGCATGATGAGAGCATTTTTGTGTGACGAAAATGAAGCATAGCCAAACTATATGATTTTGTAGGGATAAGCTTTCTTTGGCCATGTTATTTTGAGAAGACATAATTGCTTGGTTAGTATGCTTGAAGTATTATTATTTTGATGTCAATATTAAACTTTTGTCTTGACTCTTATGGATCTGAATATTCTTGCCACAATACAGAAGATTACGTTGATAAATATGTTAGGTAGCATTCCACATCAAAAATTCTATTTTTATCATTTACCTACTTGAGGACGAGCAGGAATTAAGCTTGGGGATGCTTGATACGTCTCCAACGTATCTATAATTTTTTTATTGTTCCATGCTATTATTTTATCCGTCCAGGATGTTTTATATGCATTTATATGATATTTTATATGATTTTTGGGACTAACCTATTAACCTAGAGCCCAGTGCCAGTTTCTATTTTTTCCTTGTTTTTGAGTATCGCAGAAAAGGAAAACCAAACGGAGTCCAATTGACCTGAAACTTCACGGAACTTATTTTTGGACCAGAAGAAGGCCATGGAGTAAAAGAGTTGGGACAGAAGAGTCCTGGGCTGCCCACGAGGGTGGGGGGCGCCCACCCCCTGGGCGCGCCTCCCTACCTCGTGGATAGCCTAGAGACCCCCCTGACTTGTTCCCGACGCCAAAACCTCTTATATATACAGAAACCCCCAGAACATAACCTAGATCGGGAGTTTCGCCGCCGCAAGCCCCTGTAGCCACCAAAAACTAATCTAGACCCGTTCCGGCACCCTACCGGAGGGGGAATCCCTCTCCGGTGGCCATCTTCATCATCCCGGCGCTCTCCATGACGAGGAGGGAGTAGTTCACCCTCGAGGCTGAGGGTATGTACCAGTAGCTATGTGTTTGATCTCTCCCTCTCGTGTTCTTGATTTGGCACGATCTTGATGTATCGCGAGCTTTGCTATTATAGCTGGATCTTATGATGTTTCTCCCCCTCTACTCTCTTGTAATGGATTGAGTTTTCCCTTTGAAGTTATCTTATCGGATTGAGTCTTTAAGGATTTGAGAACACTTGATGTATGTCTTGCATGTGCTTATCTGTGGTGACAATGGGATATCACGTGATCTACTTGATGTATGTTTTGGTGATCAACTTGCGGGTTCCGTAACATTGTGAACTTATGCATAGGGGTTGGCACACGTTTTCGTCTTGACTTTCCGGTAGAAACTTTGGGGCACTCTTTGAAGTTCTTTGTGTTGGTTTGAATAGATGAATCTAAGATTGTGTGATGCATATCGTATAATCATGCCCACGGATACTTGAGGTGACATTGGAGTATCTAGGTGACATTAGGGTTTTGGTTGATTTGTTTCTTAAGGTGTTATTCTAGTACGAACTCAAGGATAGATCGAACGGAAAGAATAGCTTCGTGTTATTTTACTACGCACTCTTGAATAGATCGATCAGAAAGAATAAATTTGCGGTGGTTTCGTACCCTACAATAATCTCTTCGTTTGTTCTCCACTGTTAGTGACTTTGGAGTGACTCTTTGTTGCATGTTGAGGCATAGTTATATGATCCAGTTATATTATTATTGTTGAGAGAACTTGCACTAGTGAAAGTATGAACCCTAGGCCTTGTTTCCTAGCATTGCAATACCGTTTGTGCTCACTTTTATCATTAGTTACCTTGCTGTTTTTATATTTTCAGATTACAAAAACCTATATCTATCATCCATATTGCACTTGTATCACCATCTCTTCGCCGAACTAGTGCACCTATACAATTTAACATTGTACTGGGTGTGTTGGGGACACAAGAGACTCTTTGTTATTTGGTTGCAGGGTTGCTCGAGAGAGACCATCTTCATCCTACACCTCCCACGTATTGATAAACCTTAGGTCATCCACTAGAGGGAAATTTGCTACTGTCCTACAAACCTCTGCACTTGGAGGCCCAACAATGTCTACAAGAAGAAGGTTGCGTAGTAGACATCAACATAGCATGTACAGCGGCAAGTGTTCAAGAAAGAAAATACGACCACGTACGTACATACGGGCAGGGTCTCGAACGCCTACTCGCGCATACGTACGGCCAGGGCTCGTGTACATGGTTGGGTCGGAACGGAGAAACTGTGTCGTCGTCGTGTTCATGGGGAGCCAACCGGCTGGGTCAGAACGGAATGCGTCGTCGTGTTCATCGGAGGGCTTGGACGGAACAACCAATGGAAACGAGGCCTGGCATACCGCAGAACGGAGGAAACGGCCTTTTGTTCGACCAGCCACGTTCGAAATGGTATCCTGTTCATCGGGAGGGGTCTGGCGTACCGCAAAACGGAGGAAACGGACCTCCTACGGTCGAAACAGGGGTCCTGTTGATCGGGAGGGGTTTGGCGTACCGCAAAACGGAGGAAACGGACTTGTGTTGGTGCGCTACGGTCGAAACGGGGGTCCTGTTCATCGGGAGGGGTGTGGCGTACCGCAAAACGGGACTCCACGGGATACTATTCATCTCCACCGTCGACCCCCTCCAGCCTCCACGGGCTACTGTTCATCCACCGTCGAGCTCCTCCAGCCTCCACCTGCGACTGTTCATCCACGGGCTCCTGTTCATCCAGCCTCCACCGCGCGCTACTCCACCGGCTACTGTTCAACCAGCCCTCTCCATGGGCTACTGTTCATCCAGCCCTCCACCATCTACTGTTCATCCAGTCCTCCACGGGGTGGTCCTGTTCATCTAGCCCTCCACGGGGTCCTGTTCATCCAGCCCCAACCGGCTCGATTGATCGGGGTCCTGTTCATCCAGAGGTAACACCACAGGGTCCTGTTGATCCACCCCCACCGGGAACTGTTCATCCAAACCCCCCAGCAACACTCACTGTTCATCCAGAGGCAGCATCGATCGCCTTTAGTTAGCAGCAGTAGCGACGGAATCGCTCGATCGGGTTCAGTTAACAGCCATCGATCGATCGCTCGGGTTCAGTAACGCGTAGCCTGCAGTGCAATCGCTCGGGTTCAGTTAGAGCCCAATGCCTCGCTCGGGTTCAGTTAGAGCCCAACGCCTCGCACCCACGTGCGTGCGTGTACGAGAGAAACGCGCATCGCTCGGCCCCGACCACCCACCGTAACCGGGAACACCCCGATATTTTCCTCGCCCTCGCTTCTACCACGGTTTTTCCGTCATGGACGGCCCAAAGAATGTCATGCAGCTGCGTCTCCGGCCCGCCCAGGACGAAAAGCCCATTTTCTGTCATGATTTTTTGTCATAGAAGTAGGATCCCACCACATCTATGATGATACCGGGTTTTGTCACAATTATCGTCATAGGAGTGTCATAAGTATGACAGAAAAAAAATTCATTCGGCCCAAAATGTCATGGATGTGTCCTTTTTTTGTAGTGTTTTCCTCAAGCAATTCAGTTGACAAACTGAAAGTGATAAAGAAAAACTTTTACAAACTCTGTTTGCTCTGGTTGTTGTAAATATGTAAAGCCAGCATTCAAGTTTTCAGCAAAGATTATGAACTAACCATATTCACAATAACATTTAGGTCTCATGTTTACTCATATCAATGGCATAATCAACTAGCGAGCAATAATAATAAATCTCGGATGACAACACTTTCTCAAAACAATCATAATATGATATAACAAGATGGTATCTCGCTAGCCCTTTCTGAGACCGCAAAACATAAATGCAGAGCACCTATGAAGATCAAGGACTGACTAAACATTGTAATTCATGGGAAAAGAGATCCAGTCATAGTCATACCCAATATAAATTAATAGTAATGGATGCAAATGACAGCGGTGCTCTCCAGCTGGTGCTTTTTAATAAGAGGATGATGACTCAACATAAAAGTAAATAGACAGACCCTTCGCAGAGGGAAGCAGGGATTTGCAGAGGTGCCAGAGCTCGATTTTTGAAATAGAGATAAATAATATTTTGAGCGGCATACTTTCATTGTCAACATAACAACCGAGAGATCTCGATATCTTCCATGCTACACGCATTATAGGCAGTTCCCAAACAGAATGGTAAATTTTATACTCCCCCTCCACCAACAAGCATCAATCCATGGCTTGCCCGAAACAACGGGTGCCTCCAACTAACAATAGTCCCGGGGGAGTTTTGTTTGCAATTATTTTGATTTGATTTGCTTAGAGCATGGGACTGGGCATCCCGGTGACCAGCCATTTTCTCGTGAGTGAGGAGCGGAGTCCACTCCTCTTGAGAATAACCCACCTAGCATGGAAGATACTGACAACCCTAGTTGATACATGAGCTATTCGAGCATGCAAAATAGAATTTCATTTGAAGGTTTAGAGTTTGGCACATACAAATTTACTTGGAACGGCAGGTAGATACCGCATATAGGAAGGTATGGTGGACTCATATGGAATAACTTTGGGGTTTATGGAAGTGGATGCACAAGCAGTATTCCCGTTTAGTACAAGTGAAGGCTAGAAAAAGACTGGGAAGCGACCAACTAGAGAGCGACAACAGTCATGAACATGCATTAAAATTAATAAACATTGAGTGCAAGCATGAGTAGGATATAATCCACCATGAACATAAATATCGTGGAGGCTATGTTGATTTTGTTTCAACTACATGCGTGAACATGTGCCAAGTCAAGTCACTCGAATCATTCAAAGGAGGATACCACCCTATCATACCACATCACAACCATTTCAATAGCATGTTGGCACGCAAGGTAAACCATTATAAACTCATAGCAAATTAAGCATGGCATAAGCAACTATAATCTCTAATTGTCATTGCAAACATGTTTCATTCATATAGGCTGAATCAGGAACGATGAACTAATCATATTTACAAAAACAAGAGAGGTTGAGTTCATACCAGCTTTTCTCATCTCAATCAGTCCATCATATATCATCATTGTTGCCTTTCACTTGCACGACCGAACGATGTGAATAATAATAATAGTGCACGTGCATTGGACTAAGCTGGAATCTGGAGGCATCTGACACACAGGAGAAGACAAGATAATATGGGCTCTTATTAAATCAACAATAATGCATATAAGATCCACTTCAACATTTTCATTATGGTATTGTCCTCTCGACCCCCAAAGAACAAGAAAAGAAATAAAACTATTTACACGGGAAAGCTCCCAACAAGCAAAAGAAGAACGAGAAATCTTTTTGGATTTTCTTTTTAATTATTACTACTACAGGCATGGAAAGTAAACTATCTAAAAGCTACAACTAATTTTTTTTTATTTTTCTTAAGGTTATTCAAACACACAAGAAAGCGAGAAAAAGAAAATAACTAGCATGGATAGTACAATGAAAAATTATGAGCACCGACAACTATAATGAGTGTGTGAACATGAATGTAATGTCGGTGAGAAATATGCACTCCCCCAAGCTTAGGCTTTTGGCCTAAGTTGGTCTATGGCCACGGCTGGCCTGGTGGATATCCAAAGTTGTAGTTGGGGTTGTACTGTGAAGGAGCCTCGGGGTGCCACTAGTTGGCAATCTCCTCCGGATCCCACTGGTAAACAAACTAACGGTGAGGATCAGGTTGTGGCTCCGGCTCTGGCTCTCTAGCTGGTGTGAGGTCCTGGTAGGCATGAAATGCCTCCGGCAGAACAAGATACTTTCCTGAAGATAAGTCAAACAAAGAAGGAGCAGGCAAAGTAATAGTCTCAGGGTGATTTTTATCAAATATCAGTCTGTAGTTAAGCATCTTTTTCTTATTCTTAACAATAAAATCATGTGCTACCATACTCTTATAGTCTAGAAAAAGGGGGCAGCAACTTTTCTTCTTTCTCGTAATGCCTAATAGGTATGTTAAAGTGTGCAACGAGGCACGAGGCGAAGATACCTCCGAAGATGGGACCTTTCGTACGGTTCAGATTTAACCGCTTGGAAACAATAACGCCTAGACTAAAAGAGTTATCACGAAACAAGGCATGGCCCAAAATAACAATAATAGGGGCTCTAAGGTTTCCACAGTTTCCGCAACCAATTAAACATCTACTAGCAAATATCGCAAAGTAACGCAGAACCGGAAAATGTATGCTAGTAATTCTTGCATCGGAAACTTTCCTTGTTTCCCCTACAGCAATCATATCAATAAACCCTTCCACATCATTACGATGTGGTTCTTCTAAGCTGCCTGTAAAGTGTATCTTACAGACCCGACAGAAATCAAAAAGGGACATCTCCTTATACTCATCATATAAATAAAAATCCACCGAAGGTGGTGATCTCCTAGCATGGAAATGAAAATTTTGCACAAAAATATTAGTGAGTAGGAGATACTGTTCGTGCTGGTCGCGGAGGAACTCGGTGAGGCCCGCATTCTCAGTCAAAGAATAAAAATCATCATGAATCCCGGCTGCTGTCAAGAACTCATCACAAGGCCATTCACACGGCAGAACCTCCGCGCTGCGAGGAAGATTATATTTGGGCCTCTTATCCTCTTCACTTTGTTTATCCTTCGAGCTTCGGCTCGAAGAGCCCCTCAATAATCTCTTCATCATTTTTTGAAAATTTCTGAAATTTTTAGTAACTCAAAATAAAAGTGAACCAAACTCAACAAAATTGATAGCAACTACTCTCACAAGTGCCTAGAGACTATATCATGCATTAGAACTAATTGGGACCATATAAATTTGACATGCAAGCTCAAGAAAAGGGTCACCTAGGCAGCAAAAATTTGCAATGAATAATGCACTGGAACAAAAACTAATTGGACCATTGGAGGAGTCACATACCAAAGAACAATCCCCCAAAGCAGTTTTGTGAGTGGAGCTTTGAGCAAGGAGATCAAAAATCGCAGCAAGATGAGCTAGAACTCATGCTTGAGCTGGTTGGTGATTTTTTTTGGAGGAAGAAGGAGTGTGTGGTGGCTGGAATAAGTGGAGGGGGGCCACCAGGGGCCCACGAGGTAGGGGGCGCACCTAGGGGGTGGGCGCGCCCTGGACCCTCGTGGCCAGGTGCTTGCTCCCCCTGATGTGTTCCCAGTGCCAAATATTCTCAAATATTCTAGAAAAAATGATATTTCATTTTCAGGGCATTTGGAGAACTTTTATTTTTGGGGTATTTTTTATTGCACGGATAATTCAGAAAACTAATAGAAAATACTATTTTTGCTTTATTTAATCTAAATAACAGAAAGTAAAAGGAGGGTACAGAAGGTTGTGCTTTCTAACTTCATCCATCTCATGCTTATCAAAAGGAATCCACCAACAAGGTTGATCAAGTCTTATTAACAAACTCATTCCGAATCGCATGAAACCGGAGAAATTTTGAATAACACTAGGTTACCTCAACGAGGATATGCACATCCCCAACAATAAGAATATCACATTTCTTCTTGACAGCAGGAAGAGGAAATTCAAAACCTCCAATAATAATCGATGGAATTTTTCCAATAGAATTGATATTGTGGACTTGAGGTTGTTTCCTCGGAAGGTGTACCGTATGCTCATTTCCATTAACATGAAAAGTGACATTGCCTTTGTTGCAATCAATAACAGCCCCTGCAGTATTCAAAAAGGGTCTACCAAGGATAATCGACATACTATCATCCTCGGGAATATCAAGAATAACAAAGTCCGTTAAAATAGTAATGTTTGCAACCACAACAGGTACATCCTCACAAATACTGACAGGTATAGCGGTTGATTTATCAGCCATTTGCAAAGATATTTCAGTAGGTGTCAACTTATTCAAATCAAGTCTACGATATAAAGAGAGAGGCATAACACTAACACCGGCTCCAAGATCACATAAAGCAGTTCTAACATAGTTCCTTTTAATGGAACATGGTATAGTAGGTACTCCTGGATCTCCTAGTTTCTTAGGTATTCCACCCTTAAAAGTATAATTAGCAAGCATGGTGGAAATTTCAGCTTCCGGTATCTTTCTCTTATTTGTAACAATATCCTTCATATACTTAGCATAAGGATTCATTTTAAGCATATCAGTAAAACGCATACGCAAAAAGATAGGTGTAATCATTTCAGCAAAGCGCTCAAAATCCTCATCATCCGTTTCCTTGGATGGTTTGGGAGGAAAGGGCATGGGTTTCTGAACCCATGGTTCTCTTTCTTTACCGTGCTTCCTAGCAACGAAGTCTCTCTTATCATAACGTTGATTCTTTGATTGTGGGTTATCAAGATCAACAGCAGGTTCAATCTCTACATCATTATTATTGCTAGGTTGAGCATCAACATGAACATCATCATTGACATTATCACTAGGTTCATGTTCATCACCAGATTGTGTTTCAGCATCAGAAATAGAAATATCATTGGGATTCTCAGGTGTGTCAGCAATAGGTTCACTAGAAGCATGCAAAGTCCTATCATTTTTCTTTTTCTTCTTTTTAGAGGTACTAGGTGCATCAACATTAGTTCTCTGAGAATCTTGCTCAATTCTCTTAGGGTGGCCCTCAGGATACAAGGGTTCCTGAGTCATTTTACCCCCTCTAGTCATAACTCTAATAGCATTATCATTCTTCTTATTATTTAATTCCTTGAGCAAATCATTTTGAGTTTTAAGCACTTGTTCTACTTGAGTGGTAACCATAGAAGCATGTTTACACATATAATCACTCAAGTGTTCAATCATATAAGCATTGCGTTTCAATTGTCTACCAACATAAGCATTGAAGTTTTCTTGTTTAACAATAAAATTATCAAACTCATCTAAGCATTGGCTAGCAAACTTATAACGAGGAATATCACCTTCATCAAATCTGTAGAGAGAATTTACCTTTACTACCTGTGTCGGGTTATCAAGACCATGTATTTCTTCAATAGGTGGAAAATTAAGACCATGTATTTTTTCAATAGGAGGTAAATTCTTAACATCTTCAGCTTTAATACCTTTTTCTTTCATAGATTTCTTTGCCTCTTGCATATCTTCAGGACTGAGAAATAGAATACCCCTTTTCTTCGGAGTTGCCTTAGGAGTTGGTTCAGGAAGTGTCCAATTATTCTCATTAGTCAACATATTATTCAATAGCAATTCAGCTTGATCAACTGTTCTTTCCCTGAAAACACAACCAGCACAACTGTCCACGTGTTCTCTGGAAGCATCGGTTAGTCCATTATAAAAGATATCAAGTATTTCATTTTTCTTGAGAGGATGATCAGGCAAAGCATTAAGTAATTGGAGAAGCCTCCCCCAAGATTGTGGGAGACTCTCTTCTTCAATTTGCAAAAAATTATATATTTCCCTTAAGGCAGCTTGTTTCTTATGAGCGGGGAAATATTTAGCAGAGAACCAGGATCAAGAGAATTAAACCATATCTTAGCATCACCCTTTAATGAGAACGGAAATAATTTAAGGGTATAGTAGTAGCGAGTTTTCTCATCATTAGGAACGCGGTGGCTATATCATTTAATTTAGTAAGATGTGCCACAACAGTTTCAGATTCATAGCCATAGAAAGGATCAGATTCAACCAAAGTAATTATCTCAGTATCAACAGAGAAATCATAATCCTTATCAGTAACACAGATAGGTGAAGTAGCAAAAGCAGGGTCATATTTCATTCTAGCATTCAAAGATTTTTCTTTCAGCTTAGCTAATAATTTCTTAAGATCACTCCTATCATTCCAAGCAAGAAAGTCTCTAGCAGTTTCTTCATCCATAACATAACCCTCAGGCACAACAGGCAATTCATATCTAGGGGGAGAATCTTCATCATCACTTTCATCAATATTATCAGTTTCAATAATTTCATTCTCTCTAGCCCTAGCAAGTTGTTCATCAAGAAATTCACCTAGTGGCACAGTAGTATCAAGCATAGAAGTAGTTTCATCATAAGTATCATGCATAGCAGATGTTGCATCATCAATAACATGCGACATATCAGAATTAATAGCAGAAGCAGGTTTAGGTGTCGCAAGCTTACTCAAAACAGAAGGTGAATCATGTGCAGAGCTAGATGGCAGTTCCTTACCTCCCCTCGTAGTTGAGGGAAAAATCTTAGTTCTTTCGTCTTTCAAGTTCCTCATAGTGATCAGCAGATATAAATCCCAAGTGACTCAAAGGATAGAGCTATGCTCCCCGGCAACGGCGCCAGAAAATAGTCTTGGTAACCCACAAGTATAGGGGATCGCAACAGTTTTCGAGGGTAGAGTATTCAACCCAAATTTATTGATTCGACACAAGGGGAGCCAAAGAATATTCTCAAGTATTAGCAGTTGAGTTGTCAATTCAACCACACCTGCATAACTTAGTATCTGCAGCAAATTATTTAGTAGCAAAGTAGTATGGAAGTAACGGTAATGGTGGCAAAAGTAACAGTGATAGTTTTGTAGTAATTGTGACAGTGGCAACGGTAAAGTAACTAAGCAAAGAGCAATATGTGAAAAGCTCGTACGCATTGGATCGGTGATGGAGAATTATGTCGGATGCGATTCCTCATGCAATAGTTATAACATAGGGTGACACAGAACTAGCTCCAATTCATCAATGTAATGTAGGCATGTATTCCGAATATAGTCATACGTGCTTATGGAAAAGAACTTGCATGACATCTTTTGTCCTACCCTCCCGTGGCAGCGGGGTCCTATTGGAAACTAAGGGATATTAAGGCCTCCTTTTAATAGAGTACCGGACCAAAGCATTAACACTTAGTGAATACATGAACTCCTCAAACTACGGTCATCATCGGTAATGGTCCCGATTATTGTCACTTTGGGGTTAACGGATCATAACACATAATAGGCGACTATAGACTTGCAAGATAGGATCAAGAACTCACATATATTCATGAAAACATAATAGGTTCAGATCTGAAATCATGGCACTCGGGCCCTAGTGACAAGCATTAAGCATAGCAAAGTCGTAGCAACATCAATCTCAGAACATAGTGGATACTAGGGATCAAACCCTAACATAACTAACTCGATTACATGGTAAATCTCATCCAACCCATCACCGTCCAGCAAGCCTACGATGGAATTACTCACACACGGCGGTGAGCATCATGAAATTGGTGATGGAGGAAGGTTGATGATGACGATGGCAACGGATTCCCCTCTCCGGAGCCCCGAACGGACTCCAGATCAGCCCTCCCGAGAGAGATTAGGGCTTGGCGGCGGCTCCATATCATAAAACGCGATGATCCTTCTCTCGGATTTTTTCTTCCCGAACATGAATATATAGAGTTGGAGTTGAGATCGGTGGAGCACCAGGGGGCCACGAGGCAGGGGGCACGCCCAGGGGGGTAGGCGCACCCCCACCCTCGTGGACAGGGTGTGGGGCCCCTGGCCTTGATTCTGTCGCCAGTATTTTTTATTAATTCCAAAATTATTCTCCGTGAAGTTTCAGGTCATTTCGAGAACTTTTATTTCTGCACAAAAATAACACCATGGCAATTCTGCTGAAAACAGCGTCAGTCCGGGTTAGTTCTATTCAAATCATGCAAGTTAGAGTCCAAAACAAGGGCAAAAGTGTTTGGAAAAGTAGATACGACGGAGACGTATCAACAAGCCATCACAATAATGTAACCAGTCAAGTGCTGCTCTAAGCAAGCATAGTTGCACATGCAAATTCAACTATCTTGTTAAATGCTCTACAGGTCTTCTAAATTGCTCGACAGATAAAAACAACGCAGAATACTTCATGAAAGAACAAAATCATTACATTGTACTAGTACTGAAACAGAAACAGGAACAAACCGAGCATTGGCTCCCATGCAGATCGGGAATACAACAATACAGTATCAAAAATAATCTATTAGAATACATAGAAATTCCATGCAGATGAGCAATTCCATAATACATTTTTTTTGAAGAGTTGCATATCACAATAAAAATAGATATAATGTTTAATTGCCCTAGGCCAAAACAGTATAGTAAAGAATACAAACATACAAGGCATGGATCTATCTAGCAAACCTTTTTAAGAACAAATCACATCAAGACATGGACAGTAAAGGCAATCCTTTTAGAAGGCTTGGACTGCATATACAAGTTGATCATGGAACTAACATTGTTTAGCTTATGCAGGGTAGACATAAATAACAGAGTTTAGCTTATGCACGATGGTCCCGAGGTTGTTGACGAGGTCTGACTTGGTCATGCCAATGCCGCTGTCGACGATCGTGAGCGTGGTGGTCGCTTTGTCGGGGATGATGTGGATGAAGAGCTCAGGCTGCGCATCGAGCTTACTCTTGTCCATGAGGCTCTCGAACCTGATCTTGTCGAAGGCCTGCAAAAATCACACCTGCAAACACACCACGTCAGCCCAGGAACAAATCTCGCACACCACGAATCAAACCGCGAGTCAACGGATCATGGCAGAATCTAAAGCCTAGTGTTCAGGCATAAATAAATTATAAAATTATCAATGCTGCTTCACTGAAACTAAGAAGCGGAAACTAGAGTACAAAACAGTAACCAAAAAAGTTACTTATATCCCTAAGTAATGGTATATGTTAAAAACTAACAAACAGGACCTGTTCGGCTATTCCATTGTTTTCCATTTGGTTTCAACAAAGTGCTGTGAAACTCCTGAGAAATGTTCACAACCTGAATTAACTACACTTTTTCTCATTGAGGTGAACACATCAACAGTTTAATCAACAACCACATACTTTACTATAGAATGTTTCGTCTGTCTGCATAGCTTAAAGGCGGAACGATGTAATCGAGGAATCCTCGGAGCTACTCATCATGCATACAAGGTGGCCATGGCGTCGATCTAGGGTTTTGACATGGAGAGAAGGAGAGGGTGGAGTCGAAGGTGGAGGTCGCCGGTGGGTATGAAATAGAGGATGTCGTCGGGTAGTCGAGGAGTGGGGGAGGAGGTCGCCGACGGGGCTGGGGCTGGGGTTGGGGGAGTGGAGATCGGCGGCGGAGCTGGGGTTGGGGGAGTGGAGATCGGCGGCGGGGCCGGGTTGGGGTTGCGGGAGAGGAGAGGATGAAGGCGCGGCTCGGGAAGGAGGGTGGCGCGACCAAGCGGGAGGATGGACCTGGGGGACCGAGGGGGGGGAGTGGGTGAGTGGGGGTGGCGGCGGGTGAGGATCTGGGGGATCGAGGGGAGGGTGGATGGGTGGGTTAGGGTTTTTGATTCTCGGGAGATGCTCCACCGTTGGATGGGTGCGTGATGGATGGCTCAGATTGCATCCAATTTGGTGATCCGTGTGAAAGCCGTTCCTCGCGTCTCATTGGCCGGCTGTCTCGCACTTGAATCTCAAAATTTTGGACCCAAAACTCTGATTTTTTTAAATATAACAATGGCATAGTTTGTCAAAATGATCTCATTTTTTTCATAAGTGTGCATCTTAGAATGGCAAACGATGGCATAGTTCGATGACTTTCATTTTCTTTGCACAGAAAGATGATTTTCCATTTTTCGAGTGCATAAAAAGGTTTTTTTGTGAAGAAGCTACCAAATATTTGTTCCAAAATAGCACAACTCCATTTTTCAAAAATATTAGACCACATTTTATGTAAAATTGACCAAATAGTTACATGTCAAAAGCTTTTGATCCACCTCTTATAAAAAAACAAATTTCACCCATTCAGTAGGAAGCGGGGCAAATTTGAACGACAATTATTTCATAGTTTGTTCAAATGATCTCATATAGTGCACAAGGGTGCATATTGGAATGGCAAACAATGTTGCCTAAGGAAGTTTTCATTTTCTTTGGACGAAAAATTCATTTTCCATTTTTTGAGTGCCCAAACTGAGTTTTTTTTGTGAAGGACCTACCATATATTTGTTGTAAAATTGGACCAAATAAATTTTATAAAATACTAGGCCATATTTAATGCACAATTGACCAAATGGTCGGGTGTAAAAAGTTTTGATCCACCTCTTGTGAAAAAGACAAATTTCCGCCGATTCAGTTGGAAGCGGGTCAAATTTGAACTACAGGTGCCTCATAGTTTGCTCTTTATTTTTTTCCAAAAATCATTTCTAGGTACATAAGTATCTATTTAATTAGAAAAACACCAAAAGTTTTCCAAGATTCAACCACTAGCTAGGAACGGTCGTTCCCGCCGTTTTGACCGCATTTTGAAACGGGCATAAAAATTTCAAAAAAATAGAAAAATTGGAAAATCTTCGCATTGTGTCATTACATGTGACCAAGTTACCAAGTAAAATAATAAAATTGTAATACGGCAATTCTTTTTAAAAAGTGTTCTCAGAAATGAGCTGTTATGTGTGAAGATTCATGGCTTTGAAGCCAAATGATCAATCTTATGGCCACATTCATGGCATAGTTTGTTCAAACGATCTCACATTGTTCAAATGGGTGCATCTTGGAATGGCAACAATGTTGCCTAAGGGAGTTTTCATTTTCTTTGGACGAAAAATCAGTTTTCCATTTTCCGAGTGCCCAAAATGAGTTTTTTTGTGAAGGACCTACCATATACTTGTCGCAAAATTGGACCAAATTTTTTTATTAAATACTAGTACATATTATATGCACAACTGACCAAATGGTTGGGTGTCAAAAGTTTTGATCCAACTCTGGTGAAAAAGACAAATATCCGTCGATTCAGTAGGAAGCGGGTCAAATTTGAACTGCAGCTGCCTCATAGTTTGCTCTTTATTTTTTCCAAAAATTATTTCTAGGTACGGAAGTATCTATTTAATTAGAGAAACACCAAAAAATTGAAAATTCAACCACTAGCTAGGAACGGTCATTCCCGCCATTTTGACCACATTTTGAAACGGGCATAAAAAATAAAACAAAAATCAAATTGGAAAACCTTCACATTGTGTCATTATATGTGACCAAGTTACCAGGAAAAATTATAAACTTGTAATACAATAATTATTTTAAAAAAGTGTTATCAGAAATGAGCTATCATTTGTGAAGATTCATGGCTTTCAAGCCAAATGATCAATCTTATGGGCGTATTCATGGCATAGTTTGTTCAAATGACAAATTGTGCACAAGGGTGCATCTTGGAATGGCCAACAATGTTGGCTAAGGAAGTTTTCATTTTCTTTTGACAAAAAAATCATTTTCCATTTTTCAAGTGCCCATAATGAGTTTTTTTGTGAAGGACCTACCATATATTTGTTTCAAAATTGGACCAAATCATTTTCCTAAAATATTAGGCCACATTTTATGCACAATTGACCAAATGGTTGGGTGTCAGAAGTTCTGATCCACCTCTCGTGAAAAAGAGAAATTTCTACCGATTCAGTAGGAAGCAGTCAAATTTGAACTGCAGTTGCCTTATAGTTTGTTCTTTATTTTTTACAAAAATCATTTGTAGGTACATAAGTATCTATTTAATCAAAGAAACACCAAAAGTTTTCCAATATTCAACCCCTAGCTACGAACGGTCATGTCCGCCGTTTTGACCGCACTTGGAAATAGGCATAAGAAATAAAAAATAAAGAGATTCAGCCCCCAACTTTTTTCACACACATTGTATATTTTTTGTATACATTATTCATATACATGAGATACATTTTTATACACATTAAATATTTTCAAGTGCTTGGAGCATTTTTTAATACATGGTCAACATTTTTCTATACCAATTTTTAATATTTTCCAAATTCTTGACTAACATTTTTAAAATACATCATTAATAGTTTTTTAATACATGGTCAACATTTTTTCAATACACATTTTAATTTTCTTAAATGCTTGATTTACATTTTCAAATACATGATTAATATTCTTGGAATGCATGGTCCACATTTTTTTCTATATAAATGTGATCATTTTAAAATTCCTGATTAATATTTTTCAAATAATTTTATAAAATATATATTGAATACTTGAGTAACATTTTTTAAATACACGATCAACTTTTTTTACACACATTGTATATCTCCGTATAGAACTATAGATGATAAACATTTTCTTTATACAAATGTAAATATTTTCAAATGCTTGCTTAACAAACTTTTTATGTATTTTTTGTAATATAATTATTTATAATATTTGGAAGTATAAACAAAAGTTTTTTTTGGCAAAGGTATAAACGAAAGTAGAAAAAAGAAAGAAAATATGTACACAAAAGAGGTGGCGTCGTCCCACCGAAGCCCAAGGCCCACTCGTCGAACAAAAGTGATAAAAGAAAAAAAAAAGAGGTGGCCTCGTCCCACCGAGGCCCAAGTCCACTGGGTGCACTCTTTAAATAATGTTTTGGGCAGTGTTGTGTCAAGTAGGAGCTGTTGGCGTAGTGGTTGGGCGTGGTTGGGTTGAAGTAGAGGTCGGGTGTTCGGCACCTATGGTGCCCCTTTTTGCTGCTTCTTTCCCAATTTGAGTCCAGTGGGTTTATTTTGAGAAAAAATTGAGTCCAGCAGATGTGGCGGACCGTATAATATAATTAATTAAGGAAAAGAGAAAAGGGAGGCCTCACACGAATTCGTGCCCAAGCCCAGGAAACGAATATATCCTATAAGAAAAGTAAGTGTGGAAAACTATTACTAGGTCCAATGTGGTGTGGTGGTAAGGCACTTAACGACCCGAGTGTCAGCTTGGTGGGGTCAACGTGTCATGTAGGTGGTGGGTCCCACTAGTCAGTTTGTGTGGGCGTCCTGGGATCGGGGGTCCCAGACTTGCCTGCCTACGGCCCATGACGTGGCTCCACCAGCGGCCCTGTACGGCCCATCTTTATCAGCAAACACTCAAGACCCTCGCGAGGGGCCAAGCCTCGGGAGGCGGACGACGCAAGACCACCTCGGGGGCGGCCTCATTCGGCTAGCTCACGAGGAGCGGAGAGATCAAGGCAAGGGGCACCTCGCGAGGTTCCTGTGACGCAAGCCATGACGATCAAGGCTAGGCGGGCGCCAGAGCGCACATCGTACTCGTTTCCTCTTTGGTGCTAAAGAGGCAAGCGTAGGCGAGGAGTCCCGAGCCATCAGGCAAAGGTTTCCATATTGGTGCAACGAGACCAAGACCGGCAGGACGGCAGGACGGAGGTCAGCATGGAGCCCAGGACCGCCCCAGCAAGCCCTTCTCCGGGGTCGGCGGCGGCTCCACCAACTGCTTGGGGCAGATCCGCCTTCCTGTGACCTTCGACACTCACGACAACTACCGCACCGAGCTGATCGACTTCGACATCGCCCGCATTGGCCTCCCATGCAACGCCATCCTTGGATACCCGGCTCTAGCTCAGTTTATGGCGGCAACCCATCCGGCTTACAACCTCATGAAGATGCCCGGGGAGCAAGGGCGTCCTCACCGCAGTTGGAGACACCAAGGAGGCTCTGGCGGTGCTCCAATCTGCCCTCAAAACCGTCGCGACAGCGCGACCGGCCACCGAGGCCAACCTTGGGGCTAAGGAGGCCGCACCAGCAAAGAAGAAGCAGTTGTTCACTCAAGATCGGGCCGAAACCAAACAGTTGCCAGTCGGGGAAGATGGGTCCTCAGGAGCCACCTTCACCATAGGCGCCAACATCAACCCGGATCAAGAGGAGGCATTGGTGAAGTTCTTGCACGCAAACAAGGAAGTATTCGCCTGGGAACCCAAACAGCTGGTAGGTGTCCCAAGAGAGGTGATCGAGGATCACTTGAGGGTGTGCCCCAATGTGCGCCCTGTGAAGCAGAAGGCGCGGCGACAGTCCACGGAGAAGCAGTCCTTCATCATCCTGGAAACCCGCAAGCTGGAGGCAGCAGGTATCATTCGCGAGGTTCAGTACCCCGAGTGGCTGGCGAACCCCGTCGTCGTGCCAAAGAAAGGCGGGAAGGAGTGCATGCGTGTCGACTTCACCAACCTCAACAAGGCCTATCCCCAAGACCCGTTCCCGCTTCCGCGCATCGACCAGATCGTCGACTCCACCACTGAGTGCGACTTGTTGTGTTTCCTGGACGCGTTCTCGGGCTACCACCAGATCAAGGTGGCAGTGGAGGATGTGGAAAAGACGGCCTTCCTAACTCCGTGTGGGGTGTACTGCTACACCTGCATGTCGTTCGGGCTGTGCAACGTAGGCGCGACATTCCAACGGCTGATGCACATCGCCCTGGGTCAGCAGCTCGGGAGGAACGCTGAAGCCTACGTCGACGACATAGTGGTAAAATCTCGGGAAGCAAGAACTTTGATTCAAGACCTGGAGGAGACCTTCGCAAGCCTGCGCCAGGTAGACCTGTGACTCAACCTAGAGAAGTGTGTGTTCGGTGTCCCCTCTGGCAAGCTGCTAGGCTTCCTCGTGTCCCACAGGGGGATCGAGGCTAACCCGGAGAAGGTCAAGGTGATAGAAGACATGAGCACTCTTTAAATAATGTTTTGGGCAGTGTTGTGTCAAGTAGGAGCTATTTGCGTAGTGGTTGGGCGTGGTTGGGTTGAACTAGAGGTCGTGTGTTCGGCACCTATGGTGCCCCTTTTTCCTGCTTCTTTCCCAATATGAGTCCAGTGTGTTTATTTTGAGAAAAATTTGAGTCCAGCAGATGTGGGAGACCGTATAATATAATTAATTAAGGAAAAGAGAGAAGGGAGGCCTTGCACGAATTCGTGCCCAAGCCCAGGAAACGAATATATCCTATTAGAAAAGTAAGTGTGGAAAACTATTACTAGGTCCAATGTGGTGTGGTGGTAAGGCACTTAACTATACTAGCCCATGGCGTGGGTTCGAATCCTACCCATCACACCATTATTTTTTTATTTCTGCTTGGGACCCGAGTGTCAGCTTGGTGGGGTCAATATGTCATGCAGGTGGTGGGTCCCACTAGTCAGTTTGTGTCGGCGTCCTAGGAACGGGGGTCCCCAGTCTTGCCTGCCTATGGCCCACGGCGTGGCTCCACTAGCGGCCCTGTACGGCCCATCTTTATTAGCAAACACTCAAGACCCTCACGAGGGGCCAAGCCTCACGAGGCAGACGACGCAAGACCTCCTTGGGGCGGCCTCACTAGGCTGGATCGCGAGGAGCGGAGAGATCAAGGGAAGGGGCACCTCGCGAGGTTCCTGTGACGCAAGCCATGACGACCAAGGCCAGGCGGGCTCTAGAGCACGCAGCGTACTCGTTTCCTCTTTGGTGCTAAAGAAGCAAGCGCATGCGAGGAGTCCCGAGGCATCAGGCAAAGGTTTCCATATCGGTGCAATGAGACCAAGACTGGCAGGACGGCAGGACGGAGGTCACCATGGAGCCCAGGACCACCCCAGCAAGCCCTTCTCTGGGGTCGGCGGCGGCTCCACCAACCGCTTGGGGCAGATCCGCCTTCCTATGACCTTAGGCACTCACGACAACTACTGCACCGAGATGATCGACTTCGACATCGCCCGCATTGGCCTGCCCTACAACGCCATCCTTGGATTCCTGGCTCTGGCTTAGTTTATGGCGGCAACCCATCCAGCTTACAACCTCATGAAGATGCCCGGGAGCAAGGGCGTCCTCACCATAGTTGGAGACACCAAGGAGGCTCTAGCGGCGCTCAAATCTGCCCTCAAAACCGCCGCGACAGCGCGACCGGCCACCGAGGCAACCCCTGGGGCTAAGGAGGCCGAGCCAGCAAAAAAGAAGTAGTTGTTCACTCAAGATCGGGCCGAAACCAAACAGGTGCCAGTCGAGGAAGATGGGTCCTCAGGAGCCACCTTCACCATAGGTGCCAACATCGACCCAGATCAAGAGGAGGCATTGGTGAAGTTCTTGCGCGCAAACAAGGAAGTATTCGCCTGGGAACCCAAACAGCTGGTAGGAGTCCCAAGAGGGGTGATCGAGCATCACTTGAGGGTGTGCCCCAATGTGCGCCCTGTGAAGCAGAAGGCGCGGCGACAGTCCATGGAGAAGCAGTCCTTCATCGTTCAGGAAACCCGCAAGCTAGAGGCAGCAGGTATCATTCGCGAGGTTCGGTACCCCGAGTGGCTGGCGAACCCCGTCGTCGTGCCAAAGAAAGGCGGGAAGGAGCGCATGTGTGTCGACTTCACCAACCTCAACAAGGCCTGTCCCCAAGACCGGTTGCCGCTTCCGCGCATCGACCAGATCGTCGACTCCACCGCCGAGTGCAACTTGTTGTGTTTCCTGAACGCGTTCTCGGGCTACCACCAGATCAAGATGGCAGTGGACGATGTGGAAAAGACGGCCTTCCTAAATCCGTGTGGGGTATACTGCTACACCTGCATGCCGTTCGGGCTGTGCAACACAAGTGCGACATTCCAACGGCTGATGCACATCGCCCTAGGTCAGCAGCGCGGGAGGAACGTTGAACCCTACGTCGACGACATAGTGGTAAAATCTCGGGAAGCAAGAACTTTGATTCAAGACCTGGAGGAGACCTTCGCAAGCCTGCGCCAGGTAGACCTACGGCTCAACCCAGAGAAGTGTGTGTTCGGTGTCCCCTCTGGCAAGCTGCTAGGCTTCCTCGTGTTCCACAGGGGGATCGAGGCTAACCCGGAGAAGGTCAAGGCGATAGAAGACATGAGCCCACCACAAACTCTCAAGGAAATGCAGAAGCATGTGGCTGCGTGACCTTGCTGGGGCGCTTCATCTCCAAGATGGGAGAGCGCGCCCTGCCATTCTTCAAGCTGATGAAGAAGAAGGGCCCGTTCAAGTTGACCCCGGAGGCTGACCAAGCATTTCAAGACCTGAAAAGATACCTGACCAGCCCTCCGGTGATGGTGGCGCCTCGCCCTCTCGAGCCCCTAGTGCTTTACCTTGCCGCCACTCCCTACTCAGCTAGCGCAACTTTAGTGGCGGTTCGGGAAGAGCGCCATGACAAGGGTCTGCTGCGCCGTGCCGCACCCCCAGCTGGGGAGAGGCAGGACCCAGAGGGCACCGCAAGGGCTGCTGCAACACCAACGAGTGACCAGGCCCAGCAAGGCGGCGGTCGCGGGCCAGCGGAGGCCCAAGTGGGCGACCAGGCTCTTGGAGTCCCATCACCACAGGAGACGCCCCAACCTCCGGCAGACGCAGGCTCCATCGACGCTCCCGCCCTCGTTGAGCACCCAGTGTACTTCGTCAGCACTGTACTACGGGATGCAAGGGCACGATACCCCATGCCTTAGAAGCTCTTGCTCACGCTCTTGGTGGTCTCGCGTAAACTATGGTACTACTTCCAAGGTCACCCAATCAAGGTCTCCTCGGCCTAGCCGCTGGAGAGTGTACTCAGGAGCCCTAACGCTGCGGGAAGAGTTGCCGAATGGAACTTCAAGCTGCAAGCATTCTAGTTGGAGTTCAGCACAACCACGGTCATCAAGGGAGCCGCGCTCGCCGACTTCATAGCAGAATGGACTGACGCCCCAGGGTTTGAAGCAGGCGAGGACCGATCCCTCTTGCTAGGAAGCGAAGCACCAGATGGCTGGGTCATGTATTTCGATGGCGCATTCACACGCCAAGGTGCGGGAGCTGGAGTAGTGCTCATCGCGCCCACTCAGGACAAGCTCTACTACGCCGTGCATCTCTGCTTCCAGCAAGGCGAGAAGGCCTCCAACAACATCGCGGAGTACGATGGCCTAATCGCTGGCCTTAAGGCTACGATGGCCCTGGGTTGAAGCGCCTCACCATCAGGGGCGACTTGCAGCTCCTCGTCAACTTTTCCAACAAGGTATACGAGCCAAGAGACGAGCACATGGAGGCATACCTTGCAGAGGTACGCAAAATGGAAAAGCATTTCCTGGGTCTAGAGTTGCAGCACGTGCCCCGTGGCACAAACAAGGAGGCCGATGACATCGCCAAAAGGGCGTCCAGGTGACAGCCTCATGAGCCTAGCGTCTTTGAGGGGCGGCTCTTCAAGCCTTCGGCAGCACCCCCGCTTTTAGGACCGGCGCCGCCTCGGGAGGAACTCCCCCAACCACCCGCTTCCGGAGCCCCGGCCTGTGGCCCAACCTCGGGAGCGCGCCTACTCTTGGCGCTCGAGCCTTAGGAGGGGTGCTGGACCAAGGAGTTCAAGGAATACCTGACGCAAGGGACGCTGCCAGAGAAAGAGGAGGACGCGAAGCGCGTGGCCCGACAGGCTACGGCGTACTGCATCCAGGACGGTGAGTAATACAGGAAGCGGCCAAATGACATTTCCCTGCGATGCATCTCTAGGGAACAGGGGAACGAGTTGCTAGCTGACATACATGGCGGAGACAGCGGGCACCACTCGTCGTCGTGAACCCTCGTCGGCAAGGTGTTTTGCAGCGGGTTCTGCTGGCCTACGGCACTCAACGACGCAACCGAGCTGGTGAAGTCCTGCGAGGCCTGCCAGTTCCACGCCAAGCAGATCCATCAGCAGGCTCAGGGCCTCCAGACCATCCCACCCTCGTGGCCATTTGCAGTCTGGGGGCTGGATATCTTAGGCATGTTCCCTCGAGCGCCTGGGGGCTACCGCTACCTCTACGTCGCCATCGACAAGTTCACCAAATGGGCGGAGGTAGAAGCGGTCCACACCATCCTGGCTGGATCTGCAATCAAGTTCATCAAGGGTCTCGTGAGCCGGTTCGGGGTCCCCAATCGCATCATCACCGACAACAGATCGTAGTTCACTAGCAATCTCTTCAAGACATATTTTGCTAACCGTGGAACGCAGATCTGCTATGCTTCGGTGGCACACCCCAGCAGCAATGGTCAAGCCGAATGCGCCAACGTGGAGGTCCTAAGAGGCCTCAAGACCAGGACCTTCAAGAGAAGCTCGAGGCCTGCAGAAGGGGCTGGCACGACGAGCTCCAGTCTGTGTTGTGGTCCATCCGCACCACCGCCACCAAGCCAATGGGCAAGACCCCGTTCTTCCTCGTCTACGGAGCAGAAGCGGTTCTCCCTCGCGAGGTCAAGCATCCCTCCGCGCGGGTCCTGGCATTTGATGAGACGCAGCAGGACGCCATGCGGGGGATGGACCTTGTGCTAGGGGAGGAACACCGCCGCGAAGCCACGCTTCGAACGGCAAGATACCAGTAGGCGCTGCGGCGATATCACTACCGCAGCATCCGCTCCAAGACACTCGAGGTCGGTGACCTCGTCCTAAGGCGGGTGCTCTCCAGGGAAGGGCTGCATAAGCTCTCGCCCATGTGGGAGGGCCCGTTTAGGGTCGCCCACGTCTCTAGGCCTGGCGCCGTGCGGCTGGAGACGCAGGACGGGGTCCCTGCTACCTCTTGAGCACTGCGTTGGTTTTCCCTTGAAGAGGAAAGGGTGATGCAGCAAAGTAGCGTCAGTATTTCCCTCAGTTTTTGAGAAACCAAGGTATCAATCCAGTAAGAGGCTACGCGCGAGTCCCTCACACCTACACAAAACAAATAAATCCTCGCAACCAACGCGATAAGGGGTTGTCAATCCCTTCACGGTCACTTACGAGAGTGAGATCTGATAGATATGATAGGATAATATTTTTGGTATTGTTGTGATAAAGATGCAAAGTAAAATAAAAGCAAAGTAAAAAGCAAAGGAAATAACTAAGTGTTGGAAGATTAATATGATGAAGATAGACCCGGGGGCCATAGGTTTCACTAGTGGCTTCTCTCAAGAGCATAAGTATTTTACGGTGGGTGAACGAATTACTGTTGAGCAATTGACAGAATTGAGCATAGTTATGAGAATATCTAGGTATGATCATGTATATAGGCATCACGTCCGAGACAAGTAGACCGACTCCTGCCTGCATCTACTACTATTACTCCACTCATCGACCGCTATCCAGCATGCATCTAGAGTATTAAGTTCATGAAAACAGAGTAACGCCTTAAGCAAGATGACAAGATGTAGAGGGATAAATTCATGCAATATGATAAAAACCCCATCTTGTTATCCTCGATGGCAACAATACAATATGTGCCTTGCTGCCCCTACTGTCACTAGGAAAGGACACCGCAAGATTGAACCCAAAGCTAAGAACTTCTCCCATTGCAAGAAAGATCAATCTAGTAGGCCAAACCAAACTGATAATTCGAAGAGACTTGCAAAGATAACCAATCATACATAAAAGAATTCAGAGAAGATTCAGATATTGTTCATAGATGATCTTAATCATAAACCCACAATTCATCGGTCTCAACAAACACACCGCAAAGGAAGATTACATCGAATAGATCTTCACGAGAGAGGGGGAGAACATTGTATTGAGATCCAAAAAGAGAGAAGAAGCCATCTAGCTACTAACTATGGACCCGAAGGTCTGAAGTAAACTACTCACACTTCATCGGAGAGGCTATGGTGTTGATGTAGAAGCCCTCCGTGATGGATGCCCCCTCCGGCGGAGCTCCGGAACAGGCCCCAAGATGGGATCTCGTGGGTACAGAAGGTTGCGGCGGTGGAATTAGGTTTTTGGCTCCGTATCTGATCGTTTCGGGGTACTTAGGTATATATAGGAGGAAGGAGTACGTCGGTGGAGCAACAAGGGGCCCACGAGGGTGGAGGGCGCACCCTGGGGGGGTAGGCGCGCCCCCCTACCTCGTGGCCTCCTCCTTTGTTTCTTGACGTAGGGTCCAAGTCTCCTGGATCATATTCTTCCTAAAAATCATGTTCCCGAAGGTTTCATTCTGTTTGGACTCCGTTTGATATTCCTTTTCTGCGAAACTCTGAAATAGGCAAAAAACAACAATTCTGGGTTGGACCACCGGTTAATACGTTAGTCCCAAAAAAAATATAAAAGTGAATAATAAAGCCCAATAATGTCCAAAACAGTAGATAATATAGCATGGAGCAATCAAAAATTATAGATACGTTGGAGACGTATCAAGCATCCGCAAGCTTAATTCCTGCTCGTCCTCGAGTAGGTAAATGATAAAAACAGAATTTTTGATGCGGAGTGCTACTTGGCATAATTTGAATGTAATTCTTCTTAATTGTGGTATGAATATTCAGATCCGAAAGATTCAAGACAAAATTTTAATATTGACATAAAAATAATAATACTTCAAGCATACTAACAAAGCAATCATGTCTTCTCAAAATAACATGGCCAAAGAAAGTTATCCCTACAAAATCATATAGTCTGGCTATGCTCTATCTTCACCACACAAAGTATTTAAATCATGCACAACCCCGATGACAAGCCAAGCAATTGTTTCATACTTTTGACGTTCTCAAACTTTTTCAATCTTCATGCAATACATGAGCGTGAGCCATGGACATAGCACTATATGTGGAATAGAATGGTGGTTGTGGAGAAGACAAAAAGGGAGAAGATAGTCTCACATCAACTAGGCGTATCAACGGGCTATGGAGATGCCCATCAATAGATATCAATGTGAGTGAGTAGGGATTGCCATGCAACGGATGCACTAGAGCTATATGTATATGAAAGCTCAACAAAGGAAACTAAGTGGGTGTGCATCCAACTCACTTGCTCACGAAGACCTAGGGCATTTTGAGGAAGCCCATCATTGGAATATACAAGCCAAGTTCTATAATGATAAATTCCCACTAGTATATGGAAGTGAGAAAATGAGAGATTCTCTATCATGAAGATCATGGTGCTACTTTGAAGCACAAGTGTGGTAAAAGGATAGTAACATTGTCCCTTCTCTCTTTTTCTCTCATTATTTTTATTTGGGCCTTTTCTCTTTATTTTTATGGCCTCTCTTTTTTTCGTCCGGAGTCTCATCCCGACTTGTGGGGGAATCATAGTATCCATCATCCTTTCCTCACTTGGGACAATGCTCTAAAAATGAAGATCATCACACTTTTATTTTCTTACAACTCAAGAATTACAACTCGATACTTAGAACAAAATATGACTCTATATGAATGCCTCTGGCGGTGTACCGGGATATGCAATGAATCAAGAGTGACATGTATGAAAGAATTATGAACGGTGGCTTTGCCACAAATACGATGTCAACTACATGATCATGCAAAGCAATATGCCAATCATGGAGCGTGTCATAATAAACGGGACGGTGGAAAGTTGCATGGCAATATATCTCGGAATGGCTATGGAAATGCCATGATAGGTAGGTATGGTGGCTGTTTTGAGGAAGGTTTATGGTGGGTGTATGATACCGGCAAAAAGTGCGCGGTATTAGAGAGGCTAGCAATGGTGGAAGGAAGAAGAGTGCGTATAATCCATGGACTCACATTAGTCATAAAGAACTCATATACTTATTGCAAAAATCTACAAGTTATCAAAGCAAAGTATTACGCGCATGCTCCTAGGGGGATAGATTGGTAGGAAAAGACCATCGCTCGTCCCGGACTGCCTCTCATAAGGAAGACAATCAATAAATAAATCATGCTCCGACTTCATCACATAATGGTTCACCATACGTGCATGCTACGGGAATCACAAACTTTAACACAAGTATCTCTCAAATTCACAACTACTCAACTAGAATGACTCTAATATCACCATCTTCATATCTCAAAACAATTATCAAGCATCAAACTTTTCTTATTATTCAACACACTCATAAGAATTTTCACTAATCTTGAATACCAAGCATATTAGGATTATTTAAGAAAATTACCATGCTATTTAAGACTCTCAAAACAATATAAGTGAAGCATGAGAGATCAATAGTTTCTATAAAACAAATCGACCACCGTGCTCTAAAAAATATAAGTGAAGCACTAGAGAAAAACTATAACTCAAAAGATATAAGCGAAGCACATAGAGTATTCTAACAAATTCCAAATCATGTATGGCTCTCTCAAAAGGTGTGTACAGCAAGGATGATTGTGGTAAACTAAAAATCAAAGACTCAAATCATACAAGACGCTCCAAGCAAAACACATATCATGTGGTGAATAAAAATATAGCTCCAAGTAAAGTTACCGATGGAAGTAGACGAAAGAGGGGATGCCTTCCGGGGCATCCCCAAGCTTTGGCTTTATGGTGTCCTTAGATTATCTTGGGGGTGCCATGGGCATCCCCAAGCTTAGGCTCTTGCCACTCCTTGTTCCAAAATCCATCAAAATCTTTCACCCAAAACTTGAAAACTTCACAACACAAAACTCAACAGAAAATCTCGTGAGCTCCGTTAGCGAAAGAAAACAAAAGACCACTTCAAGGTACTGTAATGAACTCATTCTTTATTTAAATTGGTTTTAAACCTACTTTATTCCAACTTCTCTATGGTTTATAAACTATTTTACTAGCCATAGATTCATCAAAATAAGCAAACAACACACGAAAAACAGAATCTTTCAAAAACAGAACAGTCTGTAGTAATCTGTAACTAACGCAAACATCTCGAACTCCAAAATATCAGCCAAAATAGTACGACCTAGAAAATTTATTTATTGATCATCAGCAATTGGAATCACTATTTTATCACGTTCTGGTGATTTTTAACAATTGTTTTCGTGAACAGAAAGTTTCTGGAAATTATAGCAAGATCAAATAACTATCATCCAAGAAGATCCTATAGGTTTAACTTGGCACAAACACTAATTAAAACATGAAAACACATCTAACCAGAGTCTAGAATAAATATTTATTCCTAAACAGAAGCAAAAAGGAAAAAACTAAAAATAAAATTGGGTTGCCTCCCAACAAGCGCTATCGTTTAACGGCCCTAGCTAGGCATAAAAGCAAGGATAGATCTTAGGTATTGCCATCTTTGGTAGGCAATCCATAAGTGGCTCTCATGATAGATTCATATGGTAATTTTATTTTCTTCCTAGGGAAGTGTTCCGTGCCTTTCTTTAATGGAAATTGGAATCTAATATTCCCTTCCTTCATATCAATAATTGCGCCAATCGTTCTAAGGAAAGGTCTACCAAGAATAATAGGACATGAAGGATTGCAATATATATCAAGAATGATAAAATCTACGGGCACATAATTCCTATTTTCAACAAAAAGAACATCATTAATTCTTCCCACAAGTTTCTTAATAGTGGAATCCGCAAGGTGCAAGTTTAGAGAGCAATCATCAAAATCACGGAAATCTAGCAAATCGCACAAAGTTTTGGGAATAGTGGAAACACTAGCACCCAAATCACATAAAGCATAGAACTCATGATCCTTAATTTTAATTTTAATAGTTGGTTCCCACTCATCATAAAGTTTTCTGGCGATAGAAATTCCAACTCAAGCTTTTCTTCATAAGATTGCATCAAGGCATCAACGATATTGTTAGTAAACGCTTTATTTTGACTATAAGCATGAGGAGAATTTAGCACGGATTGCAACAAGGAAATAAAATCTATCAAAAAGCAATTATCATAATTAAATTCCTTGAAATCCAAAATAGTGGGTTTATCAACATCTAACATTTTGATTCCTTCAACCCCACTTTTATCAATTTTAGCATCAAGATCTGAAAACTCCGAATTTTTGGAACGCCTTCTAGGTAAAGGTGGATCATATTCAGTCCCATCATTATCAAGATTCGTATTGCAAAACAAATATTTAATAGGGGACACATCAATAACTTTTAGATCTTCATCTTTATTTTCATAGAAATCTGGTTTAGCGGCCATCTTATTAACTAAGGTAGCCTGCTTATCCGATATTTCAGCAGTCAACTTCTCAAGGCGAGCAATTTGGGATCATAAACCATCAAATTCTTTAGACATATCATCGAGCTCTTTATTCATATAACTCATAAAACTTTTTTGTTCCTTAAGCTCGTTTCTGAAGAAATTATTATGCTCAAATTGCAAAACCATAAAACTCCCGACGTTGCTTTCGATTTCTTCTAACCTTTTAAGGTGAAGATCACCAAATCTAGGTAGAGCCATTGCAACAAACAAGCAATCCAACACACGAGCAAACAAGAGACGGGCAAAAAGAGGCAAGCGGAAAAGAGAGGGCAAATAAAACGGCAAGGGTGAAGTGGGGGAGAGGAAAACGAGAGGCAAATGGCAAATAATGTAGTGCGGGATATAAGGGTTTGTGATGGGTACTTGGTATGTTGACTTTTGCGTAGACCTCCCCGGCAATGGCGCCAGAAATCCTTCTTGCTACCTCTTGAGCACTGCGTTGGTTTTCCCTTGAAGAGGAAAGGGAGATGCAGCAAAGTAGCGTAAGTATTTCCCTCAGTTTTTGAGAACCAAGGTATCAATCCAGTAGGAGGCTACGCGCGAGTCCCTCGCACCTACACAAAACAAATAAATCCTCACAACCAACGCGATAAGGGGTTGTCAATCCCTTCACGGTCACTTACGAGAGTGTGATCTGATAGATATGATAGGATAATATTTTCGGTATTTTTGTGATAAAGATGCAAAGTAAAATAAAAGCAAAGTAAACAGCAAAGGAAATAACTAAGTGTTGGAAGATTAATATGATGAAGATAGACCCGGGGGCCATAGGTTTCACTAGTGGCTTCTCTCAAGAGCATAAGTATTTTACGGTGGGTGAACGAATTACTGTTGAGCAATTGACAGAATTGAGCATAGTTATGAGAACATCTAGGTATGATCATGTATATGGGCATCACGTCCGAGACAAGTAGACCGACTCCTGCCTGCATCTACTACTATTACTCCACTCATCGACCGCTATCCAGCATGCATCTAGAGTATTAAGTTCATGAAAACAGAGTAACGCCTTAAGAAAGATGCCATGATGTAGAGGGATAAATTCATGCAATATGATAAAACCCCCATCTTGTTATCCTCGATGGCAACAATACAATACGTCTCGTGCTGCCCCCACTGTCACTGGGAAAGGACACCGCAAGATTGAACACAAAGCTAAGCACTTCTCCCATTGCGAGAAAGATCAATCTAGTAGGCCAAACCAAACTGATAATTCGAAGAGACTTGCAAAGATAACCAATCATACATAAAAGAATTCAGAGAAGATTCAAATATTGTTCATAGATAATCTTGATCATAAACCCACAATTCATCGGTCTCAACAAACACACCGCAAAGGAAGATTACATCGAATAGATCTCCACGAGAGAGGGGGAGAACATTGTATTGAGATCCAAAAAGAGAGAAGAAGCCATCTAGCTACTAACTATGGACCCGAAGGTCTGAAGTAAACTACTCACACTTCATCGGAGAGGCTATGGTGTTGATGTAGAAGCCCTCCGTGATGGATGCCCCCTCCGGCGGAGCTCCGAAATAGGCCCCAAGATGGGATCTCGTGGGTACAGAAGGTTGCGGCGGTGGAATTAGGTTTTTGGCTCCGTATCTGATCGTTTGGGGGTACTTAGGTATATATAGGAGGAAGGAGTACGTCGGTGGAGCAACAGGGGGCCCACGAGGGTGGAGGGCGCGCCCTGGGGGGTAGGCGCGACCCCCTACCTTGTGGCCTCCTCCTTTGTTTCTTGACATAGGGTCCAAGTCTCCTGGATCATATTCTTCCTAAAAATCACGTTCCCGAAGGTTTCATTCCATTTGGACTCTGTTTGATATTCCTTTTCTGCGAAACTTTGAAATAGGCAAAAAACAACAATTCTGGGCTGGGCCTCCGGTTAATAGGTTAGTCCCAAAAATAATATAAAAGTGAATAATAAAGCCCAATAATGTCCAAAACAGTAGATAATATAGCATGGAGCAATCAAAAATTATAAATACGTTGGAGACGTATCAGTCCCCATCCAGAATGCCTAGAACATCCAGCACCTCCGGAAGTTCTACCCATGAAGCAAGGCCTAGTGCCTGTGAAGAAAGGCCCCGCGCCCGTGGAGGCCTCCGCTCGTGACACTCTCACGTAATAGTGAGTGGGGCTGTACACGTCCCGGAGTCTCAGGAGTGCCGCCCTCGGGCCTCGGGGGCTCCCTCCCACGTCCTAGTGGCAGCACTTAGCTCCGCGCTAGTGAGAAGACTAGACTAGGTGCCGGACGCGGCTTTTCATTTGCTTTCCGTAGTTGGCTTGCCCCTTTTTAATGGAAGTTCACATTCTAGTGTTTCCTGTCATCTTGGTTCGATCGCCTTTTCCTCTGATCTTCCCTTGGTTCTTTGTTTTGGCACGTAATCTCCCTCACATGCCTCGCAAGGGGGCTGGACAGGTGCACTCGTGAGCATTTTTTCCTGTTCTTCGTGAGGCACCCTCGCTCGAGCTTGCAAGATAGCGCTCATCCCTTAATCCGTGCCCCTCGGGCACCGTGATGAGGAGCTCTGGGTCATGGCCAACTGCGCCTACGACTTCAGCATGGAAGAATAAGAGTTTCTTAACAATTTTTTGCAGTTGCTTAATGCCCCCCAAGCCAATGGCAAGGAGGTCTCACCTAGTGCTGGGAGACGTGCGCCTCACGAGGCGGAAACTACTTCGAACACTTCAAGCTAAGTTATCTCTACGCGCCTACATAAAACGCTGATGCTGCAACACAACACAGGAATGATAAACATAACATAGCAACTTGGAAATCACGGTTCATTGCACGCCCCTGTAGGGCCCCATACTTGTCTCTTTCTTAATGCAGGAAGAAAGGAAATAACAAAACAAAAGTGGCGCGCGCCCCCGCAGTGGTTTGCGAGGGTGGTCCCATGGCACTCTCCTGGGCTCAGCCAGACCCCTCCTCACGCTTCAGTGGGGCACGGCGATGAGACGACCCGCTGCCGCCCTCGAAGCGGGCACGGCGGCGTGGCGGCTGGTCATAGCCGCCGCAACTGGAGCTATTGCCGGAAGAAGAGTCGCCGTAGCTGGACGAGCCGCGGCCGGCACCGAGGACAAGCCCGCCTTAACCCTCACCGCGACCGTCGGCAATGCTGAGCACCTCGCCGCCGTCGTTGTCCTTAGGGCAGCACCCGATGCAGCGACCATCTTCGCCGAACACCCTCATGTGGAGGGTCGCATTGCCATCCTACTTGAAGTGGAGGGTGCACCGCCTGCCCAGGGCACGCGCGTGGGCAAACGTCTGCCAGCCGCGGGCCACCGCGACGGAGACCTCCGCCGCGACCCATGAAGCCTTGCTGCAGCAGCCGTCAGCCTGCAGCCAGAGACTTCCTGGACCCGTGGCCGACAGCTCGCCGGTGAAGAAGCGCGGGAGCTGAAGCCAGGTGCCGGTCATGTTCTCCGACCACACAACGAACGCCGGAAGCACCTCCGCCGAGTGGAAGCGCGGGCGCGCCTCACTTCATCGACGGGGCTGCCACGACCGGGACGACTCCCACCGCGCGAGGAGGCGCCGCCGCGGCATGCTTATGCGGGCGGCCCGCCCCCTCTTGGGCGGCGGCGAGCCGGGCCCCTCCTGGTGGGCCTTCCCCTTCTCCGTGGCCAAGAACCTCTTCGCAGGTGCCATGGGTGTCGCTGCAGACGATGGAGCGATGGAGGAGAAGCAAGTCGAGCAGTGCTACCTCTTGAGCATGCGTTGGTTTTCCCTTGAAATGGAAAGGGTGATGCACCAAAGTAGCGTAAGTATTTCCCTCAGTTTTTGAGAACCAAGGTATCAATCCAGTAGGAGGCCACACGCAAGTCCCTCGTACCTACACAAACAAATAAGAACCTTGCAACCAACGCGATAAAGGGGTTGTCAATCCCTTCACGGCCACTTGCAAAAGTGAGATCTGATAGAGATGATAAGATAATACTTTTGGTATTTTTATGATAAAGATTGAAAGTAAATATTGCAAAGTAAAAATAGATTGGAAACTTATATGATGGAAATTAGACCCGCGGGCCAAAGGTTTCACTAGTGGCTTCTCCCAAGATAGCATAAGTATTACGGTGGGTGAACAAATTACTGTCGAGCAATTGATAGAAAAGTGCATAATTATGAGAGTATCTAGGCATGATCATGTATATAGGCATCACGTCCGCAACAAGTTGACCGACTCCTGCCTGCATCTACTACTATTACTCCACACATCGACCGCTATCCAGCATGCATCTAGAGTATTAAGTTCATAAGAACAGAGTAACGCTTTAGGCAAGATGACATGATGTAGAGGGATAAACTCAAGCAATATGATATAAACCCCATCTTTTTATCCTCGATGGCAACAATACAATACATGTCGTTTCCCCTGCTGTCACTGGGATCGAGCACCGCAAGATTGAACCCAAAGCTAAGCACTTCTCCCAATGCAAGAAAGATCAATCTAGTAGGCCAAACCAAACTGATAATTCGAAGAGACTTGCAAAGATAACCAATCATACATAAAAGAATTCAGAGAAGATTCAAATATTGTTCATAGATAATCTTGAGCATAAACCCACAATTCATCGGATCTCGACAAACACACCGCAAAAAGAGTTACATCGAATAGATCTCTAAGAAGATCGAGGAGAACTTTGTATTGAGATCCAAAGAGAGAGAAGAAGCCATCTAGCTAATAACTATGGACCCGAAGGTCTGTGGTAAACTACTCACACATCATCAGAGAGGCTATGATGTTGATGTAGAAGCCCTTCGTGATCCATTCCCCCTCCGGCGGAGCGCCGAAAAAGGCCCCAAGATGGGATCTCATGGGTACAGAAGGTTGCGCCGGTGGAAATATGGTTTCGTGGTGCTCCTCGATGGTTTCGGGGTACATGGGTATATATAAGAGGAAGAAGTAGGTCGTTGGAGCCACGAGGGGCCCACGAGGGTGGGGGCACGCCCAGGGGGCATGCGTGCCTCCCTGCCTCGTGGCCTCCTTGTTGGTTTCTTGACGTCCACTCCAAGTCCTCTGGATCACGTTTGTTCCAAAAATCACGCTCCCGAAGGTCTCATTCCGTCTGGACTCCGTTCGATATTCCTTTTCTGCGAAACACCGAAATAGGCAAAAAAACAACAATTTGCACTGGGCCTTGGGTTAATAGGTTAGTCCCAAAAATAATATAAAAGTGTATAATAAAGCCCATTAAACATCCAAAACAGAATATATAATAGCATGGAGCAATAAAAATTATAGATACGTTGGAGACGTATCAAGCATCCCCAAGCTTAATTCCTGCTCGTCCTCGAGTAGGTAAATGATAAAAACAGAATTTTTGATGTGGAATGCTACTTAGCATATTCTTCAATATAATTTTCTTTATTGTGGCATGAATGTTCAGATCCGAAAGATTCAAGATAAAAGTTTAATATTGACATAAAAAATAATACTTCAAGCATACTAACTAAGCAATCATGTCTTCTCAAAATAGCATGGCCAAAGAAAGTTCGTCCCTACAAAATCATATAGTTTGGTCATGCTCCATTTTTGTCACACAAGATGCTCTCATCTTGCACAACCCCGATGAAAAAGCCAAGCAATTGTTTCATACTTTAGTAATCTCAAACTTTTTTCAACTTTCACGGAATACATGAGCGTGAGCCATGGATATAGCACTATGGGTGGAATAGAATATAATGATGGGGGTTGTGTGGAGAAGACAAAAAAGGAGAAAGTCTCACATTGACGCGGCTAATCAATGGGCTAGGGAGATGCCCATCAATTGATGTCAATGCAAGGAGTAGGGATTGCCATGCAACGGATGCACTAGAGCTATAAATGTATGAAAGCTCAACAAAAGAAACTAAGTGAGTGTGCATCCAACTTGCTTGCTCACGAAGACCTAGGGCATTTGAGGAAGCCCATTGTTGGAATATACAAGCCAAGTTCTATAATTAAAAATTCCCACTAGTATATGGAAGTGGCAAAACAAGAGACTCTCTATCATAAAGATCATGGTGCTACTTTGAGGCACAAGTGTGGAAAAAGGATAGTAGCATTGTCCCTTTTTATTTCTCTTCTTTTTCCCTTTTTTTGGGCCTCTCTTTTTTGTTTGCCTTTCTCTCTTTTTTTGGGACAATGCTCTATTAATGATGATCATGACATTTCTATTTATTTACAACTCGATGATTACAACTCGATACTAGAACAAAATATGACTCTATATGAATGCCTCTGGCGGTGTACCGGGATGGGCAATGAATCAAGAGTGACATGTATGAAATAATATGCATGGTGGCTTTGCCACAAATACAATGTCAACTACATGATCATGCAAGGCAATATGACAATGACGAAGCGTGTCATAATAAACAGAACGGTGGAAAGTTGCATGGCAATATATCTCGGAATTGCTATGGAAATGACATAATAGGTAGGTATGGTGGCTGTTTTGAGGAAGATATAAGGAGGTTTATGTGTGATAGAGCGTATCGTATCACGGGGTTTGGATGCACCGGCGAAGTTTACACCAACTCTCAAGGTGAGAAAGGGCAATGCACGGTACTGAAGAGGCTAGCAATGATGGAAGGTTGAGAGTGCATATAATCCATGGACTCAACATTAGTCATAAAGAACTCACATACTTATTGCAAAAATCTACAAGTCATCAAAAACCAAGCACTACGTGCATGCTCCTAGGGGGATAGATTGGTAGGAAAAGACCATCGCTCATCCCCGACCGCCACTCATAAGGATGACAATCAAAGAACACCTCATGTTTCAAATTTGTTACACAACGTTTACCATAAGTACATGCTACGGGACTTGCAACCTTCAACACAATTATTTCTCAAATTCACAACTACTCAACTAGCACAACTTTAATATCACTATCTCCATATCTCAAAACAATCATCAAGTATCAAACTTCTCTTAGTATTCAACGCACTTATATGAAAGTTGTTATTATATCCATGTTGGATGCCTATCATATTAGGACTAATTTTATAACCAAAGAAAATTACCATGCTGTTCTAAAGGACTTTCAAAATAATATAAGTGAAGCATGAGAGATCAATAATTTCTATAAAATAAAACCACCACGGTGCTCTAAAGGATATAAGTGAAGCACTAGAGCAAAATTGTTTAGCTCAAAAGATATAAGTGAAGCACATAGAGTATTCTAATAAATTCCGATTAATGTGTGTCTCTCCCAAAAGGTGTGTACAGCAAGGATGATTGTGGTGAACTAAAAAGCAAAGACTCAAATCATACAAGACGCTCCAAGCAAAACACATATCATGTGGTGAATAAAAATATAGCTCCAAGTAAAGTTACCGATGGATGAAGACAAAAGAGGGGATGCCTTCCGGGGCATCCCCAAGCTTAGGCTTTTTGGTTGTCCTTGTATTTTACCTTGGGTTTCCTTGGGAATCCCGAAGCTTAGGCTCTTGCCACTCCTTGTTCCATAATCCATCAAATCTTAACCCAAAACTTGAAAACATCACAACACAAAACTTAACAGAAAATCTCATGAGCTCCGTTAGCGAAAGAAAACAAAATACCACTTCAAGGTACTGTAATGAACTCATTATTTATTTATATTGGTGTTAAACCTACTGTATTCCAACTTCTCTATGGTTCACAACCTCCAATACTAGCCATAGATTCATCAAAATAATCAAACAACACACGAAAAACAGAATCTGTCAAAAGCAGAACAGTCTGTAGTAATCTGTATCAAACGCATACTTATGGAACTCCAAAAATTCTAAAATAAATTTATGGACGTGAGGAATTTATCTATTAATCATCTGAAAAAATAATCAACTAAATATCACTCTCCAGTAAAAAGTTGTAGCTAATCTCGTGAGCGCTAAAGTTTCTGTTTTTTACAGCAAGATCAAAAAGACTTCACCCAAGTCTTCCCAAAGGTTCTACTTGGCACAAACACAAATTAAAACACTAAAAACACATCTAACCAGAGTCTAGATGAAAGATTTATTCCTAAACATAACCAAAAATCAAGAAAATAAAATAAAATTGGGTTGCCTCCCAACAAGCGCTATCGTTTAATGCCCCTAGCTAGGCATAAAGGCAAGGATAGATCTAGGTATTATCATCTTTGGCATGCAATCCATAAGTGGCTCTCATAATAGATTAATAAGGTAATTTAATTTTCTTTCTAGGAAAGTGTTCCATTCCTTTCCGTAACGGAAATTGGAATCTAATATTCCCTTCCTTCATATCAATAATTGCACCAATCGTTCTAAGGAAAGGTCTGCCAAGAATAATAGGACATGAAGGATTGCAATCTATATCAAGGACAATGAAATCTACAGGCACATAATTCCTATTTGCAACAATAAGAACAACATTAATTCTTCCCATAGGTTTCTTAATGGTGGAATCCGCAAGGTGCAAGTTTAAAGAACAATCATCAAATTCACGGAAACCTAACATATCACACAAAGTTTTTGGAATCGTGGAAACACTAGCACCCAAATCACACAAAGCATAGCATTCATGATCTTTAATTTTAATTTTAATAGTAGGTTCCCACTCATCATAAAGTTTTCTAGGGATAGAAACTTCAAATTCAAGCTTTTCTTCATAAGATTGCATTAAAGCATCAACGATATGTTTGGTAAAAGCCTTATTTTGACTATAAGCATGCGGAGAATTTAGCACAAATTGCAACAAGGAAATACAATCTATTAAAGAACAATTATCATAATTAATTCCTTGAAATCCAAAATAGTGGGTTCATTGTTATGTAAAGTTTTGACCTCTTCAATCCCACTTTTACCAATTTTTGCATCAAGATCTAAAAACTCCGAATCATTGGGACGCCTTTTAACTAAAGTTGACTCATCTCCAGTCCCATCATTATCAAGATTCATATTGCAAAACAAAGATTTAATAGGAGACACATCAATCACTTTTAGATCTTCAACCTTATTATCATGAAAACTAGAAGAACACGCTTTTACAAAGCAATCTTTCTTAGCACGCATCCTAGCGGTTCTTTCTTTGCACTCATCAATGGAAATTCTCATAGCTTTGAGAGACTCATTGATATCATGCTTAGGTGGAATAGATCTAAGTTTCAAAGAATCAACATCAAGAGAAATTCTATCCACGTTCCTAGCCAACTCATCAATCTTAGGCAATTTTTCTTCAAGCAAAGCATTGAAATTCTTTTGAGAAATCATAAATTCTTTAACACTAGTCTCAAAATCAGAGGGCATCTTATTAAAATTTCCATAAGAGTTGTTGTAGGAATTACCATAATTATTAGAGGAATTACTAGGATACGGCCTAGGATTAAAGTTTCCTCTATAAGCGTTGTTACCAAAATTGTTCCTACCAACAAAATTCACATCCATAGATTCATTATTATTCTCAATCAAAGTAGACAAAGGCATATCATTGGGATCAGAAGAAACACTCTTATTAGCAAACAATTTCATAAGTTCATCCATCTTTCCACTCAAAACATTAATTTCTTCAATTGCATGCACCTTTTTACTAGTAGATCTTTCAGTGTGCCATTGAGAATAATTAACCATAATATTATCTAGGAGTTTAGTAGCTTCTCCTAAAGTGATTTCCATAAAAGTGCCTCCCGCGGCCGAATCTAAAAGATTTCTAGAAGCAAAATTCAATCCGGCATAAATTTTTTGTATAATCATCCATAAGATTCAAACCATGTGTAGGGCAATTACGTATCATTAATTTCATTCTCTCCCAAGCTTGTGCAACATGTTCATGATCAAGTTGCTTAAAATTCATAATATCGTTTCTAAGAGAGATGATCTTAGCGGGAGGAAAATACTTAGAGATAAAAGCATCTTTGCACTTATTCCAAGAATCAATACTATTTTTAGGCAAAGACGAAAACCAAGTTTTAGCACGATCTCTAAGCGAAAAAGGAAATAGCTTCAATTTAACAATATCATTGTCCACATCTTTCTTCTTTTGCATATCACACAAATCAACAAAGCTATTTAGATGGGTAGCGGCATCTTCACTAGGAAGGCCGGCGAATTGATCTTTCATGACAAGATTTAGCAAAGCAGCATTAATTTCACAAGATTCAGCATCGGTAAGAGGAGCAATCGGAGTGCTAAGAAAATCATTGTTGTTGGTATTGGCAAAGTCACACAATTTAGTATTATCTTGAGCCATCGTGACAAGCAAGCAATCCAACACACAAGCAAACAAGAAGCAAGCGAAAAAAGAGGCGAACGGAAAGAGAGGGCGAATAAAACGGCAAGGGTGAAGTGGGGGAGAGGAAAACGAGAGGCAAATGGCAAATAATGTAATGCGAGGGATAAGAGTTTGTGATGGGTACTTGGTATGTCTTGACTTGTGCGTAGACTCCCCGGCAACGGCGCCAGAAATCCTTCTTGCTACCTCTTGAGCATGCGTTGGTTTTCCCTTGAAGAGGAAAGGGTGATGCAGCAAAGTAGCGTAAGTATTTCCCTCAGTTTTTGAGAACCAAGGTATCAATCCAGTAGGAGGCCACACGCAAGTCCCTCGTACCTACACAAACAAATAAGAACCTTGCAACCAACGCGATAAAGGGGTTGTCAATCCCTTCACGGCCACTTGCAAAAGTGAGATCTGATAGAGATGATAAGATAATATTTTGGTATTTTTATGATAAAGATTGAAAGTAAAGATTGCAAAGTAAAAATAGATTGGAAACTTATATGATGGAAATAGACCCGGGGGCCATAGGTTTCACTAGTGGCTTCTCTCAAGATAGCATAAGTATTATGGTGGGTGAACAAATTACTGTCGAGCAATTGATAGAAAAGTGCATAATTATGAGAATATCTAGGCATGATCATGTATATAGGCATCACGTCCGCACAAGTAGACCGACTCCTGCCTGCATCTACTACTATTACTCCACACATCGACCGCTATCCAGCATGCATCTAGAGTATTAAGTTCATAAGAACAGAGTAACGCATTAGGCAAGATGACATGATGTAGAGGGATAAACTCAAGCAATATGATATAAACCCCATCTTTTTATCCTCGATGGCAACAATACAATACGTGTCGTTTCCCCTTCTGTCACTGGGATCGAGCAACGCAAGATTGAACCCAAAGCTAAGCACTTCTCCCATTGCAAGAAAGATCAATCTAGTAGGCCAAACCAAACTGATAATTCGAAGAGACTTTCAAAGATAACCAATCATACATAAAAGAATTCAGAGAAGATTCAAATATTGTTCATAGATAATCTTGAGCATAAACCCACAATTCATCGGAACTCGACAAACACACCGCAAAAAGAGTTACATGAAATAGATCTCCAAGAAGATCGAGGAGAACTTTGTATTGAGATCCAAAGAGAGAGCAGAAGCCATCTAGCTAATAACTATGGACCCGAAGGTCTGTGGTAAACTACTCACACATCATCGGAGAGGCTATGGTGTTGATGTAGAAGCCCTCCGTGATCGATTCCCCCTCCGGAGGAGCGCCGAAAAAGGCCCCAAGATGGGATCTCACGGGTACAGAAGGTTGCGCCGGTGGAAATAGGGTTTCGTGGTGCTCCTCGATGGTTTCGGGGTACATGGGTATATATAAGAGGAAGAAGTAGGTCGGTGGAGCCACGAGGGGCCCACGAGGGTGGGGGCACGCCCAGGGGGCATGCGCGCCTCCCTGCCTCGTGGCCTCCTTGTTGGTTTCTTGACGTCCACTCCAAGTCCTCTGGATCACGTTTGTTCCAAAATCACGCTCCCGAAGGTGTCATTCCGTTTGGACTCTGTTTGATATTCCTTTTCTACGAAACACTGAAATAGGCAAAAAAAACAACAATTTGCACTGGGCCTTGGGTTAATAGGTTAGTCCCAAAAATAATATAAAAGTGTATAATAAAGCCCATTAAATGTCCAAAACAGAATATATAATAGCATGGAGCAATCAAAAATTATAGATACGTTGGAGACGTATCAAGCAGGAAGAGATGGGCGATGGGGGCTCCGCCCCCTCCTCATTTATAGTGGGAGAAGGCCAACCGGCGACCCCCACGATCACAGGTAATGATGATTTGTCTCTGCATGCAGCAGAGACTCGTCGAGTCGGGTAGTTGCCGATGCAGCATGGGGAAGCGGAGACGCCCACGTCCCATCAATCTCCACGCGTCAACCGAGGCCGTAGGCTGTTGGGGCCCGCGGCGCTCCGCACTTGCCCCTTGGCTTCGCCTCGAAGCCAAGCCCGAGCGCGCCTTGGGCCCGGGGGACTACTGTCGGCGTCCTGGGAATGGGGGTCCCCAGACTTGCTTGCCTACGGCCCACGGCATGGCTCCACCAGTGGCCCTGTACAACCCATCTTCATCAGCAAACACAAAGACCCTCGCGAGGGGCCAAGCCTCGCGAGGCGGACGATGCAAGACCTCCTCGGGGGCGGCCTCACTAGGCTGGCTTGCGAGGAGCAGAGAGATCAAGGAAAGGGGCACCTCGCGAGGTTCCTGTGACGCAAGCCATGACGACCAAGGCCAGGCGGGCGCCAGAGCGTGTAGCGTACTCGTTTCCTCTTTGGTGCTAAAGAGGCAAGCGCAGGCGAGGAGTCCCGAGGCATCAGGCAAATGTTTCCATATCGGTGCAACGAGACCAAGACTAGCAGGACGGCAGGACGGAGGTCACCATGGAGCCCAGGACGGCGTCACTACCAGAGCCTTTGGCAGGCGAAGACCACCTTTAGTCAGGATAACTTGTCCTAGTTGTCTCCCTTCAAATTTGGCCGTTGTTGGATCCCTTCCCACCTACATTTGGGAAGAGGGCCAGGGCCTCTATAAAATAGAACTAGCCACCACAATAGGAGGAGACTGATCTTTGGCCATTCAGATCATCCTCAACCACACAAGCTCACCGAGCTCAAGGACACCTCTCCTCAGGAGGTTGTTCTTCCCTTGTACTTGTTCATCCTCAGCCCAAGAGGCAATCCACCACACCACACTAGAGTAGGGTATTACACCACATCGGTGGCCCGAACCAGTATAAACCATGTGTCCCTTGTTCTGCGAGTTCGATGCGCTGAGCTTTGAGATCGCGGTGAGTGCGCGAGCTAGAGGGGGAGAGATCTTCGTGCGCACCCCAGTGTTCAAACCTCAAGGTTTTGCCGGAACCCGCAATCCAATAGTTTGGTGGGGCCTACGTGTCATGTATGTCGTGGGTCTGGTGTGCTTGGACTTCCTGGTCAATAGGTCAATGCGTGGGACCCATCCGTCAAGGTAGATTCAAACCGGGTACTATCGAGACACGTAAGCGAAAATTGTAACATGGACATGACACATAGGCAAAAATTGACACATGGACATGACACATATGCAAACTGATGAGGTGGCGCCTAGTCATAGCAATGCAGCACAATTTACGAGGCTATGACCATCTATATTGGTCGCGATCGACTAGAAATAAGGTAGTAGACCAGTGATGTCTCATTTACGACCATTTTGTGTAAGGAAATTGCGACCTTTCTGACCAAAATGGTCGTTATGGTTTAGGGTTTGGAGGCCCTCGAACAGCTTTTGACCAATTGGTCTCAAATGGTCGTAGATTTATGACCAATTCTTTCAGGATCACTGAGAGAAGGTCACAAGTTGACATATTTCTTGTAGTGATTGGGATTGAATTTCCCCAAGATGTGATAGTTGATATGACAAAGTGAACTAAAAAAGTTGCGAAGAAAATGAATGACAATGATGAGGGGAATTCTGAAGGAGGTCTCTTCTTCTAGCACAGATAGCTTTTGGTTGGTTACGAGTGATGTCAACATGGCGTGTACGATAAGTTGCATGAATAAAGGTTCATTTTCTACACATGGTTTTCACTTTTTGTGGTTTATATGTGTGGCAACCCGATCCGCATGGAGCAGGGGGCCTTCGCACGTCAGCCCAGGATAACACCTGACGCACGACAGGTCCATAATACAGCATTCCAAGTACAAAAATATTCATCAAATACATGTATATGAGATTACATCATTGATGAATACAATTATCTGGCATAGCCCTAAGGCTATTAAATGACAGCGGAAGTCTAATAAAAATGGCGGCAGAAGTCTTGGTTTGGCAGCATAACAACTCTGGCTGGGCTCCACAACTCACGGGACTGGCAAGATTACGGCCTAGCACGACGGATCAAGCGAGCAATACGGGTACGACCTACAAAACTGGCATGACACGCCAGGTCAGTACATTGAATGTACTTGCAAGACAACCAAATACATAGCATCCAAACAAGCTGCAGACAAAGCAAGAACCGAGCGCATGCAACACCCTATCTCATATCAATTACTAAACATGGCATGATAAAAATCAACTAAGCATGAACAAAATCATAACATCTACTAACATGGCAATGACATGGCATATCAGAACATGATTATAACATTGTAATAGCAAAACATAGAATTTTATCTCAATCATGGCATAACTTAACATGTCAATCAAAGCATAGCATGGCATCAAGAAACTATGCTGAAAATAAACTACCAATAATATCCAATGCAGACATAGCATGTTAACATTATGCAATCATCTTCTGTTCTATCATGGTTCCTTAAATGCAAATAATGATATATTATTCCAGCAATGCAACCAAACTTGTGCACCGAGACCCTCGGACTCTCTTATCAACTGTGATCATCTCTGGATCACAAACACACCACCAAAGTGGTCTTTCTCAAGAACAACTCGTGATCCTTACGGCGATCACAACCACGACCAACACTTGGTCTCCAACCGTGATCCTTACGGCGATCACAACCACGACCAATATTTGGCACGTGATCCTTACGGCGATCACAACCACTTATCTCATCATCAAAATATCGTCTTGACTCCTCACGACTATCTCATAGTTCAAGTTACCATATTCTTGTTATCACATATTTATTTACCAATTTAATTATTTCAGTTTGTCCTCCATTTCGACCAAGACCTGATAGTGGGACCTACTACAAACTGTTGCTATCGATAGACTTTATACACTCTGCAGAGGTAGAACACTGCACCCACACCACAGAACCCATGGCCTCGTCATCCCATTCGGGTGGACCAACGGCATTCCGACGAAACCAACCTACTGCCATGACGCTCTCCCAGCCATTCCGACCCAATCCCCAACGGGCTGGTCCTAGGTGGCCCCGTGTCTACCAAAGACACCCCGACCACCGTCGTGGTACACTCCCACTCGGGGACACTCCCACTCGGGGACTGGTCCCAAAAATCTCAAAAACGAGCACACAAGGTTATGTCCGCTTACCTGATCAGGGTAAGCACGCCCATAACCTTCCCTAGTGGGAGGCACCGGCGAGAGGTCACGACAATAGCTCGCATTAAGGCCTCCCATAAGGCAAATGTGGCTGCACTGAAAAAGTTCGGTTTGGCGGCACTATGACTCGATCCCATCGATGACGGAGGAGGTTTGTTATTATTAAGTCATTTTATTTCCTTCTCCATCATCATGAACATATTTAGCATGAGTGCAACATGCCGCATACAAATGCACGAACAAACTATTGAACTCCTCAAGTGCACAACTATAACATAAAGGACACGACAATAGTATATCAACGGTGCATTACAATCCTCATAACAGTTTATAACGATGACATGCAAATAAAGTAGAGTAGTGGCATGGCATTATTAATAATAACATTCTAATTAACATGGCAAAGGTATCATGAAACACAAGCATGCAAGATAGGCATAAAGAAATAACTGCCGATGAAAACGATATAAAACAACTGCAACTACACACACACAAGGTGCAAGCAAAGTCAACATGCAAGTTCGGGGCTCATGATAAGAGGTTGGCTTGCCTGGGGGTCGACAAATACTCCGGGAAGAAGTGCGAAATGATCGCGAAAAGATTTGACGGAAACAGTTCCTTCTTGAAGGGGGCTGTTTACGGGCAAGGGCAAAAAGGTCATTTTCACTGGGTGAAAATATTATGAAAATGACATCAACGGAACGGGCTCGACGAAACAAAGACGTGGGCTTTGGATTCACCTCATTTGGAGTTGTGGGTAAAAAGATATGACCGTTTAACTATCAGGGACCAATCTGTAAAGAAAATCATTACAAACGGGGCCCTAGCAGAAAAACGGATCGCGTCTTTCTCAAAAATACGCTTTCCAGAAAGGAAAGCGCATTCTAACCCGAATAAGAGGAAGAATACGCTTTCGGTGATTGAAAGCGCATTATCCAGCAATACGCTTTCGCGTGGGGAAAACGACTTCGCGCCTGGGGCGCGTCCACTTATCCAACATGGCGCTCCCCGTCTCAGCGACAGGTGGGGCCCAGAGGCAGGGTCAATGCGGGCGGGGCCCGCCTGGCCTTCTTCTTCCTCACGTTCGGGGTCGAGCGAGGCAGCGGGAGGGGATCGCCCCAACGGCGATCGCCGGCGCGTCCGGCCACCTCTCGCGACGGCCGACCTACCCACGAGCTCAGGAGAACGAGGCGCATCTCCTAGTGGGCTCGGTTGCCGGCGAGGAGCGCGGGAGAAGAAGCAGCAGGGCACGCGGCGGAGAGGGGCTTCGGGCTCTGGTGGGCATGGGGTTCTGGTGGGGGAAGCGGAGGGGCGGCGAGCCAGGGACGATCGACGGGGAGTGGCGCGTCCATCCATGGGCTCAGACTAGGCAGGGGACGGCCGGAGAGAGAGAATGGCCAAGGGGGATCGGTGGCGGCCATTCGGCCATTGAGGGGGATGTGGAGCTCCGAGGCCAGTGGGGAGGCTTTGAGAGGCGTTGTGGCTGCGGAAGAGCTCGAGGGCTCTACTTATAGCCGTGGGAGAGCTCGGGAAGGGGGGGGCGTGGTGGCACGCGGCGTGTGACCTGTCTGTGCGCCGGCAAGGGCGCAGGCGCGGCCAAGGATCACGGGGAGGCACAGGAAGGTGACAAGGGGGATCTAGACGAACGCTAGAGGGTCACGGAGACGAGGAAGGCGTGCGGACGAACGGAGGAAGAAGACATCAGCGAGGAAGACGACTATGGACAGCAGCGCACTATTCCGGTCATTGGCACGGCTCTCCGGAGAAGAAAACGAAGGGGGGCTACTGGACATTAATG